>NC_083424.1:11230195-11855195 GCF_020745735.1 Hemiscyllium ocellatum
CGTGGAGAGAAAACAGACTTAACATCCAGTGACCCTTCTCCAGAACTGTTTGTAGCTGGGAGAAAGTTGGTATGGGTGCAGAAGAAGCGACTGTGGGGGTGTGAAGGACTACGTGATAGGTGGAGATGGAGCCCAGAGAGACAGAGTGAGAGAGAGAACAACAGTCATGTAGAGTAGAACCTGTTTCATTGCTGCATAAGATTTTTAATACCAACAGAACAAACTTGCACTAATTTCACTCCAAAGCCTACCTTTTTTTATTCATAAGATCATTGTGTTGTTGGTTAGGCCATCATTTATCACCCATCCCTTATTGCTCAGGGGGCAGTTAAGAGCCAACTGCATTGCTGTGGGTCCGGAGTCACACGTAGGCCAGTTTCCTTCCCCACTCAACGTTAGTGAACCAAATGGGTTTTATGATAATTGACAATGGGTTCATTAGATCTTTAATTTCAGATTTTTATTGAGTTCACATTCCACCGACTGCTGTAGTAGCATTCAAATCTAGGTCCCAATTAACAGTCCAGTGATAGTATCACTGGGCTATCACCTCCCCCTGGTCAATTGGTATCTTTCCATCTGCAGGACAGGATGACAGTGCAGTCTCAGGACTTGGCGGAGGCCCAATGAGATAACCTGCAGTGCTTCTCTGAACGGCTGAGGAGATTGGTTCTGGATTCACAACCAAACCTGGATCTCTGCAGTGATTTGGTGCACGTGTCTAATCGAGCTGATATCATTGACCCATACGCCAAACCAGCCAGCTGCTCATCTTGACGTGAATATCATTTGAGCTAATATGCTAACATAGGAACAGAAGTAGCCCATTCAGCTGGTCAAGCATGTTCCACCATTCAACGAGATCATCGCTGACTTGTGGCCTATCTTTGACATTGGCCTTCGGCCCACATCCTTTCATACTTTTACTCAACAAAAATTATCTATCTCAGGTTTAAAATGATCAATTTTTCCAACATCCACTGCCGTTTGTGGAAGAGAATTCTAAACCTCTATCATCATTTGTGTGTCCAAGTGTTTCCTGACCTCTCTCATGAACAGTCTGGCCCTAACTTTCAGACTATCTCCTCTAGTTCTCAAATCCCCAACCAGCTGAAATGGTTTAGCTACCCTGTCTTTTCCAGTTAATATCTTGAAGACTTCAACCACATCACTTCATCACCTTCGAAAAGAACAACAAGTCATCCCAAGTGTCCAGATCAATATTTATCCTTCAAATGACACTTTGAAAGAGATTAGTTAGCTGTTTTCACACTGCTGTATGAGGGAGCTTCCTGTGCCTTAATTGGCTACATTACAACAGCGATTGACAACAACTACAAGAAAGGACTTGCCTGAATTTGCTCTGGGATGCTCTGAGGTTTAAAGAAGTGCTATTATCAATGCACATGCTCTCATTTTCAATTCAAAGTTCATTACCCTCTGCATCAGGGCACTGAATCCTAATGCAATTGGTGTTTATCAAGTACCCTGGAGTCAACAGGGGTAATTTTTGACTTTGGGCTGTGGATAAAATGGACAATATTTATTCAAGGACCGATTATACATTTCAATTGTATCAATATTTTGATTGTATCAATATTGTCCAATTTACACTGAAGCCCAAAGGCAAAATTCCACCATTGTCAATTATGACAGCACAAAGACTTCAATCTTTATGATACTCAATAATAAAGTAGATAATTTTTACAGTTTGAAACTCAAGGAACTCATAGTTTCATATGCAATCTTATTCGCTAAACGGCTGAAGGCCAGAACAGAAGCAGAGACTTATATTTTTCCAATTCTACAGATCGCACCATAATCTCTTACATGCAGCATTACCACTGAACCTGAACAAATAGACTTCATGGTGGGAATACAAACGGTTTGTTCTGATACTATTCAGCTCAGCACTAAACCTTATTTATCTGCAATCAGTGGCAACTGCAGGAAATACCCACATGCTTCATAAGATAGACTAAAAATAAATGCCAGAGTAAGCTTTGCATTTTACCAACCCTTTTCATTTGCAACAATTTCCCACTTTATGCTTTGATCACACAGAGATAGTGTGTGCAGTCATACAAACATGGGAATTAAATCCAATGAAATATTCAGGAGAAATTCCTTTTACCAAGAGACTGATGAGAATGTGGCATAGCAAAGAGGTATTTTGAGGGGAAACTAGAAGAACACAAAAAAGAGAAAGGTGTAGAAAGAAATGCTAGTAGGGGTGAGGTACGATAAAGGAAACTTGTGTCAAGACTGAGTGGCACAGATCATTAGAATGAATGGTCAGCTTGTATGCAGTAAATTCTAGACAATGTTACACGGGACATTTGCACATACAGAACAATATGCCCACGCTACAACTAACAGGTAGAAGAACAAGCCATGAGAGTCATAAGGTGATTATTCTGCAAATGCTAATATTGAAGACTGCATTAAGATCCATTCAATTTGATAATGTCATAAGGACTAGAGTTGGGAAAGGCAGAACTCCTTAAGATCTGGAGAATATAGACTTTTCTTCTCGGTCTCCTCCAAGTGTTGGTAACAATGTCGAACTTCCTGATATCAGTGTTACCTGATGGCTACCATTCGATAGAGTACATCTTGTTTAACACAAGAGGGTCTTCTCTTTATGATTCACCCAGTAGTTTTTCTCCACCAATATAAACCAAGGACGCCTTTAAAACCATGCTGGCAAAAGGTGTGGTGTCAGCAAACTACCCCAAACACAAGCTCAGCTGTGGTTGGCATGACAACACACATACCACAGTAAGTATGGTACTCAGACGTTTGGCTTACTCTGATTCTGAAATGCTCATTTGTATAATCTTACCTTTTCAGGTTGTGACACTAAACTCAATACATCCAGTGTGGAAATGACTACAATTTGATGACTTTACCATAATAATTACCAAGGTGGCACGGTACGGGCGGCACGGTGGTTAGCACTGCTGCCTCACAGCGCCTGTAGACCCGGGTTCAATTCCCGACTCAGGCGACTGACTGTGTGGAGTTTGCACGTTCTCCCCGTGTCAGCGTGGGTTTCCTCCGGGTGCTCCGGTTTCCTCCCACAGTCACAAAGATGTGCAGGTCAGGTGAATTGGCCGTGCTAAATTGCCCGTAGTGTTAGGTAAGGGGTAAATGTAGGGGTATGGGTGGGTTGCGCTTCGGCGGGTCGGTGTGGACTTGTTGGGCCGAAGGGCCTGTTTCCACACTGTAAGTCTAATCTAATCTAAATTGCCCGTAGTGTTAGGTGAAGGGGTAAATGTACGGGAACGGGTCTGGGTGGGTGGTTCTTTGGAGGGTCAGTGTGGACTTGTTGGGCCGAAGGGCCTGTTTCCACACTTTAAGTAATCTAATCTAAACCCAGTTGGCTCAAGGAGCAGAACCTGCCATCCCGATGCAATCCAATTCCACATCATGCCGGAGACTTGCAATGTCCTTCCGTATAACCAACTTTTGCCTACATCCCAGGAACGTTGTTTCTTTAAAATTCACAAGCCATCATAAAACTGCACAATGATATGTCATATCTGCAGTAATTGGTTGCATTAGTGCTTGGTCCCACTTGCCCCCTGTCGCAGAGTGTTGTCTCCTTTGTAGTGCTCAACAGATGAGGGTTTTTTTTTGTTCCTCTACTGTCTTTGCTCCACTCCTTCCTATTGTGTGTCACACAATGTTGTAAGAGAGAGGGGAGAATGTTAATGACTCTGTAGCACTGTGTTTGCATCTTGTAGCTGCCTTTGCTGAATAGCTACAGTGGGTGAGAAGCAGTAAGAGATGGATGTGAGGCTAGCATTGTTAGACAGCTTATATTAAGTTAGCTTTGAAAGGTGTATGTTTTGAAGAATTGTGGAAAGTGGAATTTATTTCAAGTTTTGCAGAAATACTTGGAGTGATTTAAAAGGTCATTGACATTTCCCTCTAGACAGTGGAGATTTTTTTAAACAAGGTTTCCCAGAAATCACAAGGCAGATTACTTTGACGTAAACCCTGTTAGAGGAGTCTTAATAGTGACTGGCTTAGAGAGATTCTTGTTTTAGGAGAAAGTGAGGGCTGCAGATGCTGGAGATCAGAGCTGAAAAATGCGTTGCTGGAAAAGCACAGCAGGTCAGGCAGCATCCAAGGAGCAGGAGAATCGACGTTTAGGGCATAAGCCCTTCTTCAGGAATGAGGAGGGTGTGCCAAGCAGGCTAAGATAAAAGGTAGGGAGGAGGGACTTGGGGGAGGGGCGTTGGGAATGCGATAGGTGGAAGGAGGTTAAGGTGAGGGTGATAGGCCAGAGAGGGAGTGGGGGCAGAGAGTTCAGGAAGAAGATTGCAGGTCAAGAAGGCGGTGCTGAGCCTGAGGGTTGGGACTGAGATAAGGTGGGGGGATGGGAAATGAGGAAGCTGGAGAAATCTGCATTCAGCCCTTGTGGTTGGTGGGGTCATTTCCGCCACCTCCAAACAGATCCCACCACCAAGGAATCCTTTGTCATTTCCGTCACCTTCCAACGGACCCCATCACCAAGGATATATTTCCCTCCCCTCCCCTATCAGCATTCCGGAAAAACCACTCCCTCCGCGACTCCCTCGTCAGGTCCACACCCCCCACCAACCCAACTTCCACTCCAATAACTTTCCCTGCAGCCGCAAGAAATGCAAAACTTGTGCCCACACCTCCCCCCTCACTTCCCTCCAAGGCCCCAAGGGATCCTTCCATATCCGCCACAAATTCACCTGCACCTCCACACACATCATTTACTTTATCCGTTGCACCCGATGTCGCCTCCTCTACATTGGGGAGACAGGCCGCCTACTTGCAGAACGTTTCATAGAACACCTCTAGGACACCCGGACCAACCAACCCAACCACCCCGTGGTTGAACACTTTAACTCCCCCTCCCACTCCGCCAAGGACATGCAGGTCCTTGGCCTCCTCCATCGCCAGACCATGGCAACACAACGCCTGAAGGAAGAGCGCCTCATCTTCTGCCTAGGAACCCTCCAACCACAAGAGCTGAATGCAGATTTCTCTAGCTTCTTCATTTCCCTTCCCCCCACCTTATCTCAGTCCCAACCCTCAGACTCAGCACCGCCTTCTTGACCTGCAATCTTCTTCCTGAGATTCTTGTCTTGTCTGGTTCAGTTGGCAGAGGCCTACTAAGGATATGCTGAATTAGAGGAAAGCTTGCTAAGGACAAGCTGAGTTCAAGGAAAGCTTCCTACAAGCTGTGTTGGAGGAAAACATACGAAGGACAAGCTGCCCAGCTGATTTCTCCCATTGTGGAGAGTGTAAGGAACACTCTCCACATCAGTTCAGAGTGAAACCTATGTGGTAAGTAGATTCCACTATCATAAGTCACAGCGCAAAATGAAAAGAAAAGAGAAAGATAAAGGAATTAAGGTTCCGTTAGCGGATACCCTGCTTGACATAATGATGCAGGAAAAACCTGAACAGGCAGAGGATTAGACAAAAGTGTTTACTCCTGAAAGGCTAAGGGACTTGCAACAGCAAGACAAGATGATGAAAGATCTATATGTAGATGTGTACTCCAGAAAGGAGGCAGAGAATATTCTGAAGGTTTACTATCTGACAGATAGAATCCTAGGGCAGAAATGGAGACCGAAGTGCCGAAGTGCACCATACTGTGTTACCGGTAGCATACAGGGATGAGGTGTTACAGGTAGTACATGAACTATCTGTAGGAGGTCACCTAGGGGTGCGAAAGACACAGGCTAAGGTACAAAAACATTTTTAATGGCCTGGAATGCACCAGGATGTGGTTAACGTTTGCCATACATGTCATACATGCCAAATGGTAGGTAAGCCACAGGCGGTAATAAAACCATCACCTTTGTTGCCAATTCCCACATTTGAAGAATTTTTTGCGTGGGTTATTAATGACTGTGTAGCTGCCCTCCCGAGAACTAAAAGTGGGAACCAATACTTGTTGACCGTAATGGAATGTGTCTCCCAGATTTCCACAAGCAATTCCATTCCAGAGTATCAAGGCAAAAAGGGTAATAGAGGAGTTGCGCACATGGTATGGGCTACCCAGAGAGATTCAGTCGGACCAAGGGTCAAATTTTACTACTAGGCTGCTGTAAGGAGATTATGGATAGCTTATGTATAGAACACTTTAAATCCAGTGCGTACCATTTTGAATTCCAGGGAGCTTTAGAAAGGTGGCATCAGACCTTGCAGACCATGGTGAGAACATACTGTCAGGGTTACCCGAATGATTGGGATAAAGGTTTAGAAATGTTTGCCATTAGAGATGCCCCAAACGAATCTACTCAGTTAACTCCCTTCAAGTTAATATTCGGGCATGAAGTGAGAGGCCCTTTGAAATTAATTAACGAAAATTTGACAGGACCAAAATCGGAGACCTCACACTTAGCTTATGTATCGGAGGTGAGGAAGAGATTAAAACAAGTAGGTGAGTTAACTGAACAGCACCTAAATAGGGAACAGTGTAGAATGACGCATGGGGCAGATAAAAGCTCTGAGACTTGGGCGTTTTCCCAAGGGGATAATGTGTTAGTATTGTTATCAGTGAGAGGAGATCCCTTCAAAGCCAGGTTTAGTGGTCCCTATCAAATTGAGAAAAAGTTGAGTCGGGTGAACTATCTGGTACTGATGTCAGATAGAAAATAAAAGGCATCAGCATGTCATGTGAACATGTTGAAACCTTATTATACTAGAGAGGAAGAACTGGAGAAACAGATATTACTTCAGGTATTACTGACCTGAAGAGTGAGGAATCAAATCCAGAGGATGTGGACTTTGATGTGCCTCAAAATAGATTAAAAAATGAAGAAGTCCTCGAGGAGTAGAATAGATTAATAAGCTATCTTTCTCAGGAGCATAAAATGCAGTTGAAAGATTTGTTACTACAGTATAAGGACATGTGTAAGAATCAGATGGGGAGGACTAATGTTAATATACAAAGTAGACATAGGGACTACTGCTCCAATCGGCTATTGGCTTAATCCTTTCAAAGTCAGACAGGTCCAGATGGAGGGGGAGGCCATACTCGATGAGGACATCATCGAACCAAGCCAGAGCGAGTAGAGTTTGCCGATCGTCTTAGTTCCCAAACCGGATGGGATTCAGCAATTCTGCATGGATTATCGGAAGGTCAATGCCACTACAACATTGGACTCATATCCAATTCCTAGATTGGAGGACTGTATCAAGAAAGTTAGACAAGCCAGTTACATCACCAAGTTGGACTTAATGCGTGGTTACTGGCAGGTACCTTTATCAGAGACGTTGAAAGAAATTTCTGCATTTGTAACCTCAAATGGGCTACAGCAGTTTAAAGTAATGCCCTTTGGAATGAAGAACGCACCTGCCACATTCCTAAGACTCATGAACAGATAGTTGGGTTAACAAATTGTGCAGTCTATTTGGATGATGTAATGATCTTTAGTAAGTCCTGGTACAGTTGGCAGAGTTCTTAGAATGACTACAAGAAGCAAAACTGGCGATAAATAAAACAGAATTCACGGAAGCAAAGGTGACGTTCTTGGGAGGTTGACCCCACAAAACACAAAGATGAAGACCATCGAGGAGTTTCCACGACCAACCTTGAAGAAAGAGGTGCTTTGATTCTTAGGGCTCAGCAGATTCTATCAGAAGTTTGCTCCAAACTTCAGCGGTGTAGTGGTTCCATTAACCGATTTGTTAAAGAAGAACACAAAGTTTCGGTGGACAGAACCATGCCAGGAGACATTTGACCATCTGAAAGCCATATTAACCATCAAACCAGTTTTAGCTGCACCAAACTTTTCAAAACATTTTAAACTCGCCATCAATGCTACAGACATTGGAGTTGGAGCTGTACTCCTACAGGAAGATGAGGATTGGATTGAACTGCCAGTTGGTTACTTTTCGAAGAAGATCAACAGAGGAAATACTCCACAATCGAAAAGGAACTATTGAATTTGGTACTGGCCTTACAACATTTTAATGTGCATGTCACAAACAATGTGTTGGAGATGGTGGTGTACGCAGATCACAATCCACTTACATTCTTAGAATGATTTAAAGACAAGAATATGAGACTATTTCATTGGAGTCTTATGTTACAGACTATCAATTTAAAATTCATACATGCTGTGGGTCGGAAGAATGTAATCACAGATGAGTTATCACGGATTTAACTGATAGAGTTTAGATGAGATTTGTCTCTACTTAATGTTTTTTATATATATATATATAAAACGGCTATATGGGAAGAAGTTAAGGTGAACTCATATTAAAGTTATCTGGATGTTATAGTAATGTGTTTAAAACATAGAGGAAAAAAAATGAAGCCATCTTTTCATTGTGATGGTTCATTTTTCTCTTAAGGGGGGGAAGGTGTTATGAAGATGTGGGTGTACTGTACCTTTAAGAGAGTTAAAAGTTAGCAGAACTACCCAACAGCACCAAGTGTTCTGAAAAAAAACATAATGTAATATTTGGTCGAACAACTTGATTAGCTGATTGCCTGGAAATGACAAAACAGATTCAAATTAGGCTAATCAGTTTATAAAATACCAAACTCCAATCCAGTTTGAATTGAGTATATTGACAATCTTAATAGCCAATGACACAATCCGATGCTTTGGGGGTGTGAGACCAGGGAAGATTGAACAGTTGGGAGGGCAACTGCCACCAGACCAACAGCTGTAGATTGTTAGTCAGAACTCTCTGAGAGGGATCTATCTAGTGAAGGAGTTTGCACAGAGAAAAACCCCAACACTGATCTGGAGAGCCAATCTACCAACGAAGGTAAAGAGAAGATTTAGCCACTGGCTAGTTTTAAAATTTGAATTTTCATGTAAATCTTAATTGGGAGTTTTACCGGACGAGTATTATAGAAGAGAAGGTAAATATAGGTTAGAGAAAGGAGGTGTAAATAGTTGTAAGCTAATTATTCTCTGTAATACTTTAAGAACTAAGGTTGCTAATTTTTACTTTAAATAGCTTTTGGCTTCTCAAATTTTCACAGATTACTGCATGAGATAAATTGTTTCTGTGTTGTTGGTTTAAATTAAGCAGGAGGGTTTACCTCGGATTTTCACAGCATCCCATGATCATAGTTGCTAAGCTGTACCTGTGAGACTTGAGACACAACTGTTCATAATTACTGACCTGACCATACATGCCAGAACATCAGAGCAACAAACTCTGGAACATTCTACACTTCATCCTTTTGCCTTCAAGAATTGGCAAAAATGTCTTCATTTCCATCCCTGCAGAGGAATGAAATCTGTCATTTCTTTTTCTATTTTTCTCAAGAGTAATTGTGTGTCTGTTTTAGGAAACTATAAGCAATTATATTTCTGTATTACTAACTGGGTACATTAATACGGCCATAGGATCCTGACAGTATGGAAACAGGCCCTTCAGCCCAAGAAGTCCACACCAACCCTCCAAAGAGTATCCCACCCAGACCCAGTCCCATCCACGTACCCCTGACTAATGAACCTAACCTAAACATCACAGAACACTATGGGCAATTTAGCATGGCCAATTCACCTAACCTGCACATATTTGGACTGTGAGAGGAAACCGGAGCACCCAGAGGAAACCCATACAGAAATGGGGAAAATGTGCAAACTCCACACAGACAGCTGCCCACGGCTGAGATCGATCCCAGCTCCCTGGCACAGTTAGGTAGCAGTGCTAACCACTGAGCCACCATATCACCCTTAGCAAGATTGGCTTTGGTCTGATAAATGCACACATCCCTGCATTAATCAGCACTCTCTTTTTGCATTTTTATTGAATGAGATGTTTGCATAATAAACCCACCACTGTGCTTCCTAAAAAAGCACATTGATAAATCTTGTTGTTTAAAATCTGATATAGATAGGGTATTTTAGTAATCATCTTAGTAACTGGAAAAAGTATTTAAATTTTACGATGTGATCCAGGGAGTACTGGGACTAGAGTGACAGTGCATTCCAGAAGCCTCAGTTGTAACAGCAAGTATTTGTGGGTGAGGTAGAGTAACTTGATGTTATGCCTGATTCCTGAATGTCAGGGTGTGCTGCTGTGTACAGTGCATTGAGTAGCATGTCAGTTCGAGAAGGTGGTAGACAGGAGGCACAATGTAATTTACTTATCTTGACAACTCATAAGCAATCATTGGATGTTTTGTGGCACTGCCCCTGGATCCTTGGGACCGGATGGTAGTAAATTAACACATAAGAGAACTCTTGGCATCTGTTCCCATTCTGAGGGTAGTCCACCACCATGCCGCCCCCAAGCTACCAAAGACTCGGGACATCTCTCCTGTTCACTAATGACTCCAGAGCCACATTGGTCATTTGGAACCTACCCTCTGCCATGGTGTTCCAATTTTCCACACATTACCTTGTTGCACAATGGTTCTTCAGGGCAGATCCTCTTGAGGAAGGATAAAATACCTTTAAGAGGATCAGGCTGGATGCGTCATCTGCTTTTAGCGCAGAGCTACATGCCCTCCCACTGAATGCAGAGGGGGCAGACAGTGAAGCAACTTTTCAGGCAAGTTACAAATTGGGATCTTGCTGCCTGTGAATCAGGGCAAGCCAATTATTACCCAAACAGATTTGGGTTGAGCAGTGAGTTACACACTAACTTCTCATCTTTAGTTCAAACTTAGTTGAGGCTACTGCACTTACAGTCACTTTAATATGACCTATGAGAATTCTATACCGATCATTTAAAGTTGGATTGACCTAAAGTGGTATATCCATCCTTATACTTTTACTTGTCCTACAAGAAACTGAAAATTAACGTAAAAGAGCAAAAAAAATTCAATTACAAGCGTGAGTTAGCATCTTGCACACACCCGGGACTCAAGTATGAACAAGCCCACTTTGAAATGTGCACTGTAAGGACCTTACTTAAATTCAGATTGAGATAGAAGTTGTGTCGCCAGAGGAAACCCTGTTTATATTTGGGATTGGTACAACTTTAGAGTCTTACGTTGATAGTAAAATGTTAGGGTACTCGGCATGCTTGTGATACCCAACCGTTGAACAGTGTATCACTATACCACTGAGAGGATATAATGGACTTGTAAGGGAGCTGGTTAGTTTAGTTGGCTGGCTGGCTGGCTGGCCAGTTTGCAACATACAGTACTGGTAGAAGTGGGGTTCAATTCCTAAATCAATTGCAATTACTGCGCCCTTCTCAACCTCTCCCTTTCCTGAGGCATGGTGACCTGCATGTTAAACCATCCCCAAACATCTTCCTTCAATAAAACAGTAACTCCATAGTCTGGTAAAACAATGGTACCTTTGCTAGACTACAGTGGATGTGAGTGAGCTGGTTGACTTCACAATAATCCAACAGTTTCAGATGCTTGGCATCAGCTGTTTATTTACATTTTTTTAAAATTCCAATTGTCATGTTGGGATTTAAAATCATATTCTCTGGACTACTGTTCTAGTTATGTAACCAACTCACGACTGTATCCTACTCTTAAAGATTACTTTAGTCTTTCAGTTGTCTGAGGTCCATATTAAAGTAATTAAGCTATTCCTGACTTTAAACAGCTTTGATGTGACAACATTAAGATTTGCTCCAAGTCTCATGATCGAAGCAAATTTCTTCCATTAATCAGTGGGCTGGTTTTCATTTTGAAAATGTGCCAATAATTAATAATTGATTACAAACTGTTCTTTTTTTTCCTTTTGTCAGTTCTTTAAAAAATACATTAAAATTATATTTAGAAGGGTTGATGGCAGCACCAGAGAGATGGAATGGCTCTATTGACAAGAGTTTAGAAGGATGACAGAGGGGACTTGATTGAAACATATAAAATTTCAATGGCACTGGACAGACTAGATACGGGGAGGATGTTTCTCCCGGGACCCTATGATCAGCGACACAGTCTCAGGTACATGGGATTGATGATTTAGGACTGAAATGAGGAAAGGTTTCACTCAATGGTGGAAGTTTCTACCACAGTTTCCCTAAGATGGAAAATTTCAAAACTAGGGGGCATATTTTTAAGGTGAGAGGAGAGAGATTTAAAAAAACATGTAAGGGACAAAGTTTTTACACGGAGGGTGGTCCGTGTGCAGAATGAACTTCCTGAGGAAGTAGTGGATGTGGCCAAAATTACAACATTTAAAAAACATTTGGATGTATATGTGAAAAGGAAAGATTTGGAGAGATATGGGCCAGGTGGGATTAGTTTGGGATTATGTTTGGCAAGGACTGGTTGGAACGAAGGGTCTGTTTCCATGCTGTATGACTCTATCGCTCGATAACTCGAACAGGCTGTGGGGCCACATCACTGAATATATGTCAGGAAGAGACTGAGATGTTTTAGATCTTAAAGCCATCAAAGGTTATGGGGAAAAAGCAGGAATGTAGTACTGAGATAGAAAATAAGCCATGATCGTATTGAAAGGTGAAGAAGACTTGAAGGGCTGAATGGCCTGTACCTATATTTTCTATCAACTTTCAAAAGGGGAACTAGCCCAGAAGCATGAATGTTGCAGAACACAGTCATTGCTCAGGCGAATATATCCTGAGACTGAATGAACCAGAAAGGATTACAGAGAGGTATCAGAGAAAGGTAGGTCCCTTTAAGGGTAAACCAGAAAACATATTGAATCCACCTGCTCAGAGATGTTACTATACACCTCTGGAGAAGGTGGGACTTAAACCCAGGCAAACCCCACGCCCCCACCCTCCTTTTCAGGGGTAGGGGTTTTACCATTGCACCACAAGGGGAACCTAAGTCTAAACCTGAAAGAAAAAAGACTTCTATTTCACCGATTTTTCCAATCAGTCAGTTCAGAGATGTTACTACACACCTCGAGAGCAGGTGGGACTTGAACCTGGGCCCCAAATCCAGGCGTATGGACACTACCACTGTGTCAAAAGAGCCCCCTAAGGGTAAACCAGAACAGCTCCAGAGTTGATTGAGAGCCGTAATGTTCAGTGAACATTGTGTTGCCCTCAACTCCTGCCTGTACTGTAAACAAAACTTTTCACTGTACTTAGGTACACATGACAATAAACGAAATCAAACTCCGAAAGGGACTCTTGTGGGGCAGTGTTAGTGCCCCTATCCTTTGACTAGGAGTCCTGGGATCAAGCTCCACCTGCCCTAGAGATGTGCGAAAACGTCTCTGATCAGGTTGATGGAAGACACCTAAATGCTGTGTTCTTATCAGTGCTTAGCATTTGTTGCTTTGGGGGGGGGATTTGGTGCTGGGATGACCAAACAGATAGAGCTAGGTTCTTAGCCAGCAAGAAAAAGGTTGGAAGTGGTTTATGCTAAGAGATTAACAATAACACGTTTGCAAATTTCTGAAAGACATTCAAATCATGGATATTAGTCTTTTGGTTAATTAAGGTTGGTTAATTAATTAGAAATTTTGGGGAATGTTTAATTCTCCCTCATTATGGACTGGGATGGTAGACAGTGAATTATAAATATTAAGCAATAATGACAAGGATGGTTTTCTATTTAGTTCTTAGTCTGCGCTGGAATTATTAGACTCCACTGGCAAGTCCTTAGCTTAGCTCCTGCAAGCTGGGGAGGTGGAAATATATTGTTCAGAACATCTCACCCTGATTGAGAACATAATGAGGAGGATCAGTGTTGGACTGGCATGGCAAAAGTTAAAAATCACACAAAACCAGGTTAGAGTCCAAAGGTTTATGTGGAAGCACTAGCTTTCAGAGTGCTGGTCCTTCATCAGGTAGCTAGTCAGGTAGTCAGACAAACTGCCTGACAAAGGAGCAGTGCTCTGAAAGCTTGTACTTCCAAATAAACCTTTGGACTCTAACCTGGTTTTTGTGTGTTTTTTAACTGATCAAAAACAGTAAACACTTGTAATTGTCAACTCAGAACAGGAGCTTAAACAGAAATTACTGGAAACGCTCAGCAGATCTGGCAGCATCTGTGGAGAGAAGTCTGAGTTAACATTTTAAATTGAGTGACCCTCAAACCAACTGAAGAACAGTTCTGAGGAAGGGTCACTCACCCCAAAATATTAAGAATGGCCATTCCAACAGGGTACTGAATGGTTTTTAACGTGTGTTGGACATGGGTTTGGGATGTGCTGCCTAATTGGTGTGGCTACAGATCGAATAGGAAACTTCAAAACTTAACTGATAACTGAAGGAGATATAAATCTGGAGATAGGGCAGAGAAGGTTCACCAAGAGGGCATTGGCTATGAAGAAAGGTTAAAAAGACTAGGATTGTTCTCACTGGAAAGACAAAGGCTGACAGGAGACCAGATAGAGGTTTGCAAAATGATGGGAAGCGTAGATAGGGTGGATAGTCAGAGGCTTTTTCCCAGGGCTGAAGTTTCAATTACAAGGGGGCAAGGATTTAAGGTGAGATGGGGAAAGTTTAAGGGAGATGTGCGAGGGAAGTAACTTTGGCTCTGTACAATCCTGGTTGAGAAAATCAGACTCATCCAATATCTGCATATAAGCGCTATGCCAATCCCTGAGCTGTTGGCCCTCATGACAAGTCAAGAAATGATTAATTGATTGTGTCAGTGCCTGTTGATTAAAATTTCCAGTCAATTAATCAATTGAAACTGATTAATTTGTGTAACCTTAACTGTGACTTTTCAGTCAGAGCAGCACCATTCTGCCTTAGGGCTGCCTTTCCAAGTTGTACTCCAGTTTAAATTGATCGGATTTGGTTGAATTGGAATCTATCATGCTATGTCACAGTTTGCTGAGGTGATCATTTTAAAATCACCATTTTGTTTTTACCCCCTGCCTTCTATGTTCCTCTTGGCAAAAAAGGATTCATTTCACATCGAGTTACGAAACAGCCTACCAGGCAGAAATAAGCTATTCAGCCCGAGAGAGGTGAGTGAGGATGTGGGACTACAGGAAATAGTTGAGAAAAATAGCTTAGCTGCAAAAGAGAGAAGTTGGGAATACGAGTGAGATGAGATGGTGGGAAAACAAGGTGAAGCTTGGGGTGGCACTGTGGCTCAGTGGTTAGCACTGCTGCCTCACAGCACCAGGAACCCAGATTCGATTCCAGCCTCAAGTGACTGTCTGTGTGGAGTTTGCACATTCTCCCTGTGTCTGCATGGATTTCCCCTGGGTGCTCTGGTTTCTTCCCACAGGTGAGTTGGCCATGCTAAATTGCCCATAGTGTTAGGTGCACTAGTCAGAAGGAGATGGGTCTGGGTGGTTTACTCTTCGGAGGGTCGGTGTGGACTTGTTGGGCTGAAGGGCCTGTTTCTACACAGTAGGGAATCTAATCTAATGCGTGATATACGCAAATATAACACAGACCAGTCGGGCTGAATAGAATGTTTCTGTGCTCTAAGCAATTTTTTGTTGGCATTTTATGTCCAGTAAACCTCTTCCCATTCTTCTTCACCTCATCCTATCAGAAGTATAAATCTACTTCTTTCCTCCCAATGAGCACCAGACACCCAGGTTCAATTCCCGCCTCAGGCGACTCTCTGTGTGGAGTTTGCACATTCTCCCTGTGTCTGCGTGGGTTTCCTCCGGGTGCTCCGGTTTCCTCCCACAGTCCAAAAATGTGCAAGTTAGGTAAATTGGTCATGCTAAATTGCCTGTAGTGTTAGGTGAAGGGGTAAATGTAGGGGAATGGGTCTGAGTGGGTTGTGCTTCGGTGGGTCGGTGTGGACTTGTTGGGCCGAAGGGCCTGTTTCCACACTGTAACTAATCTAAATCTACTCGTTGAGGTAGTGAGCTCCACAGTGTTTGAGGTAGAAAGCATTCTCCTGAATTCCCATCTGGAAGCTGATTGGTGAAGTTGTGAACATTAAGAGTCATCCATCAGATCTCTGCACATTTCATCAGTCTGGTCATGTCACTCCAAAGTCTGTTATATTCTCATCCTAAACAACACATAAACACTTTGTGACCACCTTCAAACTTAGTCATCTGCCTTCAACTCTCGAGTCTGGATCAATAATCCATATCTAAAAGAGATGTCACCCTATGGCTGACCACTGTATTCAACCCTCAGGTCTGATAAAATCAGTAGGTCATTTAATTTGTTGTTTTTAATGGGAGCATGCTGTGCGTATCACGCTGTATTTCCGACAGCACAACAACAATTAAGCTTCATTAATATTTCATTGGCTTCGAATCGCGCTCTCATGTCTTGATGTTGTGAAAGGTGCTATACAAATGCAACCCCTTTCCTTCACAAGCTTACAGACCCCGAGTTCCACTACGCTCTTTGCAAAGAAAAACTTTCGAAAAGGCCAGTTTTAACAAAAAGAAATACATTTTGGAACTGCATTTACAAAGAGGGAGCACACTTAGAAACTCGATTGGTTTTGCACCCTGTTATAAAACCTGCTGAACCAGTTTTACACAGTTCAGAGACTCACGATAGACAATGATCTCAGTTGATTGAGCTACAATGTGTTAGGTTGTCCAACACTGAACGCCGACCTTGGTTCTCTGCAGCTTGTATCAAAATAAAACTTCAAGAAGCGTGAAGCATTAGCCAGGTTATCTATTGAAAGTGTCACCGAAGAGATCTGCCAAACAAGGCATTATTCCCACATGCATATGCAGTTGTTAGTTAGTTGGCAGGTAAAGGGGAAAGGGCTTCTGCATTTCTTTTAACTATGTTGGATTAAAAGGATTATGATGACATTTTCTAAATGAAGCAAATGCTGAAATGACTTGAAGACAATTAACACCAAAAGTCTTGTGGACAATTATATTTTTTTGATTAAAGCAGCTAAATAGAATATTACAATAATGATAGGCCCCTTAATTGTCAGAAATGAGAAAACTGCAGATGCTGGAATCCTAAGTAGACAAACAAGAGGCTGGAAGAGCACAGCAAGCCAGGAAGCATCAGGAGGTGGAGGACTCAAGGTTTCGGGTGAGACCCTACTTCTGAGTCCCGAGGAAGGGTTAATACCTGATACATTGACTTCTCTGCCTCCTGATGCTGCCTAGCTTGCTGTGTTCTTCCAACCCCCTGCTTGTCTCCTTAATTGTTACTGAGCTTTAAATCTGCTATTTAGTAAAAAGTAAACCTTCCATAAATGCAGGGCCAATATTTCTCTAATTTCCATTTGCTATCCACAACCAGTTACTTTCACTGTGTGGCCTTGGTTGCTACTTGACTGAACATCCAGGCACTAAGAGTGTGGTGCTGTAAAAGCACAGTCAATCAGGCAGCATGCTTGAAATATTGATTTTCCTGCTCTTTGGATGCTGCCTGACCGGTTGTGCTTTTTCAGAACCACACTTTTCAACTCCTCACTTTCTCTTGTACATCCAGGCATCCTAAAGCTCTGAAGAAGTCCTATCAACTTGGAACATTAACTCAGTTTTTCTCTGTCCATAAATGCAGCCAAACCTGCTGAGTTTTTTTGGCAATTTCTGATTTTATTTCAGATCTTCAGCTTTTATCTTTAAAAGCACCTCAGTTTTGTTTCCCCCATGAGCAGTGTGTTTGACACATGACCCACAGCTCCACGACTCTGCACCCTGCTTGAATTTGAGGAAATATTTGTTCACGATGTCCCAAAGCATTTCTCTGATCAATCATAAACTTACAGAAAAGCAGAAAGGGATGACTGGTTTAAACCTGCTCCAGTTTCTGACATCCTTACATTTCAATTTTACTGTCACATGTACACAAGTACTCGAATAAGTGAGTTTTGAGAAGATTTGTAGCACAGGTTGTGGGTTTGGATGTAGGTTTGCTCACTGAGCTGCAAGTTCATTGCCAGATATTTCGTTACCCTACTAGATAACATCTTCAGTGAGCCTCAGGCGAAGCAATGCTGAAAAGTCCTGCTTTCTATTTATTTCTTTGGGTTTCTTTGGGTTGGTGATGTCATTTTCTGTGGTGATACTATTTCCTGTGATGAAGTCACTTCCTGTTCCTTTTCTCAGGGGGCGATAGATGGGGTCTAACTCGATGTGTTTGTTGATAGAGTTCCAGGTGGAATGCCTCGCTTCTAGGAATTCTCGTGCGTGTGTCTGTTTGGTTTGTCTTAAGATGGATGTGTTGCCCCAGTAGAAGTGGTCCTTCCTCATCCGTATGTGAGGATACTAGTGAGAGAGGGTCATGTCTTTTTGTGGCTAGTTGGTGTTCATGTATCCTGGTGGCTAGTTTTCTGCCTGTTTGTCCAATGTAGTGTTTGTTACAGTTCTTGCACAGTAATTTATAAATGACGATAGTTTTGCTCATTACCTGTATTGGGTCTTTCAAGTTCATTAGCTGCTATTTTCGTGTGTTGGTGGGTTTGTGGGTTACCATGATGCCAAGAGGTCTGAATAGTCTGGCAGTCATTTCCAAGATGTCTTTGATGTAGGGTTTCTGGACGTGTTGTGTCTGCTTGCTTGGGTGTGTTGCTGAGAAATCAGCAGACTGTGTTCATTGGGTACCCATTCTTTTTGAATACACGGTATTGGTGAATTTCCTCTGCTCTGCGTAGTTCCTCACTGAAATAATGTTCTGATGCAGCTTCGTTTGTGGGTGTTGGGATGATTGCTTCTGTAGTTTGGTCTGTACGTGTTTTTTTTTAAGCAGAGCAAACAGCCAATGGGGAACATAAAACAGAAAAACAACAATACAGACCAGGTATTGAGGAGGCAATCATCCTTACACACACAAATGAAGCTGCATTAGAACATTATTTCAATGAGCCAAAACACACTGCAGCACAGAGGAACTACGCAGAGCAGAAGAAAATCACCTATACCGTGTATTCAAAAAGAATGGGTACCCAACGAACACAGTCCGCCGATTTCTCAGCAACAAACCCAAACAAACAGACAAAACACATCCAGAAACTCTAACCATTCTCCCCTCCACATCAAAAATATCTCAGAAATGACTGCCAGACTACTCAAACCCTTTAGCATCATGGTAGCCCACAAATTCACCAACACACGAAAACAGCAGCTAATGAACTTGAAAGACCCAATACAGACAATGAGCAAAACTAACATCATTTATAACATACTGTGCAAGGATTGTGACAAAAACTACATTGGGCAAACAGGCAGAAAACTAGCCACCAGGATACATGAACACCAACTAGCCACAAAAAGACATGGCCCTCTCGCACTAGTATCCTCACATACGGATGAGGAAGGACACCACTTCGACTGGGACAACACATCCATCCTAGGACAAGCCAAACAGAGACACACATGAGAATTCCTAGAAGCATGGCATTCCAACTTGAACTCTATCAACAAACACATCGAGTTAGATCCCATCTACCACCCCCTGAGAAAAGGAACAGGAAGTGACTTCACTACAGGAAATAACATCAGAACAGGAAATGACATCACCAACCCAAAGAAACCCAAAGAAATAAATAAAAAGCAGGACTTTTCAGCATTGCTTCGCCTGAGGCCCACTGAAGATGTTACCTAGTAGGATAATGAAACGTCTGGAAATGAACCTTGCAGCTCAGCGAGCAAACCTACATCCAAAACTGGAGTATAGTGCAAAGTATATAATGTCAACCCACAATGCTGTCTTAAGGTACTTAGTAAGAAAAAGTGAGTTAAAAAGTTAAGCATTCTTTCACAGAATAAGTAGAAAAATAAAGAAATAACATAATAGTGAGCATTAAAGTCTTTCTTAATAGGCAAAAGGTAAAATACCTTTGACATATTATCACGGTTCCAATGTAGGATGATGATTTAAGGTTATTTTAAGGGACAGAATTACACTACAGGCCAGGATAAATTTGAAACATAATGTTCCTGATGGTGTGGGTTCTTACACTGTTTCCTTGCTTCTCATATGTTGAGGAAACAACATTCTGTTTCAGCAAGCAAGCATGAACATCCAAAGCCTCACTTGTTTTAATTAGAACACTCTAATTCTCAAAGGTGACAGGACAGTTTGTTGCTAACTGATGTTAAAAAGTAGGAAACTGACATTTCAAGCCGTGTTTTCCAGCATGAAGTCGTTGTGAGGTAGGAGATGTGAACTTTCTGGCCTTTCCTTTTCAACTAAATCACCATCGGACTGGGAGCCCTTTTACTAACAGAACATTTACCAGCAGAAACTCACTTGCCCAATGAAACTGATTTTAAAAAAGAATCTGCATTTTATATGGTTCTTTCCATTAGTACAACATGCCCCAAAGTGTTGTACAGCCATTAACATGTTTGTAAAATTTAGTGATTGTTCTAACATTTGAAACACATCAGTCTATTCATATACAGTAAGCTCCCTCAACAATATAATGACCAGATCATTTTTTGGGGGATAGATACTGGCCAGCACATTAGGGAGAACTCCCCTGCTCTTTGGCAAGGTGCAGTAAGATCTTTTACATTGTTCTGAAAGGCCATATGTGATGTTTCACAGAAATACAGTGTCTCCTCCAATGCAGCTCTCTTGCACAACAGTATCAACCTTAATTTTCTGCTCAAGCTCTGAAGTACAATCACATTGATCTTCTGACGCCCAGGACTGAGTGCTCTGAACAGAATCATAGCTGATGCACAAAAGAATTTGACCCTTTCCATTACTTTTCGCCCACGTGTAAATTCTCTAAGTGTGAGCATAGACAATATCAAACTCATTCTTACCATGAGTTATTACGCTTGACCCTGAAGCTCTCCTCAGTCAATAGCCACACTTTAACAGCAAAGTGAATTAACTCAACCCAAAGTGGTTTTGAACCCAAGTTGGGGGAGGGTGGGGGAAGTTCCACATTGGTAGGCTTAAGACCCACAATGCTGAGGGCACACCTCTTAATGGGAAATAATCTACAGTTGAAAACCTTGACATTTTTACTGTGTATGCCTAATGATAAACAGCTCAGAAATGATAGATTAGCGCTTCCCCAATGTTAGCAAAGTAACTGCACTAAATAAACCTGGAAGATTAGCACTGATGGAATAAGTGGAAGGCGAAGCCAGTTTAATAGCTATCATTTACTTTAATTGGGAAGGAAAGAGGATGCAATATAAATTCAACCCATCATGACACTATAAATGGGAACCAGCAACAGCTCACTTAACTTTATGACTATCATGTAAAGACACTGTTGTGCTATAATGCATCTTGGATAAAATGTCGATTTAATTCTATCATCTCTTTCACTTTGCATGGTTATTCACAAAACTGCAATAGCAAAAACCATAAATAAATTGCATCGTTTATGGGATGTGAGAGCCCCAATCTGCAAATGGCAACTTGTAAGTTCAACCAAGGGTCAATCACCCAACCACTACCGTTTTTGACTCATTTCTACGTAACGGACAGAGGTAAAGATATGGTACAATGACATGGAAAGAGGGTAATTGTGATTAACTAGTGTGCTGAGATTCCAACGAGAACTATTCATCAGAATGTTACACCACAAAATGACCTTTCCACCGCCTCAGCCTTCGCTCCCTCTGTTACATCCCGCAGATCTATTTGAGGATTCTGTGTTCACTCACAGTTTAAGTTGGCAAAAATATGTGCACATGATCACAGGAGCTGGAATCTTGCCCTGGTGAATTCAGTCCCTGACATGCACTGTCTAAGCACAGACATGATGAATGACCATTTGGTCAGTTACTGAAGGAACTCAACCCCAGTATGACTTAGGACATTGAAGGAGAGACAATTCAATGCAAACTGCTTAATTTAGGGCTGTTCCCACTACGATACTGGCCTGCTCAGTAGACTGTGCAATCAAACTTTATACATAACCTCGGCGGGTGCTTCAGTGGCAAGAATGTTGAATTTTTGATTGGTTCGATTCTCCCAGAGAACATTAAAGGTGTTAAGAAAAGCAGCAAGGCATCCTGGACAAACACTGTTCTCCAAAACAGACTCATCAAAATGCGGCTTACCTGACTCATCAGCTGATTTAGCTTACAGAATGTAAGCTAAAAACAGACAGCGAGTCTCTCAACAGGACTGGGATGAAAGAAATCAGACGAGAAAGGGATGATCAATTTATGCAGCGTGGGTGGACTAGGTTTGCGTGGCTATGCAGCTGGAATTATGGACACAGCAAACGTTTTACCAACAGGCATCTACGGGACCAGGAGTGTAGCAGTTGATCAAATATTCCAGGAAATCAAGAGGTTACACATGAGCACAGGAAACCCTGCCCAAGAGAAGCTTTGAGACATCAACACCCCTCTGTGTAAAAACATCAACACACTTCCTATAATCAATGTAAAAACACACAGTAAGTAATAGAAGTGCAGTGCAGGGGCTAGACATATCACCGTTATACTTAATTGATAGAACAAATCTTCAGACATCATGGTGTTCGAAGGATATAATTTTTGCCAGTTTATCAAGAATACCAGTTGATGAGATGCCAGTTAAAATAAAGTATGCTGTACCTTATCCAACATTAGATATGATCTGCAATTTAGCAATTTTTATTCATTAAGTAAACATGATTGTGCTAAGAATCAGACCAGAAAAAAATGTAAAATTATCAGTCCAGTTCACAAACTTGCATACACTGAAATCTACATACTTTCACAGATGGGACCTATTGCAGGCCAAAGGGAAATGTGCTGAACACTTCGCTGTGTTAGGTAACAGCTCTGAAGTGATGAAGGTTGGGGACTGCATTAAGCTCCACCCAATTTAATGATGTCACATGGTCCCAGGGTGAGAATCACCACAAGAAAAGAGTTAAACTTGCCATTAGTTTTAGCCTTATGCAGGAATGAGTGTCACCGCTGCCCTATCAATGGGGTACCATGGTTGAAGTTCTCAACAGTGAACACCACGACTAAATAAAAAACTGAAAATATGTCGATATTTCACAGTTTTCATTTTTGAGACCAACATTCTTGAGGCAGGTAAAAGAGTTCAACCAGTTCAACCAAAGGAGTAATTCATAAATCCCTATAGTGTGGAAGCAGACCATTTGGCCTATCGAGTCCATACCGACCCTCTGAAGATCATTCCATCCAAACCCAATTTTTTTTTTCAAACATTAGTTCATAGGACATGGGGATCACTGCCTACCCCTAAGTGTCCAGAAGACAAGAGAGTTGAGAGTCAGCCACAGTGCTGTGGGTCTGGAGTCACACGTGGGCCAGACCAACTAAGAAGAAAGTTTCTCTTCCCTAAAGGACATTAGTGAACCAGATGGCTTCCCCCAACAACAGTTTCATGATCATCATTAGACTTCTAATTCCAGATTGTTGTTAAATTCAAATTTTACCATGTACCATGATAGGACTTGAACTCTGGTCACCGTATTCGGATCTCTGGATTAATAGTTTGAGTGATAATACTATTAGGAGAAAGTGAGGACTGCAGATGCTGGGGATCAGAGCTTAAAAATGTGTTGCTGGAAAAGTGCAGCAGGTCAGGCAGCATCAAAGGAGAAGGAGAATCAACATTTCAGGTATAAGCATTTCCTCAGGAATGAGGAGGGTGTGCCAAGCAGGCTAAGATAAAAGGTAGGGAGGAGGGACTTGGGGGAGGGGCATTGGAAATGCGATAGGTGGAAGGAGGTTAAGGAGAGGGTGATAGGCCAGAGATGGGGTGGGGGCGGAGAGGTCGGGAAGAAGATTGCAGACTCAGCACCGCCTTCTTGACCTGCAATCTCCCCTCCCCCATTGATGCCATACAGTTCTGGGTAGAGAATTGAGGACTCCAACTCAAGATCCCGCTGGGATCTAACACACCATCATTAGTCCCTGATATTAGATTACTTACAGTGTGGAAGCAGGCCCTTTGGCCCAACAAGTCCACACCGACCCACCACCCACCCATTCCCCTACATTTACTCCTTTACCTAACACTATGGGCATTTTAGCCTGGCCAATTCACCTGCCCTGCACATCTTTGGACTGTGGGAGGAAACCGGAGCAAACACGGGGAGAATGTGCAAACTCCACACAGTCAGTTACCTGAGTCGGGAATTGAACCCAGGTCTCTGGTGCTGTAAGGCAGCAGTGCTAACCACTGCGCCACCGTGCCGCCCGCAAATATTCTCAGTATACGAATCTAATTCATCAATTTAGGTGTACCCAACTTGCTCTTGTTTAATAAACATGGTCTTGTTGCTAAGACACTTTCTTGATAAGTGGTTCATCCTTGACCACTGTTGAGAAACTTCAAATTATTGCATGTTTCAGCAGTGCATGAGAATTTTGCTGTGTGCAAAATGTTCCATGTTTCATTTGTCAGCATGGTGTAATGGTGGAGTAGGCTGCAATAATTGTCTGAGAAGTGCTTTAATCTTGATGAGAACCAGGATAAGCTGCTGTATTAAGAGAACTCTTTCCTGCCTTTAATTTGACACTATAGTTGTCAGTTTGCTACCCTTAATGCAACACTGTTCGGGTGAGGCAGCTTCTTTAAAATCACAAAATTACTAAAAGGTTTGATCGCCCTTCACAGGAGTGATTGATGTCCTTCCCTTAGCAACCCAAGCTCTCAGTAAAATAAGCTTGCCTTGTAGATCCTGAATATAGATGGGGCAGCGAGGAAACTAAAGAACTTGACTAGAGCTGATTAATGAATAGAAACCCCCTTGACAGAATGCAGGCTAAGAATTTAAATATTAGCAGATGATAATCAGATGCACAGTTGGCTCAGATTACTTACTTGTCTCAAAGCCATCGTTTCCTAACATTGAGCAAATGCCTAGCAACCCTCAGCAACATGACCTTTCCTAGTTACTAGCCTGGACTGAGAATGAGATCAAGTGTTAAAAATTTTATTGGGGTTGAGTCTTGTAACATGTGAAACCTTGAGCTGCCCTACCAAGGCTGGGAGCTATGATCAGATTAGATTCCCTACAGTGTGGAAACAGGCCCTTCAGCCCAACAAGTCCATACCGACCATCCGAAGAGTAACCCACCCAGACCCAGTTCTCTCTGACTAATGCACCTAACACTACAGACAATTTAGAGTGGCCAAATCACCTGACCTGCACATCTTTGGACTGTGGGAGGAAACCCACACAGGCACAGAGAGAATGTGCAAACAGTCACCGGAGGCTGGAATCAAACCCGGGTCCCTGACACTGTGAGGCAGCAGTGCTAACCACTGAGCCACCGTGCCGTGTCCTTGTAGATTTCAAAGCAATGTGATTAGGTACAAAGGGAGGTTTCTTTTTTAAAGACTATTAATAGAGGGTGCTACTGGGCAACCAGGATTTATTGACCAGAGTAGACCACATTGCTGTGGGTCAGGAGTCACATGTCGGTCAGACCAGGCAAGGACAGTAGATTGCTTTCTCTGAAGGGCTTTATTGAAACATTTGAATCACTATTAGACCAAGATTTTAATTACATTTAAATTTTAACCACCTGCAATAGTGAGATTTGAACCCATTTGACCAGAACTTTAAGTGGGGATGCTCAATAACTGGACAAGTGACATTACAACTAGGCTATCACCTCCCTTTCCCACATTCAGGAAAAGTCAGGAATACAATCTCTGTTTGACCATTGGAGTTTGATGGGTTAGGAGTAATATTAACACCAATAGCCTCACCCTTCCCATTAAAGTGTTCAAACACGTTCAGCACTATGTCTGTACAGTAAGAAAAGTGCAATCTGATCACCTTTCAAGACCTGACAAGGGGGTTGGGGTCTTGGTGTAACACAACATCAGAAAGAAGGACTGAATGTGCTGTTCTTTCATGGCTGAACAAAGATACAAACCATGGAATATCCACCCAATGGCACTGTGGCAGCATTCTATATAAAGAGGAATCCCCCAGGTGCACCCGAATGTGGTCAGGGATAAACTATAAATAACGACAATCAATAAACACTCACAACCCATGAACAAATCCAGAAAAAACAGATTTTGTGACATTGTCAAACTTTAAAAATCCTTTGCCCTATGTTTTCTTATAGGTCTCCTTTGTTAATTAGACTTTCTGCTTCTATTACGTACATCAACTGATTCTCAGCTCACCCTCCAGCAAACTGTATTAAAGTTCTCCTATAAAATAAAACTCTCTGTATCTATACAAAAACTGACTGCCTTTGTCTTTTAAGTTTTTTTCAGCAAACAATGTTTGCATCACAGTCAAGCACACTTCATACCTTGTCAGAAAATCTTAACCAACTTTGAAATCTTTACCAACATTGTCACCAGAAAGGTACTAGAGTGAGTTGACCACACATGGTTCAAGTTTGGAATATGTGTACATATTACAAACACATCCCTTCACTCTCAGTTCAGCAACCAAACTTGCTCTGGTGTGACAAATGGCTTATTCCTTCCGCTGTGTTTGCTAAGGCACAGGGAACAGCAGCCCCACCTGTGAACCAGGACACAGTGGGTGAAATATGTACTCCAGAGTATATCACGTAGACAGTGCAATCCTGGGGGAGTGCTGCACTGGAGGTACTATCTGCTGGACAAGATGCTAAGCTGAGGCCCCATCCACCATCTTGAATGGATGCAAAAGATACCATGGTTCTATTTCCAGGAAGAGCAAAATTATTCAAAGAGTCATAGAGCTGTATAGTATGGAAAATGACCCTTTGGTCCAACTCGCCCATGATGACCAGACATCCTAAGTCAATCTAGTTCCATTTGCCAGTACTTGGACCACATCCCTCTAAACCCTCCCTATTCATGTACCCATCCAGGTGTCTTTTAAATGTTGCAATTGCACCAGTCTCCACCACTTCCTCTGGCAGCTCATTCCATACACGCACCACCCTCAGAGTGAAAAAGGTTGTCCTTCAGGTCCCTTTTGAATCTTTCCCCTCTCACCTTAAACCTATGCCCTATAGTTTGGGATTCCCTTACCCAAAGGAAACAGCTATGGCTATTCACCCTATCCATGACCCTCATGAATTTATAAACCTCTATAAGGTCACCCCTCAGCCTCCAATGCTCCAGGGAAAAAAGCCCCAGCCTATTCAGCCTCACCCTGCAGCTCTCCAAACCCAGCAACATCCTTGTAAATCTTTTCTGCACCATTTCAAGTTTAACAACATCGTTCCTACAGCAGGGAGACCAGAACTGAATGCAATATTCCAAAAGTGGCCTGACCAATGTCTGGACAGCTGCAACATGACATCTCAACTCCTATACTCAATGACTAATAAAGGCAAGCATACCAAATGCCTCCTTCACCACCCTGTCTATCTGGAACTCCACCTTTAAGGAACTGTGAACCTGTACCACGAGGTCTCTTTGTTCGGTAACACTCTCCGGGACCCTACCATTAAGTCTCGAGGTCAACATTCTTCCCCCAACCAACATTATGTATAAGGAATTAATTGTTCATTTGTCATACTGCTGTTTATGGGAGCTTAATTTTTATAATTTGTTTACCATGTACCCAACCTCACACCAGTGACAACACCTCTGTATGGTTGATTGGCTATAAAGAACTTCTGAGGCAGCCTAAAATGTTGGAAGGTGGTATATAAGTGCACATTGCTCATTAGCTTTCTTCAACATTATTTATTTGATTCTTGTCCACAGCCAAGCCTTCATTTACAGCTTGGGTGGTGTTCAAAAGCTCATCTGCTCTGAAAGAGTTCAAGCAGATTATTACACTGAAAAATAAATGACCTCTGAATGTGATAAAATGATAAATTATAATTGACTCCAGCCTTCATTACAGCATTGGTCTTTAGGATCAGGTATTTCAGATTTTATGATGAGCTAATATATTAAATTTGTCATTAAACACAACATGAAAAAGCCGGGAGCCAAGATCTAGTCAACTAGTTGCAGCATAATGATGACTGAGACCATTAGCGGAAGAATTGGAAGTCTTTAAACTGATTATAGATACTGGTGTCCTCAAGTATCTGAGCATACAGTGGTTCCCTATATGACCAGATACAGGAATGGAATTAGGCCATTCAGCCCCTCACGTCTGGCCCACGATTCAGTTGGATTATAGACGATCTGCACTGTAATCGCTCTAGCCCCTTCTGTCATTATAGCCTTGGCTGATGGTTGGTTTCAGTTTTGCATTCTTCAACAACGCATTATGCTATCCCTCCTGCCAGTGTCCTGGAGCAGACTGAGCTGCAGGCAGCCAAAAGGCCCCTGTCCGATTGTTAGTCTAAATCAAGTTCTTAGGGTCAGAGAGTCCCGACAGTGCAGAAAGAGGTCATTTGGCGCATCAAATCTGCATCAATGCTCTGAAAAGCATCTCACCCAGAATCACCGTAGCCCATTTACCATGGCCAATCCACCTAATCTGCACATCTTTAGAGGAAACCCATGCTAACTCCACACAGACACCAATGACTGGAATTGAACCCAGTGTGAGGCAGCAGTGCTAGCCACTATGCTATCCAAGTTAGTTAACCACAGTCAGTGGAATTACTTCATTCAACCTTTATTGCCCGAGGCTATGAAGAGAGATGGTTGTGTCATTATAATGTCATTGGGGTGGGAATCTGGAGACCCAGGTTATTGCCTTGGGGTAATATGTTCAGGGAAGGAAACCTGCCCTCCTTACCTGGTCTGGCCTATGTGTGACTCAATACCCACAGCAACATGGTTCACTCTCAGCTGCCTCTGAATGCTTCCAGAAGCCTTATAGTTCACGTGTAA
This sequence comes from Hemiscyllium ocellatum, assembly GCF_020745735.1. Taxonomy (NCBI): domain Eukaryota; kingdom Metazoa; phylum Chordata; class Chondrichthyes; order Orectolobiformes; family Hemiscylliidae; genus Hemiscyllium; species Hemiscyllium ocellatum. The sequence continues at coordinate 11,258,678 of NC_083424.1, forward strand.
TTAAGGGAGAGCAATGAATTGTTGGACTTGCCGGTAGTATCCACATACTGAGAAAAAGATTAGTAAAAACAAACCAAGATGGCCACTCAAAAACACTTTACTGACAGACAACAATTACATGAATAAGAAATAGTTGCAGGGATATGGGCCAAGTATAGGCAGGTGGGACTAGTTCAGTTTGGGATTACGGACAGGTCAGACCAAGGGGTCTGTTTGTGTGCTTGTATGACTGTATGACTCTCTGTGTGGACACTCAGGGCAGCAATGCTAAGGTCAAAAAATTGATTCCTACTTTCTAGGGCCTCCCTGTGAGACACAGTGGCCTAGTGAGGATTTTCTTTTAGATTCCTTACAATGTGGAAACAGGCTGTTTGGCCCAACAAGCCCACACCGACCTCTCGAACAGTAACCCACCCATTTCCCTCTGACTAATGTACCTCTGACTAGTGGGCAATTTAGCCTGGCCAATTCACCTAACCTGCACATCTTTGGATTGTGGGAGGAAACCCACGCAGACACGGGGAGAATGTGCAAACTCCACACAGACAGTCACCTGAGGCTGGAATGAAACCTGGGTCCCTGGCGCTGTGTGGCAGCAGTGTTAACCACTGAGCCACCATGTCACCCCTATTGCCAGACGCTTAATCTAGAGACTGAAGTCTTCGTCTAGGGCCACAGGCTTGAATCCTGTAATTGCAGGTGGTGAAATATGGCTTCAATTTAAAAGAAAACTCTGAAATTAAGAATTAACATGAAACATTGTCAATTGTTGCAAAAAAACAATTTGGTTCATTAAGGTCCGTTACAGAAAGAAATTGCCATCCTTTCCTGGTCAGGCCTACAGATGACTCCTAACTGCCCTCTGGGTAGTTAGCGTTGGGCAATAAATGCTGACCTTTCAGCAGCACTCATATTCAATTAATGGAAAAAAATAGTTTAAGGAACTGGAGGACTCCAGTACATGTGGATCAATATTTCATTCACAGAATCTGAGGGGAGTAGAAAGGTGAAAAAGACGATATAAGACAATTTCTCTTTGCTCCAGAACATAAGGCTACATACCAGAGTGAATGAAACAATGGTTACTATTGAACAGCTCTTCTGTTGGTTACCACGCCAGAAAGAAGTGCCACATTAGCTCAGTGGTTAGCACTGTTGCCTCACAGCCAATTTTACTCCAGCCTTGGGTAACTGTCTGTGTGCAGTTTGCACGTTCTTCCTGTTTCTGCTTAGGTTTTCTATGGGTGCTCCGGTTTCCTGCCACAGTCCCAAAGATGGGCAGGTTAGGCGGATTGGCCGTGCTAAATTGCCCTGTAGTATCCAGGGATGTGCAGGTTAAGTGGAATAGCCATGGGAAATGCAGGGTTAAGTGATAGGGTTAGGAGAGTGGATGCTCTTATTGAGGATCGGCGTGGACTAGATGGGTTGAATGGCCTGCTTCCAAACTGTACAGCTTCTATGAGAAATAATATATACAAATGGCAAATGTGTAGTTGTAAAGTTCACAGTAAATGTTTCTTTCCCCTGCATCTGTTGCTTCACTCTATGGATAACCTTAAACTGCTTGTGACATGTATCCTTGCCAGAAAAGTGGCGCTGTGCCTGCTAATAACCTGCATCTTCAAACAGTGACCACAACTTCCCCCAAGCTGCGAGTGATAGTTTCCCTGCTGGGAAACAGTATTCTACTCAAGAACTATCTTTTTCACTGTCTGGCAAGACTGTCTCCTGCTGTCACCGAGAGTGAGCTCTCTCCATTATGAACCACTTTAATGTCTTGTCTCATTGACTCACATCCTTATGGTTCATAATAGCTTTCAATTTCTAATGAAGCAGTCCCCAATGCATCTCATGCGTTGGATATTCCTGGAATGCCCAAGGATCTTTCAATCCCACATTCATGAAATCGAGGGTGAAATTATCCACTGAAATACATTGACGTCATAAATGGAACAACATTTTGCACTTTTAAGGTTGCTTCATTACAGCATTTCTTTGGTGGATATAATGAGAAACAAGCATCTGAATGAAAAAGAAACATCTTTCTTTAATGAGCAACAAGAAAAATAAATGACACTTCTCTGCACTTCAATGAAGATTCTAAGTTCCAGAGAGTTATTTGTTTCCAATTACTCTCAAGTTAAGAGAAAGAAAAAATGAAACTTCACAAGTATGTGGGGATGCTCAAACTTAAACACATCCTTGTCACTCTGCAGGAAATTAAATATGTCTGATAGAATCCTGACTGTGTAGAAGCAGTCTATTCAGACCATTGAGTCTGCACTGACCCTGCAAAGAGCATCCCACCCAGACCTGCTCCCCTACCCTATCCTATCCCTGTAACCTGCATTTCCTATGGCTAACAGGGCTAACAAATTTCCAAGCTTGCACATTCCTGGACACTATGGATAATTTAGCATGGCCAATCCACCTGAGCTGCAGATCTTTGGACTGTTTAAAATTTAACACTCAACATTTATTCAATGTTAACATTGCCAAATCAGAGAATGTGTGATTTTACCTTCCTGTGCTTTCTAGTAGTGGGGTTTCCAACTCTAGTTGGGTGAGCTCCTGGAGGTTTATCACAATAACTTCTGACTTGAACTGCCCCAGCCTCACAGAACCACCATTGGGGGTGTATTCATTATTGAATACTCCAATCAAAAAATGATTAGACTCTTCACAGGCTTGACTGACAATCAAAGAGCAAGTTTTACCAGGTCCAACACTTTTACAGCTAAAAAGCAAAAGCTTTCAAAGAGAAAAGTACAACTTCTTACGGCGTCCTTATAATATTTCTCCTATTTTTGCTCACAGCAAGAGCTAGGGATTAGTATTTAGTTTCTGGAGATTCTTGGACAATCCTGGAGGATTGCCAACCCACTGTGATAGCGTAAGAAAGCCTTTGGAACATTCAGAGACAAACCTCCCCCTTGATGCACAGTCAAGAGATACTTAATGAGTACAGTCAAGAAAATAAACAACCACTGAAAATGGGAATTCTTAGAGATCCCACAGATCAAATAGTTGAGTGTTTCCAAGCTGCTGGTCATTAATTCAACTCCTCACTCCCAGTTGAAGTGAGCTACTTCCTTGTGAGTGATTCCTTCATATTTGATTGAGCTTCCAAAGATGAAAAAAGATAGCAAGGTGTTATACCTTTAGACAGCAAATGCAATGGATCGTGAAACATTGCAGCACCTACTCCATCATGTTCATAATCTCATATAACATATTACCCTCTAGGTTATGGAGCTACTTGTTTCCATTAGGCTTTATGGGCTTCACTGGCTTTAAAATACATTGGGGTGCTCTGAAGTCAGAAAAGGCTTTATATAAATACAAGTCTTGAGGTGTCTAAGCAGAGTGGATAGAGAGAAATTGTTCCTCTTGGTGGAACAAGGAAACAGATTTGAAGTGATTGGCAAAAAAAAGTCAGCTCTTTTCTTATACGTGGTGAGTGGTTAGGATCTGAAATGCATTGCCTCAGAATGGTATCACGTTCAGTCAAATGACCTTCAAATGAAAATTGGGCATGAAAATCACAGAGTTTTAAGGTAAGGATGAGTTGGGGGAGTTGAGGTGAGAGAAGAATGGGAAAAGCTAGGATCCTGTGCTGTTCTGGATGGGTTGAATGGCCTCTTTACTTACTTTACTCCTATCTGCCCTCAGTCCAGAAGTTATTAAAACGTTAGATAACTGATACCTCTGCTTATGCACCCCAATTGTAAACACTTCCATCACAACTTTGGCTGGACTCCTGAACTGAAGCCACGCACCAGGTTTCTCCACAATGAGAAGAGAGAAAAAGCTGTCACATAGCTGAGGCAATCCCCTCAAGCTGCCTTTGGATGACAAGGACATGCAGCAGGCGACAGAAGCAGACCCATCATCTTGTATCATTCCCTGGAGGTGGAATCCACTAGCATTCAGCATACATTTGCATCAATTACAGTAACAGGTCATTTCTCGCAAGGTTACTTGTTGCAAACACGTCACACAGGCCCCAAAACATGAAATGTAGCATGTACCTGCTTCCTGGCTGAGGATAAATTCTTGCTAACCATCTGCCGAAACATACTGAGTGTCATTTTAAATTATCATGACAAGATGAATTACTATTTGGAGGTGAGTGTGACAATTTTTTTTCCCCTCTCATTTGTTTGCGAGAGCTTTGGAAAGGCTTTGTCACTTTCTGTGCTGATGAGGGGAGCCGTTCTGCTGGAATGCTGTGGTTTAATGGCTGTAGGAGATAAGAGAGGAAGCAGAAAGAAGGAGAATGTGAAAGGACATTCTGAAACAAACAAGAGTAGTAGTCCCTTCAATCACCATTTGACAATTCAGTTTTCATTCAGTGATAAGCGAAACACTCATGAGGTGTTGCATGGCTAGCCACTAATTAACAAGAGAGCTACTAGAGTTAGCCAATGACTAGTTTGCATACAGAAGGGATGTTTATGATTGTTTTGCCTAAAACGTTAAAATTTGGAGTAGCTGCTGCCAAGGCCCAGTGGGGAAAGACCCCAGTCTGAGGTTTTCCTGCTATAGTTAAATGGGCTCCGTTCAGTTAATGGACCCTCTGAATCTCCAACGCTTGTAAATATAGGTTCGTACAAGTAAGATATGCCTTTGATTTGTTTGTTGGATAGAGTCAAACTCCAATATTTATTTGCTTCCTCATACGCCACCGTACAGAACCGAACTATGTTTATGACTATGTTTATTTACACAAATACAAAGTTATTTTAATGAATAAAATACATTTTTGAAAATAAAAAAAGGCTTTTGTCTTAAATGAAAAACCCATGTGACCCACTGGTGACAATCTCACAATCAATCATTAAATTTGCAGGGTGTTCTTAATGAAAAGTTTAGTCCCTCAGTTTCCCACTAATAGATTTCTTGGAAAAGAAATAAAACAGGACTACACTTCCAAAATACACATGCAAGTTGAAAGCAAGAGGAAGTAAATGAGATGAAATATGATGATAAAGGTTGAAATGAACAGGATAAGAAAACTCGACAATTCGATAAGTGCCTCTTTGGACTCATTTGACACTGTGGTAGTGTCCCTGTCTCTGAGCCAGGAGACCTAGGTTAAAATCGCTCCTCCTCCAGAGCTGTATGATAACCTCACTGAACAGGATGTTTAGGAAATATCAAAGGCGTGTCTTTAAGGGAATAGTGCTGTAGAGAGCTGTTGCGGTGCATGGTAATGTCCTTACTCTGAGCCAGGAGGCCATCAGCCCATAGGATTTAACAGCAGAATTAGGTCATTCGGTTCATCAAGTCTGTTCCACTATTTAGTTATGGTTGAGTGACATTTGAAACAGACTTGGCAGATAAATTCTTCACACAAAGAGTAGTTTTTATATGGAATGGAAGTCCTAAGATGTGGTGGATATGGGCACAGTTACAGCGTTTACAAGGCATTTAGAAAACACATGATTTGGAAAGGTTTGGAGGGACATGGTCAGGAGCAGGCAGGTGGGACTAGTGTAGTTTGGGATTATATTTGGCATGGACTGGTTGGGTCAAAGGGTCTGTTTCCACACCGTGTGACTAAATCACTCAAGGAATGGAGCTTGAACCAACAAACGTCACGTTTAGAGTTGGTCAACTATAGTAGATTCTTATAAACAATTGGGAATGTGGTGTTATTGCAGTGTGCATTGTGATCAAGTAGGCAAACATTGCAAAGATGAAAATGTGTTGCTGGTTAAAGCACAGCAGGTCAGGCAGCATCCAAGGAATAGGAAATTCGACGTTTCGGGCATAAGCCCTTCATCAGGAATTCATTGCAAAGAATCTCTTATGTGCAAAGTCTTTACTCCACTGCTATGGATTGTAACGATCTTTGTAACAATTCTATCTTCCCTTAATATAGTGACCAGGACAATTCCCAAAGCTGTCAAATGCAATCAGGTTAATATGACAACGGCTGACATTTAAGCTGTTTAAGTGCTGTAATAGTGTGCCTCTTTCAGCAACATCTAATTGGACCTGAAATCCAGTGAAGGAAGCAGTCCTTCCTGGACTTGCTGATATTTTGAGGTGTTGAGTGTGTTCAGAAGTGAAATTTTGTATTACTTCATAAATAAACTCCTTGGTTGTGCAAAACACTGCTAAAAATACTCATGAAGTCAAAAGCTTTTTGCCTTGCACTTATTAGGACAGGGATATAAGAATTGGAAAGGAAGGAACAATTAATACAAAAAGAATTCTGGTCTCACCAATATACGCCCTGCTTCAGGATTCGTCCTTTTCAGTCCTGATGAGTGCAAAGCAAAAAGCTAATGACTTCATGTCTCTTTACTGCAATACAGAAATGTAAATAGAGTAACAAAACAATTAGATGGTGAAGCAAGACATTTATCAACTGATGACCAGCTGAACCACTAAAGCAACAAGGATCTGTTCCAGAGCCAGTGAATAGAGGGGACAGGTCGTCCACTCATCCAATGAACAAATAATAAGTCATTTTGCTATCTTTTTAAATTTGATGATGACACTGCAAATCACTCAGTCTGTATTGCTGCCACCATCTGTCATCAAATGGCGGTTATAGTAAATTGTGTCATGATAAGCCTGTCCTTTCTTTGCCTCATAACGTTGAGTGATGTTTGAAGGCAGAATGGAATGCTTCTCATTATGACTTAGAGGCATCAGAATCAAGTGTGACCAAATCCAGAAATAACACAGTAAGCTGTAGACTCAAACCCTTTCCACTCAATCTGGATGAACTGCATTCGCACAATCGCACAAGAAGGATGGACTGATATTTTACTTTGGAGAAAGTGAGCACTGCAGATGCTGGAGATGAGAGTCGAAAAGTGTGGTGCAGGAAAAGCACAGCAGGTCAGGCAGCATCTGAGGATCAGGATTAAGGGCTTATGACTGAAATGTCGACTCTCCTACTCCTCAGATGCTGCCTGACCTGCTGTACTTTTCTGGCCCCACACTTTTCGACTCTAATATTTTAATTTGTATTACTTGGTCTCAGATCAATTAACAAAAAACTGATGTTGAAGGTCTGAAACAAAAACAGATATTGCTGGAGAATCTCAGCAGGTCTAGCAGCATCTATTGAGCACAAGCAGAGTTAATGTCTCCACTCCAATGATTAGATTCCCTACAGTGTGGAAACAGGTCATTTGGCCCAACAAGTCCACACCAATTGTCTGAAGAGTAACCCACCCCTCTACATTTCCCTCTAACTAATGCACCTAACACTATGGACAATTTAGCAAGGCCGATTCACCTGACCTGCACATCTTTGAATTGGGGGAGAAAACCGGAGCAAACCCATGCAGGTACGGGGAGAATATACAAACTACACACAGACGGTTGCCTAAGGCTGGAATCAAACCTGGAGCCCTTGCACTATGAGGCAGCGTTTCAAACCACTGAGCTACTGTGTCACTCCAGTGACCCTCCTTCAGAACTCTGATATTCTGAAGAAGGGTCACTCGACTTGAAATGTTAACTTTGCTTTCTGTCCTTAAATGTTGCCTGACCTGCTAAATTTCCCCAGCAATTTCTGCCTTTCCTCTCAGATTAATTGCTGATTTGTTGCCAACCATGCCAAAACAGGGGCAGTGTTATGGTGTTTCATCACTCCCACCAGTGAATTGTCTGAGATTGCTCTCAGGTTCTCGATCTTTTCTGTCAACAAAGAGAAGGAACATTCATCCCAAACAGATGGATTGGACTCAGAGCGGGGATTAGGAGTGAACAGAAATCCTTGCATCATTCATGCCTCACAGCCAATACTGTCAAAGAAAGCCCACTTCCCCATTCATTCACCTGGTAGCTGTACTTTTTTCATTTTAAACAGCAGTTTTGAATGGAATTGGTTCTCTAATTGAAATAACTGCACAGAGGGCAGTATACTGTCACTGAGTCACTCTTTATTTACTTGTCCACAGTACACTGGCTGTGGTCAGCCAGCTCTGAGTCAGTCCCCTGCACTTCGGAGATTCTAAATCTCCTGGTTGTATATATTTTGTTTCTCCCCAGCGCCCATGTCATGTGCATGTAGGTATTGGACACAGTGCAGAACAATGCCTGCAGAAGACATTATTCATTTCCCACCACCAGGAAGAAAGGAAACACTCGAGTGGCCAGTGACAAGCAGTGCCTGCTCATCTAAGGGCAACGCTGAGTGATCAAAAACGTGAAGGGAAGAACAGGGATTAAATCAAAATAGAATCGGAGGGGGATATAAAGCACTCCACGCCTCACGGTGCCCACCTCTCCCTGAATATTTTGGTTATATTTGTCAGCCAGGGCTTTCCTGGTTCCAATCACCACTCAGAGGCACCTGTGACATTGTAAGGGGGAAGTGTAAACAATTAGCTTTTTCCAGAAGCATCAGCTTGTGACACCAGAATTAACACTTGCTGTTGACGCCAATATTTTCTGCAGCTGCCCAGATCTCCTCAGGTGGAGGTCGAAGAGAGTTCTGACCGCTTGGCAGTATCTCTGCAGTGGCAGGACTGAGAACAGAACATGAGGCAACATTCTCTTTGGTCATCTCTTTATTCTTGCCTCTCACCCCCAATGAAAGAAAAGCTGTCATAGTCATGGACATACTGACATGGAATTAAACTTCTCCTGCCCTACTGAGAAAGACTAAGCAGCTGGCATTTGCTTCTGGACCTTAGCCTAACCCTTTGTGAATGAGTGGGAACCTTAGAAATACCAGCCATTGATATTATGCAGGTGGATAGGCAAACGTCACTGAATGCTGTTAGCTGAGGGCAATAACTTTGACCTTTGTACCAAAACTAATGACCTATACATCATGGGAACAGATCACATCCTTTTTTCATTTATGAATGGAACATGGAGTAACGGCACCAGTTATTGGCTGTTGTAGAAAAAAGTACATTCTAATGCTGTTCCTGAGCAGAAATTTGACATCCTTAGCTGGTCTGGCCTTTGTGTCATATCAATTAAGTGGCTAACAAACAATTTTAAACATAACTATGAAAAATGGTAAGGGTGGCTCAGTGGTTAGCACTGCTACCTCACAGCATGAGGGATCTGGGTTCAATTCCACCCGTGGGCAATTGTCAGTGTGGAGTTTGCACATTCTCTCTGTGTCTGTGTGGGTTTCCTCCGGGTGCTCCGGTTTCCCCTCACAGTCCAAAGTTATAGTGTCCAGGTATGTACAGGTTAGGTGGTTTAGCCATGTCATAGTGTCCAGATATGTGCAGGTTAGATGGATTAACCATGTTATAGTGTGCAGGTATGTGCAGGCTAGGTGGTTTAGCCATGTAATAGTGTCCAGGTATGTGCAGGCTAGGTGGTTTAGCCATGTAATAGTGTCTAGATATGTGCAGGTTAGATGGATTAGCCATGATATAGTGTCCAGGTATGTACAGGCTAGGTGGTTTAGCCATGTAATAGTGTCCAGGTATGTGCAGGCTAGGTGGATTAGCCATGTAATAGTGTCCAGGTATGTGCAGGCTAGGTGGATTAGTCATGTTATTGTGTCCAGGTATGTGCAGGCTAGGTGGATTAGCCATGTTATTGTGTCCAGATATGTGCAGGTTAGATGGATTAGCCACGTTATAGTGTCCAGGTATGTGCAGGTTAGGTGGATTAGTCATGAGAGATGCAAAGTTATGGGAATGGGTGGGTCTGGGTGGGGTGCTCTTTGGAAGGTCGGTGTAGATTAGATGGGCTAAATGGCCTGCTTCCACACTGTAGCGATTCCATGACTGTGTGGGCATTGCTAGCCCAGGACAGCATTTATTGCTGCATTTTACACATCAGGTTGAATTCCCTGTTGAGTGTCAAAGTACTTCTCCAGAAGCGTTTATTGTATCTAAAGTAGATGGGTATTGACCATGGTGGTCAGGAACAGCAAGGGCTTGTGTCAATGAACTAGCCTGACACAAGTTGATAAAAGTTAGTCAGCATTCAATCCAACTGAGAAAGGCTGTTAAAAGCTGTATCATGGAGCCGTGGGAGTGAGCTGGTGCAGGGCTCATTAGTCCGAAAAGGAATGCAATTATTTCATACTTTTGGAAAAAGATACAATAGTCAACTGATCAATACATCTCAGTCGGTTTGCCTACTACATTGTTTATCAGCAACAAGGGACACGGAGCGTTCTTGTCTTCAACATTTTAAGTGCGAGTGTAAGCACTTGTAGAAAGAAAATGAGAGTCAGACAGATATTTCTTTGACTCACTATCAACAACACTTCTTTGGCCTTGGTTTTGCTTGAAATGAGAGCCTTGGTGAAAAAAAAAGCCTGCATTTCGATCATGTACTGACACATCCTAAGGATGTTGCAAAGTGCCTAGTGCAGTACAGTCACTGTTTATATGGATGACAAGACCATTGTGCAATTTGGGAACACAGAGGACTGCACTGATTTGCAGTGATTGCTTTACTATAAAAAGCATGATATAATAGATTTTGCCTCTCAAAATGTGACAGTAAGAAATCTCCCAATTAGGTACTTTGCAACTTTTCGGACTCAACATTAATTTCAGCCACTTCAGATGCTGTCAACTCAGCAGGCAGCTTATACTTTTTCTGGACTCATCTCTTGCTTCTTTCCCTGATTCTTAACCAGCCCTTGTTGCCTTGCATCATCATTCTTGTTTATCAGTTAATCATGTACACTTCCACCAATAACCAACAATAATTCCTCCTGTCCTCATACTTCTCAATATCCACGTGTGCTCAGAACCTACGGAATATTTCTCGTTTGCCAGTTCTTGTGTAAATTGACTGAGCTTAAAGGTTAATTTAATTCCTCTCTCTCTTTATCTCTCTCTCTCTCTTTGCAGATAATGCCAGACTTGTTGGGTGTTTCAGCATTTTAGAAAGAGTCCATCTAGTTAGCAGAGAAGCAGAAGGCAAATCAAACACGTTACATTGTGTTGTACACATATTCCAGTGATAGAACAATGACTATCCTTCAAAGGACTGCAATAGCCACAGGTGTTTTCAGGACACCCTGAGGTTGTGAATGGCACTATACAAATGCAACTTACTTCTTTGGTGTGGAATTTTAAAAATCCTACCAAGAATACAACCTCACACATTTGTTAGGATGTGGTGGATGTGAAAGACAGGCACGAGAAAAGAGAAAAAAAATAAAGCACTGTTCAAAATCTATGGTCGTGCCATTCATTTGGGTTGTGGGTCACAGAAAGCAAAGCTTAGAAAGGGGGACAAGAGAGGAGGGGAAACCATTTTTTGTAAAGAATGACATTACTTAGGGAGGTTATTCCTGGGAGCATGTCCTGGAGGTTATTTGGGTGAAACTGAGAAATAAGAAAGGGATGATAATCTTATTGGGATTGTACCATTTGTCCCCAATAGTCAGCTGGAAATTGAGAGGGAAGTTTGAAAGGCGATCCCAGACATCTGTAGGATTAATAGGGTTGTAATGACAGGGCATTTTAACTTTCCAAATCTCGACTGGGACTGGCACAGTGTTAAGAGCGTGGATGGAGAACAACTTGATAAGTGTGTACAAGAAAATTTTCATATTCAATATGTGGATGTACCTATTAGAGAAGGTGCAAAATTTGACCTACTCTTGGGAAATAAGGCAGGGCAATTGACTGAGGTGTCAGTGGGAGAGCACTTTGGGGCCAGTGACCATAATTCTATTAGCTTTAAAATAACGATGGATAAGGTTAGTCCTGATCTAAAAGCGAACGTTCTAGTTTGGAGTAAGGCCAATTTTGTGGGTACTAGAAAAGAACTTTCAAAAGTTGATTGGTAGAAGCTATTCACAGGTAAAGGAATGGTCAGAAAGTGGCCTTCAAAAATGAGATAATGAAAGTCCAGAGACAGTATATCCATGTTAGTGTGTAAGGCAAAGCTGGTTGGTGTAGGGAATGCTGGATGACTAGAGAATTTGAGGCTTTGGTCAAGAGAAAGGAGACAAATGTCAGGTATAGACAGCTGAGAATGGAGAACCAAACTGGCAGGAGGGATATACTCAAAAGGGAAATCAGGAGGGCAAAAAGGAGACATGAGATAGCTTTGGCAAATAGGATTAAGGAGAATCCAAAGGAATTTTATAAATACATTAAGGACAAAAGAGTAACTAGGGAAATAATAGGGCTCTTTAAAATCAGCAAAGCTGCTACGTGTGGAACTGCAGGAGATAGGGGAGATACCAAATGAGTACTTTGCATTAGTATTTACTGTGGAGAAGAATATGGAAGCTAGACAACTTGGAGAAATAAATAGTGATATCTTAGAAAGTCCTCATATTACAGAGGATGAGGTGCTGGGCATCTTAAAATGCATAAAGGTGGATAAATCTCTGTGACCTGGTCAGGTATATCCCAGAATCTTGTGGGAAGTTAGAGAAGTGATTGCTGGACCCCCGAGCTGAGGTATTTTCACCATCAATAGCCACTGGTGAGGTGCGGGAAGACTAGAGGTTGGATAATGTGATGCAATTATTTCAGAAAGGTGGTAAGGAAAAGCCAGGGAATTATAGACTAGTGAGCCTAACATCACTAGTGGGTGAGTTGTTGGAAGTGATCCTGAGGGAAGGACTGATTAGGGATAGTCAATATGGCTTTGCGAATTGGTCATGTCTCACCAACTTGAATGAGTTTTTTGAAGAGGTGTTCAAGAAGATTGATGAGGATAGAGCAATGAATATTGTCCATTAGGACTTTAACAAGGAGTTTAACAAGCTTCTTTTTGCTAGACTGTTTAGCAAGTTTAGATCACATGGAATCCAGGGAGACCTAGCCAGTTGGATACAAAATTGGCTTGGAGGTAGGAGGCTGAGGATACTGGGAGAGGGGTGTTTTTCAGACTAGAGGCCTATGACCAGTGGTGTGTTGCAAGTATCGGTATTGGGTCCACTGTTTTTTGCCATTTATATAAATAATTTGGATGTGAACATAGGAGGAATGCTAATCAGTTGGCAGATGACACAAAAATTGATGGCATAGTGGGCAGCGAAGCAACAGTTATCTTAGAGTACAATGGGATCTTAACCATATGGACCGATGGGCCGAGGAATGGCAGATGGAGTTTAGTTTAGATAAATGAGAGATGCTGCATTCTAGTAAGGCAAATCAGGCAGGACTTAGACACATAATGGTTGGGTCCTGGGGAATATTGCTGAACAAAGAGATCTTGGAGTGCAGGTTCATAGTTCCTTAAAAGTGGAGTTGCAGATAGATAGACAATAGGTGCAGGAGTAGGCCATTCTGCCCTTTAAGCCTGCACCACCATTCAATATGATCTTGGCTGATCATCCTTAATCAGTATCCTGTTCCTGCCTTATCTCCATAACCCTTGATTCCACTACCCTTGAGAGCTCTATCCAACTCTTTCTTAAATGAATCCAGAGACTGGGCCTCCACTGCCCTCTGGGACAGAGCATTCCACACAGCCACCACTCTCTGGGTGAAAACGTTTCTCCTCATCTCTATCCTAAATGGCCTACCCCGTATTTTTAAGCTGTGTCCCCTGGTTCGGCACTCACCCATCAGTGGAAAAATGTCTCCTGCCTCCAGAGCGTCCAATCCTTTAATAGTCTTATTTGTCTCAATCAGATCCCCTCTCAGTCTTCTAAACTCAAGGGTATACAAGCCCAGTCGCTCCAGTCTTTCAGCGTAAGGTAGTCCCGCCATTCCAGGAATTGACCTCGTGAACCTACGCTGCACTCCCTCAATAGCCAGAATGTCTTTCCTCAAATTTGGAGACCAGAACTGCACACAGTACTCCAGGTGTGGTCACACCAGGGCCCTGTACAGCTCAGAAGAACCTCTTGCTTCTAAAATCAATCCCCCTCGTTATGAAGGCCAGTATGCTATTAGCCTTCTTCACTACCTGCTGTACCTGCATGCTTACCTTCATTGACTGGTGTACAAGAACATCCAGATCTCTTTGTACTGCCCCTTTACCAAAATTGATTCCATGTAGGTAGTAATCTGCCTACCTGTTCTTGTCATCAAAGTGGGTAACCATACATTTATCCACATTGAACTGCATCTGCCATGCATCTGACCACTCACCTAACCTGTCCAGGTCTCCTGTAATCTCCTAACATCCTCCTCACATTTCACCCTGCCACCCAGCTTAGTATCATCAGCAAATTTGCTAATGTTATTACTAATACCATCTTCTATATCATTAATATATATTGTAAAAAGCTGCGGTCCCAGCACTGATCCCTGCGGTACCCCACTGGTCACTGCCCGCCATTCCGAAAGGGAGCCGTTAATAACTACTCTTTGTTTCCTGTCAGCCAACCAGCTTTCAATCCAAGTCAGTACTTTGCCCCCAATACCATGCGCCCTAATTTTGCTCACTAAGTGCCATGCGCCCTAATTTTGCTCACTAAATACCATGTGCCCTAATTTTGTTCACTAGCTAGGATAGTGAAGAAGGCACACTTGCCTTTATTGGTCAGAGTATTGAGTACAGGAGTTGAGAGGTCATGTTGTGGCTGTACAGGACATTAGTTTGGCCACTTTTGGAATACAGCATTTATTTCTGGTCTCCCTGCTATAGGAAAGAATTTGTGAAATTAGAAAGAGATCAGAAAAGATTAATAAGGATGCTGCCAGGGCTGGAGGGTTTGAGCACTAGGGAGAGGCTGAACAGAATGGGGCTATTTTCCCTGGAGCGTCGGAGGCTGAGGGGAGACCATATAGAGGTTTATAAAATCATGAGGGGCATGGATAGGGTAAATAGTCAAGGTCTTTTCTGTAGGGTGGGGGAGTCCACAACTGGGGGGCATAGGTTTAGGGTGAGAGGGGAAAAAATGTAAAGGAACCTAAAGGCCAACATTTTTACGCAGAGGGTGGTGTGTGTGTGTGTATGGGCTGAGACAAAAAGACTGCAGATGCTGGAATCCAAAGTAAACAAGCAGGAAGCTGGAATAACACAGCAAGCCAGGCAATATCATGAGGTGAAGAAGTCAAAATTTTGGGTGTAACTCTTTTCCACCTCCTGATGCTGCATGTATGGAATGAGCTGCCAGAGGAAGTGGTGGAGGTTGGTACAATTGCAGCATTTAAAAGGCATCTGGATGGGTATATGAATAGGAAGAGTTTCGAGGGATATGAACCAAATGCTGGTAAACAGGACTAGATTAATTTTGGATGTCTGGTTGGCATGGACGAGTTGGACTGAAGGGTCTGTTTCCGTGCTCTACATCTCTGAGACTCTATGACCAGCTGCTGAGGGGATCTATTCTTAGTGTGCCTTTCTAAGACAAGAGAGAATGATAGATGTGAATATGTTCCAATTCCCAGCACAGACATCCCTTATCGAGAATACTCAAAACAGGATGACAATGTGACTAGATGTTTGCTAATTATAGAAACAGAACTGAGAGGTGAATGAAACTGGATTTACTCCAGTTCAGGATGTTCTTTACAAATTCCAGCTGATTCTTCCAAATTGGAATAAAGCCCATGTCACCCCATTCAGTCTCTAGCAGCGTTTCATTGTGTCTGCTGTGACGCGCATACATCATGAGCAAACAGGATGCCTCTAAATCTTCCCCATAACAGGTTTCATGCACCAACACTCCCCGAAACGGCTGACACCTGCAGGAAATGGTGAAGGAAACAAACAGGGCAGCAGCGTGCTGTCTTTCCCAGTACTCAGCAAAGTGTGGAACAGCGGCGTGAAAGAGAACTTCAAAGGCACAGTAACTGCATCCTGTGTGGCAGGCAAACACTTATTCCGCACTTAATGGATCGAAACACTTGCTAGCCCTAACAGCAGGTCTCTGTGTCTCAGCGATGCATTCTTCGTTTACTCGTATGGTATGCTATGTAACGTGCTGAATAATGTTATCGCTATTTCCCTAAACACCATAGCAACATAAATGGAATGACTGCTTGTCTCTAAAATAGCAAACTATGCTTCTATTATGCTGCTGTTCTTTGCTGAGCTGCTATGGCAATGCTAATAATTTAGAATTAAGTGCATAGATCTCGGGGTTACAATGGCAAGGTAAGAGGAATAAGTTGGGGGCTAGTTCTCACTCTGGATTTGAGGTAGACTTAGGGACTTGTAAGAGGCATTGTCACAAACAAGACAAGATACAAGTGCAAACGTTTGAAACACACACCAAATGTTTTATCACACTCATCCTGGCTCTTTGCTAGAGCAGTCTTATTCATTTGACAGCCCTCCTCCTTCCCTGTGGCCATTGACAGTTTCATTTCAAGTGTTTATCCAATTTCCGTTTGAAATGCAGTAACTGAATCTGCCCTTTCAGGTCATGCATGCTAGACCACAACCAGCTCTGCAAAAAAAAACAATCCGGTGATGAATTGGTGTTGTGAACTCATTAGTGCAGAGACTAGCCCAAACGTATTCCACGGAATTCAATAAATCTGATCATTTACCGCATGAGATCAGAAAGCAATGAATGTTAACCAAAACTGTCTTATCTTGTATTATCAGAATGAGTAGCATGACTGGGCCATTCAGCCCCTCAAGCCTGCTCCGCCATTCAATATCATCATCGCTGATCTCATCGCCTCTTCCATCGGGCAGCAGATACAAAAGTTTGAAAACGTGTACTAACAGATTTACTAACAGAATTTGCTGGGAAAGCTCAGCAGGTCTGGTAGCATCTGTAGAGAGAAATCAGGATTAATGTTTCGGTTGGAGTGACTCTTCCTCAGAGCTGCCAGACCTGCTGAGCTTTTCCATCAATTTCTGTTTTTGTTTCTGATTTACAGCGCCCGCAGTTCTTTCAGTTTAGATTGAAGAACAGCTTCTTCCCTGCTGTTATCAGATTTATGAACGGACCTCTTAAATATTAGAGTTGATTTTTCTTTGCACGTTCTCTGTAGCTATTGCACTACATCTTGCATTCTGTTCTATTACCCTGATGTACCAATGTAAGGTGTGATTTGTCTGGTTAGCACATGATACTTTTCACTGTACACCGGTACATGTGACAATAATAAATATTAGCAAGTCAAGACAAAAAGACTCCACATTGCCACCTTTTAACCCAGAGGTTTTCAACTGCTGTGCCACAGGAGGTGAGGAATGTGGCGTGACTTCTTTGGGAAAAGCAATGATTTGCACCCCAATATGCCAACATTTTTCTGCACAGGTTCGAACAAGACTTCTTCTCTATGCAGGATCGCCAACCAACATTGTACACCAGGTACATTGACGACATTTCCTTCCTCAGAACCCATGGTGAGGAGTCACTGATAAAACTATACAGTGACATCAACAAGTTTCATCCCACCATCAAACTCACCATGGACTACTCTCGACTATCTGTCTCATTCTTGGACACATGCGTCTCCATCAAGGACGGACACCTCAGCACCACACTCTACCGCAAACCCACAGACAACCTCACAATGCTACACTTCTCCAGCTTCCACCCAAAACATATTAAAACAGCCATTCCCTATGGACAAGCCCTATGCATACCGGATCTGCTCCAATAAGGAGGAATGTGACGGACACCTGGAAGTACTCAAGGATGCCCTCACAAGAACGGGGTACGATGCTCAACTCATCGACCGCCAGTTCCGATGTGCCACAGCAAGGAATCGTAATGACCTCCTCAGGAGATAGACATGTGCTGCAACTGACAGGGTACCCTTCGTTGTTCAGTATTTCCCAGGAGCTGAAAAATTACACCATGCTTTTCGTAACCTGCAACACATTATCAATGAGGATGAGCACCTCACCAAGACCCTCCCCACACCTCCACTACTTGCCTTTAAACAACCACCAAACTTCAAACAGATCATTGTTTGTAGCAAACTGCCCGGATCTCAGGACAAATCCATACAACCCTGTCACGGTGGACGCTGCAAGGCGTGTCAGATTGTGGACAGAGATACCACTATTATGCACAGGAACACCTCCCACCTTGTACATGGCAGGTACTCATGTGACTCAGCCAATGTTGTCTATCTTATACGTTGCAGGCAAGGATGCATGGAGGCATGGTACATTGGGGAAACCGAGCAAAGGCTACGACAATGGATGAATGGGCACCGCACAACAATCAACAGACAGGAGGGTTCCCTCCCAGTTGGGGAACACTTCGGTTATCCAGGACATTCAGCCTCGGACCTTCGGGTGACCATGCTCCAAGGTGGACTTCGGGACAGGCAGCAGAGAAAAGTGGCTGAGTAGAGGCTGATAGTTAAATTCCATACCCATAGGGAGGGCCTCAACCGGGACCTTGGGTTCATGTCAAATTACAGGTGATCACCATTGCACTACACACACACACACACACACAGATATTCCTACACACACACACTCTCACATACACACGAACACAGGTACACACTGACACCCACACACACCCTTATAGACACACACACTCCCACACTCACACATGCACCCACTCACAGACTTATACAGATACACACACACATAGACACACACACACACACTCACTTACTCACACTCACAACCCCCACCCCAGACAGACACACAAACAAAGACCCACATGTACACATATATTTTGTGGGGTGAATTTGTACTTGCAGAGTTACATTGTACTTTGCTCAAAAACTGCATGCATTCATGTAGAACTCTGAGCTCAAAAACTGCATGAATTTATGTAAAACTCTGTTATCTCACTTTTTAGATTAGAATCAATCTAAACATCATGGCATAGACAGAGAACACAGGGGGCCAACACCTTCAACATATTGTCTAGCTATCACCATTGTTAATAGCTAACCTGAGAATGCAACTTTTAAAAAAAGGTTTTGTCATTTACACATGAAAGAAGTGAAGCTATCACTCTAATCTAACAGATGAAAGGCTTAGCAAACAATCAATTTTTCAATGTATATTTTCAGTTACATCACACTGTAAATTTTTACTATAAATTCTGTGTTACGATCGAGCCCTCCACTATCACCTGATGAAGGAGCGTTGCTCTGAAAGCTAGTGTGCTTCCAATTAAACCTGTTGGACTATAACCTGGTGTTGTGTGATTTTTAACTTTGTACACCCCAGTCCAACACCGGCATCTCCAAATCATGGAGACAATGAAGGTTGGGTCAGCCATGATCCAATTGAACATGAGTACAGATGAATGGCTGATTGCTTTTCCTATTTCTTATGGTCTTACCGTCTTATTACGTGGCAATGTTTCCTGTAGAATATGCACTTATGAAGGCAAAGAGTCTGTAACATAGGAAACCACCTGCTGAAGGTCACTTATAAAGAACAATAATATGAAATGCCTGAAGACTTTTACCACCCATGGGACTGTGCCCAGCGTGAGTTGTGTCTTGAGGGAAGACAGGGGTAATATTGGAACAGGAGGAAATATTGCTTTGTGGATAACTACATTTCATAGGTAAATCAGATTTGTTTAGCATGATTCATTACCCTATAATCCTTAAAGTGCGACATTAAATATTCCCTGTGCTTTATAATGTTCAGAATTATTGAGTTACTTAGGAAATCTATTTTTAATTAATCTAATGCCTGTAAATAAATAGGATTATTAGTAAAATAAATAACGGCTGAAGAATAATTATACTGTGTAAATTTACTGAAGTTTAACAGTGAGGTCTGGCTTTCAGCTTTACATTTTTAAAATCGGCATAATTAACAAAGTCTTGCCACTTTTCAAGAGAGATGGTGCCTGCATGATAATGTAACTGCTCTGCTAATCCAGGCACCTTCCTTTTTTTCGTTATTCATTCACAGGATGAGGGTGTCACTGGGCAGCATTTATTGCCCATCCCTAATTGCCCAGAAGGTAGTTCAGAATTAACTGCATTGCTGTGGGTCTGGAGTCTTAATTCCTGAAGTTTATTGATTTCAAATTCCACCATCTGCCGTGGGGATCTAAGCCCAGGCCCCCAGAATGTTGTCTGAATCTCTGGGTTAACAGTCCAGCGATAAAACAGTAAGCCACCGCCTCCTTGTACATTAATGCTCTGGGGACATGAGTTGAAATCCCCCCATAGCAGTTAGTGGAATTTAAATTCAATTCAGAAATCCGGAATTGAAAGTTAGTCTCAATGGTTGTGAAAACTCATCTTATTCACTCATGTTCCTTTGGAACGAAGATTTGCCGTGTTTGCCTGGTCTGGCCTGCATGTGACTCCAGACCCACAGGAATGGGGTTGATTCTGAAATCCCTCTTAAATGGCCTTGCAAGCTGCTGAGGCAACTAGGGATGGGCATCAAATGTCCACAGCACCACTTCCCAAAACAAATCCTCTCACTGCCCAAAACCCACACTGTTGGAACCTGTCTTACACACAGAGATAGTTTGAGGTGAATACATGGCAATCACATATTATTGTCACTCTTCACTCTCAGGCATTCTCCATGTGAATCATTTTGCCACCATCCATTAGATCTCTCATTGTCTAGTCCTAATCACAGATTGGAAAGAAGGAGATCACTCAGCCATTTGTATTTCCACCAGCTCTCTTACCTAATGCCTATCTCCTGACATTTTCCCACATCCCTGCACTGCATTTCTATCCAAACAATGCCCCTGTTGAACATTTCCGTTAAACCTGTCTCCACCACATTTCCAGGCAGCGCATTCCAGAGTCAAAAAGGGTGTTGCTGGAAAAGCACAGCAGGCCAGGCAGCGTCCAAGGAGCAGGAGAATCGACATTTCAGGCATTTCAGACCCTAAAGATTTGCTGTGTGAAAAAGATTTTTCCCTCATCCTCCTCACTTCATTTGCAAATAATTTTAAATAGTAAAAGTTGAAGGATGGAGTGATTCAGTGTCAATCCAAAATCAACCACCTCTTGCAACATTTTGTCTCTGATCTGTGTGCTGCCACTTTTGGGGATCTCCCCAACCCCTATCTTGGACAACTTTCCTCTCGTTCACTCACATGTTACCCCTTGGCAACATCAATCAGTGTAACTTTGAGCTTTGTGTCATAGTCATAGGGATGTACAGCACAGAAACCGACCCTTCTGTCCAACTCATCCATGCTGACCAGGTATCCTAACCTCATCTAGTCCTATTTACCAGCACATGGCCCATAGCCCTCTAAACCCTTCCTATTACTATATCCATCCAGATGCCTTTTAAAGGTTGTAATTGGACCAGCCTCCATCACTTCCTCTGGCAGCTCATTCCACACACGCATCATCCTCTATGTGAAAAAGTTGCCCCTTAGGTCCCTTTTAAACTTTTCCCCTCTCACCCTAAACCTATGCCATCTAGTTTTGGACTCCCCACCCCAGGGAAAAGACCTTGTCTATTTATCCTATCCATGTCCTCATGATTTTATAAACCTCTATAAGGTCATGATGCCAGGACATCTTCTGAGTACCCAAATACCTCTGTGCCCGCAGAAGGCTTGAGTTAGTGCAAAGTCATAGACAAGCCACAACTTCCTTCAGCTGAATATATAGAATATGGAGAAAGTGAGCACATATTTCCCTTCCAGCACCCAACCTGAACAAACTACAACCTGTCCCTGCAACTAACCCCTTGACTACTGTCCTACTGATCTCGTCGCTGTCACTCAATGTATACATTCCTCATCTTTCAATCTGTGCATCCTATCTCTGCTACCATCCTCCCCAGCCACTTATTCCTGCCCTGACTCCTCCAATCCTTGCCTTTTGGGCCTCAGCATTGCCTTACCACTTCTGACACAACTTTGAGCTTTTTGGCTGCACACTCAAAGAACTCCATCCCTAAAACACTTCATCCTTCTTTGGTCTTAGCTCATTCTCAATCAGTCGAACACTTGTCTTCAACCACCACATCAGAAAGTTTGAATCTTGAGCACAAAATTCCAGCTCATCCTCTGGTACATTGCATCGCTCTGTCAGAGATGCTGCCTTTTGAATGAGATAGTAAACCCAGGTTCTGTCTTCCCCCTCAGGTGGAGGTAAAAGAACTCATGGCATTATTTATTCCAGAACCGAAATCATTTATAGTGATTTATTTGGTCACACTATTACCTCGCTATTTGCAGGAATTTGGTCTGCATAAATTGCACACATTTCAAAAGTGCATCACTGCTTATAAAAACACTTTGGGCCAAATAAAATTTGGAAGAGGCCTTAATAAATGCGCATTTAAAGAAAAAAGCACAATAAAAGCCATTTCTCGGTCATTTGTGATGTACGTTCTAGTTTTCTATATGTTAGTCCAAATTACATATACTGTAAAGTCAGGCTATGATTGAGGCATATCTAGAAGTTTGTTTACCACATAACCTTTTTACACATTTATAATATTAAACATCGTCTAGGTTCTGCACTTACTGACTTTCCTGGACATTGCTCTCTCCTAGATGATTGACTGAACACACTAAACAGACTCCATTACACAGCTGAAGGTGAAGTGGATACCTTGCTTGTCATGGAACTCTCTGCAAGCTACAGATCTGTCTAATCTGAAGTCTATGCCATATTTCTACTTCCATTCCTAATTTCTCCATCCATGATGAAACGTGTTCTTCCTTGTCTCTTTCCTGTGGCAAAATAACTTGGGATGTTTTCTTTACCACAGACATGATGCAAATGTAAGCAGAAGTAATCAAGATTATAAAATGCAGCATGCTAGCCATGTGAAAAGAAATGATGACAATTCTTGAAATATGCAACAGGTAACTTGTCATAGGCGCTTGTCAGGTAAGAGCAGTTGAGGACTGTACTGGATGGAGCTCAGAAAGATGAGGGAGGAATCTCATTGAAACTTCCAGAATACTGAGACACCTAGATACAGTGGATGTGGAGAAAATGTTTCCACTAGTAGGAAAGACTAGGACTAGAGGGCACAGCTTCAGAATGAAGGGACGACCCTTTTGAATGGAGATGAGGAGGAATTTCTTCAGCCAGAGGGTGGGGAATCTATGGAATTTATTGCTATAGAAGGCTGTGGAGGCCAAGTCATTAGTATTTGAGACAGAGATAGATGGGTTCTTGATTAGAAAAAGGGATCAAAAGTTACAGGAGGAAACAGGAGAATGGGGTTGAGAAACATATCAGCCATGATTGAACGGTGGAGCAGACTCGAAGGGCCGAATGGCCTAATTCTGCTCCTCTGTCTTATGGTCTAATTCACCAGCAATAAAAGGCAACTGAACAATCTAGCATCGATGCTCTTCCGAAATGGATTTCAGATTATTAGCGTTCTGAGTAAAAGACTGGCGAACTGGCTTCTCTCTCTGCAAATACTGTCGGTGCTGCTCTCTCTTTTCTGGTCATAATACACAAATATATCGTCGATCGCAATAGTTATGTATTCATAAATATAGAGCAGGCAGCTTGGGAGTTCTCAGGGAAAAAGCCTTTTAATTAATCTAATTAAAATTCATAACCCATTAATCTGCTCAACCGTTATGGCCTTCTACTTTCAGAAAAAGTAGGCTT
The DNA here is from genome assembly GCF_020745735.1 of Hemiscyllium ocellatum. Taxonomy (NCBI): domain Eukaryota; kingdom Metazoa; phylum Chordata; class Chondrichthyes; order Orectolobiformes; family Hemiscylliidae; genus Hemiscyllium; species Hemiscyllium ocellatum. Next base: position 11,282,026 of record NC_083424.1, read on the forward strand.
TGTGTTATTTGAGCTAAAAATATACTTTTACCGCTCATGAATTTTATATGTCCCAGTTACTTTGCTGCCCTCTCGTTAGTCTCCCTGTCTAATGTATATTAATCCTGCAGCAAAGAGAGAGTTCCTTGCTGTCACACTGAGCTGGGTGGAGAAAAGTGTTCGCTACTGCGTCAAGTAATTCATTCAGTCAACAGCTGGATAATCCTTTGGTGGGGAGCAATTTTAAAGGTTACAGGGAAACATAGGAAGATGTAACAAATGTACAAAAGATGGGACACAATGATTCCTGCACTGTTACAGCAGTGACAGATGGAGTATTATCAATAGAAAGCAGTAATAGATAAATGTGGAATGCTTTCTTTAATTACCTCTGAGATCCAAACATATTTAAGAAGAAGACCTGGCATTTATACTTTTCCAATTGGGATGTCCCATAACACTTCATGGCCAATTCATTAGTTTTGGACTGTAGTCAGTTGTTAAATGAAGAATTTGCCTTCTGAGAGGTCCCCACAAACCGCAAAGAAATGAAAGGCCAGTCTCATTGTCCAAAATTTCATGGATTCTGGAATGATATTTACAGAATGGAAGTTCGCAAATCTCAACCCTACTAAAACAGAGAACTCCTACAAAAGGAAGGATCAAAAGCAGAAGTTTTCGGAAAAACTCAGCAGGTCTGGCGGTATCTGTGAAGAGAAATCAGAGTTAACGTTTCAGGTGACCCTTCCTCAGAACTGACCTGAAATGTTAACTCTGATTTCTTTCAGAGCTGCTGCCAGACCTGCTGAGCTCTTGATTCTGATTTATAGCCTCTGCAGTTCATTCAGTTTGTATTTGTTCTAGGAAAGATGTTGTGAAACTTGAAAGGGTTCAGAAAAGATTCACAGAGATGTTGCCAGGATTGGAGGGTTTGAGCTATAGGGAGAGGCTGAACAGGCTGGGGCTGTTTTCCCTGGAATGTTGGAGGCTGAGGGGTGACCAATTTGAGATTCATAAAATCATGAGGAACATGGATAGGGAAATAGACAAGTTCGTTCCCTGGGGTGGGGGAATCCAAACCTAGAGGACATAGGTTTCGGGTGAGAGGGGAAAGATATGAAAGGGACCTAAGGGGCAACGTTTTCACATAGAGGGTGGTGCATGTAGGGAATGAGCTGCTAGAGGAAGTGGTGGAGGCTGGTACAATTACAACATTTAAAAGGCATCTGGATGGGTAAATGAATAGGAAGGGTTTAGAGGGATATGGGCCAAATGCTGGCAAATGGGACTAGATTAATTTAGGATATCTGGTCAGCATGTACGAGTTGACAGAAGGGTCTGTTTCCATGCTACACAACTCTGTCACTCCACAGCCTTATGTTGGTTAGAGGAAAATTGCTCAAAACTATCAGAAAGGGTGGGATAAATGAATTTTAGAAAGTGATGTGATTGGGCAGAGTCAGCATTTGTTCTTCGAATGGAAACTCATGTCTGATAATCCTGTTGGAGCATTTTAAGGTAATTGGATGGGTATTTGGATGGGCAATTGGATGGGTAATTGGATAGGTATTTGGATGGGTAACTGAATGATATTTGGATAGGTAATTGGATAGGTAATTGGATGGGTATTTGGATGGGTATTTGGATTGGTAATTGAATGGTATTTGAATGGGTAATTAAATGGAACTTGGATGGCATTCAGATGGGGATTTGAAAGGGAAATTGGATGGGCAATTGGATGGTATTTGAATGGTATTTGGATGGGTAATTGGATGAGTAATTGAATGGGTATTTGGATGGGTAATTGGATCCTATTTTGGATGGTAAGTTGAATGGGTAATGGATGGGTATTTGGATGGGAATTTGGATGGGTAATTGAATGCTATTTGGATGGGCAATTGGATGGTTAGTTGAATGGGTAATAGACGGGTAATTAGATCAGTATTTGGATGGGTAATCGGATGGTATTTAGGTGGGTAATTGGATGGATAAATAGATGGGTATTTAGATGGATAATTAGATGGTTTTTGCTTGGGTAATTGGATGGGTAATTGAATGGGTAATTGAATGTGTAATGGGATGGGTATTTGGATGGGTAATTGGATGGTATTTGAATGGGTGATTGGATAGGTAATTGGATGAATAATTAGATGGGTATTTGGATGTTATGTGGATGGGGATTTGAAAGGGTAATTGGATAGGTAATTGAACGGGTAATTGGATGGGTATTTGGATGGATATTTGGATTGGTATTTGGATTGGTAACTGGATGGGTATTTGGATGGGTATTTGGATGGGTATTTGGATTGGTATTTGGATGGGTAACTGGATGGGTATTTGGATGGGTATTTGGATGGGTAATTGGATGGGTAATTGAATAGGTATTTGGGTGTAATTGAATGGCATCTGAATAAGTAATTGGATGGGTAATTGGGTTGGTATTTGGCTGGTAAGTGCATGGGATTTGGATGGGTAATAGAATAGGAATTGATAGCTAATTGCATGGGTAATTGAATGGTATTTGGAAGGTTAATTGAATTGGTAATTGGATGGGTGTTTGGATGGGCGATTAAATGGGTAATTGGATTGGTAATTGGATGGTTAATTGGATGGGAATTTGCATGGGTAATTGGATGAGTATTTGGATAGGTAATTGAATGGTATTTGGATGAGGAAGTGTATGGGTAATTGGATGGTATTTGGATGGGTAATGGGATGGTTATTTGTTGGGCATTTGCATGGTTAATTGGATGGGTAAATGAATGGGTAATTGGATGGATAATGGGATGGTTATTTGGATGGGTAAATGGATGAGTAATTGGATGGTTAATTGAATGGGTAATTGGATGGGTATTTGGATATGTGATTGGATGGGTAACTGGATGGGTACTTGGATGGGTAATTGGAGGATGTCTGATTAGGTAATTTGATAGGTAATTGGATGGGTATTTGGATGGGTAATTGGATGGGTATTTGGATGGGTAATTGGATGGGTATTTGATTGGGTAATTGAATGGGTAAATGGATAGGTAATTGGATGGTTAATTGAATGGGTAATTGGATGGGTATTTGGATGCATATATGGATGCATGTTTGGATGGGTAATTTGATGGGTAATTGGATGGGTAATTGAATGGGTAGATTGATAGGTAATTGGATGGTTAATTAAATGGGTAATTGGATGGGTAATTGGATGGGTATTTGGGTAATTGAATGGGTAAATAGATAGGTAATTGGATGGTTAATTGAATGGGTAATTGGATGGGTATTTGGATGCATATATGGATGCGTGTTTGGATGGGTAATTTGATGGGTAATTGGATGCATAATTGAATGAGTAATTGGATGGGTAATTGAATGGGTAATTGAATGGGTAATTGGATGTGTGATTGGATGAATATTTGGATGGGTAATTTGAAGGGTATTTGATTGGATAATTGGATGGGTATTTGGATGGGTAATTGGATGGGTAAATTTGGGATGATACTGAACTAAACAGGAATGAGGTGGTTTGAGGAAAATTTAAGGCAGCTTCAGTAAATTTGGAAAGGCTTAGACTACTAGCAAGAATGTGGTAGATGGAATACAATGTGGAAAATATGATGTTATTCACTTCAGTAGGGGAAACAAATTTGCAGAGTATTGCTTAAATAATAAGAGGTTGGAAAGTATAGGTGGGCAAGGGACCTTGGTGCCCTTATAGGTGTGTCATGGAAGGCTGACATATGGGTACAGCAGGGCTAATGAAACGTTAGCTTTTATTGCAAGAGAATGCGGCTACAGAAGTAGGGAGGTTTGGTACAATTGTAAAGGAGCGTGGTTATTATGCAGTTTTGGTCTCCCTATCTCAGTAAAGGTATTATCGCCATAGAGAGAGTGCAACAAAGATTCACCAGACTTGATCCCAGAATGGCTGAACTGTCCAAGCAAACTAGGCTTGTATTCTCTCGATGAATGAGAAGGGATCTGATGGAAACTTACAAATACTTTAAGGGATAGACAGAATAGACCCAAGGAAGATGCTTGGTCTATTTGGGGAATCTAAAACCAGGGGACCACAATTTAAAAATAAGGGGATGCCATTTAGAACCAAGAAGAGGAGAAATTCTTTTGCTAAGTGAATGTTGTTTCTTTGGAATTCTCTCCCCTAGAGAGCTGTGGAAGTTTAGTCTTTGAGTCAAAGTTTTTGATTATCAACAGCATGAGGGATGAGGCTGAATGGCCTGATGTTGTTCCTCTGTGTATTGATGGTACAAAGTGAGAGGTGAATGTAGGCCATGAATCCGGGTGAAAATGTTATTCCTTAAAAAGCACAATGAGATTTTAACATGACCTCAGTAAAATGACTCATCCAAAGGATTACTCCTCCAACTGTGCTGCACTCCTTCAACAGTACTCAGATGTCTCAGACTAGACAAAAACTCAAACCCGCAAGACAATAGACAATAGACAATAGACAATAGGTCAATAGACAGTAGGGCATTCGGCCCTTCGAGCCTGCACCACCATTCAATATGATCATGGTTGATCATCCTTAATCAGTATTATGTTCCTGCCTTATCTCCATAACACTTGATTCCACAATCCTTGTGAGCTCTTTCCAACTCTTTCTTAAATGAATCCAGAGACTGGGCGTCCACTGCCCTCTGGGGCAGAGCATTCCACACAGCCACCACTCTCTGAGTGAAGAAGTTTCTCCTCATCTCTATCCTAAATGGTCTACCCCATATTTTTAAGCTGTGTCCTCTGGTTAGGCACTCACCCATCAGCAGAAACATGTTCCTGCCTCCAGAGTGTCCAATCCTTTAATAATCTTATGTGTCTCAATCAGATCCCCTCTCAGTCTTCTAAACTCAAGGGTATACAAGCCAAGTCCCTCCAGTATTTCAGTGTAAAGTAATCCTGCCATTCCAGGAATTGACCTCGTGAACCTATGCTGCACTCCTCAATAGCCAGAATATCTTTCCTCAAATTTGGAGACCAGAACTGCACACAGTACTCCAGGTGTGGTCTCACCAGGGCCCTGTACAGCTGCAGAAGAACCTCTTTGCTTCTATACTCAATCCCTCTTGTTATGAAGGCCAGCATGCTATTAGCCTTCCTCATGACCTGCTGTACCTGTATGCTTACCTTCACTGACTGGTGTACAAGAACATCCAGATCTCTTTGTACTGCCCCTTTACCAAAATTGATTCCATTTAGGTAGTAATCTGCCTTCCTGTTCTTGCCACCAAAGTGGGTAACCATACATTTATCCACATTAAACTGCATCTGCCATGCATCTGACCACTCACCTAACTTGTCCAGGTCACCTGTAATCTCCTAACATCCTCATCACATTTCACCCTGCCACCCAGATTAGTGTCATCAGCAAATTTGCTAATGTTATTGCTAATACCATCTTCTATATCATTAACATATATTGTAAAAAGCTGCGGTCCCAGTACTGATCCCTGCGGTACCCCACTGGTCACTGCTTGCCATTCCGAAATGGAGCCGTTAATAACTACTCTTTGTTTCCTGTCAGCCAACCAACTTTCAATCCAAGTTAGTACTTTGCCCCCAATACCATGCGCCCTAATTTTGCTCACTAACCTCCTATGTGGGACTTTATCAAAAGACGACTCAAACCCACAATAGTTGACTCACAAACATAGAGATATCTCAATGATACCGTTAAGACAAGCTGATCATTTATTTATGAAGTTTTATGTGAAGAAAAATCAAAATAGTAAATGCTGGTCAGAGTCTATTTTGTAACATTCAGAAACACATCCCCAAAGAATAACATGAGATATCCTCTGTTTCTGAGGAACACAAAGGTCCTGACCACTTGCAAAAGTATAATTCATTCTATGGCTCAGCACAACACCATAACCTGTCCATGTCTGACACTGGGAGAAATTCAGTGATGTACTTAAAGAGTTCCAGCCTGAGAAAAGAAAGGTCTTGTCGTTGTTGTAATTAACTATGGAGTTTCTACAAGGGTCGAGCTCTGATGAGGAAATGTCCCCAAATTAAATGCTGGAGGATTTGCCCATTCATTTTCAGGTCAAGATGTGACCAGTCTCACGTGCTGCTTAAACCCATCCAATTCTGATCCTAAATGACCTGGTGTTTTACATTTCTCTATGAGATCAGTGCTCAATCTTCCTTTGGGCTTTCAAAAATCTGTTCCAATCAAACTCTTACTGAATGGTGATTGCGAATGTGCTGGCAAGGGTAAAAAATGACCTTTGACAGACAGAGGATCACGCAAAACGGTGACGGGGTCAATTCGTCCCTTCTACCTGGAGCTGACCAACTAAAGAATAAGTCGGCTTTGGACTGGCTAAACTCAGTATTAGGCCTATGTTTCTGTTTCCTTTTTCTTTTTAAGACTTTAGGAAATAGGAACAGGAGTAGACCATGGGCCTGCTCTGCTATTCAGTAGGGTTCATGGCTTACAATCCTCATGGCCATTTGATTTCTTGACTGCTCAAGAATCTATCGATCTCAGCCCTTAAATATATACAAGGACTTTGCTTTCACAGCTAGCTGTGGCAAGGAGTTCCAAGGACTCACAATCCTCTGAGAGAAGAAATTCGCCCTCATCTCAGTCTTAAATTGGCACCCCTTAATTCTGAGATTATACCCTTTGGTCTTAAACTCTTACATAAGAAGAAACATCCTCTCAACATTGACTCTGACAAGCCCCTTAAGAATCCTGTATGGTTCAATGAGATCACCTCTCATTCTTCTGAACTCCAGTGAGTATAGTCCCAACCTGTAGAACCTTTGCTCAGAAGGCAATCCCTCTATAGCGGGGATTATCCGTGAACCTTTTTGGTTGCATTGTGATTATATATGGGCGCATGTCACACTAGCATTAGAGGAAAGGGGCACATTATTTTGTGAAAGATGTTCAGGCATTATAACTTCTCCAGAAAAAAAAATAGCAGCCAGTTTTAGGGGCAAGGTAATATTAAGATTAAACTCGGAGAAAATCTTCATCATCATTGGAAAGAGTGAGCAAATGCTAGGCAATGACTACCTCTGTCCAACCCTTTCCCATTGAAATTCAAACCCATTGAAAACTCCTAATGCCTCACCATCAATATCCTTTGAGTTCCCATTGACCCGAAACTGCACTTCTTGAGCCATATAAATAGGTGCAGATAATATAAACTACGTCCAGATCATCAATGTCTGTCCATCATTTGGCAAAAATCAGAACTGTGATGGAATACTCTCAACATACTCTCAGATGGGAAGCAATGGCCTAGTGGTATTATCACTGGACTCTTAACACAAAGACCCAGGTAATGTTCTCAGGACCTGCGTTCCAATCCTGAGACAGCAGATGGTGGAATTTGAACTCAATAAATATTTGGAATAAAGAGTCTGTGATGACCAGGAATCCATTGTCTATTGTTGAAAAAACCCATCTGGGTCACTAATGCCCTTGAGGGAAGGAAGCTGCCATCCTTACCTGGTCTGGCCTACACGTGACTCCAGACCCACAGCAATGTAGTTGACTCTTCACTGCCCTCTGGGATGGGCAGTAAATGCTGGTTATCCAACAATGTCTTCATCCCGAGAATGTGTAAAAAAGAAATTCCTGGCTAAGTGCAGCACTCAAGAAGCTTAATGTCATCCAGAAGCCCTGCATCAGCACCCTGATTAAAACAAAGAACTGCAGATGCTGAAAATCTGAGACAAAAACAGAATTTGCTGGGGAAACTCAACAGATTGTGGAGAAAGAAAGCAGAGTCAATGTTTTGAACTCCTGGGACTTTAGAAATGCCTTAACCATTCACTCCTACCACCAATAGCACACTAGGATAGCAGTACAGTACGCCATTTACAGAGGGAAAAACAGCAACCCATTAAGGCACCTTCAACAACATCTTCAAAATCCATAAACCTTACCATCTAGACACGCAAGGGCAACAGATGCATGGGCGCACCACCAACCGAAAGCCCCCTTCCAAGGCACTTACTATTCGGACTTGAAACCGTATCATTGTTACTTCATTGTCACTGCGTGAAAATCTTGGAATTCCTTTTCGGTTGGTACTGCGCACATGGACTGCAGTAGTTCAACGAGGCAGCTCACTACCACTTTCTGAAGGGTCCAGAAATGTGGTGCTAGAAAAGCACAGCCGGTCAGGCAGCATCCAAGGAGCAGCAGAGTCAATGTTTTGAGCTCTTCATCAGGAATAAAAAGCTTTATGCTCAAAACATTGACTCTCCTGCTCCTTGGATGCTGCCTGACCTGCTGTGCTTTTTCAGCGCCACAGTTTTTGACTGATCTCCAGCATCTGCAGTCCTCACTTTCACCACCTTCTGAAGGATGGGCAATAAGCATTGGCCCGCCCGGTGACACCCACAGTCCGTGAACAAATGAGGGGAAAGTCAAAATGTTGTTGCATCAGGTTCAGTGCAATTCTTGAAGGGTGGGTCAGAATAAAACCACAAGTCCTCTGCTGGAACCCCCTGCACTCCAGTGACCAACCAATGAGGCAGAGTGGAAGATGTCCACTTCGGAGCAGCGAGAGGCGGGAGCCGGGAGGAGGTGACGTTGGTGCGAGGTGATTTCGGGAAGGCCGGTAAGTATATTTAAACTTCTTACCTTCAGGCCAACGAGGGAGGAGTGAGCAAAGGACTTCTGGTAAGTAGAACAGTTTACATTTGCGTGGTTGCGTAAGGGTCACTACTAGTGTCCCTGCTGGCTACATCTGTGGGAAGTACACCCAACACCAGCTCCTCGAAAACTGCGTTAGGGAACTGGAGCTGGAGTTGGATGAACTTCAGATCATTCAGGAGGCAGAGGGGGTTATTGACAGGACTTACAGAGAGGTAGTCACTCCCCAGATAAAAGAAAAAGACAGATGGGTGACAGTTAGGGGACAGAAAGGGAACCGGCAGACAGAGCAGGGATCCCCTGTGGCCATTCCCCTCAACAATAAGTATATTATTTTGGATACTGTTGGGAGGGATGACTTATCAGGGGAAAGCAGTAGAGCACCTGCTGCTCAGAAGGGAAGGGGGAAGAGGAGCAGAGCCTTGGGGACTCGATAGTTAGGGGGACAGATTGGAGGTTCTGTGGGGACGAGAGAGACTCACGGTTGGTGTGTTGCCTCCTGGGTGCCAGGGTCCGTGATGTCTCTGATCATGTTTTTGGGATCCTTCGAGGGGAGGGAGAGCAGCCCCAACTCGTGGTCCACATTGGTACCAACGACATAGGTCGGAAGAGAGATGGGGACTTGAGGCAGAAATTCAGGGGGCTTGGATGGAAGCTTAGAGCCAGGACAAACAGAGTTGTTTTCTCTGGTTTCCTGCCCATGCCACGTGCTAGTGAGGTGAGGAATAGGGAGAGAGAGGAGTTGAACATGTGGCTACAGGGATGGTGCAGGAGGGAGGGTTTCAGGTTTTTGGATAATTGGAGCTCTTTCTGGGGTAGGTGGAACCTCTACAAGCAGGATGGTCTTCATCTAAACCAGAGGGGTACCAATATCCTGGGTGGGAAATTCGCTAAAGCTATTAAGGTGGATTTAAACCTAATACAGCGGGGTGATGGGAACCAAAATTGTAGGACAGGTACAGAAGAAGATGAGAGTAGGGAGTTCCCAAATCAAGTATCTGATATGTGCAAGCGAGAACCTGGTTTGAAGTGTGTATACTTCAACGCGAGGAACATCCGAAATAAAGTGAGTGAACTGGCAGCGTGGGTTGGTACCTGGGACTTCAATGTTGTGGCCATTACAGAGACATGGATAGAGCAAGGACAGGAATGGGTGTTGCAGGTTCCGGGATTCAGATGTTTCAGTAAGAACAGAGAAGATGGTAAAAGAGGGGGAGGTGTGGCATTGTTGATCAGGGACAATATTACAGTTGTAGAAAGGATGTTTGGGGACTCGTTAACTGAGGTAGCATGGGCTGATGTTAGAAACAGGAAAGGAGAAGTCACCACGCTGGGAGTTTTCTATAGACCTCCGAATAGTCCCAGAGATGTAGAGGAAAGGATAGCAAAGATGATTCTCGATAGGAGTGAGAGAGGCAGGGTAGTTGTCATGGGGGACTTCAACTCTCCAAATACTGACTGGGATCACTACAGTACGAGTACTCTAGATGGGTCAGTTTTTGTCCAGTGTGTGCAGGAGGGCTTCCTGACACAGTATGTAGACAGGCCTACAAGGGGCGAAGTCACTTTAGATTTAGTACTGGGTAACGAGCTTTGTCAGGTGTTAGATTTGGGAGTAGGTGAGCACTTTGGAGACAGCGATCACAATTCTGTCCAGGTTTACTTTAGGGATGGAAAGGGACAGGTGTACTCCACCAATCAAGAGTTACAGCTGGGGGGGAAGGGAAATTACGATGTAATTAGGAAAGATTTAGGAAGCGTAGAATGGGAAAGGAAACTGCAGGGGATGAACACATTAAAAATGTGGAGCTTATTCAAGAAAAACCTCCTGTGTGTTCTAGCTAAGTATGTACCTGTCAGGCAGGGAGGAAGATATAGAACGTGTGATCTGTGGTTTACTAAGGAAGTGGAATCCCTGGTCAAGAAGAAGAAGAAGGCTTATGTTAGGACAAAATGTGAAAACTCAGTTAGGGCACTTGAGGATTACAAGGAAGTCAGGAAAGACCTAAAAAGAGAGCTCAGAAGAGCCAGGAGGAGACAAGAGAAGTTGTTGGTGGATTGGATCAGGGTTAATCCTAAGGCTTTCTATAGGTATGTCAGGAATAAAAGAATGACGAGAGTTAAATTAGGGCCAATCAAAGATAATAGTGGGAAGTTGTGTGTGGAGTCAGAGGAGATAGGGGAAGCACTAAATAAATATTTTTCGACAGTGTTCACTATAGAAAATGAAAATGTTGGCGAGGAAGATACAGAGATACTTGCATCTAGACTAGAAGAGATTGAGGTTCACAAGAAAGAGTATTAGAAATACTGCAGAGTGTGAATATAGACAAGTCCCCGGGCCGAATGGGATCTATCCTAGGATCCTCTGGGAAGCAAGGAAAGAGATTGCCAAGCCTTTGGCATTGATCTTCAAATCATCATTGTCTACAGGAATAGTGCCTGAGGACTGGAGGATAGCAAATGTGGTTCCCTTGTTCAAAAAGGGTAGTAGAGACAACCCTGGTAATTACAGACCAGTGAGTCTCACTTCAGTTGTTGGTAAAGTATTGGAAAAGGTTATAAGAGATAGGATTTATAACCAGCTCGAAAAGAATAATCTGATCAGGGACAGTCAGCATGGTTTTGTGGAGGGTAGGTCATGCTTAACGAATCTTATTGAGTTTTTTGACAAAGTGACCAAACAGGTAGATGAGAGTAAACCGGTTGATGTGGTGTATATGGATTTCAGCAAGGTGTTTGATAAGGTTCACCACAGTAGGCTATTATACAAAATGCAGAGGAATGGGATTGTGGGAGACATAGCAGTTTGGATCAGTAATTGACTTGCTGAAAGAAAACAGAGGGTTGTAGTTGATGGAACATGTTCATCTTGGTGTCCAGTTACTAGCGGCATACCACAAGGGTCGGTGTTGGGTCCACTGCTGTTTGTCATTTTTATAAATGACCTGCATGAGGGCTTAGAAGGGTGGATTTGTAAATTTGCGGACGACAATAAGGTTGGTGGAGTTGTGGATAATGACGAAGAATGTAGTAGGTTGCAGACAGACATAGATAGGATGCAGAGCTGGGCTGAGAGGTGGCAAATGGAGTTTAATGTGGACAAGTATGAGGTGATACACTTTGGACGGAATAATTGGAATGCAAAGTACTGGGCTAATGGTAAGATTCTTGGGAGTGCAGATGAGCAGAGAGATCTCAGTGTCCATGTACACAGATCACTGAAAGTTGCCACCCAGATTGACAGGGTTGATAAGAAGGCATACAGTGTTTTGGCCTTTATTAATAGAGGGATTGAGTTCCAGAACCAGGAGGTTATGCTGCAGTTGGACAAAGCTGGTATGGCCACACTTGGGGTATTGTGTACAGTTCTGGTCACCTCATTATAAGAAGGATGTGGAAGCTTTGGAAAGGGTGCAGAGGAGATTTACTAGGATGTTGCCTGGTATGGAAGGAATGTCTTACGAGGAAAGGCTGAGGGCCTTGAGGCTGTTATCGTTAGAGGGAATAAGGTTGAGAGGTGACTTAATAGAGACATACAAGATAATCAGAGGGTTAGATAGGGTGGACGGGGAGAGCCCTTTTACAAGTATGGGGACGGCAAACACGAGGGGACACAACTTTAAAGTGAGGGGAGATAGGTATAAGACAGATGTCAGAGGTAGTTTCTTTACTCAGAGAGTAGTAAGGGTCTGGAATTCTTTGCCTGCAACGATAGTAGATTTGCCAAGTTTAAGTGCATTTAAGTCATCATTGGACAGGCATATGGATGTACATGGAATAGTGTAGGTGGGATGGGCTTCAGATTAGTATGGCAGGGCGGCGCAACATCGAGGGCCGAAGGGCCTGTACGGTGCTGTAATGTCCTATGTTCTATGTTCTATGTGAGTCCTGAGCTCAATACAGAGTGTTTGAAGGGACAACTTGGTGCCAGCTGCTGCCAAATCAGTCCTTTTGCTAAACAGGACAATTGAAACGATGCCAGTCTCTTTGGGATCCAGTCCATGATTCTACATACAAGTGCATGGCCTCCCATCTCAATAACTCATTCCAATAGGGACATTTGTTAAACTCACAGCAGCTTAATATTTGAAGATGCACAAAATGTTATGTGATCCAGATATTAGACAAGAATAATTACTTTGCAGATATACATATTCCTCATGCATTAAAATGTAGCATCAAATCCATTAATTCCAACAAATAAGTGTAAAGTCAGTTTTATTACATGCTTTGCAATGGGAATAAACCAAAGGGTTTCCAGTTTAAAGACCAGGCCTGTACATCACCTTCTACCTGACAAGAGTCAGAGCCTGTTATTATTCAGAACTAAGACTGAGGACCCACCATCACTCAGATCTGCAAACCAGTTATCATTCTGAGATCACACTCATGAACGTCTGGAGTTATTTTAAAGCTCTTCATTTTTGACTTATGGACATCATTGGGAAGATTCACATTTATCTGCCCTTGAACAGATGCATTGTCTTCTCGAGCTACTGCGATTGATGAGGAAAGGATTCACCCACGGTGCTGCAAAGGGGTTCCTCTCTTTTGGCCCAACCCAGAGACTGTGAAGGAGTGGTGATATCTTTCAGAGTCAGAATGGTATGTGACTTCGAAACCTAAGCCTGTGAAGCTAGTCAAATAGTGTTTATGGTCAGTTTGGGTTTCCTCCTATTTGACTTTATCTAACCATGTTGATATAACCTTCTATTCCTTTCGTTTAGACATTTTCCTGAAAATGTAATTGCATGCCTCTGGAACAGATGGGACTTGAATCCCAATCTTCTGGTCCAGAAGAAGGGGCACTACCACTGCCACAAGAGCCTTCACTTTCTTTGTTATATTCGATTGTTAATGTAGCAAGAGTTGATGACTCTGACAGAGGTCAACTGATGAATCAAGTGAACATGATGGGGTAACAGGCAATACTGGGTGTGATAGGAACTGTGTGACTGAACTGTCAATAATCTCTATCCACAAAGAAACGCTGTATTTCACCAACAGACTTAGCTCCTTCAAGTCAAATCTTAACAAGCTTCCCTTTAAAGGCATTTGTGCTAATTGCTTCAATTAGTTCTTTTGGAAGCAAGTTCATCACTCTAAACTTCCTCTGGACAATAAAGTTCCTAGTGAATGCCCAACTGGATTCTGGTCAGTAATTAGCTCAGACTGATGCCCCCTAGTTTTGGATATTTCTTTGTTCCGTCTGCTGAACCCCTTCATAAAGTTAAAGGTGACAACAGATCACCAGAATTACACACAACTTTCCAATCCCATTATTCCATTCTCTCCAGAGATGCTCCATCTGACCTTGGAAAACTCATTGCAAATTGCGAAGGCATTCGAACTTGTCTCAAACCCACTAATAGAAGGTACATGACAAGTTAAAAGATCTGGATGATATTGTCAGCACTACTTATATTCTTTTATAATATTACAAATATATAGATAAGGAAAAATAGCTTGTCCATGCAGAACTCTGTATTAACACCTTTGCAAGATGGGATTGTATTCTGTGTGATCAAGGCCAGCATATTAGATTAAGTCATGAGGCTACAACAGAGAGTTTGTAGCCAGACAAAAGCTGCTTAGAGTCAGATGTTAGCAGAGTCATAGAATCATAGACATGTACAGCATGGAAACATACTGTTCAGTCCAACTCATCCATGCTGACCAGATGTCCTAACCTAACCTAGTTACATTTGTCAGCAATTGGCCCATATCCCTCTAAATCCTTCCTATTCATATACCCATCCAGATGCTTTTTAAATGTTGTAATTGTACCAGCCTCCACCACTCTGGCTGCTCATCATACACTCACCACTCTCTGTGTGAAAACGTTGGCCCTTAAATTCCTTTTAAATCTTTCCCCTCTCACCCTAAACCTACACCCTCGCGTTCTGGACTCCTTCAACCCAGGAAAAAGACCTTTTTTATTTACCTTATCCCTGCCCCTTATGATTTTATAAACCTCTATAAGGTCAATCCTCAGTTATTCTGATAAGATGTGAGATTTATAACTGCAAAAAGTTATCTTCATCCTGAGCTTTTACATCACCATTACATAGACTTGCATAGTGAAATTGCATAAACTACACAAAGGTCACATGGCAGTAATTTCAGAAGTTGCTTCAATTCTTTAATATTCTGTAAATACAAGGAAAGATTAGAGACACTGAGCTTATTCTTCTTTGTGTAGAGAAGACTGAAGATGTTCAGAGCTATGAACAATTTGGACAGGGTAGAAAAGAATTTTCTGTTTCCCCTAGTTTGGTATTGTCAGGAACTAGGGGTCACAGTTTTCAATATTGTCAGCAAGACAGTGAGGAATGAGATGAGGAGAAGCTTCGTCACTCGGAGTTGTTAGGATTTGGAAAGCGCTGCCTAGGAGAGGTGGAGACGGATTCCATTGGAGATTTCAAAATAGAACTGGATATATACTTGAATGAGAATAACTTGGAGGGCTACAGAGATTGGTCTGGAGAGTGGGACTAGCTAGGTAGATCTTTCGGGAGCTGGTCCTGACACAATAGGTCCTAAGGCCTCCTTCTGTACTGTAACATTCAGTGATTCTATGATTACATAATTCTTTCTAAACTTGTACATTTGGATTAATTTACCCAGGTTATTTTTCAACAGGCACGCTGATTGGAATAAGCAAAATCCTGGGATTACTTGGGAGCAACTTTCTGATATATCCCCTCCAGTCAGACAGTTTTGTAAACAAAGAGAAGTGAGAGCTGAAAATGTGTTGCTGGAAAAGCGGTGCAGGTCAGGCAGCATCCAAGGAGCAGGAGAGTTGCATTTCGGGCATGAGCCCTTCTTCAGGAGCCTTCCTGAAGAAGGGCTCATGCCTAAAACATCGACTCTCCTGCTCCTTGGATGCTGCCTGACCTGCTGCGCTTTTCCAGCAACACATTTTCAGCTCTGATCTCATGCATCTGCAGTCCTCACTTTCTCCTCCAAAGAGAAGTAAGAGTCAACTTCATAAACACCTTTAATTCCATCCACTGCCAGGGACTACAGATAGCCAAGGCTATTTCAGAAACAGCTCGTACTGGAAGGAGACTATCACAGCAGCTGTAAAGAGCAGTAATGTTATTTTCATATACTTTTAGTGAACGCGAGCTCTTCAAAATTAGCAGAGCCACAAGAAATGGGTAACAAGGAAGTGAAACAAACTGGTTGGTTCTTCCAGAAAGGCAGCAGGAATATAACGTGTGGAATAATCTCCTTCTGTGCTGTAACTTCTCAGTTTCTTTCTATAATTAGGCACTTTTAACATTTTAGCTGAGTCTAATGGTATGATAACCATTTGCATGAAGGGCACCTGCAGTATTTGGAGAAGGAATGAAAGCTCCTATGGTGGAGAAATGGGAAGGGAGAGATTAGGGGCTCCAACTGAGTGTGAGATTGAGGAGCAGACTCCAACTCTTTTCCCTACTTGTATTTCTTGAAGGGCTCTCTGGCCGAGTGTGTGTCAGTAAGCCTTCCCAAGGATGGAGGTTGTGATGTTTTTCCCCTGAATCTGGCAATCCTTTCTTGGATATAAACGTGAATTTGTTTTTTAAACTTGGAAGCTACACTTGATGAGTGAGCAGATCAGGTTACAGAGATGGGAAGGGGTACACTCATGAAGAGATTGAAAGAAGTTTGAGAATCTTAAGTGTGAGGCATTTGGGGAACTGGGAGCCAATGCAAGTCAGAAAGGACAGGGCAGGATTGATACAATATTGGCTGCAATGAGATATTCAGTCATGGAGGGCAGGAGAGTATAATGCCAAGAATTATGAAATGTGAATCCATGCAATTTGCAACAAAGGCTCGTTGGATAACAGAGCATGGAGCTCAGATGCGAGCTCAGATCCTCCACAAATTCAGGGGAAGCTAAATCCAGTTACTTCATTATTGTCGCTACCTTGTCTGAGAGCAGATCATTTAAAAGGGAGGAAATATTTTCATTTGTTTAGCTACTTTCATGATAACAACACATCACAAAATGTTTGATAACTTTTGTGGTATTTATGAAGTGCAGTAGTGTTGTAGTTCTGGAGATGGAGGAGCCAATTTACATGCAGTAAACCCACACAAAAATCAATGTAACCACTAGTTGGATGGTCTGTTGATGTTGGTTAGGGACGAATAACAGCCGGCACACTGAGAAAAACCATTTCTCCAAATTTTTCTTCAAAACATTTTTTTTGTGATAATTTACACTCCTTTGAGAAAGCAGACTTCTCAAGGAGCCTGAAACAGCACATCCCACACTACAGCACTCCATTGGTATTGCATTGGAGTATTAGCCACGATTAAGGGAAAGTCAGGACTAGGCAAAAGTGAGTACTGCAGATGATGGAAATCAGGGTCGAGATTAGAGTTAACTCAGGAAGTGAATACTGCAGATGCTGCAGATACCTAAGCTAACAATCATGGCTAATATAGTCAAGATTAGTGTGGTGCTGGAAAAGCACAGCAGGTCAGGCAGCATCTGAGGAGCAGGAAAATCGATCTAAGGATAAAGGGTTTTTGCCCAAAACGTCAATTTTCCTGCTCCTTGGATGCTGCCTGACCTGCTGTGCTTTTCCAGCACCACTCTAATCTTGACTATATTAGCCATGATTGTTAGCTCAGGTCTCTGCAGCGGGGTTTAAACCCATAACTCTCTAACTCAGATGTATGAGTGCTTCCCATTCAGCCAATAGTCCACGCATCTAGCACAGCTCAGAGACTGGACCTGGGACCTTTCTGCTCTGCATGCCCCTATATCAGACAATAATATGTTCATCCCTTAGACATTCCATGGTCTCAATTCTTTGCACGGTGTTGTTTCTAGGCTGTTATCAGCAGCATTGCTCTAGATCATTGAATAACTGAGAAACATTTATGCAAATGATTTGGATAACACCAAATTTGGAGGAGTAACAGACAGCAAAAGAGGTTACCTCTGAGTGCACCGGGATCTTGATCAGATAGGCCAATGGGCGAAGGAGTGGCAAATGGAATTTAATTTAGATAAATGTTGCATTTTCGAAAGACAATTCAGGGCAGGACTTATATATTTAATGATATGGTCCTGGGGGGTGTTACTGAGTGAAAAGACCTTGAAGTGCAGGGTCATAGTTTCTTGAAAGTGGAGTCACAGGTAGATAGGATAGTGAAGATGGGTTTGGTATGCTTTCCTTTATTGGTCAGTGCATTGAGTATAGGAGTTGGGAGGTCATGTTGTGGCTCTGCAGGACACTAGTTAGGCCACTTTTGGAATACTGCATTCACTTTTATGTCCCCACTATAGGAAGGATGTTGTGAAAGTTAGGGCAGCACGGTGGCACAGTGGTTAGCACTACTGCCTCACAGCGCCAGGGACCTGGGTTCAATTTCCACCTCAGGCGACTGACTGTGTGGAGTTTGCACGTTCTCCCCGTGTCTGCGTGGGTTTCCTCCGGGTGCTCTGGTTTCCTCCCACAGTCCAAAGATGTGCGGGTCAGGTGAATTGGCCATGCTAAATTGCCCATAGTGTTAGGTAAGGGGTATATGTAGGGGTAGGGGTATGGGTGGGTTGCGCTTCGGCGGGTCGGTGTGGACTTGTTGGGCCGAAGGGCCTGTTTCCACACTGTAAGTAATCTAATCTAACCTAAAAGATTGACAAGGATGTTGCCAGGATTGGAAGGTTTGAGCTATAAGGAGACGGAGAATAGACTGGAGTTATTTTCCCTGAAGCACTGGAGGTTGAAGGACGACCTTATCGAGGTCTGTAAAATCATGACAGGTGTGAATAGGGTGAACACCCAAGGTCTTTTCTCCAGGGTGTGGGAGTTCAAAACTAGAGGGGCTAGATTTAAGGTGAGTGGGGAAATATTTAAAAGGGACGTAAGGGACAAGTTTTTCACACAGAGGGTGGTGTGTGTGGAACGAGCTGCCAGAGGAAGTGATCAAGGCTGGTACATTTACAACATTTAAAAGTCATCTAGTTAGGTACATGAACAGGAAGGGTTAATAGGGATATTAGCCAAATGCTGGAAAATGGGACTAGATTAATTTAGGATATCTGGTCAGCATGCATGAGTTGGACTGAATGTGTGTTTCCATGTTGGATAGCTCTACGACTCTCTAACTCTACATACACTCTCAAATGAAGAACAGTTATACTTTAGGTATTGAAGTGCAAGAAAGCATAGATGAAGTGTGCTCCAGCAAAAGTTAGCAACATTTGACATACAGAACTGGGAGCAAAGTGCTGTGAGCAAGTGGTTACTGGGAACTGAACTCAGATTATTTTTAGGAGATTATAGTTCCTCTTCTTTAACTGAGTGTTTTCTTTACCAATTGCTGAGGGAACTGAAGTTCTCCAACATCATTTCTCATGCCTGTTAAGTACAGCGGCCTCTTCTTACAGGTTTGCCAGAACTCCTTCCTGAGAACATATGCTTTTGGTGCGTTGCATCAGTTCAGTTTTGTGTAGGTGTGAAAATTTATCACATGAATTAAAGTCAAGGTGAAGTTGACACAAGCTGACAAAGTTCCTGGCATGCTCTGTGACATACCTGTGTCATGAGGAAAGACAGATAGAACCCATCTGCATGTAAACATTTGCTTATCTCCTCAGTCTCTCCCTGAGAGTGCACAGTCATCCCTGCAATGAATAAGTTTTTGCAGGTATTATCTGCAACTGTGTACTCCTCATGCTCATATCACAGAGCCCTAATACACATTGCTACACAATGATCATTAGTAGATTGGAGTTATTATTTATTATTTGGGATCATGTCCCTCAGGTCAAACAAAAACCAGTCATCTCTCTCTCTCTAATGAGAGGTCAGCCCTGTCGTCTGGTAAGAATATGGAGCTAGGGTAGCATTTATTCGGAGTGAACCACATTGCTGTGGGCCTGGAATCACATGTAAACAAGATCGTGAAAAGATGGCAGGTTTCATTCCAGTAAGGGCATTGAGATGGGTTTTAATAGGATCATGGTGTAAGGGGTAACACACTGGTGTGGATAG
The DNA here is from genome assembly GCF_020745735.1 of Hemiscyllium ocellatum. Classification (NCBI taxonomy): domain Eukaryota; kingdom Metazoa; phylum Chordata; class Chondrichthyes; order Orectolobiformes; family Hemiscylliidae; genus Hemiscyllium; species Hemiscyllium ocellatum. The sequence continues at coordinate 11,301,637 of NC_083424.1, forward strand.
AAGATTGGCTAGACAACAGAAAATAGAAGATAGGCAAAAGTTCACAACTTTTTGGTTGGCAAGATGAAACGATTCATGTGCCACATCAATAAATTTGTACACATGTCCTTATGTGAAGGACCAAAGGTACAGTTGCTAAATTTGCTGATGTTGACAGGTATGAAACTAAATCATAAAGAGGACATAATGAGGCGACAACAGGAAATAGATAAATTAAGTGAAGGGACAAAGATTGGCAAAGAGAGTATGATGTGGGGAAATGTCAGATTGTTCATTTTGGCAGGAAGAATAAAAGAAAATAATCTAAATGATGAGAAATTAGAGACCTCTGAGCTGCAGTAGGATCTGAGTGCCCTGTAGCATGAATCACAAAAGCGTTAGTATGCAGGTACAGCAAGGAAAGCTGATTGAATATCACTGCAAGGAAAGCTAAATAAAAACAAAGTGATAAGGTTGTGCTTCAGTTGTGTAGAACAATGTGACTGCAAATGCAGGACTGGCCTCCCTGTTTAAGAAATGATACAAACATGTTGGAAGTAGTTCAGAGCAGTTTAGCTCAACTAATATTTAGAATGGGCAGCTTGGCTTATGAGGAATGCTTGGACAGGCTCGATTCACTGGAGTTTTGAAGAGTAAGAGACAGCTTGATAGATGTCTACAAGATCTTGAGGGGTCCTGATGGTGTGAATGTGGTGTGAATGTTTCCTCATGGGGGAGAATCTTGAACCAGGGCTCACTGGATCCCCCTCTCACAGAGGATCATGAGCCTTTGGAACTCTCTTCCTCAAAAGGTGGTGTAAGTAGAAGTATTGCAATAGTTTTAAGGCAGAGATAGATAGATTCTTGATAAATAAAGGGGTGAAAGGTAAATGGGAGAGAGATGGGAATGTGGAGTAATTAGATCTAATTGATTGGCATAGCAGACTTGAGGGACCAACTGGCTTCCTCCTGTTCCTTATGGGGAGGTTTGCATGTAGATTTGCATGTGGAGAGAAACACTTACATTCTAACATTTTCAAAGCTTTGTTTCCTGCCATTTTGATTTATGGTGCTAGGGGCTTAGCAACTCCATTTAATCATACGCACTGCAGGTATGTAACACAACAGATACAACAGGGGTGACAAGTTGACACATGGTTGTAGAAACCACAGGGTTATAAATGTCGAAGTAGTGCTTGAAGCACTGTCTTTCACATTTTCGCCAGTTCTCTAATCCCCACTCACACTGGTTTATTTAACCTTTGCAGCTCCTCTTAGAAGTTTAGCCCTCAGAAGTTTAATGTATCTTTCAAGAGTTGCAAAAGAGGTTTTGAAGCTCAAAGCTGACACATTTCCTGACATGTCTCTTGTGCAGTCATGATATTTGATTGCTGAATTCTGACTGTACTTCAAAGTGAAAGTTTTCAATCAATAATTTTAAGCAGCTTTTTATCTCAACATTCTGCTTTGGATGGAGTTAAGTTCAATCAAGTGGAAAGAATAAGCTGGGATTTTGATAACTTTATAATGCCTTAATTTAAAATTCATTGTGTTTTCAAATCCCTCCTTATCAAGATTATGAGGGGCATAAATGGGGTGGGTAGAGAGAGATGTTTCCCCTTAGAAGAGGGGTCAGAGGGCAGAGAAGCGAGATGCCTGCAGGGGATTTGAGGTAAAGCTTTCCACGCAGCGGGCAGTGGGTGCCTGGAACTCCCAGTTCAAAGCGGTGGTCAGGCAGGAACACCCAAGACATTTAAGAAGTCACTAGATGATCGCTTGAAACAACGCACCACACAAGGCTATGGACCAAGTGTTGTAAAATAGCATTAAAATAAATAGGTTCTTGATGACTATTGTGGACATGATGAACCAAAGGGCCTTTTTTTTCTGTGATGTGATACTCTTTCTCTTTAACCTGTTTCCCTCCCTCGTCCCAGCCTTACAACCCCGCCGTGATCCTCCAATTCGGGCATCTCACACATCCCCAGTTTTAATTGCTCCAACACTGGCCACCGTACCTTCAGCAGCTTGTGTCCTAAGCTCTGGAATTCCCTCCTTTAATCTCCCTTAGGACAATCCTTAAGATCAACTTTTTGACCAAGTCTTTGGTCACCTAACATCTCCTTCTGCAGCTCAGCCTCTGAAATATTTGGAAGTGTCATGGTGGCGTTTTACAACCCCGAAGGCCACAATATTAGCTGCTCACGCTGACACTTCTGGGCCCAAGTAATCATTGTCAACGTTACAAGTTGTCACTACAACTGATCAGTGATGGTGGTGGACCACGTGGTATGTATTCGGTCATACTCAGTGCATCTTACTTTGCCTGCTGTGACAGCTGTAACTGAAACACAAGCTTCTGACCTCACTCAATACCTCACTAAATGTCAATAGCCTCAGCCATTTAACATTGGGAGGTGATTACCACTGGATTATAAAGCCAGAAACTCAGCTATTGGCCTGGGAATCCTGGTTTAAATCCCATTGGAGTGATTGGAGTCATGACCAGGTGGATTTCATTGGGCCATCCAGGGAGCACTTGCTGACAGATATAAGCAAGAGGTCTCCTCAGTCTAGGGACTGGCCTTGAGCTGGTTGGTCAGAGCCCATGTATAGCCCACATGTAAATAAAGGGTGACTTGGTGACAGGATACCAGCCTCTGTGCAGTTATTTCACCCAATCTGTCTGAAAGACTAATTAATGAGTCCCTTTGCTGCCAACTTCCTTAAACTACAGCAAGTTCAGAAATTGCTGGAGAAACTTAGCAGGTCTGGCAGCACCTATGGAGAGAAAGCAGAGCTAATGTTTCAAGACCAGTGGCACTTCTTCAGAACTGACTGTAGCTGGGAAAAGGTGGTAGTTACGCTGATGACGGAGGTGGGGAGGCCAGAATCTGGGAATGAGAGAACAGATAGGTGGAGATGGAGCAGAAAGAGAGGAGAAAAGCTATGAAGATAAAGGAATGGTTGACAATGGGCCAAGGAAGGAAAAGAGCTGGTCATGGGGACCATGAGTAGGTCAGAATAGCTTACCTGTGCTGAATGTAATGACATAGTCTGGGGTTTGGGCTAAAGGACATTGAGAGAGTCGTTCAGGTCCTAAAATTACTGAACTCAATATTGAGACCTGAAGGCTGCGGGGCCCCCAAGCAGAAGATGCTGTTCTTCCCATTTGCATTGAGCATCCTTAAGCGGCATTGGTCTTCATCAGACTAGTTAGGGCAGCACAGGGCCTCAGTGGTTAGCACTGCTGCCTCACAGCACCAGGAACCCAGATTCGATTCCAGCCTGTCTGTGTGTCCTCCCCATGTCTGTGTGGGTTTCCTCTGGGTGCTCCAGTTTCCTCCCACAGTCCAAAAATGTGCAGGTTAGGTGGTTTGGCCATGGCAAACTGCCCATTGTGTCCAAGGATGTGAGAGCTGGGTGTGTTAGCCATCGGAGATGTGGGGTTACAGGGTGGGATGCTCTTCAGAGGATCAGTGTGGACTCAATGGGCTGGATGGCTTCTTTCTGCACTGTAGGGAGTCTATGATTCTGGTATTCCCCACCTTATGATATTTACTCCACACCCTAATGAGCTGACTCCATCCTTGAACAGTTTTATCTACTAAACATTGTTTTTAACTTTGTTTTAGTTAAGAAATGCCTATACACATGCAGAGGAACCTCAATTATCCAAACGAGATGGGGGGGCACTACTTTATTCAGATAATTGAGTATTCAGTTAGTTTATTCAGTGCCTCTCCTCTGGGGTTCGGAATTTTCTGAAGTTTCCTTTATCCTGGCTTTGCCTGCCTTGCTCCCTCTCACTATGTCAGAGTTTGTTTCTGAGCAGAGACACACTTGAGTGCATTGCTGAAGCCTCCTGCACCCCCCCACCTGCCCACTAATCAGTTCAATGGGATTGACACAGCGAGCACTTGTTAAGTCTGTTCCCTGTTCAGGAGACTCAAGCCCCGCCCCCTGTCCACCCCCCCACCCCCCCATCTGTCCCCACCCCTGACCCCCCCCATCCATCCCCCCCACCCCCACCCCTGCCCCGTTCGGCCTCATGACCAACCCCGTCCAACACTGCACCTGTCCGCCCCCACATCCACGCCCACGTCCAACCTGGCCGCCCCCACCCCCCAGTGCTCCCACCCTCTTACGTGCCCCTCCCCACCCCCGTCAGATCCTGTGAGCCTGCTGACCACCCCCCCAACCCCTCTCTGTGTCAGCCAGACTGGACACCAACAGTAAGACTGCTGTTGCCTTTGGGGTGCGAGTCTCAAAATAGTACACACACACACACACACACACACACACACACACACACACACACACACACACACACACACCCCTGTGTAGAACTCCAGGGAAAGTGTGGGGAGAGAGAAAGAGAGAGAGAGGGCGGGAGGTCAGTCATTTGGAGACGGTGCTTGGGCTCCCATCTGTGTCCAGGACTGTTCTTGGCTGCATTTCAGTCAGTCGAATTCACTTTTAATCATTATAAACAAAAGGCACAATCAATGTTGAAATACCTCTTTGATGTAATGCTTCTATTGGGACCTTGAGATCTTCTTTGGATAATCTGAATTTCAGATAATTGACATTTGGATAATCGAGGTTCCTCTGTACATGAATTCGAGTGGGGAAAGAAAGCAAACGGTTGCTTTCTTGTTTGCTTTTCAAAATTTTTTTCTATTGTTTTTACCAGAAACATTAAACGCCAAAAATGTTGAAAAACATGTGGTGTAGTAAAGGTTAAAAATTTAACTTTGTACAGCCCTGTCCAACACCGGCATCTCCAAATCATTGTTCCAAGGGGAAGACATTGGGGCAGGAATAAAGACTGCTCAATGATTCCTCAGGTTATCCCTTGATAAGGAGGAGAGAAACTGAACGGGCCTTCATTGAGTGGTCAGCAAAGGCCAGGATGGTGACTTCCATGTGGTTGGAATAAGTGGGCAACACTTTGAAGATGAATATAAGTTGTGTTTTGAAAATAAATGCATGATTCTCCCTTTCTTTCCTGAAGAAATGACTTATCTCTTCCCCTCCCCAATCTTACCCCTCAGCACCGGTGCCTGGAGTTGGGTGGTCCTGAGTTTCAGCCAATTTTCTGTTGACTTTCTTTGGGTTGTTTGGGGAAGGGAGTTGCTAACATTGAGACATGGTCTGTTCTTAAAGTTCAACTCAAAGCTTCCTGTGACCTCAGGATCAGACTGGGGAGGGACGAATCAGATGATGAGAGGATTACGGCTGAATTCCAAACCATTGTCAGAAGAACAATCATATCTACAGCCAGAAAACCAGCCAGGAAAACCACGGGAAGGCATGGATTTAACTGAGAACTTCGAACTCTGTCATTTAAGTAAATGATTCAAAAGCGTATCAGGATTGTGGTTGTAATTCAACATTGTTCAAATTTGTAAGTTAATTGAAACACATCTTCCTTTCCCAAACTTGCAATCTGATTGCAATAAAACATCAGTGAGCCATATACGTTATGGAAGGACACTTACACAGATAGTACAAACAGACCCAAAAGGCAGTTTGATGCAATTCTGCTGATGGAAAGGATTGAGGGATTTGGTAAACAGATGAGTTAACGGGAAATGACCTGTCAAGATTGGAAAAAGGTCTGATGATTTGCTTTGTTTCTATTAGTAGAGGATTCATCTTTTCTATAATATAAATTCACACTGTATCATTCAAAAACACTGAGCAAAATATAGCAAGAGTAATAGAGTCATTACAAGGAAATAAGCTAACTCCAGGGGCTCACATGACACAATAAACTGCAACAGTGATATTACACATCATTAATATTTCAATCCAGACATCAGAAAGCATCAACAATAGGTAATGTACTGTTAGCACAAGAGGGATCAGGACAATATAGCCTTCGCAAAAACTGAATAATATATTAAATAAATAATAACATTAAAGCCTAGAGCTATGTGAAACCATTATTTCAGACATGACATGTAGCTAACTGTTGAACAATAGAATGGGCACTTGTCAGTGATGCTCACATCCCACAAACACATTTTAGACAAAAGTTGAACCCAAGTGGATTCAACGCTGCAGATGCTGGAAATCTGAAATAAAAAGAGAAAACACTGGGAGGAACTTAGCAGATCCAGCAGCATCTTTTTATCTGTTTGGGTATGGATTGTAGGCACCATTGTCTAGGCCCAGAGAGGGCAGTTAAGATTCAACCACATTGCTGTGGGTCTGGAGTCACATGTAGGCCAGGTCGGGTAAGGACGGCAGATTTCACTGGCTAAAGGACATGAGTGAACCAAATGGATTTTGCCGGCTGTTGGCGTCTTTCTGCCCCGTGTATCCAGAGCACTAGCCTGGAGTTCCAGATTATGGGTCCAGTGGTTTATCATTAAATCTCAGAATTACAGAATTATTACATTGCACAAGGAGGCTATTTGGCCCATCATGTCTGTACTGGCTCTGTTATCTAGGGCTATTCTCCCCACATCTTGCACACCTTACTGTCTAAAACACCACCAATGTGCTCCTGAATGCCTCAGCTGCACCTGTAAATTGCTCCCTGTGGGAGCAGAGTCAACACTTCGACTCCCATGCGACTCTTCTTTCAAATTTCCTTTCCTTTCGAAGGACAGCTGTATTGAACTCAAAATGGTCACGCTAAACCAACGTCCAACCCATTACCACAGAGTGTGCCGGAAGCAGTCAGCGTTATTAAGAGGCTGCTCAATGAGGAGGAAAGAACTCGAAAGTTATGCTGATAGAGTTAAATGAAGACGGGTGGGAGGATGCGAGTGGGGACCACAAGTAGGTCAAATGGTTTGTGTCCATGTTGAATGTTCTAGGTGAGAGATAGACCTCCCCTTCCAATTATTATCCCTCCTCAGGTACAGCGCCTGGTCTGATGGCTGGTGAAAATTCACAGTGAATAGATATATTCATCAGCCTTTCAACAAAGTGTGCACAAGCTTTTTTTTCATTAAAACTAGATTTTTCTTTTGAAAGGTCAGCAGTACTTCTGCATCGACCAAGAATAATATCACAATCGTCATTTCTGATATGTTTTTGTTTTCCTAGCACTCTTGTTCATATCACAGTCCCAAGGGAAAGAAATTGAACAATTTTAGGGTTTTAAAGATTGGTTTCCACATTAAAGTTTCAAGCCAATGGGTGGACTGGATAGATGTGTAGAAGTTGGTTGTCCTTATAGGAGAATCTAGGACCAAAGGACACAATCTGAGAATGAGACACTTAAGACAGAAAGGGTGGAGAATCTGGCAAATTCCTTACTGCACACAGTGGGCTGTCGAGGCTGGATCATTAACTATATTCAGGGCTGAGATAGACAGATTTTCAAACAGTAAGGGTATTGAGGATTATGTGGAAAAGGGAGTTGAGGATTATCACAGCAGCCATGGTCTTATTGAATGCAGGAGCAGACTCCAATGGCCTACTTCTGTTCCTACATTTCTTCATAAGCATGCTGCCCATTTGTAAGTGAGCTGCAAGCCAGAGATTAGATTAGATTAGATTCCCTACAATGTGGAAACAGGCCATTCGGCCCAACAAGTCCACACCGGTCCTCCAAAGAGTAACCCACCCAGACCCATTTCCCTCTGACTAACACTATGGGCAATTTGGCATGGTCAATCCATCCTAACCTGCACATCTTTGGATTGTGGGAGGAAACCAGAGTACCCCAAGGAAACCCACACAGACACAGGGAGAATGTGCAAACTCCACAGACAGTTGCTCGAGGCTGGAATCAAATCCCGGTCCCTGGTGCTGCGAGGCAGCAGTGCTAACCACTGAGCCACCGTGCCACTGTTATGAGTTAGGTGGTCAATGGATAGCTCCTTCATGTTAAATGTGCAGTGACTAAGAAGCTGATGGGTACAGAGTGCTGCCACACGATAAGAGCACACAATCTTTGCTAGGACACTAAGCTTCGCTTTGTGTAATGCACTGACTCTTTTGTGGTTCTGTTCGCCGAGCTGGGAATTTGTGTTACAGAGATTTCATCCCCTGTCTAGGTGACATCCTCAATGCTTGGGAGCCTCCTGTGAAGCGCTTCTGTGATCTTTCCCCCGGCATTTATAGTGATTTGAATCTGCCGCTTCCGATTGTCAGTTCCAGCTGTCCGCTGCAGTGGCCGGTATATTGGGTCCAGGTCGATGTGCTCATTGATTGAATCTGTGGATGAATGATTCAATCAATAAGCACATTGACCTGGACCCAATAGACCAACCATTGCATCGGACAGCTGGAACTGACAACCGGAAGCGGCAGAGACAAACCACTATAAATGCTGGAGGAAACAGCACAGAAGCACTTCACAGGAGGCTCCCAAGCACTGAGGATGTCACCTAGACAGGGGACGAAATGTTTGCAACACAAATTCCCAGCTCGGCGAACAGAACCACAACGAGCTACAAATCTTCTCCCAAACTTTGAGCACTGACTCTGCTTGCACACCCACTGTGCACTGGAAGAGTGGGACACCTTACTGTAATGGAGCATCACTGGATTCATAAGGACAATGGTATCTAGTGTAGTCTGCACCAGAACTGCAGATGCTTAATGCAGGCACCAGTTTGGTCCTGAAACAGGACTTGTACTGACTGTTGAAATTGCAAGGGCTCCATTTGCATCCAAACTTTGCAGCCGCAAGTAACTCCTGACTGTTTTAAACTTGCATTCTCCTGTGTAGAGACATACAGTCCCACAGCACGGAAACAGACCCTTCGGTTCAGCCAGTCCATGCCGACCATAATCCCAAACTACACTAGTCCCATCTGCCTACACTTGGTCCATGTCCCCCCAAACCTCCCTATTCATGTACTTATCCAAATACCTTTTAAATGTTATAACAGTAGCACACCCACCACTTCCTCTGGATGTTCATTTCACCTACAAACCATTCTGTAAAAAAAGTTGCCCCTCACGTCCTATTTTAGATTAGATTCCCTACAGTGTGCAAACAGGCCCTTTGGCCCAACCAGTCCACACCGACCCTCCAAAGAGTAACCCGCCCAGACCCATTTTCCCTCTGACTAATGTACCTAACACTGTGGGCAATGTAGCACGGCCAATTCACCTGGCCTGCATCTTTGGACTGTGGGAGGAAACCGGAGCACCCGGAGGAAACCCACACAGACACAGGGAGAATGTGCAAACTCCACATAGACAGTCACCCGAGGCTGGAATTGAATCTGGGTCCCTGGTGCTGTGAGGCAGCAGTGCTAACCACTGCACCACCGTGCCGCCCCATAATGCTTTTAATGTTTTTAATTTTTAAATGCTTTTCCACTCATCTGCCCCTAATCTTGAAATCCTCCACCCTAGGGAGAAGACACCTGCCATTCATCTTATCTATAATCCCTCATTTAAAAAAAAATCTCCAAAAGGTCACCTCTCAACTTCCTACGTTCCAGTGGGCAACCTCTCCAGACTCTACCTTTAACTCAAACCTTCCATACCTGGCAACATCCAGGTAAATCTTTTCTCCAGTTTGATAATAAGACATCTCACAAAATAGTTCACTGCAGCATTGTTCCCACCTGTCAGATATGGAAATCTGCCTCTGTCACATTACCAGCATGAAAAGTACTTCAAAAGTTGAGGGTAAAATACATAAGTCAATTGAAGCAGGACAGAATACTAATAAGAGATTTCATTCACCTAGGATTAATTATAAGGTCAATCCAGCTTTAGCAAATGAAACATTTGCATCAGTAATTTTTCAAAATGTCTCTTGGGTACTTACTTCCCGATGGGTTAGCCAGATTTCAGAAATGGATTAATATGAATTGCATCACTAAAGATTATGTCATTTTTTTTCATCTCTGCATATTAACCATTGCAATGGAGATAAATAAACAGCACTAACTTCCTCTGCTTCTGTAACATAAGATTCCTCAGCAAATGTATCTGATATAGGGTCAGAGGATTCCATTTCTGCTCTTCACTGGAGAAGGCAGGCAATGAATGAGATGAGAAAGCAGCAGCTAATTGCCAACAACAGATCGAAGAACGTACCTCTGTTTTCTTCCTGGTCTCTCGACATCTTCCCCTTCAGGGCCCTGCTCCAACTCCGAACATGCTCCACGGATCTCAACTTGTCAGCGGAGTCTTGCGAGACCGGTTTCAGCCATGGTGGGCCATATCTCCGTGGCAACGGTGGGGACTCCTTCTCCACCAATTCCCTGTAGCCCCTGGCAAAGGGTAGGAAGGCAAACTGCTGGAGACCGCCTGTGGCCACGGAGCCACCCAGGGGTCCGCTCACCGTGCCGTCGCTGGGGTACGAGGCCTGGCCTGTGATGGCACTGTCCCCCACAAACCCTGAGTGCAGAAACATCAAGCTGCCAGCCATGAGGTAAATGATTATGAAGGTGAAAAATCGGACTGGCCTCCGTCGGAAATACCGCTGGATTTTTATCGCTAATCTGGCCATTCCCGACACATTACCTTCTTTTTTTGAGTGCTTCTTTTGTAATTCAGGGCTGCTGGTCAACAACAAAAAAATAGAATATTCTCTTAATCAGCAGCTCAAAGCTTTTCCAAAACACAAATACAAAGGGAGGAAGTTTTTGTAACCCACACCACAGTTGGAGTGGCGACACTATTATTCAATTCGACTGCTTCCTCCCAACTCGTGCTTTATTTGTTTTGTGTTTCCTTGCGATACAGAACATAATCAAAAGAGCTTGGCATTCCCAAGGAGATTGTTCACTGGGTCACTGTGATCATTGCAGCGTTTGACAGAGCTGCTTAAGTTCCTTATCAATGGAAGGAGAAGAACTCTCCACACCCACCCACCCAACTCTGCCCACACCCTGCACTCTCTGTCCAGAGTGAGAGGATAATTCACTTGTCCAAATTTCTGTCAGCTGAGACACTGTCTGGCAGAGCAGGCTGTAATCTTATATTCACGCCAGGCTGTCTTTGTTGAGTATTTTGATATCTTCCTCCCTATTTAAATTCTTCAGCGAGGCCCAAGGGAGCTGAGTGATAGAGGATTCACATCAGGTAAGTGAAGTGTTTGTGGAGATGGTTTGATCGTGGATGTGCTGACACAGGCCCCAATTCTTTTTCCAATCCCGAACGCCAGCTTCTCGTGAGCATCCTTTAATTTGGGGTGGTGGGGGATTCCACGTTCTCCCACTCTCACCGCTGCCTTCGTGTGAAGGGGTCACGTCCTGTTCCTTCCCCTGGCAGGCTCCCTCTCACTCTGTCCATCTGCACAAGTTCAGTTCCTGCGAAATAAAAACAGAAAGACACACAAAATCAAAACGGTGGAGTGTGGGTGACCTTTGCTGAATGAGAGAGAGAGAGAGGCAGCACTTATGACAATTGTAACCTGAAGATGAAATTAACTTTATGGATCTCAGAAGCAGTTTTCTAGTCATTAACAACTTTGCAAAATGTCAGTCGTACCAGTAAAAATACTGCCAGTCAGTTTTAAAGCTGACTTATCCCCTCATGTTTGGAGTTGTGACATTCCAGAATGTATATCTTGTTTCTTTCATCGCTTATCATTCTGATCATTTCAAACCCTCAGGTGACACGGTGGCTCAGTGGCTAGCATGGCTGCCTCACAGCAACAGGGACCCAGGTTCGATTCCACTCTTGGGTGACCGTCTGTGTGGAGTTTGCATGTTCTCCCCGGGTCTGCTTGGGTGTGCTCCGGTTTCCTTCCACAGTCCGAAGATGTGGATCGGCTGATCTAAATTAATACAGGGATATATGCAGTCTTGGTGGATTCACCATGTGAAATACAAGGTTACAGGAATGGGTCTGAGTTGGAAGCTCTTTGGAGGGTAGCTATGAACTTGATAGGCTGAATGGCCTGCTTCCACATTGTAGAAATTCTATGATTTAATTTAAAAAGCTGAAAATGTTCATCAGGCTCTGGTGGATTTCACATGTGAAATACAGTTGAACGTTTCAGGTTTGGGAACACTGAATACGTTTGATGGATTATAAATGTACGTGTGACAGTCGGGTGTGGTAGTGAATTGTACAGAGAGCAGATCCCAAGTGTGGAAACCCCTGAGCTGAGCTCAATTAACTAACCACAGGCAGTGAGTCTGCAGTCACTGTGCAGTGGGTCTGTGGCTCTTTCACCTACTTTGTGGGATATTGTTTCCTGCTCCTGTTCGCTCTCCAGGGCCAGCCACTGAAGATTATACCTGGGTCCTGTAAACTAGAACAAGATTGGGCGCATTCATTCATAAGTGCACAGAAACAGCCCCAGTGTGGGTGTCTGATGTTGCTCGGGTTTGGATATTCTTAAAAAAAACATTACTGAGTTTCACTTTTGGTCAAATCACTCAGTTGACCACAACAAAACGTATCTCCTGTGATGAATAAGTAACACGCAGGAATCTCCGGATCAACTTATATTTCCTGTTGAATCTACCAACCACCAAGGAGCACAGAAGGTTCCACAATGACCTAGATGTTATTTGACCTTTTCTAGTGGTTTTCAACAGTTTCTCAATGTGTTCCAGAGTCTGCTTATTTAGCTCTGTCCTTGGCTATAATGTCACATTTCTATTGTGTCAGTAGATTGGTAAGTTTTGTTTATTTTTGCAGTTATCTATTAGCATTGGAAGCAAGTCATTTTGACCTTTGAGCATCCAGTTAGATCATAAGACATAAGACATAGGGGTGGAAGTAAGGCCATTCGGCCCATTGAGTCCACTCCGCCATTCAATCATGGCTGATGGGCATTTCAACTCCACTTACCAGCATTCTCCCCATAGCCCTTAATTCCTTGTGACATCAAGAATTTATCAATCTCTGCCTTGAAGACATTTAGCATCCCGGCCTCCACTGCACTCTGCGGCAATGAATTCCACAGGCCCACCACTCTCTGGCTGAAGAAATGTCTCCGCATTTCTGTTCTGAATTGACCCCCTCTAATTCTAAGGCTGATCTTTATCACAACTCCAATGAATCCAGGTTCTGAAGAAGATTCAGTGGACTTGAAAAGTTAATTCTGCTTTCTCTCCACAGATGCTGCCGGACCTGCTGAGTTTCTCTATCAATTTCTGTCAATTAACCTGCATTTGCTCTAAACATTCCAATAAACTCGCTGACCAAAAATTTCTTAATCACAGTTTTGAAGCAATCAGTTGGCCTAGCATCAATAGAATCTGAGTGAGCAAAAAAATACTTCTTAACATCACATTGAACACAATCTACTCAATGGGTTAAGATTATCATGCTTCGGTATATTTAAAACAATTTTTAAAATATTTCAAAATTGACCACAAAAAGGCAGACAAACGATGACTGTCTGAGGATCACTAGACTTTCTTTGTCACTCTTAAGAGGGAACCAAAGGAACATTCCAAATTGAAACAAATTAAAAAGGGCAATAGATAACGAATGGGTCTTTTAGCACAAAGGCACTGACTGTCTCACCCTCCCTGGATATGGACGCATAACACAGGACATATATCAGCCCTATTTGGAAAAAGGTAGGTGGTTGGGTTGATATATGTCCTGTGTTCTGTATTTAAAGCTGGAAAGTTTGAGACAGGCAGTGTTTTTGGGCTTTGGACTTGAAATAGGTCACACATTGAGACAGCTATTTTCTGCTGAATGTTTTTGAAACAGCAAGAAACTGTTGTGCGGGAGTGTTCCATCACATTCATCAAACCAGCTGCAGGTCATCTAAGCAGCAGGAGTAATAAACAGCAACTGCCTGAAATTAGCAAAAGGCATCTCCTAACCCATCCCATCTTCAAGATCTCCTGAAAACAATCCGGAAATTCAATCATAGAAAGACTTACAGCTTACTGAAAATGCTCTGCTTTATAAAACCACCACTTCAATTAATACATCAACTCACTTAAGAAACTACAGGTCTGTCACTAAAGAAACTGAGATAGTCCTAAACCATAATTATCTTGTTTTATTGCATCTGTATCTAATATTCAAATATGTGATAGTGTATGAAATAAGGAAGTGAGAGTGCACATCTCTTAAAAATCTGGGGTTCGTGCCTGATAATAAAGAACATTTTTCTTCTTTTAAAACTCTCAAAACACTTGCTGCTGGATTTAGTTAATAATCACTCAGAACAAGAAAATGAAAACCCATTACTTATAAATACATTCACCATAGACAGTAAAACAAAGCACTTAAATTCTGTCTCTGACTGTGGCTGGGACCTTCCATCTTGTCCACGTCCAGAAAAGGTGCTGAGACATTTAGCCTGGTGTACCGTCCTCACTGGCAGAAATTCCACCCAGTGCAAGCAGTTGGCAGCTCTCATGCTCAACGTGACTGCATCTGTTATTTGTTATTTGATTTGATTTTCTATTATCATATGCACTGAGATACAGTGAGAAGTATTGTATTGCATGCTATCTGGACAAATCATACCTTGCATAAATGCATCAGGGTAATGAACAGTTAGAAGAAAGTGAGGACTGAAGATTCTAGAAATCAGAGTCGAGAGAGTGGTGCTGGAAAAGCACAGCAGGTCAGGCAGCATCCGAGGAGCAGGACAATCGACATTCCTGATGAAGGGCTTATGCCCAGGAGTCAATTCCCCTGCTCCTCGGATGCTGCCTGATTAGCTGTGCTTTTCCAGTGCCACACTCCTGGCGGATTTTCTGCTTCACTTGCAGAAATAGTAACCTTTTATAAACTTCTGCCCACGTCCTTGCTCCTTCCAGTCTTTGCGACTTCCTCCATGTGCACAATGCTCCAGGACATCTGTATTCCAGAAATTCTGGCCTTTTTCTTCAGTGTTTGTTCGCGGGACGTGGGTGTTGCTGACTGGTCTAGGAGTTAGTGCCCATCCCAAATTGTCCAGCAGAAGGTGATGTTGAGTAGCTGCTTGTACATCTCTGATTTTGACAGCTGTGTATTCAGCTACCCAGGTCCTGAGGTCTGGACCTGCCTCCCTAAACCTAACTCCGACTCTCTGCCCTTTTTCCCTCCTTTCTGAAGCCTTCAGCGCGGCTCAGGGTTTATTTTGCATCTTGTGGTGGCTTACGATATTGAAGGTGCTATATAAATGCTGAATTTTATTGTTGTAACATCGACAATTGATCAGAACAAGGTGGAGTGGGAAGTGTCTTTCCCATAATGTCTGGTTAACCAACGCTTCAATAAATGATCATCCAAATTCTCCATCACAGCATGTCAGAATAAAATGCATTATCCACTTGCAGGAGTGAGGTGCAAAAACTTGTCTTGGACGTGTTGCTGAGGAGAGTTCATGGGGCACCAATTAATTGAACTCAATCAGTTGGGCTGTAAACAAGAACTGCATCTGTTATGAAAGTTCTGCGCCTCTCAGAGCTTTCCATAATTTATGGGAAGACCACTGAAAAATTCCATTAATACTAATGTACATTTGGTTATGAATCACGCGTTAGGGAGTTCAACGAAGTGGAAGGTCTTTGTATAACAGCCAGCTCCAGGCAAAATCCTGCAGCTGGAACGTAATTCATGTTTTATTTTGCAGGTACACACACACAGACACAGACAGGCACACACACACATACACACACACACACACACACACACACACAAAAACATATTCACACTCACATAGACACAGACAGATAGATAGACACACACACATACACTCTCACACTCACTCCTACATACACTGACACACACACACACACACACACACACACACACACACACACAGAGACTGCCACGCACTCACACAGACACAGGCAGACACACATTCATACAGACAGTCACACACACACACGCAGACACACATTCACACTCACACATGTACACAGACACTCTCACACATAAACACACACTCACTCACACATACGCTGTCACACACACGGACACAGATTGACACGCACGCATGCGCACACACACACACACACACACACACACCCCTGATGAAGGAACAGCACTCCGAAAGCTAGTGCTTCCAAATAAACCTGTTGGACTATAACCTGCTATTGTGTGATTTTTAACTTTGTCCACCTCAACATCGGCACCTCCAAATCATGGCACACGCACACACGCGCACACATACATAGACACACACACATTCCCTTTCACACATATAAACGGACTCTAACACACACACATACACATTCTAACACACACAGACACATACATAGACACATATACACTCTCACACATATACACACACTCTAACACACACAGACAGACACATACACACACGCATATACACTCTCACACATGCGCGCGTGCGCGCGCACACACACACACACATACACTCACACAGACGCACTCTAACACACACACACACATACACATACACTCACACACATATACACACCCACTCAATACTGAATCCCTGACAAAGTGAGCAGTAGCTAGGACATACTCCTTACATCCCTCCAACAAGGCATCCAGCCATTCCAGAATTTCATCAGCTTCATGCCCCACCCATTATGCAGAGTACCACACACCAGTGCAACCCTGGGGGCAGTCCTAACCAATGAGTAGGGATGTTATGCCCCATAGAGACTGACAGGTCTGACACAGTGACTCAGTGGTTGGCACTGCTGCCTCACAGCTCCAGGGATCTAGCTTCAATTCTATCCCTGGGTGACTGTGTGGAGATTGTACGTTCTCTTCGTGTCTGCATGGGTTTCCTCTGGGTGCCCCAGTTTCCTCCCCAGTCCAAAGGTGTGCAGATCAGGGTGGATTGGTCATGCTTAAATTGCCAATAGTGTCCAGGGATTTGTAGGCGAGGTGGATTAGCCATGAGAATTGCAGGGTAGGCAGTAGGTCCGCTTGGGATGTTCTTTGGAGGGTTGGCATTGACTTGATGGGACGAATGGCCTGCTTCCACACTGTAGGTATTCTGCAAGACCTCAGGAAACCTGCCTGAGACCCATGTCAGGTCTGAAGAACTTCAAATGTCTCCTGGATGAAAGGGCAGTCCACGCATTTTGTTTGGGTAGCAGTTCAAGGTAACAGGATGTTAGGGGAATCTATGGAGGGGGGTGGGAGATTGTATTTTAGAGATCAGGTAGGTTTACTAGAATGCTACCTGGACTGGAAGATTTACTAGTGTAATAATATCCTTTCTATAGTAGGGCAACCAGAACTGTACGCAATAGTCCAAATGTGGCTTTTTCTAATATGTTTCTACATTATGCCCTAGAATCATACAGGCATAGAGATGACAGCACAAAATAAGGTCCAGTGCACCAATGTTGGCCAAAAACAACCAGCTAACCAATCAAATTCCATTTTCACACTTGGTCCAATTGTCTGTCTTGGTGTCCCATGTGCACATCTAAATACGCCTAAAATGTTATGAGGATTTCTGCCTCTATTACTCATAGCTTAAGGAGAAAACATCTCTCACTTTACATTCAGTCTTATGCATCTCTTGCTAGCTCAATGGTACAAAGATTCAGGATTCATCATGGTCCCAAGTCGAACCTAACATAGGGAAATTCAGGAGTACCTTATTTGTTGAGAGAGAGAGAGAGGGAGAGAGATGTGAGAGAGAGATGTGAGAACTTGATACCATAACATGCAAATGAGGCAAAAACATTGATGCATATGAGGGACAAAGGAATGGGAAGCCATGTTGCCATTGGTGACACCAGCTTCTGTTGTTATCCTTGCTACACTGCTCTTGTTTCAGGTTATAATTGTCTTTTCCAGTGGTTTGTATCTTATAATGATTTCCACTCACCTCTGAGTTATTGCAATCTGACTCTAGTAGGTTCTGCAAATTCTTTTATTTACACTAATGTTCTCTGTAAGTACATCCCTCACTCATACAGGCCATTCCAACCTTTCTTCACAGACTGTCACACATGACTGCTGATGGTACTGTAACACCAGGATTTACTCATATTCTCGTATTTATTCTTGTCTGATGGAAATATGCTAATGAGGCTTGATAACATAGGGTGGAAAGGAACCCATCTGGACATTAAACACCAGATGGGCAACTTCTGTACTATAAACTCTGCATAATATTCCACATATTCTTCAATTATCTCTATCTTAATCTGCATTATTATGGAGCGTTTGGGTTTACTTAGAAGGAAGGTAATGAGTACAACAGAGTTTAACCTGACTGATTCCTGATATCATCCTATGAAATAATATCTTTTCATTCATGGGATACAGGCCTTGCTGACTAGGCCAACATTTATTGCCCATCCCTAATTGGCTAGAGGGCAGTTCAGAGTCAACCACATTACTGTGGGTCTGGAGTCACATGTAGGCCTGACCAGCAAAGTTTGGCAGATCTCCTTTCCTCAATGCAGATTAGTCAACTAGTTGGGTCTTCACAGATTTTTTTTATCAAATTAAGATTTTACTAAGTTAAAAATCACACAACCCTAAGTTATAGTCCAACTGGTTTAATTGGAATCTATAGATTCTGTGTCTTACAACTGTGTACTCCACAACCACCTGATGAAGGAGCGGCGCTCCGAAAGCTTGTGCTTCCAATTAAACCTGTTGGACTATAACCTAGGATTGTGTGATTTTTAACTTTGTACACCCCAGTCAAACACCAGCATCTCCAAATTAAGATTTTACTGTCTGTTGTGGTGGGAATTTGAACTTATATTCCTCAGAATATTAGGCTGGGCCTCTGGATTACTGATTGGGTGACAATATGAATAGGCCGCCATCTCTTGATTTATATTCCCTGGACAGTAGAGAAATGAGGGGTGATCTCATTGAAGCTAACAAACCCTTACAAGGTGGATGGGTACATGCAGGAAAGATGGTTCTCCTGGTTGGAAGGTCCAGTACCAAGGGATGCAGTCTCAGAATAAGAGAAAGACCCTGAAATGAGGTGGGATTTCTTCACTCAGCGGATGACGAATCTTGGGAATTCTCTACCATGGAGTAGCGAGCATGCTTGGTCATTGAGTACATTGAAGACAGAGAGAAATAGATTTTAACAGATCAAGAATATTGCAGGTAAAGGTCACAATCTCATTGAAAGGTGGTACAGACCTGATGGGCTGAATGGCCTTCTTCTATTTCTCCACCTTATGAGGTAAAAGATTAGTTATGACCTCGTGAATGGCAGAGCAGCCTCAAGGGACTGCCTCAAATTTCTATCCATTTTTAATCCTCAGTCTTGCAATTTACCAGATATGAATGATTAAAACAAAATCTCCTCAAAGGATGTGTGAAAGAACATGAAGAAAATGTAACGCTAATAACAAAATGAGTTCTTATGAACACAGAGTTTGAAACTTTACATGATGGATAGAATGTCATTACCAGGAAAGCATCATTATAGACTTAAACACTCTATATGCACAGCATATCCTTCAGAGGAAGCTTCAGAATTTTGCACAGTCAGACATTTGGACTGAGAAAGGGGAAAAAAAAATCAATTGTTATAGGATCGTCACTCAAACAAGAGACATCAAAGTCTGTTAAGAACTATGGAAAATGTCGGCACATATAATCAATGAGAGATTTTTTTCAAGGTTATTCCCCAATTGAAATGGAGGATGCTGAGGAGAATTCATAATTTGAGGGTTTTTGAGTAATTTGAAAAAATGCAGTGTGAGAGAGGTTGGAAGTTGTCCTTCGCTGCAGTTCACTGTCTAATGGACATTTATTTTCGAAGATAAATAACAAACTCCTTTGGGAAACAAGCCATTCTTTCAGGCTCCTTTACACAAAGGAAGTATTACACACACTGTTCTGCCAAGGACGTTTCTTTCCAATTAATCTTACATGGGTTTGGATGTCACCAGCAAGTCCAATATTCATTGCCCATCTCTAAGTGCCATTAAGAAGATGGTAATGTGTCACCTTCTCCAATGGCAACAGTTCATGTAGTGCAGGTACAGGCACAGTGCTCTTTGAAAAAGAGTTCCAGGATTTTGACCCAACTGTATGAAAATAACTTGGATTTGGACAGCAGCTTTAGTACTGTTCAACATCCCCAAGAGTCATATAGATGTACAGCATGGAAACAGACCCTTCCGTCCACCTCGTCCATGCCAACCAGATATCCCAACCCAATCTAGGTGATGAGCATTAAATGCTTGGGATGTACTTAGCCAGTGAATGGATAAAGAAAGAGCTGTAAAGCTCAGAGGCCACCGTTCAATGAGGTTATCATTGATATCTATTTCAATCCATTTCCCGGCCTTCAATTCTTTGATGCGACTGCCAAATAAAAAAGCCTCTCAGAAAAGAAACAAGTGTCCGAGCACCCAGAGTTTTCTCGACTCACCACCATCAGCTACTGACTCTTGAGAGGCTGCAGTTGCTAGTGTAGAGTGCCAATAAGCTGATAGATTCCCAAAGACATCCTCACCTAATCTTCCAGCACAAATGCCACGTGTCCACTTTCTGAAGGAAATCTGAAGCCTATTTCCAACAGTGCCTGGCACTATCTCTGGAGGCGTTCTGCTAAATTTGTCTTACTTTTGCTGCTACTGTTGCTGCCAGATTTAGACCTTCCCCAAACAATATAGCAGGGTATAGTCGCACCAATTAAATCATCACTAAACAGGCAGACATGCATGTGCAGTTGTTTTCAAATAGCTTTGCAATATAAATGGGACAGTTTCTATGCCAACTGGATTGAGCACTGGGATTTGCGAAGCAGGCTACCTGAGTTGTCACAACATCATCTTCCAGCTGAGAATTCTGGAGAAGTGGCATCACCGAGAAATGAGTGATGGAATGATCCTGCTTTTATAAAGCACTTTTGTGTGACCTGAGTACTGTCCAAGGCATTCACACTGAATGCAGTGCTTTCTCACAGTATACTGGGTGTTGTAGCAGCCAGTGTAGAGCTAAGGCAGGAGAAGGTAGTGCAGTGATATTGTCACTGGGTTAATAATCCAGAGACCTGGACAGCACAGGTTCAGATCACACCGTTGCAACTGGTGGAAGTCTGGAGATGTGCAGGTTAGGGTGGATTGGTGATGCTAAATTGCCTCATAGTGTCCAGGGCTGTGCAGGCTAAGTGGGTTAGTCATGGGAAATGCAGTGTTACAGGGATGGGCTGGGTCTTCAGAGGATTGCAATGGATTCAGTGGGCTGAATGGCTTGCTTCAACACTGTAGGGATTCTATAAAGTAAACATAAAACATAGAACATAGAACATTACAGCGCAGTACAGGCCCTTTGGCCCTCGATGTTGCGCCGCCCTATCATACTAATCTGAAGCCCATCCCATCTACACTATTCCATGTACGTCCATATGACTGTCCAATGACGACTTAAATGCACTTAAACTCGGTGAATCTACTATCGTTGCAGGCAAAGCATTCCATACTCGTACTACTCTCTGAATAAAGAAACTCCCTCTGCCATCTGTCTTATACCTATCTCCCCTCACTTTAAAGGTGTGTCCCCTCATGTTTACCATCCCCATACTTGTAAAAGGGCTCTCACTGTCCACCCTATCTAACCCTCTGATTATCTTGTATGTCTTTATTAAGTCACCTCTCAACCTTCTTCTAACGAGAACAGCCTCAAGGCCCTCAGCCTTTCCTCATAAGACCTTCCTTCCATACCAAGCAACATCCTAGTAAATCTCCTCTGCATCCTTTCCAAAGCTTCCACATCCTTCTTATAATGCGGTGACCAGAACTGTACACAATACTTCAAGTGTGGCCATACCAGAGCTTTGTACAGCTGCAGCATAACCTCCTGGTTCTGGAACTCAGTCCCTCTATGAATAAAGGCCAAAACACTGTATGCCTTCTTAACAACCCTGTCAGCCTGGGTGGCAACTTTCAGGGATCTGTGTACATGGACACCGAGATCTCTCTGCTCATCTTCACTCCCAAGAATCTTACCATTAGTCCAGTACTTTGTATTCCAATTACTTCCTCCAAAGTGTATCACCTCATATTTGTCCACATTAAATTCCATTTGCCACCTCTCAGCCCAGCTCTGCATCCTACCTATGACTCTCTGCAACCTACTACATCCTTCGTCACTATCCACAACTCCCACCAACCTTAGTGTCGTCCACAAATTTACTAACCCACCCTTCTAAGCCCTCATCCAAGTCATTTATAAAAATGACAAACAGCAGTGGACCCAACACCGACCCTTGCGGTACGCCGCTAGTAACTGGACACCAAGATTAACATGTTCCATCAACTACAACCCTCTGTTTTCTTTCAGCAAGCCAATAACTGATCCAAACTGCCGTCTCCCACAATCCCATTCCTCCTGTTAAGTTCAATTAATATCCACAACAACAATGGCTATACGGAATAGGGCCCTCAAGCCTGATCAGCCATTCAATAGGATTCCATTTTCCCTGCAACCCTCGCCTTCCCTTTGATTGTTGTAATAACCCATCTGTTTCACCAATGTCCTTTAGGGAAGGAAATCTGCTGTCCTTTCATGGTCTGGCCTATGTGTGACTCCAGAACGACAGCAATGTGGTTGACTCTTAACTGCTCTCTAAAAGACCTAGGAAGTTCCTCGATTCAAGGATATTTAAAGATGGGCAACAAATGCTGGCCTTGCCCTAGTCCTGTCAAGGGATAGATATTAAATGAGGACAGCAAGATCCCAAGGAAGGGCAATTTAATAACGAGCAGGTGGTGAGCGAGGTCACAAAGAGTTTGGATGTTCATTGTAAGAGTTTGGAAGTTCATTGTCCTGCACAGTATGAGATGAGAGTGAATCCGTTGCATGCTTGACAGTTTCTGGTCAATATTCTTTCAAGGTGATGACTGTGTGGGATGAGAAGCAAAGTCTAACTGAGGTATATAAGATACTGAAGGGAACTGACAAAGTTGATACAGTTTCCTCATGTAGGGCAATCTCAAACAAGAGGTCATGGCTTTAGATTAAAGGGTGACAGATTTTAAACAGAGGTGAGAAAAAATGACTCCTCTCACAGAGTTATGAATCTGTGAAATTCACTACCCCAGAGTGCAGTGGGACACTGAGTAAATGTAAGGAGGAGGCAGACAGATTTTTAATGAGTTGAAGGATTATGGAGAGTGGCCAGGAAAGTAGAGTTGAGGCCGAGATTTGATTTGATTTGATTTATTATTACTGTCACATGTACCAAGATACAGTGAAAAGTGTTGGCCTGCATACTTTACCAGCAGATTGTGCTTTACAAGTGCATCAGGATAATGGAACAGAGTTCAGAATACAGTGTTACAGCTGCCGAGATCATGCAGAGACCAGTCAACATTAAAATTAAACAGGTCCATTGAAAAGTCTGAACAGTGGGGAAGAAGCTGTTCTTGTACACAAACATTTATATCTTCTGCCTGATGGAAGAGGGTGGAAAACAGTATAACCAAGGCAAGAGGGGCCTTTGATGATGTAGTTGCTTTCCCAAGCCAGTGGGAAGTACAGTATGGATGGAAGGCTGGTTTGCCTAACAGACTGGGCTGTGTTCACAACTTTCTGTGGTTTCTTGCCATTTTGAGAACAGCAGTAGCCACACCACGTTGTGAGGCACCTGGATAGGATGTTTCCTATGGTGCATCTCTAAAAATTGGTCAGAGTCTCTTCGGACATACCGAATTTCATTAGCCTCCTGAGGAAGTAGAGGCGTTGTTGTGCCTTCTTGACCGTAATGTCAACGTGGGTGGTTCAGGACCCACTGTTGGTGATCGTCACTCCCAAGAACCTGACGCTCCCTACCATCTCCACCTCAGCACCATTGAAGTGAGCTCAGTCATGATCACACAAAGTGGTGGAACAGGCTGGACGACCCACTCCTGCACTTCTGGCTACGCCTTTAAAGTGGAACAGTCGCGTTTAAAAGTTCAGGAAAAAAAAAGCTGGATTTTTTTTAGGCCTTGGAAGGGTCAGAATTTAATTTCACTAGCTGCCTTCCCAACTGCTCAGCTTCACCATGACATACAGTTGTGGAGGGAGGTGAGTAGGAGGAGTTGGGTGGTGGGGCCATCTGCCCATGACTGGCTGAGCCCATTAACAGTCCTCGAAGACCGAATGTTGGATGTTGTGGTTCTGTTCGCTGAGCTGGAAGTTTTTGCTGCAAACGTTTCGTTCCCTGGCTAGGGAACATCATCAGTGATATTGGACCCTCCTGTGAGGCACTGATGATGTTCCCTAGCCAGGAAACGAAACGTTTGCAGCAAAAACTTCCAGCTCGGCGAACAGAACCACAACAACGGACACCCGAGCTACAAATCTTCAACCAGACTTTAAACCGAATGTTGGAGGCGGACGGGATTTCCCAGGCCCCAGCAAGTGGCATTGAAGCCCTCATCATGGCATTGTGGTGCTAGGGCTCCAGGCAGGAACGCAGGATCTGCCTACCCTGCTTAGCTCCAGCTCCAGTGACTTAGGGGAAGGCCTGTTCCTGCAGTACCACCATGCTTCACAGAGAGAGGGAGCCACCTGTCAATCGAAAACATAAATACCCACCGGGCTCAGCCTGGCACAGAAGAGATCCGGCAACTACATTTTTCCACAATTTGAACACTGGAACCAACAGAGAGTGGTCTGCCAACTTTTCACTTAAGTCAAAGCAGTGCCAACCCTACAGAGAGTAAACATAAAAGCAATTCCAAAGTGTTAAATAAAAACACAACAAAACAACGCAGAAATTGAAAGGAGAGAAAATTGGCGCATTTCATGAAAGGATAAAACACAGACACTGGCACGGTTTCAATTTGCATATCTAAACCCAGTGCAAAATGAAGGATGAAATGATTCTAATTATATTGTTGATGCTAGGATGGTTTAGTAAACTGGTGAAGGGAAAATGGCACTTGAGCCAACTTGCAATATGCTTCATGTACATGTCTATTGCCACCTTACTCATCTCTATTTAATCCATGTTCCATGTTTTTTTTTGCAGCAGAGAGCGGCGGGAGCTGGGCGGAAGTGAA
Organism: Hemiscyllium ocellatum; assembly: GCF_020745735.1. Taxonomy (NCBI): domain Eukaryota; kingdom Metazoa; phylum Chordata; class Chondrichthyes; order Orectolobiformes; family Hemiscylliidae; genus Hemiscyllium; species Hemiscyllium ocellatum. The sequence goes on from NC_083424.1 coordinate 11,326,434, forward strand.
GTCGGAGCACAAAGCCGGTCGGGAAGGTAAGTGATTATTACTTGAGTGGAGAAGGACATGGGCGAGACTCCTGGTTGGTTTGTTGCCTCCCGGGTGCCAGGGTCCAAGACATCTCAGACCATGTCTTCAGAATCCTTAAGGGGGAGGGTGTGCAGTCCACATTGGCACCAATGACATAGGTAGGAAGAGGGGTGGGGAGGTCATTCAGGAGCTCAGGGAGTTAGGCTGGAAGCTAAAAGCTAGGACGGACAGAGTCATCATCTCTGGGTTGTTGCCGGTGCCATGTGACAGGGAGGCAAGAAATAGGGAGAGAGTGCAGTTGAACACGTGGCTGCAAGGATGGTGTAGGAGGGAGGGCTTCAGGTATTTGGACAATTGGACTGAATTCTGGGGAAGGTGGGACCTGTACAAGCAGGACGGGTTGCACCTGAACCAGAAGGGCACCAATATCCTGGGAGGTAGGTTTGCTAGCACTCTTCGGGGGGGTTTAAACTAATTTGGCAGGGGGATGGGATCCTGACTTGTAGTCCAGCAAGTAGGTTAACTGTTTTTCAGGATGTCCAAGAATGTAGGGAGGCTGTGGAGAAGGCAGCACTGACAGGGAATACTTGCGGACACAGAGATAAGTTCAAGTGTGTATACTTCAGGAGTATCAGAAATAAGGTGGGTGAACTTAAGGCGTGGATCGGTACTTGGGTTTACGATGTTGTGGCCATCACAGAAACGTGGATAGAAGAGGGACAGGAATGGTTGTTGGAGGTTCCTGGTTATAGATGTTTCAGTAAGATTAGGGAGGGTGGTAAAAAAGGAGGGGGGTGTGGCGTTGCTGATTAGAGATGGTATAATGGCTGCAGAAAGGCAGTTCAAGGGGGATCTGCCTTTGGAGGTAGTATGGGCTGAAGTCAGAAATAGGAAAGGAGCAGTCACCTTGTTGGGTGTTTACTATAGGCCCCCCAATAGCAGCAGAGATGTGGAGAAACAGATTGGGAAACAGATTTTGGAAAGGTGCAGAAGCCACAGGGTAGTAGTCATGGATGATTTCAACTTCCCAAATATTGATTGGAAGCTCTTTATATCAAGTAGATTGGACGGGGCGGTGTTTGATAAGTGTATCCAGGAAGCTTTTCTAACTCAGTATGTAGATTGTCCGACCAGAGGGGAGGCCATATTGGATTTGGTACTTGGTAACGAACCGGGACAAGTGATGGGCTTGTTAGTGGGTGAGCGTTTTGGTGATGGTGACCACAATTCTGTGACTTTCACCTTGGTTATGGAGAGAGATAGGTGTGTGCAACAGGGTAGGTTTTACAATTGGGGGAAGGGTAAATACGATGCTGCAAGACAGGATCTGAGGGGCATAAGTTGGAAGCATAGGCTGTCAGGGAAGGATGTCGTTGAAATATGGAACTTTTTCAAGGAACAGATACGACATGTCCTTGATATGTATGTACCTGTCAGGCAGGAAAGAGATGGTCGTGTGAGGGAACCTTGGTTGACGAGGGAGGTTGAATGTCTAATAAAGAGGATGAAGGAGGCTTACATAAGGTTGAGGAAACAAGGTTTACACAGAGCGTTGGAGGGATACAGGATAGCCAGAAGGGACCTGAAGAAAGGGATTAGGAGAGCTAAGAGAGGGCATGAAAAATCTTCGGCAGGTAGGATCAAGGATAATCCCAAGGCCTTTTATGCGTATGTGAGAAACATGAGAATGATGAGAACGAGGGTAGGTCCAATCAAGGACAGTAGTGGGAGACAGTGTATTGAGTCGAAAGAGATAGGAGAGGTCTTGAATGAGTACTTTTCTTCAGTATTTACAAATGAGAGGGACCGTATTGTTGAAGAGGAGAGTATGAAACGGACTGGTAAGCTAGAGGAGATACTTGTTAGGAAGGAAGATGTGTTGGGCATTTTGAAAAACTTGAGGATAGACAAGTCCCCCAGGCCTGACGGGATATACCCTAGGATTATGTGGGAAGCAAGAGAGGAAATTGCAGAGCCATTAGCAATGATCTTTTCGTCTTCACTGTCAACAGGGGTGGTACCAGGGGACTGGAGAGTGGCGAATGTTGTGGCCCTGTTCAAAAAAGGGAATTGGGATAACTCTGGGAATTACAGGCCAGTTAGTCTTACTTCAGTGGTAGGCAAAGTAATGGAAAGGGTACTGAGGGATAGGATTTATGAGTATCTGGAAAGACACTGCTTGATTAGGGACAGCCAACACGGATTTGTGAGGGGTAGATCTTGCCTTACACGTCTTATTGAATTCTTTGAGGAGGTGACCAAGCATGCGGATGAGGGTAGAGCAGTGGATGTAGTGTACATGGATTTTAGTAAGGCATTTGATAAGGTTCCCCATGGTAGGCTTATGCGGAAAGTCAGGAGACATGGGATAGTGGGAAATTTGGCCAGTTGGATAGAGAACTGGCTAACCAGTCAAAGTCAGAGAGTGGTGGTAGATGGTAAATCTTCAGCCTGGAGCCCAGTTACAAGTGGAGTTCCGCAGGGATCAGTTCTGCTGTTTGTAATTTTTATTAATGACTTGGAAGAGGGAGTCGAAGGGTGGGTCAGTAAATTTGCAGACGATATGAAGATTGGTGGAGTTGGGGATAGTGAGGAGGGCTGTTGTTGGCTGCAAAGGGACTTAGATATGATGCAGAGCTGGGCTGAGGAGTGGCAGATGGAGTTCAATCCTGTTAAGTGTGAGGTTGTCCATTTTGGAAGGACAAATAAGAATGCAGAATACAGCATTAACAGTAGGATTCTTAGTAAGGTGGAGGAGCAGAGGGATCTTAAGGTCTATGTTCATAGCTCTTTGAAAGTTGCCACTCAGGTGGGTAGAGCTTGTAAGAAGGCCTATGGTGTATTAGTGTTCATTAGCAGAGGGATTGAATTCAAGCGTTGTGAGGTGATGTTGCAGCTGTACAGGACCTTGGTAAGGCCACATTTGGAGTACTGTGTGCAGTTCTGGTCGCCTCACTTTAGGAAAGATGTGGAAGCTTTGGAGAGGGTGCAGAGGAGATTTACCAGGTTGTTGCCTGGAATGGAGAATAGGTTGTATGAGATAGGTTGAGAGTGCTAGGCCTTTTCTCTTTGGAACAGCGAAGGATGAGGGGTGACTTGATAGAGGTTTATAAGATGATCAGAGGAATAGATAGAGTAGACAATCAGAGACTTTTTCCCCGGGTACAACAGAGTGTTACAAGGGGAAATAAATTTAAGGTGAAAGGTAGAAGGTATAGGGGGGATGTCAGGGGTAGGTTCTTTACCCAGAGAGTGGTGGGAGCATGGAATGCGCTGCCTGTGGGAGTGGCAGAGTCAGAATCATTGGTGACATTTAAGTGGCAATTGGATAGGTACATGGATAGGTGCTTAAGCTAGGACAAATGTTTGGCACAGCATCATGGGCCGAAGAGCCTGTTCTGTGCTGTATTGTTCTATGTTCATGTTCCATTGTTTATTCAACATTTCTTCATGGGCTGAACATTTGCTTTGGAGATGTGAAACAGCATAAATTCTAGCCCCCAACAGGCCGATGCATTGAGTGTGGGAGTTGGGAGGTCACATTGTGGCTTTACAGGACATTGGTTAGTCCACGTTTGGAATACCGCATGCAATTCTAATCTCCCCGATATAGGAAGGATATCGTATAACTTGAAAGGTGCATTGAGTCATAGAGATGTACTACACGAAACAGACCCTTCAGTCCAACCCGTCCACGCCAACCAAATATCCAAATCCAATCTAGTCCCACCTGCCAGCACCCAACCCATATCCCTCCAAACCCTTCCTATTCATGTATCCATCCAGCTGTCTTTTAAAAGTTGCAATTATACCAGCCTCCACCACTTCCTCTGGCAGCTCATTCCACACACGCACCACCCACTGCATGAAGAAGTTGCCCCTCAGGTCTCTTGCATACCTTTCCCCTCTCACCCTAAACCTATGCCCTCTAGTTCTGGACTTTCCCACCCCAGGGAAAAGACTTTGTCTATTTATCCCATTCATGTCCTTCATGATTTTATAAACCTCTATAAGGTCACCCCTCAGCCTCCAAAGCTCCGGGAAAACAGCCCCAGCCTATTCAACCTCTCCTTATAGCTCAAATTCTCCAACCCTAGCAACATCCTTGTAAATCTTTTCTGAACTCTTTCAAGTTTCACAAAGGTGCAGAAAAGATTAACAAGGACATTGCTAGGGTTGGAGGATTTGAGCTATAGGGAGAGGCTGAATAGGCTGGGGCTGTTTTCCCTGGAGCATCAGAGGCTGAGGGATGACCTTATCAAGGTTTATAAAATCATGAAGGGCATGGATATAGTAATTAGACAAGGTCTTTTCCCTGGGGTGGGGGAGTCCAGAACTAGAGGGCATAGGTTTAAGGTGAGATGGTGAAGACTTAAATCGGACCTAAGGGGCAACATTTTAATGCAGAGGCTGGTGCATATACGGAATGAGCTATCAGAGGAAGTGGTGGAGGCTGTACAATTGCATGAGCCAAATGCTTTATTTGAGATATCTGGTTGGCATGGACAAGTTGGTCTGAAGGATATATTTCCCTGCTGTACACCTCTGTGACTCTGTTGTGAGTCCAGAGTCACATGTAGGTCAGACCACAGAATGTTAGCAGTTTCCTTCCCTGCCCTGAAGGGCATGAATGAAGCAGGTGGGCTTTTCCCCCCAACAACTGGTCATCGTTAGACTCATAATTCCAGACGGCTTACTGATTTCAAAGCCCACCATATGCCATAGTGAGATTCAAACCTGGGTCCCCAAATGTTTTCTTATTCTCTGGATTCAAAGGCTCGAGATTATACCACTGGGCCATTGCTTCCCATTGTCACAGAGATAGGCTCTGGGTAAAATTAAAGGGGGCTGATGACTGGAAGGCCAGTCAGAGGCTTTCCAGTTCAAGAGGAGCAGCAGATTGCATCCAGTCACTGAGTGAGGCTCCAGCAAGGAAATGTCTCTCTTTCGCTCACCATCCTCAAAACTGAAAAATTAAAAACAGTGAAGATATCCGAGCCACCTCTGTGGGGGATGTGGAAAGAGGGAGGAGGTAGGCGGCACGGTGGCACAGTGGTTAGCACTGCTGCCTCACAGCGCCTGAGACCCGGGTTCAATTCCCGACTCAGGCGACAGACTGTGTGGAGTTTGCACGTTCTCCCCGTGTTTGCGTGGGTTTCCTCCGGGTGCTCCGGTTTCCTCCCACAGTCCAAAGATGTGCGGGTCAGGTGAATTGGCCATGCTAAATTGCCCGTAGTGTTAGGTAAGGGGTAAATGTAGGGGTATGGGTGGGTTGCGCTTCAGCGGGTCGGTGTGGACTTGTTGGGCCGAAGGGCCTGTTTCCACACTGTAAGTCTAATCTAATCAAACTGGATTAAATAGGAGTATCCCATTACAAGGAAGAGCAACTGTACCAGCAAACAATCATGAAGATGGGTTTCTGAGTCTACCTGAGTGTCTCAGACTGTCACTGGGCACCCACCCTCAGGCATTAAAGCATCTCCTGGAATGTCTGGATTACAGGACCCTGAGTGTAAAATCTTAGTCTATCCAACGCAAAGTTCTCAAATTTAAATTTAATGTTGATCTCGCTCTCTGTACACCTTCTCCGTGGCCATAACATTGTATTGTTCTCTCTGTTCTGTTACCCTCATGGTAATTGGGTATGGTATGGTATGATTTGCCTGTACTGCACACAAAACAAAACTTTCCCTCAGTACAGGTGACAACAATCAAATTAAATCAATGAGCCTATTTGGCTGCCCCCTCATGGGAGCAGGATACCCTTCGGGTCCTAACTTCACCTGTTGTGAAATGGAAAGGAGGGGTGGGAAATAAAACTGAAAGACTCACTGTGATAGCTGCTAGAAAAGATGGAGGTGAGCTGAGGCCTGTGTTTGGCAGTCTACTCACATATGAGGGATGCTCATTTCAGAAAGGTGTCAATGGATCATCGGCACTGACAGTCAGCCCCTCGAGCTTATTCTAGACTTCCAGATGAAAGAAAAATAGTAAAACTGGTGACTGGATCATCTTGTACATTTCAAAATGGAGCTCCTGCAGGTCACAACATCTTCATGCAGGAAATATTACTGCCTTATGTTTTCTCTTTTCTCCCTCTAAGCTGTCATTCATGAATGACTTATTTCCATCTCCCACCTTTGTTCCACAAAATAACCTCACAATTAAAATCTGTCCATGTCAAGTTTGAAATTTTCCATAGACTTCTTAGCCTGCTGAATGTGAAAACGTACTTTGTGATATGACTCTGAAGAGTTCACCCCTAATTTTAAGGTTATGGACTCCTCTCTAAAAGGAACAGTTCATGTCTGAGGTAAAATTGCCATGGTTCCAGAGCACCATTGAAGCTGCTCTCTCATTAGACAGAGATGATTGGTGATGGATTAGACCTGGGGGTCACCATGCCCCAGGTGAGGAGCAAAGTGGAGAAGGCAGAATCTCCACGGAGGCCTCAGGCAGTGCTGGATATTAACCCCATGCTGCTTGCGGCACCCTGTGTCATAGAACAGCCATCCAAACAACTCCTTCTGGATGTGGTGTGCATCCTTTGTTTTGTATTCTTTCATTGGATGAAGGCATCGCTGGCTAGGCCAGCAGTTATTGTCCATCCTTAATTGCCCTAAGGGAGGTGGTTTAACAGTCAACCATATTGCTGTGGGTTAGGAGCCATATGTAAGTAAGGAGGGCAGTATCCTTCCCTAAAGGACATTAGTGAACCAGATGGGATTTTCCAACGATGGACTCATGGTCATCATTAGATTCTTAATTCCACATTTTTTATTGAATTCAGATGCCACTATCTGCTGTGGCAGATTTCAAACCCAGGGCCCCAGGACATTGCCTGGGTTTAGGGATTAACAGCCCAGTGATAATACCACTACGCCATCGCCTATTACTTTGTGTACTGTATTGAGAAAAGACACACCATTTGGACTCACAACAGCAGCCACGGTTAAACTAACTTCATTCGTGTCTCTCCAACAGAGAGTGCAGCAGAAACAGCAGCGTAACAAAATACCCAGAGCTCTTACAACATAGACCACACTTAACATCTCAATCACTTCAAGTAAATCTCACCCTTAATCCTACCCCCTCATGGGTTTACAGCTTCTCAGAAAGAAAGGATGAAAGAAATATTAAACAAGAAAGGTTAGCGTTATCCTTCCATTGCTTACAGCTCACCTCAATGATTCGTTCAACCTTGCCCAACAGGTCTCCTTCAGCGGTTCTAGCTGAGAGGCTGTGACTGTACAGTCAGTGGCGTGGGAGGGATTGGAAAAGAACCGGTTCCTGTGATTTCAGTTTGAAGATGTTCATTCAGCTACTGCAAGTCAAGGCTAATTGCAATACCAGCTGTAGATACAATACTCAGTCACGTCCCGCGCAAAGTACATGGCTTTCAACATATGGGCAAATCAGCAGTCTGCTAATCACCAGCGAGCAGATGATAATGAGATTTGAGATGGCAGCCTGGAGTTTTCCTTTAAATTATGGATTAGAGTTCCTAAAATAAGACCCAGAGATTAAAACAGAGGATAATGTTACACTTGTGATGGTGTTCTTTTGAAAAGTGGACATTACAGACTCTGAAACAGTATACCACATTTGCTATTGTTGCAGTAATAATATTAAATTTGCTGTGTTTGCTGACAATTAAACTTATGGCCTCATTGAGTTATAGAGTCATAGAGACAGCATGGAAACAGACTCTTTGGTCCAACTTATCCATGCTGACTAGATTTCTTAACCTAATCTAGTCCCATTTGCCAACACTTGACCCATATCCCTGTAAACCCTTCCTAGTCATATACCCATCCAGATGCCTCTTAAATGTTGTGATTGTACCAGCCTCCACCACTTCTTCTGTCTGCTCATTCCATGCACGCACCACCCTCTGTGAGAAAAGATTGCGCCTTAGGTTCCTTCTAAGTCTCACTCTAAACCTATTCCCTCTAGTTCTGAACTCCCCAACCCCAGAGAAAAGACTTTGTCTATTTACCCTAACCATTCCCCTCATGATTTTGTAAACCTCTATAAGGTCACTGCACAGCCTCCGATGTTCCGGTGAAAACAGCCCCAGCCTGTTCAGCCTTTCCCTTGTAGCTCAAAGCCTCCAACCCTGGCAACATCCTTGTAAATCTTTTCTAAACCTTTCAATTTTCACAATTAATGGGGCTAGATGTCTATTTGCCCAATCCACCGTGCTGATCAGTGATTGGAGTAAGGAAACAATAATAACAACAATAATAAAGCTAACAACAAAATGCCCACTATGTGGAAAAAAAACCCGAAGGCACTTTGTTATACAGACACTGAGAGGAACAACTTAGACAAAGATGGAGCTTTTGAAGACATTCTTTATTCTCTCTTCACACAGTCTGCCAGCCAAAGTCAGGAGTTACTTCAGAAAATAATCCTCAGATCAAGCCAACATCTGTGGAGAGTATAAAAAACGTCTCGTCTCTCAGTCCCTCGTCTCATCTGCTTTCTGCACCAATGCTGACCGTACTGTCAAAAGTATCCAACCATTTGAAAGCACAACAACCTTTATTTTAACCAGCACCTTAATGAAGCGGCAGTGTTGATAAACTGGCAAAAATAATATCTCTCAAATACCAGACGTTTACTGTCTTATTGTGATCTCCAAAATGTCCGAGTTGTTAGCTGAGGGTGTGAGTGACAAGTCTCTATACTGGTAAGTTTTATTTAAGGCAAAGTTGCATTACTATTCAAATGATTTAAGCTGTAAATAAAGTTTAACAGAGATGTGTATAACCACTGCATTACGTTTCTATTATTTACTGAGTGTTTTTACATTGATTATGTGGATCTTTTGATCAAATGGAATATTTGATAAACAGATATGCTGGTCAGGTGAACCGGCCATGCTAAATTGCCCATAGTGTTAGGTGCATTAGTCAGGGGTAAATATAGGGTAGGGGAATGGGTCTGGGTGGGTTACTCTTTGGAGGGTCGCTGTGGACCTGTTGGGCTGAAGGGCCTGTTTCCATTCTGTAGGGATTCTAATCTAATCAAAGGTACACTCCTGGTCCCATAAATGCTAGATAATAAAAAAATTGTTGCATATGCTTCAGATTTTCTCATTTTGTTTTTGCCTAGATCTGCAAGGAGAAAGGAAAATGCAACAGTTTATTTTCATATTTGATCTAAATGTAATTTCCGGAGTGAAATCAGGGCTGCAGATGAGGGGTGACCTGAAGGTGATCTTTCAAGTTCTGAAAGGTTTTGACAGGCCAGACCTGGAGAGCATGTTTCCACTTCTGGGGGGAGTATGGAAACAGGCACACAATAAATACAACATAGTCAGAGTAAATCCCCAAAGGAAATTCTGAAGAATCTTATCTAGAAAGTGGTTGGAATATGGAATTTATAGAGTCATATAGCACAGAAATAAATCCTTCAGTTCAACCAGTCCATGTCAACCATAATCCCAAACTAAACTAGTCCCACCTGTTTACATTTGGCCTATATCCCTCTAAATATTTCTTATTCATGTACCTGTCTTTTACACATTTTGCATCCAGATCCCCCACTTTCTCTGGAAGTTCATTTCACAAACAGACCACTGTCTGTGTAAACCCAATTACCCCTCATCTCCCTTTTAAGTCTTTCTCCTCTCTCCTTAAAAATATACCTCTTAGTCTTGAAATCCCCCACCCTCAGGAAAAGACACCTTATCCATACCTCTCATGATTTTATTAAAAACTTGACATGGTCGCCCCTCAACCTCCTACGCTCCAGTGAAAAATGTCCCAGCCTATCCAGCCCCTCCTTATAACTCAAACCCTCCATTCCTGGCAACATCCCGGTAATTCTCTTCTGAACCCTCTCCAGCTTCTTAATATCCTTCCTATAACAAGGCGACCAGAACTGGGACACAGTGCTCCAGAAGAGGCTGCATCAACGAGCTGTACAACATCAACATACCGTCTATACTCAACGTTTGAGCAATGAAGGCAAGCATCTTGCCATAGTTGAGGTGACTATTATGGTTGCATTTTAGGGGAAGCAGAATAAATACATAAAGGAGAGAGGAATAAACGGGAATGCTAATGGAGTGAGATAAAAACGATTGAAAGAGTTGCATGTGAAATATAAATACAGTCATGATTTTGAGTCAAATGATATTTTTCTGCATTGTATATTCAGTGGACATCTTTCAGGAATAGTAAATTTTATCTGTATTTCCTGAATCTAGTTAATTTTATAGAGTGCTAATGTTTAACCCTCAGTTGGGACAGCGGGATATTACTCACACCCACCTTAGTGAAAGATGTCTCATTTCCAAATTCAAGCATGCAGACACTAGTTGCATGTGGCACGGTGGATTTGCTTACATAATCTAAAAACATCATCTGGAAACTTAACATTTTAAGTGTCAGGCTAAGTGTGGTGGATATTGTGATGATACTATATCTTGAAGAAAATTATTTTCTGTGCCGTTTCTCTTGCTGAGAGGTGTTGCTGCAGTGGTGCAGAATGCCTGCTTTCAGAATCAGTGTGGAAACAGCTTTGAGCTCCCTCAGTACTTTATTAAATTAGACAAAAGAATCCGGAGTGGGTGGAGTTCGGCGCTAACAAACCCAGGTCGTTTTGCATTCAGTTGGGGTTTGGAATTGGCTGTTGAAACTGACACATAGAATTCTATCCCTGCTGCACCAAAAAGCTTGAGTTCTCTTTCTGTTCATTTTAGATTTCTGCTTTCAGTCTTCCTCTCTCCTCGACTGGAAGGGAGATAGTTTGTGAGAAAAGTTTGTTTTCATAGAAACCCTACAGTATGGAAACAGGCCCTTCAGCCCAAAAGGTCCACCCCAACCCTATGAAAAGTAACCCACCCAGACCCATTCCCTATTATCCTATATTTACCCTTGACTAAGCACCTAACTTATACATCCCTGAACACTATGAGCAATTTAGCTTGGCCAATTCACCTAAACTGCATATCTTTGGGTTGTGGGAGGAAAGCGGGAGCACCTCAGGTCCCTGGTGCTCTGAGGCAGCTGTGTTAACCACTGAGCCACTGTGCCACCCCCACAAATAGATTTTGCTGAATTTGCCTTTGCCAAGGGTGTATTTACAGAATGTTGTTAAATTGCAGCAATTGATGATTATTACGTAAATAATATATTAGGTTATTAAATATTTCAATAAAGTTATATCAATTCTTTACTTTTTAACCGTGTTGTAAGAATAAAGTGTGTTTGCTTAAAGTCAATAGAATCACATCTGGAACCCACCACCCGAAACTTGCCTTTAAATAGAATGAGAAGTGGTGGTGTCCCTACCTCTGAATTGGGAGGCCATGATTCAAGTCCCATATGCGCCACAGCTGTGTAATAACATCTCTTACTGGTTAATTGACTTGTCTCCTTGATATCTTTTGAGGGCGTTTGGTCTGGTCCATAACAATACTCTTGTTTACCCTACGAGTTCCATAGCTAGCATGTCCCCTTCCACAGGGACAGGTCTTATTGTAAGATCCAAGCCCACATATTAATATTGCATAGCCTAGATATAAGGAGCAAAGTCATGTTGGGAAGGCTAATTTCAATATTTGGGATGCTTGAGAAACTGATGGGAGCAGCTTCTGAAAATAAAATTAGTAAGACTGGCACACATACAGTCCCTTCCATGATCACAAGGTGCTCAAGTTAATATCCCAGCTGATGAATATATCAAAGTCCAGAGTGGAATCTGGCTAAATAATTCGACTTTCAGTTTGGTTACTGTGTTGATCAGTCATTAAATGTGAGGCTGTCAGTGTAGGTTTAACAAAAGAACAGAGTGAGATCTCATAGGGGCCGGATGGACGTGGGAGATGGTGAGAAACTTGGGCATATCTCAAGAAGTCAGGAGATGCCTTTCTCAATGTTAGGCACAAAATGTCACATTTTCCAGGCATCATTCCAGGTGAGATTCACACTCGGGAACGACGAGAGAGGAATTATTGTTCATTATCACTTTTATTAACACTGAAGTCCTCCTCATTAATATGCAGATTTAAATAAAAATTAACCTAGTTTTTTAATCAGCCTGTCATTCCATGCCTAAGGAGCAGGTGGGATTGAACCAGGGTCTCCTGCTCCCAAGGTAGGGGCAATATGATTGCATCATTAGAGGGCCCCAGCAGGTTTCTTCTTTTTTAATTTAACTTATTTATCTAATTAACCAGTCAGCGATGTTATTCCACAGCTCTGGAGCATGTGGGACTTGAACTAGGGCCTCCTGGTTCAGAGCTAGGGACACCACCACTGTGCCACAGGAGGGCCCCTGCAGGCTTCTATTCCATAAGATGCTCGATAGAAGCCAGGTGCTGACAACTGCCAATCAGCCAGTCGGAGCAGGTACCTGGTCACTCCAGCTTACCACTCACTCCTCCTGACCTCCACCTCAAACACGCATACTAACATCTCTGGGCTTGTTCCACAGCAGGGGCCTCACACCCCACATCCAATACATGCCAGCCTCTTCATGCTAATAATACACATCTCCCCTTCACTAACAGTGCACTTCTGCACTTCAATGCTATACTTTGAGTAGGGCACTGACACATAGAGTCTTAGAGTCATAGAGATGTACAGCAGGGAAACAGACCCTTCAGTCCAACCCGTCCATGCCGACCAGACATCCTGACCTAATCTAGTCTCATTTGCCGGTACTTGGCCCGTATCCCTCTAAACCCTTCCTATTCAGATACCCATCCAGATGCCTTTTAAATGCTGTAATTGTACCAGCTTCCATCACTTTCTCTGGCTGCTCATTCCATACACACATCACCATCTGTGTGAAAACGTTGTCCCTTTGGTCCCTTTTAAATTTTTCCCCTCTTACCTTAAATCTATGTCCTCTAGTTCTGGACTTGCCCAAACCATGGAAAAGACCCTGTCTATTTATCCTATCTATGCCCCTCATGATTTTATGAACTTCCATAAGTTCCATAAGCTGCAGCTGTACAAGTCCCTGGTGAGACCACACTTGGAATATTGTGTCCCGTTCTGGTTGCCCTACTATAGGAAAGATACAGAGGTTTTGGAGAGGGTGCAAAGAAGGTTTACCAGGATACTGCCTGGACTGGAGGGGCTTGCCTTATGAAGAAAGGTGGAATAAGCTTGGACTTTTCTCTCTGGAGAGAAGGAGGAAGGGAGGAGACCTGATCGAGGCGTACAAAATAATGAGAGGAATAGATAGAGTCAATAGCCAGATACTTTTCTCCAGGGCAAGATTGGTTGGTATGAGAAGTCATAGTTTGAATTATTTGGAGGAAGGTATAGAGGGGACGTCAGAGGTAGGTTTTTACACAGAGAGTTGTGAATGCACAGAATGCATTGCCAGCAGTGGTGATGGAAGCAGAGTCATTGGGGACATTTAAGCGACTGCTGGACATGCACATGGATAGCAGTGAGTTGAGGGGTGCGTAGGTTAAGTTACTATATTTTACAATAGGATTAAATATTGGCACAACATCATGGGCCAAAGGACCTGTTCTGTGCTGTACTTTTCTATGTTTTATGTCACCCCTCAGCCTCCAATGCTCCAGGGAAAACAGCCCCAGCCGATCCAACCTGTCCCTACAGCTGAAACCTTCCAACCTGGCAACATCCTCGTACATTTTTTCTGAACCCTTTCAAGTTTCACAACATCCTTCCTATAGGAGGGAGACCAGAATTGCACACAATATTCGAAAAGTGGCCTAACCAATGTCCTGTACAGCTGCAACATGACCTCCTAACTTCTGTACTCAATTGTTCTATATTCTTCCACAGGAACAATCATGGTCTCAGCATCTACCCTTTCAAGCTTCCTCAGAATCTCTCTTGACAATCTCTAAGATGAATCTCTCATTCTTTCAAAGTCTGATGACTATAGACCCAACCCGCTCAAAATATTTTCATCACACAACATCTTCATTGAAGGAATCAGCCTGGTGAAATTTTATGATCTCTGCATGTTCCTTCTTAAGTAAGGTGACCAAAACTGTATACTGGTTTAAAGAATATGGAGTACACGTCAATAATGCATCTACCCATTGGCTATCATTATTAATTTGATTTATCCAAAAGATGTAGAGATTAAAGTTACTCACAATTATTGCAGCACCTTTCTTGCAATCTTGCTGTAGTGATCAGAATCACAGAAATATCATACAATCCCCAGAGTGTGTAAACAGGCCATTCATCCCATCGAGCCCACACTGCCCTCTGAACAGTATTCCACCCAAATCCATCCACCAACCTATCCCTGTAACCCATATTTCCCAGGCCTAGCCCACCTAGCCTGCACATCCCTGGATTCTATTGGCAATTTAACATGGCCAATCCACCTGACCAGCTCAGCTTTGGACTATGGAGGAAATCAGAGCATCCAGAGGAATTCCACACAAACACAGAGCAAATGTGCAAACTCCAAACAGTCGCCCGAGAGTGGAATCAAAAGCGGATCCCTGGTGCTGTGAGGCAGTTATGCTAACCCCTGAGTCACTGTGCTGCCCTAAAGATTGTAACAAGTTCAGCAAGATGGACCTCATAGAACATGAGTTCTCTGATTGGGGCTGATAATCTGGTCCATTCATCTTTTGATGAATTACATACATAGACTTACAAATCTATTCAGTTCTTTGCTGTTCCTAGTTTCAAACTAAAGAGAAATAATTCAAATGCCTTTCTCTGGACCAATTCTTAACATTTACTGTTGTGGACTTCAATAGCCACAGTTTTGCCAACTCAAACCATGTCCCCTTGGAACTTCTTGTTCTCATTACCTGGATGCTTTTTAAATTTGTGCTACCTTCAAAACTGGATACAATACTCTATTACTTCAGTTAGCTTTAACAAATATTGTGCGTGGTGTATGTTGACCTGAAAGCATCTGAAAAGGTTAATGTTTGGCTGAGTTCGGTAAGCATCACCCACAGAGACGACGCCACAGGGACTTGTTCAGAATAAAGAAAGAAATTGCTATAAACAGACCTGGAGCTAATGTGCCTCTAATAGTTTCGATTTGGAGATGCTGGTGTTGGACTGGGGTGGACAAAGTTAAAAATCACACAACACCAGGTTATAGTCCAACAGGTGTAATTGGAAGCACTAGCTTTCGGAGCACCGCTGTCTTACAATTGTGTCCTCCACAACTACCTAATGAAAGAGCAGCGCTCCAAAAGCTAGTGCTTCCAATTAAACCTGTTGGACTATAACCTGGTGTTGTGTGATTTTTAACTTCTAACACTCTCGACAGGGATGGGACTACAGAATTATACTTATGGACTATGAACGAATAGAAGATGTTATACAGTTTCTGGATTAAAGCTGCTCTTTACCATGGGAGAAAAGAACTTGCATTTTTTTTTTGGAAATTACGCGAAAAGTTAAATGTAAACTGTAATCCATCTGATTACAGAAAGTGACTTTTGGAAAATTACCACACAAAGCTTTTAGGAAGAAACGAGTTGGTGTTCACTGCCTTTAATTGCTGGAAACTCTGGCTTTGAAAGAGACTACAAAGTTCCTACACTGATGGCTGCTGAGCAATCCTTGCTGATCTTAGTTTCTGCTTCACAAACCCAGGATATACAGAAGAGGAAAACCTCCAAAACTGCAAAAAGGCTAAAAAAAGACCTCTCTTCCTGTCTTGGTTGGAGAATGTGCATACATGATAAAATTTCCACAACTCAGTAATTTGAATACCTATAAACTCAGACAAACTGAACTGTGTTCACTTTCTAAAGACTTGGAACTAGCTTGATATTTATCTAAACTGAAGCTTATTGAGAAATTCTTCCATTGATCCATGACTGTCAACAAGTTGATATCATAAACAAGAAACCCAGTGGACTGAGACTTCATTAACATCTATCCTTTATTCTCAGACCATGGTTAATAAAGATGTTTTTATTTTATCCTTTAAGAATATCATCTGCGATGTCCTTGTTCTTTGTTGCGTTTTGATATTTCAAACTTCGAACTTTAATAAATGCTCATGGATTGAAAGAATCAGCAATAACTCTGTCTGCAGTAAACTGCGAAGGAGCAAGAATAAACTGTAATACAGGAATTGAAAACAATTAGCCATGCCTGGGGGATAAAACAGGGTGATGCTACATAAACAACTGTTTAAACAACTACTTGATAACTGGCTGCCTTCTGCCACAAGGACAAATGATTCCCCTGCAGAAGAATTTAAGGTGTTTCTGGGCAGCACGGTGGCACAGTGGTTAGCACTGCTGCCGTACAGCGCCAGAGACCTGGGTTCAATTTCCACCACAAGCAACTGTCTGTATGGAGTTCGCACATTCTCCATGTGTCTGCGGGTGCTCTGGTTTCCTCCCACAGTCCAAAAATGTGCAGGTTAGATGAATTGGCCATGCTAAATTGCCCGTAGTGTTAGGTGAAGGGGTAAATGTAGGGGAATGGGTCTGGGTGGGTTGCTCTTCGGAGGGTCGGTGTGTACTTGTTGGGCCAAAGGGCCTGTTTCCACACTGCAAGTAATTTAATTGCAGGAAAATTGTGTCTTCAACACAGTCAATGTGAATTTCTTCAGCTTCCTCATTTCCCCTCCTCTCACCTTATCCCTGATTCAACCTTCCAACTCGGTACTGAGTTCCATCTTCCTTCCCACCGATCCACTCCACCCTCCCCTTGACCTAGCACCTTCATCTATCTATCGCACGCTCAGCCACCTTCCTCCCAGCCCCACCCATCTCTCAGCACGCCTTGGCTCATAGCCTCATTCCTGATGAAGACCTTATGCCTGAAACGTTGCTTCTCCTGCTCCTCGGATGTTGCCTCACTGGCTGCGCTTTTCCAGCACCATACTCTCAACTCTCATCTCCAGCATCTTTAGTCCTCACTTTCTCCTAGTAAGGTAAGGTAAGGTAAGGCATGGTAAAGGCAAGATAAGGCTCACAGGTGAGCCAGCACCCCACTCTCTTACCTTGCCTGATCATACCTTACCTTGCCATACCTTATCTTGCCTTACCTTCCCTTACCTTAGCTTCCCTTACCTTCCTTTGCCATGTCTTGCCTTGCCTTGCCTTACCTTACCTTGCCTTACCTTACCTTGCCTTGCCATGCCATGCCTTACCTTGCCTTACTTTCTCTTGCCATGCCTTGCGTTACCATACCTTGCCATGCCTTATCTTACCTTTTAGAGGCAGACAAATGGAACGTTGATAGGGGAGGGATTCTCCTGCTTCTTGGACTCCACCAAGTCCCTCCTCCCTACCTTTTATCTTAGCTTGCTTGGCACACCCTCCTCATTCCTGAAGAAGGGCTTATGTCTGAAACGTCGATTCTCCTGCTTTGTGGATGCTGCCTGACCTGCTGCGCTTTTCCAGCAACACATTTTCAGCTCCTTCTGCTCTATTACAATATGTTTTCTCCTGTGATGAGAGGAAGAGAGTGACATGGAAGCAAGTGGCGTGATTGTTAGTGAGGGTAGAGGTTGGGGGATAAATGCTAAGGTGTCCCAAGTGAGTAGGTAGTGCAGGGGACACACAGGGTTGGTAGTCTGGAGTGGGGGTGAAGTAGGATACAGTGCGTGAGGCAAGATGAAGCATGTCATAGTGAGAGCGGTAGTGCATGAGCCTGGGTGGGTGGTGGATGCAACAGAACAGAGTGTGAAGTCACAGAGAGAAGGTGGTAGCACTTAGCTTGGCAGAGTGCATTCCACAAACAGTAATGTGATAATAGGCAGTTCATCTGAGGCATAAATATTGGCCAGTGAGAATCCCCCTGCCTTTCTTTCAAACCAATTCCGTCCAATGTATCTTCCCCCTGTGTTGATTGGGTCTCCCTTAGGGCTTGGATGAGGACGGAGTTTGTGTCCTCCTGGACACCTCTAACAAATTCTTAAAGCAATATGTAAATAGGCCAAGTAGGGAAGTGGTCATGTGTCTGACAGCACAGGCTGTGCCTTGGTCTATTGACTGAGATTGAAGACAGCACCCCTGACAGTGCAGCATTCCCCCATTGCACTGTGTCAAGGGCAGCCTTGAGGATTTGGGACTTAACTCACAACTGATTGACTCTGAGGTGAGCCAGCAAGCCAGGGCTAAGATTAAAAGGGAAATGGAGAAGCAATGGGGTGGAGACTTCTTCAAGATCACAGTTAATTAGTGAGCTCACTCAGGAGGGGTCGCTGAGTACATTCAATCAAGAGATTGATTTTCTTTTTGATATTAAAGACATCAACGTGTATGAGGGGGAAGCAGCTACTCGCCATGATCATTTTGAATGGATATGGAGGAGCTGGTGTTGGGCAAAGTCAGAGGTCACACGATGCCAAGCTGTAGGACAACAGTTTATTTGAAATCACAAGCTTTCGGAATGCTGTTTCGCCTGACTTCTCCTGACGAAAGAGCAGCGCTCCGAAAGCTTGTGATTTCAAATAGACCTGTTGGACTATAACCTGCCATCATGTGAGTTGTGACATATTGAATGGCAGAGCTAGTTCGAGAAACTAAATGGCCTGCTCCAGGTTTCAATGCTTTTATGTTTGAAGAAGGCAACACCAGAGACCAAACTACATCCTTTTGTGCAGTGCCATTCTACAACTGGTTATGTTACATCTGAGAAACGGAACTTTAGGAAAGTCTACATTAGGTCCGAGTTGAGTGAACGGCTCCTTGTGCTGATTAAACTGCTGCAGTTGTCTTCAATGCCCCGGAGTAGGAAGAAGTGAAATGTCTGACACGATCTTATAATCATTTGTGACAAACATAGTCTTCTTTGCATTTTTACCCCTTTCAAGTGAGATAATTTTTCTTTAATTTCAAAAATATACTTTACTTATAAAATATTTTGATGATCTGTACAAATGATCATACCATGCATCCGTAAACATTCCATTTACAGAGACAGAGTAATCATTCACATATACAGGTCTGTATGATTACGTATTTAGCTGAGACGTCAGCAGAGCCCAAATGACTGCGTGGGCCCCCTGTTCTTCTTAGGCAGGCAGATGTTACACGGTGGTCTTTCCCACCGCACCTTGGCAGCAGCTGCCCCAAGCTTCAGCACTTCCCTCAACATGTAGTCCTGGACCTTGGAATGTGCCAGTCTGCAACACTCAGTCGGGGTTAACTCCTTCATCTGCAAGATCAACAGGTTTCGGACCACCCAGAGAGCGTCCTTCACTGAGTTGATGATCCTCCAGGCACAGTTGATGTTCACCTTGGTGTGCATCCCGGGCAACACACCGTAGGAGCACGGAGTCCCGCGTCACGGAGCTGCTCGGGAAAAACCTCAACAAACACCACTCCATTCCTCTCCAGACTTCTTCTGCGTAGGCACATTCCAGAAGGAGGTGTGTGACAGTCTCGTCCCCCCCGCAGCCGCTTTGAGGGCAGCGTGCGATGCGGCTGAGAGTCCGGGCATGCATAAAGGATCTCACAGGCAGAGCCCTTCTCACCACCATCCATTTCAAGCTGGAATCATGACCCACTGAGTCAATGCATTTGGTTACATCGGATCATGGTGGCTGAGGCCCACCTTTAGGTAGCCATGATCTTTGTAGATCACCAGAGAGCAAATAGCCTGCTGTGTTTGGTCACCCAAGTCCAACATACTGTCAAGGGTTCTCCATTGAGCTAAACAAACATTGAGGGTGTTTTGTTCCCTCTCCATAGCATCCTCACCATCAATCACTTTCTCTTGTTCAAAGCTCTCTCTCAGAGAGAAAGAGGGACAGAGGATCTTTGTAGATCACAAGGGAGCAAATTACGGCACCATAGTCTGCTACGTTTGGTCACCCAAGTCCAACGTACTGTCAAGGGTTCTCCATTGACCTAAACAATGCTCATGAATAAAGAATCCACATTTGAGCTGACCAATTCCATTTGCATTCAACGGAAATGGAACAATGCTGAGCAAATTGAACTGAAAGAAGCTTGTGCTGATGTTTGTATACATTCCTCTCACCAACGGAAAGCCTTCTCTCTCTCTCTCTCGCTCTCTGTTTCTCTCTCTGTCTCTCTTTCTCTCCATCTCTCTCTCTCTCTCTCTCTCTCTCTCGAGAGTGACAAAAGGCTTTCTGTTGGTGAGAGGCATGTATACAAACACCAGCACATGCTTCCTTCAGTTCAGTTTGCTCAGTGTTGTTCTATTTCCTTTGAATGCAAATGGAATTGGTCAGCTCAAATGTGGATTCTTTATTCATGAGTATTGTTTAGCTCAATAGAAAACCCTTGACATTACGTTGGACTTGGGTGACCAAACGTAGCAGACTATGGTGCCGTAATTTGCTCTCTGATGATCTACAAAGATCCTTCTGTCTCTCTCTCTGAGAGAGAGAGAGAGAGAGAGAGAGAGAGAGACAGAGACAGAGAGAGAGAGAGAGAGAGAGACAGACAGAGACAGAGAGAGAGAGAGAGAGAGAGAGCTTTGAACAAGAGAAAGTGATTGATGGTGAGGATGCTATGGAGAGGGAACAAAACACCCTCAATGTTTGCTAGTCATTAGCAACAAACTCAAGCACTTGGCACAGCAATATGACAGCCATCATCCCCGGACACTGTGTGTAGTGCTGCAAATCAATAATGCAATTATCAATAGTGCATGAATGTTTCTAGATGTCCCTTTATTTCCATTTTTCTTACTGTTCCCAGCATGCTATGTAAAGACATATCCTTGGCAATCAGCCTCTGATAACTTATCAATAAAGCAACTCATCTGATCGAGCCCGTCCAAAGCAGCTTTCAGAGAGAGGACTTGGTTATAAGTATACACTAAACTGCTCCAGCGACAAAAAGGCAACCATTCCGCAGATGGTCAAAGCCAGAGAGAAACACACAGTAAGAAAACTAATCCTTGGAAATGTTTGTTTTGTTCAGTCAATGGAGTGAAGACATCACTGGCTAGGCCAGTATTTATTGTCCATCCCTAATTGCCCAGTGGACAGTTCAGAGTCAACAACACTGATGTGGAGCTGGAGTCACGTATAGGCGAGACCAGGTAAGGATGGCAGTTTCCTTTTTGAAAAGGGATAAGTGATCCCAATGGGATTTTTCAACAAAAGACTCTTCATTCCAGGTTTTCATTGAATTCAATTCTACCACTTGCCATTTGCCATGGCAGAATTCAAACCTGGGTCCCCAGAACATTACTTGGATTTCTAGATTAACAGTCCAGCAGTAACACCACTCTGCCATCACCTCCCCAGTGAATGCACTGCAGCACCGTAAATAGATTGGACCAGTATGCATCATACACATGTTTTCTTGGTTCTTTTCCTTCAAATAAAAACATGGAAGTACCACCAGAACTCAACATATCCGGCACATTAACTATACTAAGCATGACTGAAGGAAAAATATTTTCATACGTTTTAAGCAAAGTTTTTTCCATTTTTAAAATCATGCATTAGGTATCTAAATTACAATGGCTTCCACCATGACATTTGAAGTGTTAAAGGTCAAGTCACCCCAGTCCTGACATACTGTAGGAATGCTGTTAGAAAACTAACGATTCAACCTGAGGGTCAGCACGCGCTGGGCAAGAGGAGAGGTTGCAAAGAACTAGTGTTTCACTCATTAAGAGGAGAGATTGCAAAGAACTAATGTTTCACTCATTAATGTTACCTGAACCCAATGCTCTTACTATGCTGGAGTCATAGGCAGCCAGCTCCAAATGACATTCCGTCAGCCTGCTCCCAAAATACTTACGCTGAGAAAACCGACCGTGCACACAAAATTGACCAAGGATCATCGTCCAAAACCAAGCTGTCTTGCAAATGTGGTGGCACGGTGGCACAGTGGTTAGCGCTGCTCCCTCACAGTACACGGGACCTGGGTTTGATTCCACTCTTGGGTGACTGTCTGTGTGGAGTTTGCACATTCTCCCCGTGTCTATGTGGGTTTCCTCTGGGTGCTCTGGTCTCCTCCCACAGTGCAAAGACGTGCAGGCTAGGTGGGTTGGCCATGAGAAATTGCCCATCATGTCGAGGGATGTGCAGGCTCGGTGGGTCGGCCATAGGAAATTGCCCATCATGTCGAGGGATGTGCAGGCTCGGTGGGTTGGCCATGGGAAATACAGGGTAGGGGGTGGGTCTGGGTGATTTGCTCTTTGGAAGGTTGGTGTGGACTTGTTGGGCCAAATGGCCTGTTTCCACACTGTTTAGATTCTATGAATGACCAGTTCATAAAGGAAAACATAAAGAAAAAGGTGAGGAGAATTAAGAAAATATACCATTGTCCTTCGCTTGATTGACACCCAAAATTCTCAAAAAAAGGCCAAAGAACAGCCGTTGCTAGAATGCAGAAATAAAAACAGAAATTGCTGGAAAACTCAGCAAGTCTGGCAGCATCTATGGAGAGAAAGGACAGTTAGCATTTTAGCTTCAGTTACTCGTCTTCAGAATGGCCATTGGTTAAAATTCTCATCCTTGTTTTCAAATTTCTCGATATAGCATCACCCTTCCCTATCGCTGTAACCTCATTCAGCCTCTGGGAAATCCGTGCTCCTCCAAGTTTAAACTCTTGAACTTCACTGTAGAGTAATTCAATATCAGGAGAATGTAAAGTGACATGTTGGTGAAGTCTGTGTCCATGATAATGTGATGAGATCGGAAGGAGGCAGAAGGTCTACCAGACTCTAAGACAGTGTGTGTCTATTGTGCTGTAAATAAAGAATTTTAAGCAGCTTGCAACAAAGAAGCAATACTTGGAGATTGACTGCTGTCAGAATCCATACACACAATAAAACAATTCCCAATTTTAATCACTTCATCATTGGTAGGCGCACCTTCATTTGTGTAGGTGAGTTCTCGAATTCCATCTTAGACCTCTCTGCATCTCCCTTCTTTAAATCACTCTTTATAATCTACCCTTCCCATTGACCAGATGCTTGATAATTTGTCCAAAACTCTTACTTCAGTGATTCAAGGCATTAAAACCTGATAATGTGGTGAAATATGAAGGAAAGAGTCAAGGACGTAGAGCAGGTCTTCATTGGAACTGAAAGGAATGTGGAACAGAAGATGAGTTAATTAGCGTTAAGGTGGGACCAGACTCAGGTATTTGTGAGCCTTAAAGTTTTACAGACAAAGGGTAAAGCAAGATAGATGCAATTTTATACACCAAGGATTAATCTGAAAGATGTAACAGGCTGAGACTTTGTACTTTAGAAAAGAGAAGGTTGATGGTTACCTGATAGAGGTCGTAAAGACTGTGAAAGATTTCTTTTAAAGAATCCCTACAGTATGGAAACAGGCCATTCAGCCCAATAAGTTCACACCAACCTCCAAACCAGACTCACTCCCTTCCTGCACGTACCATGGCTAATCCATCTGACCTACATACTTAGCAATTCACCTAACCTGCATACATTTGGACTGTGGGAGGAAACTGGAGCACTCAGCGGAAACCCCCATGCAGACATGGGGAGAACGTGCAAGCTCCACACAGATGGCTGCCTAAGGGTGGAATTGAACTCAGGTCCCTGGCACTGTGATGCAGCAGTGCTAACCACTGAGCCAAATACTACCCCATAGGGGATAATTATGCAAACAAATTTTGAGCTTATAAGGGAGATCAAAAATACGGGTCATAAATAGAAGATGGTGACTAATAAGTCCAGCAGGGGATTCAGGAGAAGCTTCTTTGCTCAGATAGAGAGATGATGACATGGGATTTGCTACCATTAATTGAGGTGATACATTGGACAGGATACCAAATAATGCATAATGGGGAATAAAATAGAAGAACATGCTAGTGGGATTAGAAGAGAGAATGTGAAGGGACTCACATGGAGGCTTATCATTGGCATGAAGCTAAACGGTCTGATTCTGTCTTTGTAGTTCTATATAATACCCATCAAAGGCCATGCTTTGTAAAAATATTGTTGGGGAGGGTGGCGGGGGATGTCTAATAAAGAGATGGGACATTTCTGGTGGTGGAATATATATATATATATAAAGATTTACACACTTGTTGTTTGTCACTGTGTCTCACACCTGCACACACATGACATGGGTGCTGGGGAAAAATAAGCACTACCACAGTTAGGCGGTAGTGTAGGGGTAGAATAAGTAGAGGGATGGGATATAATAATGTGACTCAATTATCAGTGCAACCTGACCCCCACATCACCCCATCGTCCTAAAGGAAGGAAGGATCACCATTGTTCTTGGATTCAATCACTTGCAATGTAGAAATAGTAACTACAGGGGATTTTTTTTTTATCCCATTACTTTGAAAAATGATAGACTTCACATTCAATGGAGTAGATTTCTTTGATGCAAATCTGTGATGACAGAAGTTGATTGTACGATTAATTGTGTTCAATTGTTTTCAGACAGCGGGCATTAAGTGGGGATTCACTCATTTTCCAATATACAGCAACAAGCTGAAAATTTGGTTGTTGGTTTAGGAGGTACATGTTTGTAATGCATATCTCTAAAAATAAATGCTGATAAAAGTGTTTGAAGATTGGCTCCAGTTTTATCCACCATTGCCAGGATTTCTGACTTTGAACAACACCAAATGAAAGATGCTAATACAATTTTGCAAACTTAGATGTTATAATCCTACAGAATAATGCATTTGTACTGTAAATTGCTCCTCGATAATTGGTCAATTATTTTCAGTTCTTGATGGAAGTCATATGTTAAGAATCTAATCTTTTGGATAGAAAAAATGTAAATTTCTTAAGAATCAAGAGGAACTTTTGATATTCAAAGAGTACCATGCCTCTTTAAATGTTACTCTATGACAGGAAGGAGCTGGGAGATTTTGGAAGCCCTGCCACTATTGGTATTACTTGACAAATATTATTCTGAAAGAACAAAGGCATCGAACACTCAGGCCCTTGAGTCTGTTTCATCCTTCAGTTGGATTGTGGTTGATTTGTATCCCCTTGCTTGATGAAAATGTATCAACTGCAGTCCTGAAATTTTGAATTCACCTCCAATTTGATTGGCCTTGCTTGTGAGAGACTTGCAGATTTCAAATACTGATATGGTTAACATCCAAATATACAAATTAGAACAAGAACAAAGAGCAAAGAAAATTTACAGCCCAGGAACAGGCCCTTCGGCCCTCCAAGCCTGAGCCGACAAGTCTAAACCTGTCAGTCAATTCCTAAGCATCTGTATCCCTCTGCTCCCCACCTACTCGTGCATCTGTCCAGACACATCTTAAATGAATCTACCGTGCCTGCCTCTACCACCTCTGCTGGCAACGCATTCCAAACGCCCACCACCCTCTGTGTGAAGTACTTACTGCGTGTATCTCCCTTAAATTTTTCACGTCTCACTTTGAAAGCATGACCTCTCGTTATTGAAAAGAATGCACATTTTATTGATTAGATTACTTACAGTGTGGAAACAGGCCCTTCGGCCCAACAAGTCCCCACCGACCCTCCGAAGAGTAACCCACCCAGACTGATTCCCCTACACCTAACACTAAGGGCAATTTAGCATGGCCAATTCACCTGACCTGCACCTTTTTGTGACTGTGGGAGGAAACCCACGCAGACACAGGGAGAATGTGCAAACTCCACACAGACAGTCGCCTGAGGCAGGAATTGAACCCGTGTCTCTGGTGCTGTAAGGCAGCAGTACTAACCACTGTGCCACCATGCTACCCCATGCCATCATGCTGCCCCTTAAGCCTCTTAATCCTGGTCTCCCATTTAGTAAGATCACGCTAGTCAGATGTGGACTCAAATCCACATTCCAAAACACCTTTAACAACTGATGACTCTACTCCTTAATATACGAGCTCTTATTTTGATCTTCTGCTTCTGTGATTTCGACTCCTCCACTCAGCAGAAGAAACCGTTTATTGCTCTCTGACTTTGTTTTATTCACTTGTGGCAAATGGGCATCACTGGCTGGGCCAGCATTTACTCACAGTCCCTAGATGTCTCATTGAGGAGATGTTGAGGAGCTGCCTTCTTGCACCACTGCAATTGCTATGCTGTAAATACACCCACGATGTTCTTAAAGAG
Source organism: Hemiscyllium ocellatum (assembly GCF_020745735.1). Classification (NCBI taxonomy): domain Eukaryota; kingdom Metazoa; phylum Chordata; class Chondrichthyes; order Orectolobiformes; family Hemiscylliidae; genus Hemiscyllium; species Hemiscyllium ocellatum. Next base: position 11,352,419 of record NC_083424.1, read on the forward strand.
GGAATTCCAGGATTTTAACCCAGTGACAGTGAAGGAACGGTGATTATATTTCCAGGTCAGGATGGTGAGGGGCTTGCAGGAGAACTGGGTGTTCCCCAGGTGCTGCCCTTGTCCCTTGACATGGCAGTGGTCATGGGTTTGGAATGTGTTGTCAAAGGAACTGGCGAATTTCTGCAGTGTGTCTTGGCTACTGAGCATCAGTGGTGGCGTGACTGAATGTTTGTTGATGTGTGTTGTTTTATCCAGTATTGATGATCAATGGGATGAAAGATTATCGGGGTATATAGGAAAGTAGAATTGAGATTAAAATCAGGTCGGCCATGATTTTATTGAATGGCGGAACAGGCTTGAAAAATCAAGTGGTCTCCTCTTGCTCCTTGTTCAGATGTTGCCTTTTTTAAATTGGACAGTAACACTGTCCTTATTGTTCCAATATTGCAATAAGGTGAATGAGTTGAAAGGACAGCAAGTCAGGTTACATACTGGGATTTGCAGGTGTTGGTTTTGGAAATCTAATACATTTACTATGTGCAAAACAAAACTCAATGAAACAAGTCAACAGTAGGAAAGGATTAGCGATTTAGTTATGTCTATACTCAGCGGTGTGTCTGCCTGCTGAGAAGGTAAATGGACTGCAAAATTCCAACCTTTCTGCCTATTGGTTTAGAATTTGACTGGACAGTCTGATATTCAACCCACTGTGGTTCACAGGACCAGTGGGGGAATGCACGTGAGCTGACCAGGTCTGATCAGGTCGCTTGTTAAATAGGCTGCACCCATCCTGGTTTCAAACTTCGATATCTTTTAAGTCAGAACCTAAATGAAAGGGAAAACTGAAACTCACTGATTTATCAGGAAACTGAAACTGTTTGAAACCACACAGAGCCATCCAATCTCACTTCACACAGCAGAACTAACAGGCTGATGGAAATGCACACTGGATTCTGGAACTGGCAATGGGCAAACACAAGGTCACTGCAACTGGCCTGGTACTTGACTTGACTATACAGTGCACGGGATGCTTAAGAGCAGAGCTGATGATTTTATAGTGAAAATCATGTCAGTGGGAGCTGTTTGATTGGTATGTGCAGTCAGATCGGAATTGGTGGCTAAATCCTTGAGGAAAAGGAGCAGGTATTCTCACGGAGAAGAATCAGCATTCTGTAGGACCATTGTGTCTGAAATTCGTGCCATACACTCTGAGTGGACGGACTAGTAAACGTGGGAGATTTATTTTTATTGTATTGGCTTTATTGTACAGTTTGTCACATATGTTGAGCTGGCTGTAGGTGCATGGTTAATTTATGCAGCTGTTGGTTTTCCTATCAAAGTAAATGGTACAAACAGTGAGATCTTGCCCATTTTTTTTTGCTTTAGTTTCATGCATTCAGTTCTTTTGGCTTCTTGATGTCTTTAGGAAAAACAGCGCCATATCCAAGGCCTTAAACCTTCCATTAACTTGCCTTTCCTTTTTCTATCTTTAGGTGTTTTGTTTTGTTTTTTCTTTGTTTTTATTTTGAGTCTGGGAGAACGGCGGGTGATGGAGGAGGCTTCCGGCAACAGTGCCAGCAATGCCAGGACAAGCCGAACTTAGCTCCAATGCAGTCCCGGGGTCTCCCAGCAGGCGAGAAGCATGTCCCAGGCTGAAGCCCTCAGCAACGACTCTCAGGCTGTATCAGAAACAAAAACAGAAATTGCTGGAAAAGCTCAGAGGGTCTAGCCGCATCTTTGGAGAAAAATCAGAATTAATGTTTCAGGTTGAGTGCTGAGGAAGGGTCACTGGGCCCAAAACATTAACTCTTATTTCCTTGCAAAGATGCTGCTCAGCTCCTGCTGAGCTTTTCCAGCAATTTCTGTTTTTGTTACTTTCCATATTCTTGTGGATGCCTGTTTGTGTTTTGTATTTGAGGGCATTGTTCTTGGGTAGATACCATTTTTAACGCCTGCGACTGCTTTCCACTCCAACTGAGTTAAAATTCAACTCCAGCACCTCAGTGTGCAGCTGCCCTGGGTGTATTTATCAAAGCAAACAATCCAATCTAATCTCTGAACTTGGAATCTCCATTCCATTCAAAGGGATGAATAACTTGCATTTCCCGCAGCCCTGGTTCTGACCTGAGGGTATCTCAAATCATTTTACAATCAACGAAGCATCTTGAGGTCAAATCGATGCAGGAAATACAGCAGCCAATTCGTACACAGCAAGCTCCCATGAATAGTAATGGGTTATTGAATAGTTAATCAACAGAAGTTGCTGGAAAAGCTCAGCAGGTCTGGCGGTATCTGTGAAGAGAAACCAAAGTTTAACTTTCAGCCCCGGTGACCCTTCCTCAGACACTTCCTCTGATCAGACCTGAAACATTAACTCTGATTTCTCTCCACAGATGCTGTCAGACTCGCTGAGCTTTTCCAGCAACTTCTGTTCAGAGCATCTGCAGTTCTTCCAGTTTTGACCCGATAATCTATTTGTTCTTGTGGTGTTCATTGGGTGTAATATTGGTGAGGGGGCAAGGGAAAAAGCAGAATATTGTAGGTGTTGAAAATTTGAAATTGGGAAGAATAATAAGAGTATGCAGGAAATACTCAACAGGTCTGGCAGAACCTGTGGAAAGAGAAAAACAAAGATAATGTTTCAGGTCAATGAGCTTTCATCAGAACTGAGAATAATTACCCTTTTCCTGTTCAGAATTGTACCACAGGATCTATTTTATCCACTCAAGTAGGCAGACATGGCCTCAGTCTATTGAACCTCTTTTACTTGGACATGAGGGCGTTGCCCGCTGAGTCACAGCTGATTGGTATCTGAATTGGGCAGGAAATCACACATCATAGTAATATTTTAAAAGTGCGTGAGGTGCCTGAAGCAGGCTGGATTGAGGTCAAGCCTACAGGACTGGGACTGAAGGAGAATGGGAGTTGGCAGTCACTTGATGTCCACTGAAACGGACTGCAAAGTTATTTGTTGCCTGGGCTCACATCGGGGGTCAATCGGTCAACATGGTAAGCTCATAGACAGAGCACACAAATCTACAAACACAGGCCATTCAGTCCCTCTGGCCTAATCCAGCATTCAATAAGATCATGGTCAATCTGATTGAGTTCTCAACTCCATATTCCTACATACCCCTCACTGTTCAAGAATACAAAGTTAAAAATCACACGACTCCAGGTTAGAGTCCAACAGGTTTATTTGGAAGCACTAGCTTTCAGATCACTGCCTCTTCATCAGGTAGCTAGTGGGGCAGGATCATAGGACACAGAATTTATAGCAAAAGCTCAAAATGTCATACAGCTGATGCGATGTATTGAACAAGCCTAGACTGCTGTTCAGTCTTTAATCACTAAGAATGGGGATGCAGGTTTTGATTCATTAATATGTGAATCCCAGAACTTCATTCAAGTCACATTCCCGAGATAATTTAAGGTTTTATAGAAAGTGATGACATCTCAGCTCATAGAGTGCATTAAAGGTGTAAGGTTAGAGGCTGTCTGTATCCCTATCTAGAGTCAGACTGGTTCTATTTCCAAAGTACTTAAGTTATCTTAGGAATGTAAGTTGAAAGAAGTTCTGGGATTTACGGGTTAATGAATCAAAACCTGCATCCCCATTACAGTCAAACAGGTTTAATTGGAAGCACTAGGTCCTCCTGATGAAGGAGCATCACTTCAAAAGCTAGTGCTTCCAAATAAACCTGTTGGACTGTGACCTGGTGTTGCGTGATTTTTAACTTCTTAAAAAAGTGTTGCTGGAAAAGTGCAGCAGGTCAGGCAGCATCAAAGGAGCAGGAGAATCGACATTTCGGGCATAAGCTCTTCTTCAGGAATGAGGAAGGTGTGCCAAGCAGGCTAAGATAAAAGGTAGGGAGGAGGGACCTGGGGGAGGGGTGTTGGGAGTACGATAGGTGGAAGGAGGTTAAGGTGAGGGCGATAGGCCGGAGAGGAGGTGGGGGCGGAGAGGTCGGGAAGAAGATTGCAGGTCAAGAAGGTGCTGAGTCTGAGGGTTGGGACTAAGAAAAGGTGGGGAGGGGGGGAAATGAGAAAACATTCATCCCTTGTGGTTGGAGGGTTCCTAGGCAGAAGATGAGGCTCTCTTCTTCCAGGCATCATGTTGCTATGGTCTGGCGATGGAGGAGGCCAAGGACCTGCATGTCCTTGGCAGAGTGGGAGAGGGAGTTAAAGTGTTCAGCCACAGGGTGGTTGGGTTGGTTGGTGCGGGTGTCCCAGAGGTGTTCTCTGAAACATTCCGCAAGTAGGCAGCCTGTCTCCCCAATGTATAGGAGGCCACATCGGGTGCAGCGGATGCAGTAAATGATGTGTGTGGAAGTGCAGGTGAATTTGTGGTGGATATGGAAGGATCCCTTGGGGCCTTGGAGAGAAGTGAGGGGGGAGGTGTGGCACAAGTTTTGCATTTCTTGCAGTTGCAGGGGAAGGTGCTGGGAGTGGAGGTTGGGTTGGTGGGGGGTGTGGACCTGACGAGGGAGTCACGGAGGGAGTGATCTTTCCGGAACGCTGATAGGGGTGGGGCCTCATCTTTCGCCTAGGAACCCTCCAACCACAAGGGATGAATGCAGATTTCTCCAGCTTTCTCATTTCCCCTCCCCCCACCTTTTCTCAGTCCCAACCCTCTGACACAGCACCACCTTCTTGACCTGCAATCTTCTTCCTGACCTCTCCGCCCCCACCCCCTCTCCGGCCTATCACCCTCACCTTAACCTTCTTCCATCAATCGCATTTCCAACACCCCTCCCCCAAGTCCCTCCTCCCTACCTTTTATCTTAGCCTGCTTGGCACACCCTCCTTATTCCTGAAGAAGGGCTTATGCCTGAAACGTTGATTCTCCTGCTCCTTTGATGCTGCCTGACCTGCTGCGCTTTCCAGCAACACATTTTTAAGCTCTGCTCTCCAGCATCTGCAGTCCTCACTTTCTCCTGGTTGATTTTTAACTTCGTACACCCCGGTCCAACACCGTCACCTCCAAAACCTGCATTCCCATTCTAAATGATTAAAGACTGAACAGCAATCTAGGTTTGTTCAATACATCGCATCAGTTGTATGACACTGTGATCTTTTACTATAAATTCTGTGTCCTATGATCCTGGGAGAGAGTGAGGACTGCAGACGCTGGAGGTCAGAGTCGAGAGTGTAGTGCTGGAAAAGCACAACAGGTCAGGCAGAATCCAAGGGCTTATGAAAGGCTAATGCCCGAAACATTGATTCTCCTACTCTTCCTCAGATGCTGCCTGACCTGCTGTGCTTTTCCAGCACCACACTCTCATTCTTTGATCCTGCTCCACTGATGTAGGAGCAGAGCTCCGAAAGCTAGTGCTTCCAAACAAACCTGTTGGACTTTAACCTCGTGTTGTGTGATGTTTAGCTTTCTCCAATCCAGCTCCTCTACTTCAAGAATATAAGTCAGCCTTAAAATTATTTATTGACCTGACCTCTTCCACTCACTAGGGAATGGATTAGCACACAATCCTTTGAGAGAAGCAAATTCCTCCAATTTTTATGCTTTAATGTGAGCGCCCCTGTTTTTAAACGGTGTGCCCTAGCTTCAGTCACTCCCATCGTGGGGAAACATTCTTTCAATATCTGGCTTATCAAATCCCCTCAGGATGTTATGCTCCAATAAGGTCACCCCTCATTCCTCTCAACACAGTTCCAGCCTGCCCAAGCATCCCTCAGATACAATCATCCATCCCCATCCCAGCAACCTGTGGAGTGAATCTTTGCTGAACTGCTTCTAATGCATTTACAGAGGAACCTCGATTATCCAAAGCCCACGGGAGGGGAGCATTTCATTCGGTTAATCGAATTCCTGATAATCGAATGCTGACAACATAGTTTAACCATGCATCAGGACCTTACAATCTTGTTCAGACAATACGAAATTCGGATAATCAAATGCCGGATAATTGAGGTTCCTCTCATCCTTTCAAGAATAAGGAGACTAAGACTGTACAGAGTATTCAAGCTTCAAGCTCACCAATGCTCTGCAGACAGTTCTTGAGTCTGTAGACACATCAGTTTGTAGGTAAATCAGCACACAGTGCAGAACAAGTATAAGGATTTGAATTTTAAAACCTTTAAAATGAACATTAATACACCACTGTTTGGGATTTTGTTGATAAGTACGAGTGTTTGTAAGTCAGATCTTTGTAAATCAGGATCCCCTGTATAAGATTGCAGTAAATATCTCTTATTTTATTTTCCATTCCATTGCAAGAAAGAACAATGAAGAAAGCGTTTGGTATGCGTGCCTTTATTGGTTAGTACATTGAGTATAGGAGTTGGGAACTCATGTTGTAGCTGTACAGGACATTGGTGAGGCCACTTTTGGAATACTGCGTTCAATTCTGGTCTCCCAGCTATAGGAAAGTTGTTGTGAAACATGAAAGGATTCAGAAAAGATTTACAAAGATGTTGCCAGTGTTGGAGGGTTTGATCAATAGCAAGAGGCTGTATAGGCTGGGGTTATTTTCCCTGGAGTGATGCAGGCTGAGAGGTGACCTTACAGAGATTTACAAGTTCATGAGGGGCATGGGTAGGGTAAATAGCCAAGGTCTTGTCCCCAGGGTTGGAGAGTCCAAAACTAGAGGGCAAAAATTTAAGGTGAGAGGGAAAAAATTTAAAAGGGATCTAAGAGGCAATTTTTTCACACTAGGAACAAGCTGTATGTATGTGTGTATGGAACAAGCTGTCAGAGAAAATGGTGGAGGCTGGTACAATTAAATATTTAAAAGGCATCTGTATGGGTATATGAATAGGAAGGGTTTAGAGGAATATGAGCGAAATGCTGACAAACGGGACTAGATTAGGCTAGGATATCTGGTCAGTGTGGACGATTTGGACTGAAAGGTCTGTTTCTGTACTGTACATCTCTATGACTCTAACATAACATATATCTTATAGTCTTGCTAACAATAGGACTGTACCCAAGTAAAAACCAAGGAAGGATGGATTATAAATTCAAAGCGAAATCCCATAGTATTCTATTGACAGCTCTTTACTGGTTGGCTGTTCGTGTTGGTTGCCACTTTTACTTTCCAAACTGTTCTCCCAACTGCTGGCTCACCGCCAAGAATCATTGTCAATGCACAAGGCACACGGACCAAGGTTTGCAGAGAAAGCTGACAGCTGCTATTCTGTTGCCCTTCACAGACCGCATTCAGAGCAGGAATGCTGAGCTCAGCAGGGGCTGACTGAGGAGCTGAGTCCCATACAGTGCACTCTGCTCTCCCGACCTGACTGAGCCCCTGCCCAGGTTTAAACACCATAATCACTTTAATCAGCGCAAGTCCATTGGCAGCAGTGTTGTGAGTGGCAATGCTGTCCTTTTCTTTTATTCATCTTCAGCGTTCTTTCGGGCCCAAGCTATAGAGGATTCTGATCAGCTGCTTACAAGGGGACTCTACATGGAAACTAATGTTATTCTGATTGATGATAGGGAGTGGGGACGAACAATCACAAATGGGAAAGGTGGTTGAAATGTTGCAATCAGAGCTGTTTGGAAGGAAAATCAGGAAGGACTTGTTCTTTCAAAGGGAAATAGAACTCTGAACCTTTCTCCCACAAAAGGTGTGAATGCTGTGACTTTTAAGACCTACAGCAGTAAAGGAGGAGTGAACGCTAGAATCTGTACTGAAAACAGCAAATGCTAGAGATCACAGAGGGTCAGGCAGTAGCCATGGGGAGAGAGCAAGCTAATGTTTTGAGTCTAGATGACTCTTCATAAGAGCTGATGTGAAGTGTGAAGGGGGCAATTTTATACTATAATAGAGAGGGGTGGAGTGTTGGGGAAGAAAGGATGTTGATAGTTCAGATTAAGCGATCAAAATGTGAGAATAGCAGAACAATGGTGTGTCTAACTGCCAGCCTGGAAAGAACAGACAGTCCCACTAGAGTGAGAGGAGAGTGGAGAGGTCATGATGACAAGAAAGTAACAAGTAAAGCTAAAGGAAAGGGGAGAAATGGGAGTGGGTTCACAATCTGAAGGTGAACTCAATGTTAAAATCCAGGATAAGGCAGTAAATATGTGTTAAGTATGAAAAGATAAGGAACTGATATGAGTAAATGGAGTTAAGGTACACATGAAGTATGACATAACTGAACAGCAAAATGAGCCAAAGAAGCAAAAGATTACACAATTTTCTACAACAAAGGGGCCGAACGGCCTACAGCTGTTCCTACCAAACAGATGCAGGATGGTGAAGACCGATTCCTGTTCCCCTGTTGACTGATCTTCTACACAAATCCTCCCATACACATCCACTTGCAATAAGGCTGTTGTGATCCTCAAAGGTTAGAGCACAGAAACACCTGCAATATTAGCATACAGCACAAGAGGATCTATACGACAGCCAGCAATACACAACTCTTAACCTTTTATCTTTACAACTTAATGCCTCTAATTAGCTCATGTACTGAAGAATATCTGACAGACACGTGGAGAATTCTGATGCTACAGAAATCTTTCTCTTGTTTCTCAAATGGAATCCTGGTCTCGGGTCTTCTTACAACCCGACAGCCCAATAAAAAGTCCATATTTGAGATGTTTAAAATCCACAGTCATTTGGCCACAATTAACATATCTCAGAAACACTTACTGTCACATTTCTTTTCTTGACATTCAAAAGAAAATGAAAATGAGTCAAAAAATATGGCCTGGAAATGTGGTGGAGGCAGGCTAAATTGAGACATTCAAAAGGATGGGTTATTTAGATAGTAACAGTGAACAAGGATATAGCAAAAAGGCAGGAGATTGACACTAGACAATAGATGCATGGAATGAATGGCCTCATTCTATAATAATTCTGCGATTCCTAAGTCCATCCATTAAAATATCCAAAAACAATGAAAAAAAGTAAGTCAACATTTCAGACAGGGGTTCTCTGTCAGATCACGGCTATAGGGTTTCTGTCTGAAACGTTAACCTCCATTTCCTGGTGCGGAAGATCCTGTCAAATCACTGACATCCTTTGCTTTTCTTTGACACCAATAAAAAGCCTCTGGCTCCAGGCTCAAGCTTTAACTACAGATTGAATCGTGTTATGTATTCAGCAAATGCCTACACAATGCGATTAACCCAGGAGACTCATTAGACCTGTTCCAGATTCAGGGATTTAACAGGCACAATGTTATAATATGCCAGCTGGAAGATGCTATTGTCAAGTAAAACAATCGTCTTCTGCACGTCAAGCATCCAGTGTCAGTGCCCAGCCACTCCCTTCACTCTGTCTCATTAATTTATTTCAATCTCTGTGATCTCTGCACAGCTCTCATACTCTTCAAGTCTGTTAAACTCATTGGTAACTCCCTGCTCTAGAGGTAAGTTCCCTGAACTGAAACTCACTTCAAAGCGACCCCTGTCACCCAGCACCCCAATTGTCTGCTGGATATGTGACTAACCTCAGGTGTTCTGAAGGACACAAGCCCTGACCTTTTTTTTATTTTAGTTTGTCAACGGATGTGGGCCTCATTAGCTAGGCCAGCTCTTACGGCCCATTGGGCTGTCAGGAATCAACCACATTGCTGTTTGTCTGGCGTCACAGTAGGCCAGACCACATAAAGACAGCAAATTCATTTTCCTACAGGAAGTGTTTGTTGATTCTTAACTGCCTTCTGGGTGGGTAATTGAAGACAAACACTGCACAAGCCGACAATACACCCATCCCCTGGATGAATAAACAGAAACCACTGGCACAATGACGACTCAGATGAGGTACCATTAACTGATTTCAGTGCGTCCAAGCCGGGAGAAGATGTGTCAATGATAGGAAGCGATGAGAGAGAGAAAGGGAAAGGTAGGAAAAAGAACACGTGTTGGTCCAAGAATTCAAAACTAGCCCCAAACCTCTGAGGGAATGTTAAATGTGCTTTAAAATCTCCGTCAGGCTTTAACACCATTTAAAGAAAGCTTGCCTCACCATTGCACCTTACAGTGCAGAAAGACTCCATGATGCCCACACACTTGCGATGCCAAAGCATACAAGGCTACAGGCCAAGTGCTGGAAAATGGGATTAGAATAGATTGGGGTAGTTACTGTTCACTGGGGAAGACTCAAAGGGCCTGTTGCTGCATCAAGGCCCTCTATGATACTAATCCCCTTGGATATCCGAAACTCAGAAAGAAGATTACCGCAGCATTACCAGACTAAAGATTCCACTCGTCCAAGAGTTGCAATAACACCAGAGCCAGCCAGTGTCGGATGCCAAATACTATTGCTGACATGAGATAATGTCGTGGGCTGTCTGTTTATTGCACTGAGTGTTATTAGAGAGACGAGGCAGTGTGGCTCTGTGATAGTAGCTGCTGTCAGCAATCTCATTCCCTCGGAATCCGCACAATCAGAATTGGAACTGCAGACTCTCCTGGTGATCTGGCCCTTTTATGTCATTGTTGAAAACATTAGGGAGTTCAGTCTTTCACTGCTCGCTCTCTCCACCAGGCTATTGGGCACAGTAGGTCCTGAAGCTCATTTTAATTGCAAAAGCACCCAGCAAAAATATTGTTTATTATGGCAATAACAAAACCACACAGGATGCAAATGGAAATATCCTCCTTTAGGAAGTCCGACTGTTCAGCAGCAAATTATTTCATTTTTAAACTGTCAGTCTTAGGCTCCAGCTGTTGAAGTGATGTTTTGCGATGAAACCGTTGATCTTGGGGCATTAAACTAATGAACATTCTCGTTAAGACAGATTTTTGTGAAGGGTCAGTGTGACACCTTGGCACACCATGAGAGAATGGTCAAGGCTAGTGCCATTAGTGAATCAGAGTCGTTGATCGTCCTAACTTTGATCTTTGCAGCATATTTGTAGTAAATCCAACCTGTTCCTCCCCCTCCCACTTGCCCTGATACATTCATATTCTACAAGGTACGCCACTGGAATCTATCAAGAACATAAATTCTATTTAGATCTCACCCTTACCTAGCATTGAAACACTGAAGACAATTGTCACAGGCCAGCTGCTAACTGGACTGAGTTTGTGATGTGGAGGTGCCGGTTTTGGACTGGAGTGGGCAAGTTCAGAAGTCACATGATGCCAGGTTATAGTTCCACAGGGTTACTAAAACCCCAAGCTTTCAGAGTGCTGCTCCGTTGTCAGGTGACTTCACCGAAAGCCTGTGATTTCAAATAAACGTGTTGGACTATAACCTGGTGTGCTGTGACTTCTGACCTTGACTGAGGTCTGCTAACTGAGCAGATACTAGCGAACAAATCTGGGGGCTCCACAGTTCGATACTCCCCCAATCTCGAGTTTACCTACTGACTCATCAAGGAGACTGCTCTAATCTAGGTTTGACAATAGCAAGGCATCTGTAGGTATCAGACATGGTGCAAAGAAGCACCTCAATGGGGTAGTGTGTTGGAAATCAAGTTCCACTATTCCTGGCACTGTAAAAAGTACGAAGTTCCTCAAATTACCCGTCTTTTAGATGCAGATTGTCAGAAAGCAAGACTCTTGCTGGTTCTACTGCACTAGATTTACTATTTATAAAAAATAAGTAAATCCCATAAACAATTCAAAAACCATAGACATAGTACTCTATTAATTAAGACTCTAGAGAAAGTGAGGACTGCAGATGCTGGAGATCAGAGCTGAAAATGTGTTGCTGGAAAAGCGCAACAGATCAGGCAGCATCAAAGGAGCAGGAGAGTCGATGTTTCGGGCATGAGCCCTTCTTCAGGATTCCTGAAGAAGGGCTCATGCCCGAAACGTCGACTCTCCTGCTCCTTGGATGCTGCCTGACCCGCTGCACTTTTCCAGCAACACATTTTCAGCTCTAATTAAGACTCTAACCTATTATAAAACTCTCCCTCTACACAGAAGTACAGACAGACAAAATATGAGGTAACATATTCAGGGTATATAAAACAGAGAACTGTGGGTATGGAGCGCTGCAACAAAAAAATTCACAAATGGTTGGAGGAAACTTTAGGGTGGCACAGTGGCTCAGTGGGTAGCACTGCTGCCTCACAGCGCCAGGGACCCAGGTTCAATTCCAGCCTCAGGCAACTGTCTGTGTGGAGTTTACACATTCTCCCCATACAGTCCAAAGATGTGCAGGTTAAGTAGTTTGGCCATGCTAAATTACCTGTAGTAATGTGTGGGTTAGATGGAATAACAACAATAAAGAGTTACAGGGGTAGGAAAGGGGCCTGGGTACAGATGGGATGCTATGCAGAGGGTTGGTGTGGACTCAATGGGCCAAATGGCCTGCTATCACACTGTAGGGATTCTATGAACAGCAGGTCTGGCAGCAACTGTTAATGAAAAACAGATTTAACATATGGAGTTCAGTGACCCTTCTTCAGAAGTCATACTCAAAGGTCATGGGGAAAGCGTAGAAATGTGGGAGTACCTACTTTGTTGGGTGAGTACAGGTATAGCAGGCTGAATGGCCTTAGATGCTGTATGATAACCTGATGTTTGAGTTACTCCCCTCTTCCTTCACCACAGTAAGTTCAGAAAAATCATCACTGAATGACAGTCCACCTACAGCCAGGGGAAGGAAGGGGAAATAAATTGCGGGACAAAGCAATGATTTCACAGAGTTATTGATGAAGACCTGACAGTTGTTCCCCACAGAGGGCAGCAGCCAGTGAAGGATTGTGGTGTTAGGGGATTCAATAAAGCAGAAAGTGGGGAACAGATTGAAGTATGTTGCCAAAATATAAACAGGAGGAATAGACAAATACTTACACAGCTAGACCAGGCTAGCCAACATAAAATTTTAATGGGCCACATTTACAATCAATTAACTATGAATCAACCATACAATATACCCCCTTGAACACATAAAGCTTTCAGCCTAATTTAAATCAATAGGTTCATTGTGGCAGAGCTGCTGTTGCTGTGGTGCTGGGGACTGTTAAAAGATGGTGGGCAATTTTTCTTCTGAATGCTGCAAACTGATCCATATTCCCACACCAGTTTAAAAAAAATTGGAAGATTTACAGTGCATTTGTTGGTCATTTTTCTCTACAGTGGGGATTCAGGATTGATGTCTGTGAAGTGCACGTTAGCAGCAAAAATCCCCAATCAATGTTCTAAATTCTCTCTGTAATGTTGAGCTGGACTGATTTTATTTCAAAGAAAGCAACAGATGCAGCAACAAGTTTTTTTTTGAATAACAATTCCATTGCCTTAATTTCAGATAAAAATTATAATATAAATTACAGATTCCACAATTCTTAGTATTAAAGAGACATGCCTGTTATATATGAAGATAATCAGAGATGTTGAATACTAAGGAAAGAATGTGGATTAGTTGCTCACAGATATTGGAAACCTATGGCCTTTCAGATTAGTATTACTGAAAACACTGAACACGCAGCAGTCAGTGGTTATAACACAACTATTGAAATTCATTGGGTTTAATTACAAGATCTTTCAATTGTCACTGGGAAATGTTCATCCAGATTGAGAGCTGATCAGATTATTATATTTTGGGAATGTGACCTGTTTTGACATTAGCCTGACAGTAGGCCCGGGTGGGCCTGGTTATTGGAGAACAAAGGGACCTCGAGAAGGTGCAAAGTATCAGAAAATGGCAGCAATCTCTGAGTTTACAACTAGGCACTGAGTTTCCCATACACCCACAATGGCATTGTTGGACTTGGATTGGAGACTGTGGTACTTTGAACCCTCTCCTGAAATGAAACAGAATTGGGATTTCTACCTTGTTTTGTATTACCATACAGAGGAGGAGATCAGATGAAAGACTTCCCTACAAAGTGGATATTGTAAACAAAAATCTCACGACACCAGGTGAGAGTGCAACAGGTTTTTTTGAAATCACAAGCTTTGCATCACGCTGCTCCTTGTGAAGTCTTGTGACTTCAAGCCTTCTAGCTTGTGATTTCAAATAAACCTGTTGGACTGTAACTTGGTGTCATGTGACTTCTGACTTTGTCCAGCCCAGTCTACCTCCGGCACCTCCACATAGTTAACAAAGTACAGAAGGTTGTGGGTGGTCAACAAAGACTTTGTGTGAACAAATGTAGAGTAGGAAAACAGGTAGCCTCTCGTCAAAGGGACCCATCATGTAGTCATCTACATATTCCAAGAGATTTACTTTAACATGTGCAGGGAAGGAAGAATCCTTGCGGAAATCTTTACCACTATCGGAGGATTTGAGGAGTGTTCCAAAGTCTGAGAAAAGCACCTGGAAAACCAAAGTTTCTCATTGGCTAAACAGGAATACAGGAGCCCAGTGGAATCATGAAGCAATTGCTTTTTTGAAGGAATGTAATCCCATGGCCAATGGGATGGTGATCAGTTTAAAAGGGGAAATGTTCCTCTCTGTAATTTAAAGAATAAACTTCCTACAAAATGAAAATAATGCTTATTCAATCATCATTTCTTTCGGTAAATATTTCAAAGATATGAAATCTTGACCTGCTATTATTTCAGCTTTCAACTGGAAATTTTGTATCCTTTTCTGGCAATTTCCTTCTGCCTATTATTTTGCAAAGGAAATAATCCACTGGAATTCAGTGGGTTAATGCCTGGAATATAACAATGAAAAGGTCAAAATGAAATAAGAATCAAACTACTGATTGTGTTAACTATAATTGCTAGGCTCCTGTGTTTCAATTTATTTGTGATCTTTCCCACTCACTTTTATTACATATAATTCTCATCTGCAAAATTTCCCTAATGTTTACAGCACTGCCCAGTACTGATAAGGCATCATGAAAAACACAATGCTGAGGGGCTTAACTAAACTTGGTGTTCCAATTACAATTTATTTCAACCTCATTAACCAGCCCCCAAGTGTCAATGTACTCTCAAGGACAAGGGAATCTATAACGAGCATAATCATCATGCACCACCAGCGCTGGTTCCCAGTGACATGCCATGAAAGGTGTTAAAGGATAAAGCTGGATACAGTCTCATGTATGCTCTGCCATGCTGGGGTGTGTTCAGTAGGGTTGGTCTGACAAACGCAAATTTATGGGAAATACAGGGGTGCAAAAATGGGGGGTTTGAAAATGCTGTTTGTAACCATAAGCTTAGCTTTGGCCTGACTGAATTCAAACATTGGTGAAAAAATTCTAAAAGAAAGCAGAATGTACACGTGGTTAGTCATGGAATGGAAGGATGTCACAGAGTGCCACAGCAGAGAGACAGGCACTTTCAACCAAAATGACCCCAAAATATGCAGCAACACTGACCCCATTTCCCTGCACCTGGCCCATATCCTTCTAAACCTTTCCTATCCATGATTTGCAGATGCCAGGGTTGGACTAGGGTGTTAAGAATCACACAACACCAGGTTATAGTCCAACAGGTTTATTGGGAAGCACTAGCTTTTGGAGCGCTGCTCCTTCATCAGGTGGTTGTGGAGTATATGATCGTAAGACATAGAATTTATAGCAAAAGTTTACAGTGTGATGTAACTGAAATTACATATTGAAAAGGACCTGGATTGTTTGTTAAGTCTCTCATCTTTTAAATGACAATGTTGGTTTCAGTTCTTTCATATGCCAATCGCAAAACTTTTTTAAAAGTTACATTCTCAAGTGAACTTTAATAATTGGTGCCATGTTGGCCCAGATAATGTAGTTAAGGTGAGAGCTGCCCTCTGTCAGACTGTCTGTGTCATTCAAAGTTTGTGAGAAGATTTGTAGCTCGGGTGCTCATTGTTGTGGTTCTGTTCACCGAACTGGGAATTTGTGTTGCAGACGTTTCGTCCCCTGTCTAGGTGACAACGAAACGAGGACATGCCACAACCCAAAGGACTAGCTACACTACCATACATCAAGAGCATTTCCGAACTGACAGCCAGACTACTGCGACCACTAGGATTCATAACAGCACACAAGCCAACAGCCACTCTCAGACAACAACTCACCAGAACAAAGGACCCGATATCCAACATGAGCAAAACCAATGTAGTGTATAAAGTCCCATGCAAGGACTGCACAAAACACTACATAAGACAAACAGGAAGACAGCTAACGATCCGCATCCATGAACACCAACTAGCCACGAAATGACATGGCCAGCTATCCTTAGTAGCCACACATGCAGATGACAAGCAACATGAATTTGACTGGGACAACACTACTATTATAGGACAAGCCAAACAGAGAACAGCCAGGGAATTCCTAGAGGCATGGCACTCATCCACAGATTCAATCAATAAGCACATCGACCTGGACCCAATATACCGACTACTGCAGCGGACAGCTGGAACTGACAACCGGAAGCGGCAGATTCAAACCATTGTAAATGCCAGAGGAAACATCACAGGAGCGCTTCACAGGAGGCTCCCAAGCACTGAGGATGTCATCTAGACAGGGGACGAAACGTCTGCAACACAAATTCCCAGCTCGGCGAACAGAACCATAACAATGTCTGTGTCATAATGGTCAGACTGGTTGTAAGCTAAAAAAGAAGATTTATAGAATCTTACATGGATTCCTGTAGCTTTTGAGCAAAGTAAAATGTAATTCTGCAAGTACAAATTCACCCCAAAAACGTGTGTGTGTGTGTGTGTGTGCGCGCGCAGGGCGGGTGAGATGATGGCAGGGTGTGGGGAGCGGGTGGCGGGTATTATGAATGTCTATGAGAGACTGTGTGTATGTGTGTGAGTGTGAGTGTAAAGGGGTATAAGTCTGTGAGAAGGTGCGTGTGTGAGTGTATGTGTGAGCGTATAAGAAGGAGTCTGCGTGAGTGTATGGGTCTGTAGGAGTGTGTGTGTGCAAGTCCCACTCTGGAGACATGAAAAGAATTCAGTGTGAAAATCCACTTCAGTGCTGACCTGTGCTACCCTGTCATGGGTGCCACCTTTCAGATTAGATGCTAAACTCAGGCTTTGTCTGAAACATATAAAAAATATAGAAGCAGGAATAGGCCTTTCAGCCCTTCGCACCTGCTCTCCATTCAATATGATCATTCAATATGGGGTAGCACAGGAGCACTGTGGTCAGCATTGCTGCCTCACAGCACCAGGGACCCGGATTTGATTCCCACCTCGGGCGATTGTCTATGTGGAATTTGTACATTCGGCCTGTGTCTTCATGGGTTTCCTCCCGGTGCTCTGATTTCCTCCCACAAACCAAAGATGTACAGGTCGGGAAAATTGGCCATGCTAAACTGCCCATGGTGATAGGTGCATTAGACAGGGGTAAATGTAGGGGAATGGGTTACTCTTCGGAGGATTGATGTGGATTGTTGGGGTGAAGAGCCTGTTTCCACGCTGTCGGGAATCTAATCTAATCCATCATGGCTGATTGTCCAACTCAGTCCTCTGTTCCTGTGTTTTTCCAACTCCCTTTGACTTCTCCCACCCTCAGAACTATATCCAACTCCTTCTTGAAAACATTCAATGTTTTGGCGTCAACCACTTTCTGTGCCAGAGACTTCCACAGGCTCCCCACTCTCTGGGTGAATTGAAATTGCCCCTCACCTCAGTCCGAAATGGTCTAATCCGCATCCTGGTGATCCCCTGGTACTCGAGTCTGAGAGTGGGTGCAAAATTCCAGGGCAGTACTTCCAAAGAAGAACAAAGGTATTCTTCCTGGTGTCTGAGCCACTGTTAATCCCTCCAGTAGTATAATCATTGTTGTGCTATTGTTTGTAGGAGCGAGATGTATATGCAAATTGGCAGCTATATTTCCTATTTAGTGATCACAGATGAAAATTATTTCATTGGATATGAAGTGTTTTGAGACATCCTGACATAATGAAAGGTGCTATACAAATGGACTCCTTTCTTTATCTGAGCCTATTGTCTTTCAACCTACTTTGATCAGCTCACCAGACACTTGCCACAGATGGATAGTTTGATAAATAAAGTCGAATCCCTACAACATGCAAGCAGACCATTCAGCCCACAGCATCTTTCCAAACAACATTCCACCCAGGTACACCAATCTAAGCCACTTAGCCTGCACAACCTTGTGGGAAGAAACCAGAGCACCCATACAGACACGGGGAGAACGTGGAAACTCCACACAGGCAGTCACCCAAGACTGGGATCAAACCCAGGTCCCTGGTGGGGTGAGGCAGCAGTGCTAACCACTGAGCCACTGTGCTGTCCTAATGTACCTATTCAGAGATGGATGTTATAATGCACCCCTAGAGCAGGTGGGACTTAAGCCTCAGCCTCCTGGCACAGAGATAGGGACAGTATAACTGCACCAGGAGAGTCCTCTACCCTTGGTTACAGATATGTTTTATAACCAGCCTGATCATCGGTGTTCTGACACACTTCTGGAGGAGGTAGGACTTGAACCCAGCTCTCCGGGCACCTTAGTACAGAGACGTTGGGCTCGTTGCTGACAGATGAGCTGCAATGTTACAGTCTGTGAGAATTGACCACCCCAACCCCCCCTCCCTTTCTTCTCCCTGCAGGATGCTGTGATGTACAATCAACTGGGAATTTAGCAAATTGGAGAAAAGTGAATTGAATTAATAAGGCTCTTTCAATTGTCAGCAGGTGAGTTGTACTGTGGTGTAACAGCCCTAGAAATATTAAAAAATTAAATGATACTGGCTATTGTACAAAGTTAATACATTTTCCCAAATCACTGAGTGGGAACCCCAAATCCTTCCTTACAATAATTGTTCAGTCCTTTGATTACAGGAGCTAGGTCATTATGTTGAAGTCATACAGGACATTGGTGAGGCCTTTCTGGAGCACTGTGTCCAGTTCTGGTCACCCTGTTATAGGAAGGATATTATTAAGCTGGAGAGGGTTCAGAAGAGATTTACCAGGATGTTGCCAGGTGTGGAAGTTGTGAGTTATAAAGAAAGGCTGGATAGGCTGGGACCTTTGTCACTGGAGAAAGGAAGTTGAGAGGTGGAGTTTATAAAATAATGAGAGGTGTAGATAAAGATGATAGTCGTCACCTTGTCCTTAAGATGAGGAATTTCAAAACTGGAGGTACATTCTTAAAATGAGAGGAGAGAGATTTAGAAAAGATAAAAGAGGAAATCATTTACACAGGGGGTGGTTCACGTGTGGAATGAACTTCCTGAGGAAGTTTTGGTGGATCCATGAATAGGAAAGCTTTGGAGGGATATGAGCCAGGAGCAGGCAGGTGGGACTAGTTTAGTTTGGGATTATGTTTGGCATGGACTAGTTGGACCGAAGGGTCTGTTTCTGTGCTGTAGGACTCTATTGCTCAACTTTCACACTCACATCATCAAGTAATCCATCACTGCCTCCAAGGAAACAGACACAATTCCTCCCATTAAACACTGACAGCTATCCCTAAAGTCATCAGTAGGGGGCTCTTGTAGTTCAGTGGTAGTGTACCTACCTTTGAGCCAGGGTTCAAGCCCCACCTACTTCAGAGATGTATCATAACATGCCTGAACATGATTTTTGTTTGTAAAAAAATAAGACCCCCAGCAGATCACCGCAGGAGTGTCTGAGAGCAGAGAGTCCTTCCTTCTGGACAACAGCCAGTCTCTTGTCCCTCCGAAAATGTCCAAGGGAAGACAGACGTTCAAAATATGCCAGCTAAATGATTGAACAACTGGAAGAAAACAAAGAATGTGCAGAAAATTGAAGCAATCACAGAAATTGCTGGAGAAACTCAGCAGGTCTGGCAGCATCTGTGGAGAGAAATTGGAGCTCATGTTTCGGTTCCAGTGACCCTTCCTCAGAACTGATAGTAGCTGAGAAAAGGTGACACCTCTGCTGATGACAGAGCGTGAGGGTGAGGGAGCAGAGAGGTGAGAGGGAGAGGGGTGAGAGGGAAAGGGGTGAGCAGATACATGAAGGTGGAACCTAGACAGAGAGAGAGAGACAGACAGACAGACACAGGGATGGTTGATGGTAGGCCAGGGAAGAAGAAAAGCTGGTGATCGGGACCATGAAGTGGTTAGAGTGAGTTAGCTGTGCGGGAAGCAGACCATTGTTATGACAGGGCCTGGGGTATGGGGGTGAGTAAAGGACATGAAACGAGGTGCTTGGGCTATAAAAGTATTGAACTTGACATTGTGTCCCAGACTGTCTTTCTCTCTCTCTCTCTGGGCTCCCAATCCTTTTGCCACAGCCCTCCTGTTGTCAGCATATGTACCCACATTGCTATCAGTTCTGGAGAAGAGTCACTGGACCTGAAGTGTTTCTGTCTCCACAGGTGCTCCCGGACCTGCTGAGTTTCTCAAACACTTTCCACGGTTGATTGGACAACTGTGTCTGTCTTAAAACTAACCTATGAACTAAACTGTTGATACTCTCTTGAATGCCCTGTCTGAACTGTGTCAGTCTTAAAACGAATGTATTAACTGAACTGTTGTTACTCTCTCAAATGCACTGTCTGAAGTGGTGGTGGAAACATATCCAAAGGAAAGTGAATAAATATGCAAAAGGGAAATTAGTGTAGAAAAACCCTTTGAGTCTATGCCTACCTATCTCCGCTAATCCCACTTTCCAGTCACTGGCCAATAGCCTAAAGTATATATATTTTTCATTCATTCACAAGATGAAGGTGTTGTTGGCCAGGTCTGCATTTATCGCCCATCCCTAATAGCCCAGAGGGCAGTAAAGAGTCACCTGTGGGTCAGACCAGGTAAGGATGGCGGTTTCCTTTTCTAAAGGACATGAGTGAACAAATGAGTTTTCCCAACAATCGGCAATGGTATCATGGTCATTACTTCCAGAATTTTATTGAATTCAAGATCCACCATTTTGCCGTGGTGGGATTCAAACCCAGGCCCCCAGAACATTACCTGAGTGTCTGGATTAACAATCCAATCATAATACCATTATGACCTTTCAAGTAGTGACTCAGTGGTTAGGCCTTAAGACGCAGGAGTGGAAGCGAGGCCATTCAGCCCATCAAGTCCAGTCCGCCATTTCATCATGGCTGATGGGCGTTTCCATTTCACTTACCTGCACTCTCCCCATAGCCCTTAATTTCTTGCGAGATCAAGAATTTATGATCTCTGCCTTGAAGACACCCAATGTCTCGGCCTCCACTGCACTCTGTGGCAATGAATTCCACAGGCCCACCTCTCTCTGGCTGAAGAAATTTCTCCTCATTTCTGTTCTAAATTGACCCTGTCTAATTTTAAGGCTGTGCCCATGGGTCCTAGTCTCCCCGCCTAACGGAAAACACCTCCCAGTGTCCACCCTTTGTAAGCCATGCATGATCTTGTAAAGTTTCTATTAGATCTCCCCTCAACTTCTAAACTCTAATGAATACAATCCCAGGATCCTCAGCTGATCATCACTGATTAGCACTGCTACCTCACAGCGCCAGGGACCTGGGTTTGATGTCAGCCTCAGGTGACTGTCTGTGTGGATATTGAACATTCTGCCCGTGTCTGTGCGGGATGAATTGCCCATGCGAAATTGTCCATTGTATTCTGGGATGTATAGGTTAGGTGCATTAGTCAGGGTTAAAATGTAGAAGTCTGGGTGGGTTACTCTTTGGAGGGTTGGTGTGAACTTATTGGGCTGAATGGCCTGTTTCCACTCTGTAGGGATTCTATGAAAGTGTCCTTTTTAAAGGTTGCAAGGTATCCCCCCTCTAAATGTGGATTTGAAAGACTTGTCTTTTTAAGGAGGTGAGCAGTGAGTGGGACAAACTCAACACCCCTTTCTGAAAGCTAGTACAAACAGGATGGACTGAAAGGCCTCCTTTAATGCTAAAAGATTCTACAATGAATGAAACACCACTTACATTTTTTTCTGTCAAAAGACAGAATGAACAGTGAGGCGATTCTCAAATATGTCCCCCTTTTGCCAGTTACTGGACTGCCATCAAGCAGAAACAATTGGCCTTGATGAGTTACACTCTCACTCCTGACATGTCAATGGGTCCAGAATTCAAGTTACCCCTTACCCCTGACAAAAACCATCATTGTACGACAGGCAGAAATTGTGAAAGATCTAAATATTTTAAACTAACTACCTCACTACTAAAATCTATAACAGCAGTTCTTCTCACCTTTTAGACTGCTGTCATAAGGCAAGCTTCCCCCAACTCTGTCGATGTGAAAATCTCCAAACATTTTGATTCTCAGGACATAGCTCACATATTTCGGCACAGTCGTGTGTAATGTGCCTCACATCTGACTTAAAAATCATGAAGATATTTCCACAGGGGAGGCCAAAGACAGGGAGGTGGGTGCGTGGAAAAAATAATACCAGAGCAATTTTCAACTGCATTCAATTTCTAAAAGAAAAATAATCTTTTCTGCACAAAGGGAGTAAAAACAGAAGTCTCATGTTTTCTTATTTTAACCTTGAGTACACGATTGCAATCTAATGGGTGGCAGAATCTAGGACAAAGGGCGTAATCTTAGAGTAAGGAGTCACCCATTTATGACAGAGATGGGGAGGATTTCTTTCCTCTCAGAGTCTGGTGACTCTATGGAATTCTATACTGCAGAGGACTGTTGAGGCTGGGTCACTCATGATATTTGAGGGTGGCGCGATGGCTCAGTGGTTAGCACTGCTGCCTCACAGCACCAGAGAACCAGTCTTGGGTGATTATCTTGAGGAGTTTGCACATTCACCCCGTGACTTCAGTTTCCTCCCCCACTCCAAAGATGTGCAGGTTAGGTGATTTGAATTGCCCATAATGTTCAGGAATGTGTAGGTTAGGTGCATTAATCAGGGGAAATGTAAGTTAGGGGGTTGCAGTCTAGGTGGGATACTCATTAGAGGGTCAGTGTGGACTTGTTGGGCCAAATGGCTTGTTTCCAAACTGTAGGGATTCGATGATATTCGAGGCTGAGGTAGGTTACAGAGAATTCAGGATTACCTGATCAGCTCTGTTTTATTGAATGGAAGAACTGAGCTAATGGGCTTCATAGCCCATTCCTGCTCTGATATTTTCTGGTCTTATCATAGAATCCCTACAGTGCTAGGGAATGCACTGGAGAAGCAGGGGCCATCAAGTCCACCCAAGGACATCCCACCTTACTCACCTCTCTTACCCAATCCCATGGGCAATCTACCTGACCTGCATATCTTTGGACTGTGGGAGGAAACCAGAGCACCAGGAGGAATCCCATGCAGACACAGGGAGAATCTGAGACTCTACACAATCAAGGCGGGAATCAAACCCAGGTCCCTGAGTGGTAACCATTGGGCTGCCCCTTATAATAGTAGATTTTCATTTGACATGAAAACAATTTATTTTAGATCATGCCTCTGCCTCTATTTTCTTCTTTTGCTGCTTTTTTAAATCGTGTCTTTCTCACTCCTTCGGAAGGCTGCAAAACTGCTATTTGTACCTCGTTTAGTCATATCTTTACTTTCTTTACCTATTACTTTAATGTTCCTTAAGCTCCTGAACCATGACACATATTGTGAAGTAATCTCTCCCTGGTGCACATGATCACCAACTGATTGCTTTTGTTCTTCCTGCCCCCTCACTCCTACACTACCTACTAAATAAAGCACCATTTTTCCTCAGTTCTGAGGAACAGTGATCACAATGTGAAACATTAACTCTATATATCTCTCCATGGATGCTGCCAGACCTGCTCGATATCCGGATTTTGTGCTACCTGCTTATCACTTGGCAGAACTGTTTAATGCACCCTCAAATTGTGGGACATTGCTATTTATCAAATAGCAATCTTAGCTCCCCTCTGTTAAGAAGCACCATACAGCCACACAATAAGTACAAGCAGAACACTCAGCAGCTCAGGCAGTGTTCTTGGAGAGAGAGAAACAGATAGAGAATGTGTGTGTGAGAGAGAGACAGAGTTATCGGACTAAAAGTATTTTGTTCGAACTGAAAATTATGAGCAATTAAAAGAATGGAAGGAAGTAAAAGCCTGCAGAGGGACATAGAAGGTTAAACATGTGAGCAGAAACTTGGCAGATGGAATATAATGTGAGAAAATGTGAAGGCATGCACTTTGACAGGAAGAAGAGGAGCTGAATATTATTTAAATGGAGAAAGACTGCAGAAATCTACAGAATAAAGTGTTTTGGGGGACATCACCAATGAATCACAAAAAGCTGCATCTGAGTTCCATTGGTATTAGGGAAGGCCAATAGAATATTGGACTTTATTTCAAAGGAATGGAATATAACAGTGGGGAGGTTTTGCTAACATTATACAAGACACAAGTCAGACCACAGCTGGAATAATGTGAACTTTTTTGGGTTCCCTGATCTAAGGAAAGATACACTTGCATTGCAGGCAGTCCAGAGAAGATTTACTTTATACTATGTATGGAGAGACTGTCTCATGTGGAGACATTGAGTAATTAGGCCTGCACTCTTTGGAATTCAGAAGTAAGAGAGGTGACCTTATTGAAAGATTCTTAGGGGACCTGGAACTTGACAGGGCAGATATGGAAAGGTTGCTTCCCCTAGTAGGATAGTCTAAGACTATAAGACATACTTTCAGGATAAGGAGTCACACATTTAAAAGAGATCAGGAGGAATAGCTTCTCTCATGTGCTCATGAATCTGTAGAATTCTTTCGTGTGGAGGGCTGTTGGGAACGGATCATTAGGTACTTTCAAGGCTGTATAGACAGATTTTTAACCAGTAAGGAAATCAAGAGTGTTCAGGAAAAGGTAGGAAAGTAGAGTTGAGGATTATCAGATGAGCCATGATTTCATTGAGTGGCCTACCTCTGCTCCTATGTTTTATGGTCTTCAGTGCAGAATCAGTGAGAAGTATGGGGAAGTAGAGGGGGAGCTGTGAACATACACTTTCACAACACCAGCTTGACGACAACCAACTAAATGTCCCTCCAACATCACTAAGATATATTTCAGCAAACCCAACTCCAAACATCAGTTGCTTCAGGTCTCTTAAGTGCAGACTCAAAAACTTTTTAAGACTCGGTATGGTCACGCTATCAAGAGCTTACCGACTCAGTGGTTGGCACAGCTGCCTCACAGCGCCAGGGACCCAGGTTCAATTCCAGCCTCGAGCAAATGTGTGGAGTTTGCACATTCGTCCTGTGTCTGCGTGGGTTTCCTCCCACAGTCCAAAGATGCACAGGCCAGGTGAATTGGCCATGCTAAATTACCCATAATGTTAGATGCATTAGTCAGAGGGAAATGGATCTGGGTGGGCAACTCTTCAGAGGGTCGGTGTGGACTGGTTGGGCCGAAGGGCCTGTTCTACACTGTAGAGGGAGCTAATCTAATCTAACCTAAACTCAAACAAAAGCAGACTTGCACTTGTATAGTGCAGTACATGCCTATAAAAAATTTTCAGCAAAATAGAGCAGGAAATCTGTGCCCACTAGCTTGGGCCTACAAATGGCAATGAAACAATAATCGATTTTTGTGACATTGATTGCGGGATAAATGTTGGTCAGGAGACAGAGAGGCCTCCTCTGCTCCTCCTGGAATACTGCATTAGGATCTTTATCTTCTATTTGAAAGGGAAGGAGGAGTCTCAGTTTAATATCTCAGCCAATGACAGGGATTCTGACAGGCCTGAAAAATTGACTTTTCCACTTGCTGCAAACTCGTCAGAAGTTGAATTTTTATCGCATGACTCACAGGTCAAAGGGGAATGCTGGAGGGAGCACAACTTATTTTAATTGTAAATAGGGGATACAATCTGAAATTATTCAGTGAAGTACTGGAAGAGGTTTAGCACACATAGAGGTAGGAAGCAAAGAAAAACAAAATATCATTCTTAAACGGTCTTCATTTTAGTTTAGTCAGGTTTTAGAGTCATAACAGTTCCTCATTAATCAATACTTTTACAGCAACCCCATCTCAGCAATACTACACTCTCAAATTAGAGTTTGTTTAAGATGGATAGTGCTTGGGTCAGTTAGCTCAGCTGGCTGTATGGCTGGTATCCAGCATGGGTTTACTTCCTGTACTAGCTGAGACCACTATGAAATTCCTACCTTCTCAAGCTTATCTCTTGCTTGAAGCATGATGCCCCTCAAATTAAACCACCACTACTTTTCTCTCTCTGTAATGAGAAAGTTGGAGAATGGTGACACTACTTTTCACATTGTTTAGTCAAGGAAGTGCAACTTTCTTTGAAGCAGATTAAGGGTTAAATTTACATTAGTGAGGAATTGTCCCAAATACCCCTATTAGTAAACTCATACCAGATTGATGGCCACATGCAATATTATATTTTAATGATCTGAATTTACATAGAATGAACTGGAGATGATTTAAGAGCTGGCCATCACTGGAGCTGATTCAGCACGCATCATACTCATCTCCATTTCACTGATGTTTCTCTATTGTCACTCATTCCTTTCCACTCTGAGCTGTTTTTATCTAAAGCAAGTGGGTTGCCATGATGTTGACACCTGACTGACGATCACGGGCTGCTGGTGAGGTGGGCTGATGCCAATAGTTCTCTGGAGCTATGAATGCCCACTTTGTCTCCTTTGGCATCAGTGTCAGAGGTCACAATGGTCAGGTCTGATTAGATTAGATTAGATTACTTACAGTGTGGAAACAGGCCCTTCGGCCCAACAAGTCCACACTGACCCGCCGAAGCGCAACCCACCCATACCCCTTACCTAACACTAGGGGCAATTTAGCATGGCCAATTGACCTGACCCGCACATCTTTGGACTGTGGGAGGAAACCGGAGCACCCGGAGGAAACCCACGCAGACACGGGGAGAACGTGCAAACTCCACACAGTCAGTCGCCTGAGGTGGGAATTGAACCCAGGTCCCTGGCGCTGTGAGGCAGCAGTGCTAACCACTGTGCCACCGTGCCGCCCCAACTGTGCCACCATGCCGCCCCCCCACTGTGCCACCGTGCCGCCCCCCCACTGTGCCACCGTGCCGCCCCACATGCCGTCTTCCATAAGCAAACCAGCAAGGAGCAATCTCATGTCTCTTGAGCTACAGGTTCATAGCTCCTTGAAAATAGAGTCGCAGGTAGATAAGATAGTGAAGAAGGTGTTTGGTATGCTTTCCTTTATTGGTCAGAGTATTGAGTACAGAAGTTGGGATGTCATGTTGCAGCTGTACAGGACATTGGTTAGGCTACTTTTGGAATATTGCCTGCAATTCTGATCTCCTTCCTATCGGAAAGATGTTGTGAAACTTGAAAGAGTTCTGAAATGATTTACAAGGATGTTGCCAGGGTTGGAGGATTTGAGCTACAGGTAGAGGCTGAACAGACTGGGATTGTTTTTCCTGAAGCATTGGAGGCTGAGGGGTGACCTTGTAGAGGTTTATAAAATCATGAGGGGCATGGATAGGGTAAATAGACAAAGCCTTTTTCCTGGGCTGGGCGAGTCCAGAACTAGAGGGCATAGGTTTAGGGTGAGAGGGGAAAGATATAAAAGAGACCTATGAGGCAACCTTTTCATGCAGAGGGTGGTACGTGTATGGAATGAGCTGCCAGAGGAAGTGGTGAAGGCTAGTACAATTGCAACATTTAAAAGGCATTTGGATGGGTATATGAATAGGAAGAGTTTAGAGGGATCTGGGCCGAGTGCTGGCAAGTGGGACTAGATTGGGTTGGGATATCTGGTCGGCATGGACAGGTTGGACCAAAGGATCTGTTTCCATGCTGTACATCTCTATGACTCTGTGCCTACGTGCTAAACAAACAGATGACTGAACTCTGTTTTTCACCAATGAGCAAATTTATCATTCATTTCTTTCATTTCTGATCTTTGGACAATAGCCAAGCAATACGATGGTTAAAAAGATTCACATGGTTTGAGGAGCTGGTTCTTGGGGAGTAAGAGTGGGTCATGATTGTTAGTGATCTGATTGGTGCTCAGGGCTGTGAACTGGTCCATTTCTGGCCTGTGATATGGTTTGCTTCAGCAAAATATACCTGTTTTCAAGAATACAAGGAACGACTAAATATTATTCACCCTTTGCAAGTTCCAAATCCTTGCTAATCCCTTCGTCAAGAGATGGGTTTTTTCCCTCTTCAATAGCTCTTTGAAAGTGAGGCAAAATGTCCTTTCTATTGCTTTAACATACATATTAACTTGACTTGGCCGGCAATGTCCTTGCTACTGAATGAGAAAGCTGTGGATGAAAGTGCTAACAATGTAATCCCAGCTCCTGACTGTGTCTGACATCCCAGCACACTACTGAGGGATTGGCAGAATTCCTCTGCTGCTTCCTTCTGATTGGATGTTCAGTCAATGTTCAATCCAGTCAGGTGGTTCAGAAAGGGCTGAATATCTAATGCTATGACTCATGCCAAGATAGCCACAGTGGCAGGGTAGGGAGCACTCCAGCTTCTGAACCCATCTATCCCTGTTCACCAGGCCAGGCACACCCTTCTTTTTTTTTTCCTCATCTTTCTCCTTTTCTCATCATTTTCCTTCATCTCCATCTTTTCTTCTCTTTGATGGCGATGTTAGAGGAAGGCTGCATGGGGCGGTAGTGACAATGGGCCCAGAGCAGGACTTACGCCCGGGCGGATTTGGTGAGCCCCAAGAGGAACTCTTTAAATGTGACTCCTGTTAGACAAAGGAAGCAGGGTTGGTGGGCATCAAGCCTGTTACAGAGAGACCCCAGCTGATGTCAGTGGATGGGTCAAAGGGTGAACTCGTTTTAAGTCATTTCTTGGGGTATATTCTGTCATTCAAAATAGTGCTGGAGCATGGTGACAAATAACACTTTTCACTGTTTTTTAAAATTATATGTGATAATAAAGCATTAATTCACTCATTCATTCATGATGTCACGCTCAGTATTTCTCCTTCAACTAACAGCATACAAAATGTCACTGCTGGAGCACATTCACAAACTGGCTGTCTACATTCTTTAACTTTGTCACACCTCTATACGTATTTCACGAGATGGCATATGGTTTTGTTAGGGCAATAGGCACGATGGACAAACACCTTTACTCTTCTATTCTCGCCTCTTGTACAGAAGTACAGGATGGTTACAGCACAGATTTTCAAAACCACCCTTGTAACTGAAGGCCCTATTCCCAAACTGTCCCGTAATTCTTTGTGAAAAGAATTTTTGGAAAGATTTGCAATTATTAAGTATCATTTTAATAACCTCAGGATGTCTCAAATCATTTTACAATCAATGGAGTTGAAGTGCAGTCACTTTTGTAATTGGTGATGATCAGGATGTAAGTTTGTTCAATGAGCTGAAAGGTTTGATTTCAGATGTTCTGTCACCATACTAGATAACATCATCAGTGAGCCTCCGGTGAAGCACTGGTGTTAGTGACCTGGTTTCTATTTATGTGTTTAGGTTTCCTTGAGTTGGTGATGACATTTCCTGTGGTGATGCAATTTCCTGATCTGGTGGTGACCACTTTATGTCTAACAAGCTCCTACAATTATTTTTTAATTAATGTATTTTTCTAATTAACCTGTTTGAGTTGTTATTACACACCCCTGAAGCTGGTGGGTCTTGAAACTAGGCCTCTCGGTCCTGGGGTAGGAACTCTACCTCTGTACCACAAAAGCCCCTTAGCAAGCTCCTACGTCAATGAGATCATTGAAATCATCTGTCTAGTGGGTTTCAAATATTGTTCAGGACCCTGGAGGGAATTACCCTGCTACACTTCAAAGAAGGGCCATAGGATCTTTTACAACAAACCCAAGGGTCATGGGCCTTGGTTTAACATCACAGCCAAAAGATGAGAAAATTACAAAAATACAGGGTGCTCACCACTGCTGACTAAGTTGCCACCATTAGGCAAGCAACATTACAATGTTTTATCAATTCGTTCACCGGACATGGACGTCATTGGCTAGGTCAGCATTTATTGCCTGCCACTAATTGCTCAAAAAGCAGCATTAAAACTGTCAAGAATGTTTCTCCAACAACCTCACAACACCTTAAGCACTAAGCAAAGGTGGTATTTTACTGATGGTACAAGAGCAGGTAGCACAAAGAAATTGTCACTGATCAGAGTTTACCCTTCATTCTGAACGGGAAAGAGATGTCATGGCAACTTGGCGGGCTTAATCAATCTTGCTCTTGCCCTTGACATGAAGAAACGCTGACAAGATATTAATTAAAGGAAGACTGAGTAATGTAAGGAATGATTTTAACTCTGGGGCCCTGCTTCCTTCTTCTCAAGAATAAAAAAAATCTAAAATTAAATCTACTTCCCCTTGGATGTGACAATGTGAGGCGGCTGAACTTAGCTTTTGTTCATAGTGATTAACCGGCCATGCTTCAGCAACCACACATATCCCAAAGTAACTCTCTGCGGCCCTGAGCAATATCAGGGTGTCAGACACTGAGAATTCTGCAGTGAGTTACTCATTTCAGCCTCCCCAGAGCCCACTCAGCATCTGAAAGGCATCAGGGTCAGGAATGTGACGGAGAGCTCTCTGAAATGCGCAAGAAGCACGATGCCACCAAGATAAAGCAACCTGGTTGATCTGCATCCCATCCACCAGCTCAAACACCCCGTCCCTCCATCACTGATGCACAGTAACAGCAGTAGACACCACCCACAAGATGCATTGCATCAATCTTCCTTTGACATCACCTTTTTAACTCTGACTCTGACACTCCTATCATTTATTGGCAGAAAGGAACATCACCACCACCATCAAGATCCCTTCCAAGACATAAACTACCCTGTTGTGGAACTTCATTCACTGTCTCTCTGGGTCAAACTCCATTCTGAACAGCACTGTGCATGTACCTACAACACATGAAGTTTTTTTTCATTCAATCACAGGATGAGGGCATCATTAGCCAGGCCAGCATTTATTGCTCATCCCTAATTGAAGGCAGTTAAGAGTCAACCACATTGCTGTGAGTCTGGAGTTTTATATATATGCCACACCAGGTAAGGATGGCAGTTTCCTTGTCTCAAGGACATTAGTGACCAGATGGCCTTTTCCTGACAATCAATTGAAAATCATTATTAGACTCTTAATTCCAGATTCAAAATGTGAAGCACTGGAAAAGCACAGCAAGTCAGTTGATGTTAAGGTATAAGGAAGGGCTGATGCCTGAAACATCGATTCTCCTGCTCCTCAGATGCTGCCTGCCCTGCTGTGCTTTTCCAGCATCACATGTTTTGACTCTGATCTCCAACACCTGTAGTGCCATTTTCTCCTCTTAATTACAGATGTTTATTCAAATTCTTCTATGGCAGGATGTGAACCCAACCCCCGGAACATTACCTGAGTCTCTGGATTAAGAGTCCAGTGATAATACCACTAGGCCATCATTGCCTCCTGCACCAATTTAGGAAGGTGGCTCACATTCTAAAGGGCTATCAGGATGGGCAATTAATATTGATCTTGCCAGTGATTCCCCTATTCCATGGAAGAATTGAAACCTCACAGCCATTTTTCTCTGTCATCATTGCTACTTCAGTGAAACATTGAAAGGAGTGGAGAGGAGGTAGGGATGAAAGTAATGAGTGAAGTTTGCTTTTTGACATTTTGAAAGGAGGAGCAATTGCGATGATCTCATGGAACATAAACTATGATGAATACCTTCGAGTACTTTGTGCTGTCTCTGCTTTTCAATTCACTATTAAAGTCTGATTTACATGTATTCATGATATATATTCGTAGCCACATATGTTCATGCACAGGGTCCTGTTCATGGCCAACCGACAGGACATCCCCACACACTGCACCTTTTTCATCTAAACAACAAGTTGGTGGTCACCCATGTCCTGGTACACTCTCCATGGCAACCAGGTCGACTGTCCAAGGTTGAACTTACAGGGACCTTGGGACTTATCCACCCCGGGTGCACTTGCCATGGCAACACTTCCATCAATCAGAGCTGGCTTGTCATCCAATAAGCATTCACTTTTCATCCAATATGAATGGTTGTTCCCTGTGTGATTTGGCATTCTGGCGATTCTGTCCTGACGAGTGCACAATGAGAAATACCACGTCATCTTTTCCTCAGAATACTTAAGCCAAAGTCTAATTCCTTCTGTGAAAAGTTAAAAATCACACAACACCAGGTTATAGTCCAACAGGTTTAATTGGAAGCACGCTAGCTTTCGGAGCAACGCTCCTTCATCAGGTGATAGTGGAGGGCTCGATCGTAACACTGTGTTACGATCGAGCCCTCCACTATCACCTGATGAAGGAACATCGCTCTGAAAGCTAGTGTTCTTCCAATTAAACCTTTTGGACTATAACCTGGTGTTGTGTGATTTTTAACTTTGTACACCCCAGTCCAACACCGGCATCTCCAAATCATGACTCCTTCTGTGAAGGAAGTGATGTGAAACTCTGCAAACCTGAAGAATTTATAGCTGTTGGGGGTCTGAGGCGGTGGAGCAGGACGCTTGGATCTGTGCTGTGTGGTTGATGGATGTTTATGCCTCAGGTATCAAGATGGATAGTGTAATTTGGGAGCAATATTAGGTTGGCCTACATGCTTTGGGATAAAGTGCCCACAAGGCACTGGATTTTCATTGTCAGGGCCTGGATGGGGTCTGCAGTTGGGTCAGTCAAACCAGGAAGCGTGTTGCAACTGCTACAGTGGATGCTGGGTGCAGATGCAGGCTGATTAAGAGGCGCTCCTATGTGCTTCAGGACCCTGTCTCTGCATAGAAAGACCCTGCCGCTCTCATTTCACATTCCAGTTCACTCCCTCCTATTCCATTCACATCACTTGACCCCTTCCATGTGCCTCAGGTCCCTCTTATCCACCGCTAATGTCATGTGTCATCAACCCTTGCACTTTAGAGGTGGCACGGTGGCTCAGTGGTTAGCACTGCTGCCTCACTGCAGTGAGGGGCCCGGGTTCGATTCCAATCTTGGGCGACAGTCTGTGTGGAGTTTGCACATTCTTCCCATGTCCACGTGGGCTTCCTTCAGGCGCTCCAGTTTCCTCCCACAATCCAAAGATGAGCAGGTCAGGTGAATTGGCCATGCAAAATTTCACATAGGTGCATTAGTCCGGGGTAAATATAGGTTAGGGGAATGGGTCTGGGTGGGTTACTCTTCGGAGGGTCAGTGTGGACTTGTTGGGCTGAAGGGCCTGTTCCCACACTATAGGGAATCTAATCTAATCTTAAAAAGCTGCCCGACTCCAGAAAATTGAGGGCAACTGGATGACGCCTATTCCCTTGATTGGGAGTGAAAGTGCAAGTCAAAAAATTGAACAACCCAGCACCTTTGAAATGCATGCAGGAAAATTGTAAACTTCCAGAATTGGGTTGGGAGTCCAAGCTGTTGAAACCCTTCCCAACTTGGTGAAAACCAGGCGTACGTCTTGGGTCTACAGTTGGGAAACCATTCCTCCTGAAGGGCTTATGCCCAAAATGTCGATTCTTCTGCTCCTTGGATACTGTGCTTTTCCAGCACTATTCTCTTGACTCTGATCTCCAGCATCTGGAGTCCTCACTTTCTCCTACATCTTTGGCTGTCTCGTCAATTGAAGCATAGCCCTGCATCAGCTTAGAATCTTGTCACAGTCTCCATTTGTGAAGGATGGAGATTCTCTGCTCAAAGACCAAGAGTTCAAAAATGCAACAGTCAAAGCAAATCGAGACAAATCCAGATCTGAATGCAATATTCCACAAGTTTTGAATGAAAGCACTGAAAATCCTGTTTCAAACTATGAACAACTTGATTAGAACATTGAGAGCATCTCTGTGAAACAATTGGATTCTCTCATATTAATGCGATTCCAATGGTGCACAAAGTGGTGGAACATCTAATTGGGAGACAGTTTTCAAATTATTGTCCTCTTATTTAACATAAATTGAGGCCAAAACAGAATCCTATTTCTTTGAATGATTTGGGCATAGACAATATTGAGTTTTTTTAAAAACTCTTTACTTACATTTGTGTATCACCAAGGCTTCATGGAAAGCAGCATCCACTTTATCTGCAGATGCTCCTGTC
This sequence comes from Hemiscyllium ocellatum, assembly GCF_020745735.1. Taxonomy (NCBI): domain Eukaryota; kingdom Metazoa; phylum Chordata; class Chondrichthyes; order Orectolobiformes; family Hemiscylliidae; genus Hemiscyllium; species Hemiscyllium ocellatum. The sequence goes on from NC_083424.1 coordinate 11,386,152, forward strand.
CAGCTCTTCTGCTCACACAAAGTCATTTACTCAAAGTCTCACGAGGACAAATATTAACACACAGCCTCGAGTATATGCAGACACGGAGGAGGGTTTTACAAAGTGAGGTTTACAATTCACTTTGACACTGGAGTGGTTAGGCAGAGGCATTCCCTGGTTGCTTAGAGTTTTGTGGAGACGGGGCAGCTTTTTTAAGAGCGAGGGTTGATGTCACGTCCTGTCTGAGGGGCTTTGAGGGGGGATAGGAGGGGAATGGGGCACATGGAGGGTCCCAAGTGGTGTGTATGGCAGCAGGAGTGAGGTGGTGTGAGGGATGAGAGTGGAAGTCCTCCCTAAGTTATCACAGAATACCACAGAATCCCTCCAGTGTGGATACAGGCCATTTGGCCCACCATGTCCACAACAACCCTCCGAAGAGCAATCCACCCAGATCCATCCCCTTACCCAATAACCCTACACCATCCATGACCAGTGCACCCAACCTTTACATGTCTGAACACTATGGGCAATTTAGCATGGTCAATTCACCTACCTGCACATCTTTGGATGGTGGGAGGAAACAAGAGCACCTGGAGGAAACCTACGCAGACACAGGGGAATGCGCAAACTCCACACAGACAGTCACCCGAGGCTGGAATCGAACCCAGGTCCATGACACTGTGAGGCAGCAGTGCTAACCACTGAGCCACCGTGCCACCTTCTGAGGTAATTATGTCATCTCTCAACCAATGCCTTGGAAAGCACAATTGTCTGATCATTGTCACAAAGTTATTTTTGGGGTCTTACTCTGCTTAAACAGTGTACTGCACTCCCTCCATTGTAACAGTGGCTATGTTATCAAAACACATAATTGGCTCTAACAGGTATTCCGATTCCTGAGATTGTGAATGACCCCATATAAAGAGAAGTGCATTCTTTGGTACTGTTGAAGAGAAAGATTGGGAGTGAAGAAAATCCAGAGCCAGGTATTTATTACTGATTGCTGCTTAGCGTGACAGACAAGAAACAGACAAATATCGACTGGAGTGATATCCACTTACACACCCCAGACCCATAACAGCCTAATGACACTTAGTGTGGCTTTTCTCCAATTACATCCACCTGGCCCTGTACCGACAGCACTCACAGAATCCCTACAGTATGGAAGCAAGCCATTCGGCCCAATAAGTCCACATCAGCACTCCGAAGAGCAATCCACCCCATCACTCTATATTTACTCCTAACTAATGTACCTAAGCTACACATCCCTGAACACTAAGGGCAACTTAGTATAGTCAGCTCATCTGACGTGCACATCTTTGTGACCGTAGTAGGAAACCTACGCAGACACGGGGAGAATGTGCAAACTCTACACAGACAGCCACCTGAGGCTGGAATCGAACCCAGGTCCCTGGCACTGTGAGGCAGCAGTGCTAACCACTGAGCCACTGTGCTTGGACTCTCCTCACCAACTACTTCAGGAAAGTGGAGATAACAATAGAGAACAGAATGAGAGGAAGTGGGAATAAAGCATGTTTATAACAACTGCACAAATGTACTCTGCACCTTCAAATAAACAAGACGGATTTCTGAATGTATAATGGACCACCTAACAACGTAGGTATGTCCTTTGAGACGAACCCTTGGGCTGGAGCTTGTCAGCGATTTTCCTCGACTTTCCTTCATGTATCTGAATGGGTAAGCCATCTATGTACTGGATAGAATAGAATAGAATCCCTGCAGTGTGGAAACAGGACATTAGGCCTTTGAAGAGTAACCCGCCCAACTCATCCCCCTATTACTCTATATTTACCTCTGACTAATGCACCTAACCTACACATCCCTGAACACTATGGGTAATTTTGCATGTCCAATCCACCCTAGCCTGCACATCTTTGGACTATGGGAGGAAACCGGAGCACCCAGAGGAAATCCATGCAGACACAGGGAGAATGCGCAAACTCCACACAAACTGTGACCCAAGACTGGAATTGAACATGGATCCCTGGTGCTGTGAGGCAGCAGTGCTAACCACTGAGCCACCATGCTGCCCTTGAAGTTAACCCTTTATTGTGATGTGATGCGCAGGTATCTCTAAGAGGGGGTTGTTGACCTGCACTATCCACCTGCACTATCCACTATGACATGTAATCCCACAAATCTGTGAACAGAGCAGCAGTCGTGGAGGTTGAAAGTACCTGCACAGATTCCCAGTTACCACATTGTGCATACCGTCTGATCTTCAAATAAAGAGTGCCACATTATTCTTTACCACTCCCTGTTGCATGATTGATTTTTCTGTAATAAGTGGAAGAATGTATTACTGACCAGAATTCGCAAGTTTTGAGAAGATTTGTAGCTCAGGTTGAGGTTCTGGATGTAAGTTTGCTCACTGAGCTGGAAGATTCATTTTCAGAGGTTTCGTCACCATACTAGGTAGCATCATTAGTGAGCCTCCGGATGAAGCACTAGTGGCATTTTATGTTCTAATTATGTGTTTAGGTTTCTTTGCTTTGGTCATGTCATTTCCCATGGTGATGTCATTTCCTGTTCTTTTTCTTAGGGGATGGTAAATGGGATCCAAGTCAATGTGTTTGTTGACAGAGTTCCGGTTGGAATGCCATACTTGTAGGAATTCTTGTGCATGCCTCTGTTTGGAAGGAAGTGTTATCCCAGTAGTAGTGGTATACTTCCTCATCTGTATGTAAGGATACTAGTGAGAGTGGGTCGTATCGTTTTGTGGCTAGTTAATGTTCATACATGAAGGTTAATAATTTTGAATCTTACTCCCTCATTCAAACATACTTGCTTAAGACAAATGAGGATCATCTGTCTTGAACTTGGGCTGATAGAAGGGGCATGGTGTGGAACCAAAATGTTTAATCTGAGACACAGATAAAAATGGCAATTGGGATTTATCTAACACTGCCATGCATCAATTTGATTGATATTGGTGTGCTGCAGTGCTAATGGATAATCTGTCAACAATTCACAGATATTCTGCCACAGCCCAAGTATAAAACAAAAGAAGGCTGTTGAGTCCAGCATTGTTTGTGACACGCATTGCCCTGAACGCTCATTAACTGATTCACATGAATAACCACAGACTGCTCCAGCGCAAAGGAAACATTTCCACCATGGCCCCAGCACAACTGAGAACAGGCTACTAAACTGGATGAGCAGCTGTGATCAACACATCCGCCAATGTTGAATGGAGGAACAGCTCAGAGGGATGAATGCAGGGCTTAAAAATGTGCTGCTGGAAAAGCGCAGCAGGTCAGGCAGCATCAAAGGAGCAGGAGAATCGACATTTTGGGCATAAGCCCTTCTTCAGGAATGAGGAGTATGTGTCAAGCAGGCTAAGAGAAAAGATAGGGAGGAGGGACTTGGGGGAGGGGCATTGGGAATACAATAGGTGGAAGGAGGTTATGGTGAGGGTGATAGGCTGGAGAGGGGGTGGGGGCGGAGAGGTCGGGAAGACGATTGCAGGTCAAGAAGGCGGTGCTGAGTCTGAGGGTTGGGACTGAGAAAAGGTGGGTGGAGGGGAAATAAGAAAGGTGGAGAAATCTGCATTCATCCCTTGTGGTTGGAGGGTTACTAAGCGGAAGATGAAGCGCTCTTCCTCCAGGCATCGTGTTGTCATGGTCTGGCGATGGAGGAGGCCAAGGACCTGCATGTCCTTGGCGGAGTGGGAGGCGGAGTTAAAGTGTTCAGCCAAAGGGCGGTTGGGTTGGTTGGTGCGGGTGTCCCAGAGGTGTTCTCTGAAACATTCCGCAAGTAGGCGGCCTGTCTCCCCAATGTATAGGAGGCCACATTGGGTGCAGCGGATGCAGTAAATGATGTGTGTGGAAGTGCAGGTGAATTTCTGATGGATATGGAAGGATCCCTTGGGGCCTTGGAGGGAAGTGAGGAGGGAGGTGTGGGCACAAGTTTTGCATCTCTTGCGGTTGCAGGGGAAGATGCCGGGAGTGGAGGTTGGGTTAGTGGGGGGTGTGGATCTGAAGAGGGAGTCGCAGAGAGAGAGGTCTTTCCGGAACGCTGATAGGGGTGGGGCCTCATCTTCCGCCTAGGAACCCTCCAACCACAAGGGCTGAATGCAGATTTCTCCAGCTTCCTCATTTCCCATTCCCCCCACCTTATCTCAGTCCCAACCCTCAGACTCAGCACCGCCTTCTTGACCTGCAATCTTCTTCCCGAACTCTCCGCCCCCACTCCCTCTCTGGCCTATCACCCTCACCTTAACCTCCTTCCACCTATCGTATTCCTAACGCCCCTCCCCCAAGTCCCTCCTCCCCACCTTTTATCTTACCCTGCTTGGCACACCTTCCTCATTCCTGAAGAAGGGCTTATGCCCGAAATATCGATTCTCCTGCTCCTTTGATGCTGCCTGACCTGTGCACTTTTCCAGCAACATATTTTCAGCTCTGATCTCCAGCATCTGCAGTCCTCACTTTCTCCTCAGAGGGCTGAATGCCCTACTTCTGCTCCACTTCTTGTTTCTGTTAACGTGCACAATAAACTCTCGGTCATCATTGGAAATAATTTTGTGCACACTGTGGCGTTTTGCCCTCAGTAGACTCACTGGCTGACGAGGATAGCTGGTTTGATTTGATTTGATTTATTGTAGGCACATGCACCTAAGTACAGTGAAAAGTTTTGTTTTGTGAGCAGTACAGGAAGATCGTAGCGAACAAGGACATACAGAGATCATAGGGTGAACAGAGTGAGGCATACAAGGTTACATCAGCACAGCAGCAGCACGTTGGCTCAGTGGTTAGCACTGTTGCCTCAAGGGACCTTGGTTCAATTCCACCCTCGGGTGACTGTCTGTGTGAGGTTTGCACATTCTCCCTGTGTCTGTGCAGGTTTTCTCCGGATGCTCTGGTTTCTTCCTGCAGGTTACTGAGTTTGTCATGGGAAATGCAGGGATAGAGCATAGGGGTGGTGGGTCTGGGTGGGATGCTCTTTGAACAGTCGATGTGGGCCAAATAGCCTGTTTCCACACTGTACAGATTTCATTAAAACAAAGTAGGATTTGTATTTAGTTTGGGTTCCAGGTAACCAGGTAAATCGTTTAGACTGAGCTTTTCCCTTTGCCTGAGTTGCGGTGATCCTCAGGTCAAACCGCCACCAGTCTTTTATAAGGGAGCAGTCCTATGATCTGGTAAGGTTATGGTGGCCTCACTTTTACTGGACAATCCCAAAGGCTCCGCAGCTCACTGCTGTTTTGTACCTACTTCAGGCCTCCAAGCTCTTGAGAAATCAATTATGAAATGGACCAGCTCGTTTTAAGTTGGCGTTGAGAGTCCAGGAGTGTTTTATTTGAAGCGCTTTGGGCATTTATTCCGCATAAGTCAATCTTCCACTGCCAAATATTGTGCCCACTAATAGAGAGAAGGAAAAGAAATTAAATCCTAAAACTGAATTACAACGCTTGGGAAATATAAGCACCTGCCAATACCTCTCAAACTCCAAAGTACGAAAAAGAATTATCTTTCTGCTTGAAACATCTTTAGGATATCATCGGTTGATGAAAAATCATTGGGCTTAACATGTGTTTTCCTTCAAGGTGAGCTGGAACTGACTTGCTGTGCACTTCCTCAATACCTGCAGAATCTTCAACCTCACTTCATAAACCTCATTTGGAGTTGATTTTTTGTTGTGTGTGACAAAGATAAAGTCTCCCCTTGGTCTTGGATACAAAAAGCTAACAGGCCTGCACATAATCTCCTGAAGCAGACAAAGCTTATCATGAGGGTTTAAAAGGCAGTTTATCAGAGCGATGTACATATTACCTGTTATCTCCCGTTGTCCCTGCTAACTGCTTTCAACTGCACAATCTCAGGTCCACAGAAAAGCAGTAAAAGTTGGAAAAGCCATGTAGACATTCTCAAAAATGAATCTAATGTGCTTGAAATTCACTCCTTCAAACATCCACAACTAATTCTCCTGTAGACTATTTGATTTTTACATATAAAGTATTCTGCACAGCTGATCTGTGTAAACATTTATGCACCATAGAATCTTCTTCCAATCTATCAGGTCCTTTTTCTACTCCTTTTTATCTAGCTTTCTCTTCAATGTTTGTGTATTCACTTTGTTACGGACTAGGCCAGGCTCCCTCTCAATATTTTAAGAAGGTAGCCCAGATCATAACTTTTTTTTCAAAGGCAGATGTAAAGTGGATATTCCAGGAGTGATACAGCTGGTCAAACCACTCAGTGTCAAGTGAAACATAACTTAGCTACACATTATGGTTGAAACATGAACAAAAGAAAACAGAATCTAGAATAACTTAACTATTCAAAAACTCAAACAACTTAAAATCACTATTTAACAAAGCTGCCCAATTCCCACAATATCCCATAAACACAACCCTTGGCAAAAGGTAAATTCAAACACAGGTTCTTACAGGCACGAGAGATTTCAGAGAAGGGAGTCACGGAAGAAACATCTGTTGAAGCATGGAACCTCTTTTCACTGTAGCTGCTTCTCTAGGTCCCCTGTAGTTTTTTGACTGCCTGTCAAAACTAAACCAAACCAGAATAAACCTGAATTGGGAGAAGTGACCACTCCCTTTCATTGTACAACTGTTTTTAAAAATCCTAAAGGCCTACTCTGACTGTTGACTTAGACGGTTTCTATCCCAGTGTGCTCAGCTCTGAAGTCTTTCTGGGCTCCCTGTGTTTATTCAGCTTTGCTATGTTATGCGTGTTGTGGAATCAACTAGGATCATTGAATCCCTACAGTGTGGAAACAGGCCATTAGGCCCAACAATTCCACACTGCCCCTCCGAAGTGTATCCCACCCAGACCCAATCCCCTAGCCTATCATTCTACATTTGCCCCTGACTAATACATCTAACCTACACATCACTGAACACTGTGGGAAATTTGGCACGCCAATTCACCTAATCTGCACATCATTATATTCTGGGAAGAAGCCAGAACATCCAGAGGGAACCCACGCAGACACGGGCAGAATGTGCAAACTCCACACAGACAGTCACCTGAATCTGAAATCAAACCCAGGTCCCTGGCGCTGTGAGGCTGCAGTGTTAACCAATGAGCCGCCGTGCCACCAATAACTATTTCCAGACAAAGACAAAAATCACACAACATCAGGTTATAGTCCAACAGGTTTATTTGGAAGCACTAGTTTTCGGAGCAACGCTCCTTCATCATGTGGTTGTGGAGTATAAGATCGTACACTGTAAACTTTTGCTGTAAATTCTGCGTCTTATGATCTTATACTTCACAACCACTTGATGAAGTTACAGAACTCCAAAAGCTAGTGCTTCCAAATAAAGCTGTTGGACTGTAACCTGGTGCTGTGAGATTTTTAACTTTGTCCATCCCAGTCGAGCACCGCTATCTCCACATCACGACTTCCACCTAAGTTGGAGCAGAGTGATCCCAACGATTCTCCTTGTTATATTAGGCCCAATGGCCTAGCTGGTTTACAACACAAGAGGATGAACCATAGAAACATAGAAAATGGAAGCCAGGAGTAGGCCATTTGACCCTTCAAGTCTGCTCTGCCATTCAACATGATCATGGCTGATCATCCAATTCAGTCCCCTGTTTAGACTTCCTCCCCAAATCTTTTGATTCTTTTAGCCCCAAGAACTATGTCCAACTTCTTATTGAAAATATCCAATATTTTGGTCTCAACTGTTTCCTATGGCAGAGAATTCCACAGACTCACCACTCTCTGGGTGAAGACATTTTCCACATCTCAGTATTAAATGGCCTGCTCTTTATCTTTGGATGCTAACTCCTGGTTTTGGACTCCTTGGTTATCATGAACATCATTCCATGGTTCAACCTGTTAAAAGTTTATAGAACTCCATGAGATTCCCCCTAATCATTCTCAACTCCAGTGAACATAATGCTAACTCATCTAGTTTATCTTCATATATCAGTCCTGCCATCCCAGGAATCCATCTGTAAACAGTTGATGCACTCCATCAATCACTGGAAAATTCTTCCTCAGATAAAATCATGCACAGTAATCCAGATGTCAGTTCACCAATGCCAGGTACTGGTCATCCCTACTCCTGTATTTGAATCCCCTCGCCATGAAGACCAACGTACCCTTTGCCTTGCCAAGGTCTGCCAGACCAGCTTATTTTCAGCAACTAGTGTATGAGGTCACCCAGATTGAGTTTCACCGTCTCCTTCCCCAGCGTATGACCATTCAGTTACTAATCTGCATTCCTGTCTTTGCGACTAAGTGGGTAATCTCATACTTACCTACATTGTACTGCGATTAAGAAGTGGGGTGCTGGAAAAGCACAGCCGGTCAGGCAGCATCCCAAGAGCAGGACAGTCGACATTTCGAACATAAGCTCTCCATCAGGAATGTGATGAGACTGCATTTGCCCATTCACTCAACTTGTATCAATACACACTACAACACCTCTGCGTTGTGCTGCCATCTAGCTTTGCGGCTTAGCTGGCTGGGTTTGTGACAACCACAAACTGTCAGACAATAATGCTCAAAAGATCAATTCACACTGTCAAGTTAGAGAAAAAAGACAGAAGTTTACGACAGAAGGCAAACTCAGACAAATAAATATAGTGAAGGAATTGGAGGAAATACTGGACCACCCACTGTAAGCAAAAGCATTCCTTAATCCGAAGAGGGCTAATTGCATATTCATGAACGTTATTGTTAATACTTTGTTCCTCATTAACTCTTCCATAAGCCATCTTGCTGCTGTGAATTCTGGTCCATTTTAAACCATATCTTCCATCGGAGTCCTGCTGTCTCTTCATTTGCTTCCAGGAAGTACAGGTCTCCCTCTTACACCAGCAGGATTTGGAGCAAATCGCTATGAATGTGCTTCAAATTCTCACCAAAGCTGTGTTCTTACAGAGGATCAGCTCATCTTGTGATACCAATTCAAGTTTCAATGAAGGTCTGGACTCCTGATCGATATTGGCACAAGAGAGAGAACTGTAACACCAAACAAAACTCAAATCAAATAGCCTTTCTGAACTCTTCAATTGTTTTCCGTCTGTCAATGACAAAGCAAGAATGTGGGAACAGGAAGGAAGGGTGATGCCAACAGCCTCATTTGTTATGAGTTTAGTGATAAGCTCAACTTGCTCACAATCTGAACTGTTTCTGGTCCCCAGTCTTAGTTTTAGACAGAATTCGCGAAGACCTGGCTAAAGGATTTAATTGTATCCGACAACACATTTTTCTGGAAGTTGGGTGGCAGTTGTTACCCATCCCTAGTTGCCTTTCGCAAGTGGCACTGAGCTATGTTCTCAAGTACAATATATTGACTTGCTCGGGATTTCAGAGGCCAGTGGAAGCCGTTTGAAACTTAATTAAAGAATGGATGTACTCATGGCCAATATGAAGATTACATAAGATAATATCAAAGGAGAGAGTACACTGTATTCCATTGAGCTCAAGCCTCCTGTCTTCCTTCTCATTTCATAATACTCTTGATAATCAGCTCAGCTAAAAGGCTGAATCACCTCCTCCATGACCTTCACTCTTGGTTGTACATTGGATACAATTAACTCAAGTCTCCGCTGTATGGTTAAAGGGTCTAACCTTTTACACAGAGAATTCAGCACAGACCCAGTCCACACTGCCCAAGCAGACCATACTGACATTTATACTTTCACTCTAACTTCCTTCCACTCTTCGTCACTTAGACAGGGTAGACAGGAAGAACCTTTCCCCTCTGTGCAGGGATTGATGATCAGGGGCAGAGGTTTAAGGTCATGGGACAGGAGGTTTAGAGGGATGTGAAGAAGCAAGTTTTTACCCAGAGGGTGGTGGGAATATGGAACTCACTGCATGTAAAGGTGATAGAGCTGGGAACTCTCAGGATATTGAGGAAGTATTTAGATGTGAACTTGCAATAGCAAGTGATGGAAAATAGGATGAAAGGTTAGGTGGATGTTTTTGACTGACATATATTTGATGGGCCGAAGGGCTTTCATCCTGTGCTGGAACTCTATGCATCTAAGTCTATCAGTGCAATTGCCTATTTCCTTCTTAACCAAATGCTTATCTAATTTCTTCTTAAGTGCATCTAGATGATTTACCTCAGCTACTCACTGTGGTATTGAGTTCAACATTCACACAGGTCACTTGGTAAATAAGTTTCTTTTAATTCCTCTGTTGATTCCTTGAACATAATATAATGATTTGATTCCAGCATCAGGCAACTGTCTGTGTGGAGTTTACACATTCTCCCTGTGTCTGCGTGGGTTTCCTCTGGTTGCTCCAGTTTCCTCCCACAATCCAAAGATGTGCAGGTTAGGTGAATTGGCCAGGCTAAATTGCCCGTAGTGTTAGGTGAAGCGGTAAATGTAGGGGAATGGGTCTGGGTGGGTTGCTCTTCGGGGTCGGTGTAGACTTGTTGGGCCAAAGGGCCTGTTTCCACACTGTAGGGAATCTAATCTAATCTAAAATAATTTATCTATCTGGAATAAGCATATAGCTATATCAATGAGGAGATCGCATGGTTATGTGATATCAAGACAGAGCCATATTTTATAGCTCTAGTTATTATAATAAGGTTAGCCATGTGAACCTCATAGAATATGAGTTCCTTGATTGGGGGCTGCTAATCTGATACATTCAGGAAGCCCTGGCTGACAGATATAAACAAGAGTGACAGAGATACTAACGCTCTGGGATTGACTCTGACAAGGCTGAGTCAAGGACCTTTCATGTGTAAATAAAGGGTGTCTTGGTGATGGGATACCAGCCTCTGTGGAGTTATTTCACTGCCCATCAGCTAGGGTGGCACGGTGGCTCAGTGGTTAACACCGTGGTCTCACAGCACCAGGGATCCAGGTTCAATTCCAACATTGGGTGACTGTCTGTGTGGAGTTTGCACACTCTCCCCATGTCTGCATGGGTTTCCTTCGGGTGCTCCTGTTTCCTCCCACAGTCCAAAGATGTGCAGGCCAGGTGAATTGGCCATGCTAAAGTACCTATAGTGTTAGGTGCATTAGTAAGGAGTAAATGTAGGGTGGTGGAGTGGGTCTGGGTGGGTTACTCTTCAGAGGATCGGTGTGAACTTGTTGGGCCAAATGGCCTGTTTCCACACTGTAGGTAATCTAATTTTCACTTGCAGGTTTCAAATCTATTCATAGATCCCTATTACAAAACTAATGAAATGAAAGCAATGTACGACTCTTTGATGTCAAATGGACTTCTGAACTATTTCTCAATCTTACTGTGGTCAGATGTCCAAGACAAACACATCTGCAGGCAGTGTCAGCCGCTGCACCAGGGTTTCAGAATCTGCCTGGAGATCCTATGGTGCATTTGCGAGGCTGAGGGCTATTAGGGAGCTGGTCACACCACAATTTAGAAGCCTACAGACAGTGCTAACTGTTATTCCATTTGGAAACAGGTGAGGTTCTCAAGGGTGCAGCCAGGCCTTAGCACAGTGCACTGTTAACGATTCAAATGTGGGATTGCACAAGAATTAAGTTGCTGGAGTGGTACTTGAACCTGTAACTTTCCTGATGCAAAACATAAGAGCCACTGAGCACTGTGCACCATCAGAGTAGGGAAGAAGGAATAAAGTGAGTACTGCAGATGATGGAGATCAGAGTCAAGGTTAGAGTGGTGCTGGAAAAGCACAGCAGGTCAGGCAGCATCTGAGGAGCAGAAGAATTGATGATTCAGGCAAAAGTGCTTCACCAGGAATTCCCGATAAAGGGCTTTTGTCCAAAGTGTAAATTTTCCTGCTTCTCAGATGCTGCCTGACCTGCTGTGGTTTTTCAACACCACTCTAAGAAGGAATAAAGGCCAGGGCAGCAGATATAAATCCTCTGTGAGCTATTAACCCTCTCTGCAACGTGTACCAGAGGAAGAATTTATAGACAATGCAGATCTGATGTAAACGTTGAAAAGGAGTCCAGAGTTGAACAGGACATTCACCAAATATTAGTAGCATAGCAGCATCCCTGTATTTTTATCCAAACAACAAAGTCAGCACTAAAAGCCAATTTATCAGCAATAGCTGATATTCTTTCATAAAAAATGCAAGACAAAGACCATCTGCAAAAATAAATTAGAATTAGAATTACCTCCCCAATTCATTATTATTGATGAATTCCCCCCATCACCAACTTACCAAAGTTTCCCAAAAACCTGACGCGATTGGTTAAATACTGTGGATTCTCAGACAACTCAGGAGCTGGGAGTTCTGGGATGAATAACTCACCTCCTGTCCCAATGCCTCCCTGCTATCAAGTCTGGAATGTGATAGAGTGCTCTCCCACTGTCTGGAGGAATGCAGCTCCAATGAGACTCAAAACTTCAGCACCATCTACAACAAAACAGCCTGCTTGATCAGCACCCCAACCCATGAGGTTAAACCAGCCCTCCCTCCAGCACTGGTAAGCAGTGGTAGCAATACATACCATCTGCCTGATGAGCTACAGGAACTTACCAATGGCACCATCAAACCCATGACCTCTAGCACATGGAAGGGCATGGGCAGCAGATATATGGGAAGTTCCTTTCCAATTCAGACACTGTTCTGACTTGGATTGAGATTGTCATTGATTTGCTGTCACCAGGACAAAATCTTTACCAATCAAGCCAGTATAATGCTCCAAATGGAGCATGATGGCTCAAGCGCAGCAGCCTACCATCATCTTAAAACACAAAACATAGAACATTACAGCACATTAGGGGTCCTTTGACTCTCGATGTTGCGCCGATCTGTGGAACCAATCTGAAGCCCATCTAACCTATACTATTCCATTTTCATCCATATGTTTATCCAATGACCATTTAAATGCCTTTAAAGTTGGCAAGTCTCCTACTGCTGCAGGCAGTAAAGAAACTACCTCTGACATTTACCTCTACCTCACCCTCAATTTAAAGCTATGTCCCCTCATGCTATCCATCACCATCTGAGGAAAAATGCTCTCACTATCCACCCTATCTAACTCTCTGATTATCTTATAAGTCTCAATTAAGTCACTTCTCAACCTTCTTCTCTCTCACGAAATCAGTCCCTCAGCCTCTCCTCAGAAGACCTTCCCTCCATATCCGGCAACAACCCAGTAAATCTCCTCTGAACCCTTTCCAAAGTTTTGACAACCTCCCTATAAAGCGGTGAGCAGAGCTGTACACAATATTTTCAAGGGAAATTAAGGATGGGCAATAAATTTGGGCCAGCCAGAGAATCTCATGGTCCAAGAGTAAATAAAAAAAAAAGTAACAACTAAATTCTCAGGTAGTTAGTGCAATCAGCCAGCTGCAGTTACCCATGAGCTGAGGAATGGTCAAATTGACCCAAAATATTAGCTCTGTTTTCTCTCCATGGATGCTGTCAGGCCTGCTGAGCTTCTCCAGCAAGTTAAGTTTTTGTTTTACCTTTCTGGCATCTGCACCCGTTTTTATTATAGCCTTGTCTCCGTCGATCTGCTACATCCATGAATTTCAGGGACAACCCTTTCCAGTACTGAATCAGTTAAACTTTGCGCAAATTGATATTCTGCACATATTTCCCTTTCTCTGGTCACTCAGTGTTTGAAACTTCTGTATGCAGGGATGGCATTGCTGCATGAATTCTAATATCATTTTCCTTTGCCCTATCTCTAACCCAAGCTGCAGCTTCCATTCTGACTTTGCTATTACAGGACAAATTGAAATTCTGGAGTAAATAGAAACATTCTTTTTTCAAATGTACATGACTCACCATCAGGGAATCAACACCAACCACTGCACGTTTTCACGTGCTCCTCTGTATCTATATAACTGTGTGCAGAAAGTACATTGCTGCTATGTATCCCAGACGTGTAGAGAAAAATCATGAGACATCCAACGGCTTTTTGATTAGTTTGGCATCTCCCACAATAAAGGTTACACAAAAATGTTACTCAAAAAAAAACATGTCTCATTCACTTCAGAATTTAGCTCTTTCTGCGAGTGACAGTGAAGCTTCAGTGAAATGGGCCCTTCTACTGCCATCAACTTTGCTTTCTGTGTTTCACTCGAAACTAACACAAAGGTTCATGTTCGCAGTTAATGGATTTGACAAAGTTTTTAACTGTGCGAGTGCCTTCCACCTGAGTCACTCCAACATCCTCTCCAACTGCTCCACTGATAATGTTACTCAGGAGCCCTGCTATCTGCTCAGAGCGGCAGCTTCTCTCGTCAGGACAATGTTTGACTGACACCCAGCACTGACAGGATGCTGCCCCTGCCATTGGTCCTGTTTTAAAGAAAAGAAAGATGCTAAACTCAGACTCCATCTGCTTTCTCGAGTGGTGACAAAAATTCCGTAACTCAATTTCAAAGAGGGGTGAGGTACTGCTCCCTGGTGGACAGGACCCTTGGATGTGCCCCATCCATTTCCCACACTCATTCTCTCACTCCTTCTCCTCCCTACCACAATGATGATTGGGTACCCTTGATCCCCACTCACCACCTCACTAACATCCACATCCAAACCATCATAAGTTGGCATTTCCATTATCTCCAGCCTGATGCCACCACAAGACATATTGTCCCCTCCTCTCCCTTGCCAACCTACCGCATGGACCGTTCCCTCTAGGACATTTTGATTCACTCTTCCTCCATTCCCAACACCTCCTACACTCTCACAGCACCTTCTCATGCAATCACAGAAGTTGCACTACTTGTCCATTTAGGTCCTCCCTCCTCTCCATTTTCCAAATGAAGCAACAATTTATCTGTACCATGCTCAATTTATAAAATCACACAACACCAGGTTATAGTCCAACAGGTCTAATTGGAAGCATATTAGCTTTCGGAGTGACGCTCCTTCATCAGGTGATAGTGGAGGGCTCGATCGTAACACAGAATTTATAGTAAAAATTTACAGTTTGATGTAACTGAAATTATACATTGAAAAATTGATTGTCTGTTAAGCCTTTCATCTGTTAGAATACAGTGATAGCTTCACTTCTTTCATGTGTAAATGACAAAACCTTTTTTTAAAAGTTGCATTCTCAGGTTAACTGTTAACAATGGTGATAGCTAGACAATATGTTGAAGGTGTTGGCCACCTGTGTTCTCTGTCTATGCCATGATGTTTAGATTGATTCTAATCTAAAAAGTGAGATAGTGGAGTTTTACATAAATTCATGCAGTTTTTGAGCTCAGAGTTCTAGATGAATGCATGCAGTTTTTGAGCAAAGTCCAATGTAACTCTACAAGTACAAATTCACCCCACAAAATATATGTGTGCATGTGTGTCTTTGTCTGTGTGTGTGTGTGTCTGTCTGGGTGGGGGTTGTGAGTGTGAGAAAGTGTGTGTGTGTGTGTCTGTCTGGGGTGGGGGTTGTGAGTGTGAGAAAGTGTGTGTGTGTGTGTGTGTGGTATGTGTATGCAATGAGCTGTCAGAGGAAGTGGTGGACGCTGGTATAATTGCAACATTTAAGAGGCATTTAGATAGGTATATGAACAGGACGGGTTTGGAGGGATACGGGCCGGGTGCTGACAAGTGGGGCTAGATTGGGTTGGGATATCTGGTCGGCATGGACGAGTTGGAATAAAGAGTCTGTTTCTGTGCTCTATGACTCTATGACCTTCTTCTATGTCATTTATCAATCCTCATTCCTCTTGACATGGGTTGCGTTCAGCAAAGCCAATCCATTTTCACCCACTCACAGTCCTCTATTATCAACTACCCAACTTTTCCTCTTCTCTGAATTACTGCCAACAATCCCTCTGCTCCTCTCTCCCTATTTCTGTGCTCTGTCTCCATTATCTCTCTCTGTTATTTGTGGTATCTTGCTGTGTGGCAGTTTGTTGCTACGCTTGCTTTGTAATGGTGACTACACTTCAAGAGCACTTCGCTGACTGTGACACATTTGAGAAGTCACGAAAGGTCCCAAATAAACATAAAGTCTGTCTTGACTTATAAATACCATGTGGCGAATATCTATTCTCTTATTCCTTCATGTATAGGGAATGTATATCAGTGGTAAGGCCAACATTTGTTCCCCTTGGAGAGTAAGAGTTGTTCTTAAACTAATTGGCCCACTGTTAGAGAACAGTAAAGAGTCAAGCACATTGTCAGAGATGGACCAGACCAGACAGGATGGTAGAATCTCTTCCATAAAGGACATTAGGGAACAAGACAGGTTTACAATGAGAATGGTCATTATAGCTTTTAATTCTAAATTTTATTGAAATCAGATGATACCATATGACTTAGTAGGATTTGAACACCTGCTTTCAGAATATTAGTTTGGAGCTCTAGATTTCTATTCCACTAACATTACCACATCTTTGGAAATCAGCAGAAATAATGATGCTACCAGGAATGGAGGGTTTGAGTTAGAAAGAGAGACTAGATAGGCTGGGACCTTTTTCACTGAGCATAGGGGGTTGAGGGGTGACCTTATATATAGAGGTTTATAAAATCATGACAGGCATAGATAAAGTGAATAACAAGGGTCTTTTCCCTAGGGTGAGGGATTTCAAGACTAATGGCCACAGTTTTAAGTTGAGAGGAGAAAGATTTAAAAAGGACATGAGGGGAAGCTTTTTTACGCAGAGAGTGGTTTTATGTGTGGAATGAACTGCCAGAGGAAGTGGTGGAGGCAGGTACAGTTGCAACATTTAAAAGACATTTGGATAATTTCATGAATAGGAAAGGCTTGGAAGGATATGGGCTAAACGCAGGCAGGGGGGACTAGTTTCGTTTGGGAACACAGTCGGCGTGGACTGGTTGAACCAAAGGGTCTGTTTCCATGTTGTGTGACTCTGTGACGACAAGTTACTTTAGTAGCTCTGTGTTGGAGCTAGAGGAAAAAAATACTGGGCCTGATTATTTAACCTTTTTTGCAAGTGACGGGTTTTGGAGAGCATTTTAAACGTTTTATAATCTTTCCATGATCTAATCCCTTGGCAGTACTCACCGATGTGATTTAGATATCAGAAACACCTGGGACAATGTCGCATTGTAGTGTGTGCAGCACATGAGAGCCTGACTTGACAATGGCAGACAAACAAGGTAGAGCCTGGGCTAGAAAGGAGAATAAAACTTCTTGTAAACCTGAACAGTGAACCTTAGCCTCCCATTGCTTTGGCTATCCCTATCTCTGCAACCATTTCTGCCCCTACAATCCTCTGAGGTTTCTAAGGCTTTGTCATTCTGTCCATCTTTGATCTTATTGGTTTCACCATTGGTGGCCATGCCTTCAGCTTATACCGATCAATTATCGTGACCAGTATTAGTTCACAAGCAGTATTGTGCATTTTTAATGGAGAAAGCCCCAGAATGCAGTGAAACATGTGACAAGCTGCCCTGCCAACCTGTGCTATCATCTTTTCTACTGTGATATACATGGTTCTGGCTGATAAATCGCTGATAAATCAAACCACTTGATTTCTTATTCTCATTGCTAAGCACTCCAATGTTGTTTTGGATGTAGGTTTGCTTGCTGAGCTGCAAGGTTCATTTCCAGATGTTTCGTTACTGAAGGTAACATCTTCAGTGGGCCTCAGGCGAAGCAATGCTAAAAATTCCTGCTTTCTATTTATATGTTTGGGTTGCTTTGGGTTGGTGATGTCATTTCCTGTGGTGATGTTATTTCTTGGGTGAAGTCACCTCCTGTTCCTTTTCTCAGGGGGTGGTAAATGGGGTTTAACTCGATGTGTTTGTTGATAGAGTTCCGGTTGGAATGCCATGCTTCTAGGAATTCTCGTGCGAGTCTCTGTTTGGCTTGTCTTAGGATGGATGTGTTGTCCCAGTCGAAGTGGTGTCCTTCCTCATCCATATGTGAGGATACTAGTGAGAGAGGGTCATGTCTTTTTGTGGTTGTTGGTGTTCATGTATCCTGGTGGCTAGTTTTCTGCCTGTTTGTCCAATGTAGTGTTTGTTACACGGTATTTTGTAAATGACATTAGTTTTACTCATTGTCTGTATAGGGTCTTTCAAGTTCATTATCTGCTGTTTTAGTGTGTTGGTGGCTGGTGGGTTACCATGATGCCAAGGGGTCTGAGTAGTCTGGCAGTCATTTCCGAGATGGCTTTGATGTAGGAGAGAGTGGCTAGGGTTTCTGGACGTGTTGTTTTTGTTCTGTTGTTTTTTTTCCGTCTCAGAGGACAGTCTGTTGTTGAGCAGCCTGGCCATTATCAATGCCAGCCTGACTTTGAATCACTAATGGGCTTCACCAAAATCTGTATTCTCTTCATCTGAAAGTGAAGAAGTTTCAAGAATTTGTAATAACAGATTGGCTGTTTGGTGTGGTTTTTGGTTGTGGTCGTGTCTGCAATGAGTGATTTCCCACAAATAGCTTGACATGAAGATTTTTATCACTGTAAAGAGATACAATGACAACAATCTCTACGGGTTCAGAATGTTTCTTCAATTGAGTGTTCAGCAAAAAGCAAGTGTAATCCCATTTTATCTCAGATTTTAATGCTGAAATACAGCTGTAATCCAAAAAAAGGATTAAAGTATCACAATACAGAATTACAAACTGTAGGCAGAATGATTATAAGGTCCATATAAATGTAGTAAATTTTACAGACAAATGCCGGGTGAGCCACATTGCAAACCAAAGAGATAGAGTTAGACAGGAAAAAAAACTAAGAAATAATGTGCAAGACAAATTGACTTCTTTGTTTTTGTTGGAACAGGAGTAGACTGGCAACTGTCCTAACTTTGTTTTTGTTGCATTTATCAACATTTCCTGCCTGCCCCCTTCCACACATCCTCCACTTCATCTCAAAAATAGTATTATTGTTCACGGCCAGCTTGCTGCTTTTGGGAGTTTGCTTTGTACAAACTGGCTGCCCCAATTCTTACTTTCCAATATTTATTAGATTCTAAACGCACTTCCTTTGGGAATAAAGTGCCATGGTATGTCATGAAATCCTGATGGATGCTACATAAATGTAAATTTTTCTTTCATTATTTATAAGTATATCTCATTGTCTCCCGATGTGCTTCAATGGAAATTTACACGCAAGGTGTAACATAATCTTAGTTGCTAAAGAGCTCTTACTTAGTATATCCATGTTTGTATGTTCCTTCCCAACGGGACACTTCCAAGTTCTGCAAAGTCTGACTGGAGAAAACGTGCCCCGGATTTTGGGGGAAAGCTAGGTCAAAATGGAACTCATAGCGGGTAATTCCAGAGAGGGTTCCAAGGCTGCCAGGTACACAGTTGGGTGAAATTCCTGCTTCAGAGCATGGCACTTGCCAAAGTTATTTAAAAAGCCATGCCCTCCACACCCTCTACTTTCACACTCACTCTTTGTGCCCCCTCCTCCCCACCACACATGCAGAGTCCATCCCCGCCCATGCCAGCTCAAGGTCCCTTACCAACCTTCCATGGCCCCATATGTTCTTAATGCTAACCCAAGTTCCTTTGGTCACCCCAATTATTTCCCATTCATTTCATGACAATCTATGTTGCTCTAGCAATCACTACATAATCTCATTGTTACACTAAACCTCCTTTAATTACACATACAAAACAAATTTTAGATTCATAGTTCCACTTCAAAGAGTTGATAACCATTTGGAGCTGTCAATCAGTGTTAGATGGTTGATACATATTCATATAACTTATTTTGAGAATTTGGATTTTGAGCTAGTTGCTGTGAGTTTTGGTCTGTGCGCATGAGGGTGATTAATATTAAACTTGTCTGTGTCTCTGGAGCCATTTTTTAAACCAGTATGAAAGAGCTATTAGATTGATAATTGGAGCTTATTTGCATTTTGTGAGTTTTACGATTGGACAGAGTAAACAATGAAAAGCATTAGTTTGGTTTTAGTTCAGAAGAATGAGCAATTGATTTTATTTGCTGAGGGGTAAACCCTTGACTTGGAAAGCTGTCAGCTTCAATTTTCTGAAGTCCTGGTAAAAGTTACATTGGAAGAAATAATTTCTTCTGGAGAAAACAGTTAATTTAGGACAGTTAGGTTACCTCAGTGTAAAGATTTAGTTGGAACATTCTAGAAGAAGGAGTGTTTGGGTAGAACCCTGAAGAGGTTATTTGATGCCCACAAGATTTAAGCTCAATTGTATGACGAATCAAGGAAAAGGTTTTGAAAAAAAAAACAGTAGAGTTAAACCTATAGATGTGATACAGAAGGGGACTCTGTCTGATAGTTGAATACTGAGAATTGTTAGTGGTGGGATAGATCAAATTGTATTTTACCATGTGTTTTTAAAAGTATTTAAATTATATATAGTTAGGGTTCTTCCATTTTATAGAGTCATAGAGTTAAAAAGATTCAAAGTTTGTGAGAAGATTTGTAGCTCGGGTGCTCGTTGTTGTGGTTCTGTTTGCCGAGCTGGGAATTTGCGTTGCAGACATTTCGACCCCTGTCTAGGTGACATCCTCAGCGCTTGGGAGCCTCCTGTGAAGTGCTTCTGTGATCTTTCCTCCAGCATTTGTAGTGGTTTGAATCTGCCACTTCCGGTTGTCAGTTCCAGCTGTCCACTGCAGTGGCCGGTATATTGGGTCCAGGTCGATGTGCTTATTGATTGAATCTGTGGATGAGTGCCATGCCTCTAGGAATTCCCTGGCTGTTCTCTGTTTGGCTTGTCCTATAATAGTAATGCTGTCCCAGTCGAATTCATGTTGCTTGTCATGTTGCTTGAATTCGACTGGGACAGCACTACTATTATAGGACAAGCCAAACAGAGAACAGCCAGGGAATTCCTAGAGGCATGGCACTCATCCACAGATTCAATCAATAAGCACATCGACCTGGACCCAATATACCGACCACTGCAGCGGACAGTTGGAACTGACAACCAGAAGTGGCAGATTCACACCATTACAAATGCTGGAGGAAAGATCACAGAAGCGCTTCACAGGAGGCTCCCAAGCACTGAGGATGTCACCTAGACAGGGGACGAAACGTCTGCAACACAAATTCCCAGCTCGGCGAACAGAACCACAACAGTTATAAAGATGTACAGCATGGAAACAGACCTTTTGGTCCAACTCATCCATGCCAACCAGATATCCCAACTCAATCTCGTTTCACCTGCCAACACCCAACCCGTATCCCTCCAAACCCTTCCTATTCATGTATCTGTCCAGATGCATTTTAAATGTCATAATTGTACCAGTCTCCACCACTTCTTCTGGCAGCTCATTCCACACATGTACCACCCCCTGTGTGAAACAAATTGCCCTTTGGGTCCCTTTTAAATCTTTCCCCTCTCACCCTACATCTATACCCTGTAGTTCTGGACTCCCCCAATCCAGGGAAAAGTCCTTGTCTATTCACCCTATCCATGCCCCTCATGATTTTATAAACCTCTATAAGGTCACCCTTCAGCCTCTGACGCTCCAAGGAAAACAGCCCCAGTGTATTCAGTGTCCCCCTATAATTTAAACCCTCCATCCCTGGCAACATCGTTGTAGATCTTTTCTGAACCATTTCAAATTTCATAACATCCTTCCTATAGGAGGAGGCTAGAATTTCTTTTGCATAATTAACTTATATTTTGTTGTTAACAGCAAATTTGATGCAGTGAGTTTGTGTTTTCTTAAAAAAAAACCTCATCAAATAAAAACAAAATTAAATTTGATTTATCAAGCCAGATTTCAGTCTGCGATCTGACTTATCCAATAATAGCATCAGTTAGGATCATATCACACGGAACCAAGAGATACCCAATTGTGAAAATGAATGATTGTGAAAGCAACCATGCAGCGCTCATCCTGTAATGATAACCCAAGAACCCAAGTCCATAGACCCAATGAATTAGTCCTTTAACAAAGAATACCTTGCAGGCAGCTTTTTTCCAAACATTTAAAAGGGAGATTTAAATAGCTTGGCAGCTTTCTTGTCATCTCTGATTAATCTGACAGTTTCAATGAGTTGATTAACATTTCATGAACATTTATATTTAGTTTTACAAATCCCATCATGCACTTGACCTTTCCAGAAGAGCGCCTGACCTTTCCCAAAGGTGATTCAGGACCACGGCCAACAAGGTGCATTTCCTGGCCAAAGAATAGGACTCTCTTTAGATCTTCGCCCACTGCATCTGAAGGCCACAAGTCATGGTTTTGACACTCCATGACAGAAGATCAGATCTGATTGAGGCCATTGCAGGTCAACGAGTGCAGTTGTTCCCGTGAAGCGTAAATGGGAAAATTAGAACCTGACAACGGATTCCACCCCTTCTCCACCTCCCCCACCCCTCCCCCTGCTAGGAAAATGGTAGGAGCCAGACTGAAGAGGAGAAGGTGAGGCAGGAGTTCCAAACTCACGCCTCTAATTAACAATGAGTTAATCAACTCATTTTTGCTGAGACAGGGATACTCGCCTTCTGCATGAAAATTCAGGCCCAACTGACTGCTGCATTTAAGGTAAGGCCTCAAGTGTCATTGCAAGTTCTGTCCATTCGGTAACACTGTAGAGTAGGTTACATTTGTCTGAGCTGTGATGAGTGAGGCAGCAGCCATATTGGTTTGACCAGTAATGGAGGTGAATGCCATAATTTAAATGTCTTAACTTAAAAAGCGAATTTAGCCCTCCAGGACAGATCGTGGCTTACACCTGTGGCTCTCAGTAAAAAGGTCCCACTGAAGAGATTTTAACCCAGAAGAGCAGATTATTACAAATTTACAACATTTAAAAGGTATCTAGATGGGTATATGAATAGGAAGGGTTTAGAGGGGTATGGGCCAAGTCCTGGGCAAATGGGACTAGATTAATTTTGGATATCTGGTTGGCATGGATGAGTTGGACTGAAGGGTCTGTTTCCGTGTTGTACATCTCTGTGACTCTATAACTTTTGTAATACTCAGACACACCAGTTTATAGCAGAAGAGGATGATGTTGGCGTCTCAGACAATATTTATCCTTTAACATCACACTGCTGTTGGTGAGATCTTGCTGTACATAGGGTTAGCTACAAGGGTTTCTAACACTAATCCCACCTTTAAAAACATTCCAATGCTGGACAGTACTTTGGGGATGTGCATTGATGCTATTTAAGTGTGAGTTGGTCTGCTCTCCAAACCTCTTCGCCCCTTCTCACCTTCACTATGTGAAAATAGCCCCCTTTGCCCCAGACTCCATTTGTTGTGGCAGGCTCTCAGATCATGGGCTATCGAACTGGATAGATTCAGCCCAATTTCACTCCATTTAATAAGGCCGGAATCTTTCCTGCTGTCACTTTGCAGGGACATGAACCTGACCAGCTTCAAAACCAATGCCACTCATCCACTTGACCATTGCCTCCATATTGGTTTCTCCTTCGTGATTCGCTGCCTGTTTCTCAGAGCACGGTCTGGCATCAGGTGCCAACCCTTGTACTGACTAATAAACCATTTCCCTGACCATCTGTGACCAACTCACCTGAGAGCTTCACTATCAAGAGTGTGTTGCTGGAAACGCCCAGCAGGTCAGGCAGCATCCAAGGAGCAGGAAAATCAATGTTTCGGGCAAAAGGCCTTCATCAGGAAGATTCACTGGTCAACAGTAGCTTTTTGGACTTATCACAGGTGGCAATGGTGGCTGAGTGGTTAGCATCGTTACCTCACAGTGCCAGGGACCTGGGTTCAATTCTAGCCTTGGTGACTGCCTGCATGGAGATTGCACATTCTCCCCTTGTCTGGTTTCCACCTACAGCCTAAAGATGTGAAGGTTAGGTGGATTGGCCACAGGAAAGTATCCAGGGATGTGCAGGCTAGATGGGTTAACCATGGGAAATGCATGGATGGGGTGGTGATGGAGCTGGGTGAGATGCTCTTCGAAAGTTTGGTGCAGTCACAACGGGCTGAATGGCCTCTTCCCATTCTGTAGGAATTATAGGGTTGCTTTTCAGCACCGAACAGCTCCTTCCCAAACCCTCTCCAGCACCACACGTTTCAATTCTCTCCCAAGACCTTCTCCCCATCTTTCTGCTTATCTCTCCGTCTTCCCAATCTCCCATCCTCTTCCTGCTTCTCCTTAGGAATTTAAGAGAACCTGTTTTTACTCAGCAGATGGTGAGAATGTGGAACTTGTTACCATAGAGAGGGTTGAAGTAAATGGTATAGTTGCATTAAAGGGGTTCTGGTTAATTACATGAGAATATAAAGAATAGAAAGATATGCATGTGAGGTGAGCTGAAGAGGGTTGGAAAGATGCCTATGTGAAACATAAACACCGTCAAATCATTTTAGTTTGATGATTGTAGTAAGGAAGATAATAATATGGAAAGATGGCCACGTAGTCATACTGACCCTGTCATGATCCAGGATGTCCCAAAGCACCAATTAAATATTTTGAGGTGCAGCCACTATTCTGATGCAGGATGGTTGGCAGTTAATTTCCAGACAGCAAGATCCCACTAATAATGATCTGTTATTACCCTACAGTGTGGACACGGGCCATTCGACCCATTAAGTCCACAGCAACCCTCCAAAGAGCATCCCACCCAATCCCAGCCCCCTACCCTGCATTGCCTATTTCTAACCCACCAACCCTAGACACTATGGGGTAACTTAGCATGGCCAGTTCACCTAACCTGCACATCTTTGGACTGCGGGCAGAAACCCACACAGACACAGGGAGAATGTGCAAACTCCACACAGACAGTCACCCGAGGGTGGAATTGAACCCGGGTCCCTGGCACTGTGAGGCAGTAGTGCTAACCACTGAGCTACGATGCTGAATGACTGAGAAACAAATATTGGCCAGGACACCAGGAAGAAGAGGAGGTACTCTGACCTCCTTACGTCCATGACAAGACCAATTATAGCACGCTGACCACCATCAACAGAGTCTGCATGACTGGCCATCGCTCTTTTCCAGCTTATTTATTTCATCTTTTGCCAAAATCGAATTGCACCAGCAGCCAGTTAAAGGGCTGCACTGTTTATTGATTCATACAACAGCAACATGCAATATTGATTTTGCTGTTTCGAGCACCGATACTGTAATATATTTTTAAAAAGTCATTTTGACCTTCAGTGGTAACACCAGGACCCTCTGGGTAGGACAATTCTAATTGAAAACTCGTTCAGCGCGACAACTTGTTCCCAGGATGACGACAACCATCTCCAAGTCTGCCACAATTTGGCAAGTCAGATTCCAATTCCACCAACACTGTGTAAAACTATAAATCAGATCAATTGTAATGTATAGCACACTCAACCAACTGGTGTGGTGTGGTGAAGGACACAACTTGTTGAGCTGTCTAACATGGTGAGGGACCTATTTACAAGGTACACAACACATACACTGCATAAAAGGGGGGTAACTGAGGTCCACCTCACACATAGAAAGCCTGTAAACTCTCCTCAGAGAAGCTTGCTGTGTCCAGTAGAGTAGCTAACACCATGCCCAATTGTTCCAAGGACCATTTATACAGCATCCTTCTCATCACTAAAGGGCTTCACAGGAGCACTAGTGGACACACACTAGCATGAAATTACATAATAAGATATCAGCAAACAAAAGCCTGGTTAAAGAGCTAGGTTTTGAAGAAAGTTTTAAATCAAGAGAAAGGGGGAACTACAAACCTAAGGTGATTTAAGGAGGAGAATTCCAGAAGTTATGTATTCGGTCGTCCAATTGAGGATGCTGTTGGAAGGTAGTTAGCGCCTCGATTAGTTATCTCCAGTGGGTTGACTACGAGGCTGTTTGCATGCTAAAGGCAGCAAAGTAACAACCAATGGCGGCCATCATTTCTGTGGTTCCCATTTCCATATTGGCAATTTGGCTGTATCTACAGCTCTGCATGCAAATTTGGATGGTCTTCCTATGGAAGAACACAGAAACTAAGGATTAGCTGCTAAAGATCAGACACCTCAGATGGGAGAAGAGACTTGAAATATTGGGCTGGATTTTCCTGAGATTTCAATGTACTGGATTGGACGGGGGTCCCTGAGGGCACACCCCTGGAGCCAGGTTGGTAGAGGCAACTCCCTGATTGGCTGACTCTGCCCTCAACTCCAACTTCTGATTGGCAACTCTTGAGTCTGCAGGGCCAATGGGAGGCTAGCCAGCAACTTCTGAAGCTTGGCAGCCCCTATGCGAGAGAGGTGGGCATTGCTTATGTGTGGAGGAGGCAGGAGGGGAATCCATTCCCATACATGGCTGTCGAAGATACAACAAGAGGCAAAAGTAATTCAATGTTATTGTGCATATTTGCCTGATGGGTGAGCTTGCTGCTATTTGATTAATGCTCACTCCTATTTTGCATATTGTTCGTTGACCTTGTCAATTGTTTTGACGCTCCTCACCAATTATTTTTTTCTCTCTCCTTAAGATACTCAGTTATTACAGAATTACAGGATACTGAGAGGCCTGGATAGAGTGGACATGGGAAAGCCGTTTCCATTAATAGGACAGATAGGACTTGATAGCACAGCCTCAGAGTGAAGGGACTTTAGTGATTGTAATGAGGTCAGCCAGGTGAATCTCATAGAATATGAGTTCCTGATTGGCTGTTAATCTGGTCCAATCAGGGAGCCCTGATGAAGGGCTTTCGCCCGAAGCCTCGGATGCTGCCCTGACCTGCTGTGCTTTTCCAGCTCCACACATTTGACATAAAATACGAGCATGATGCAGGGCTACAAAAGAGTAAGAGGACAGATTTTGAAACAAAACCAGAAATTGCTGGAAAGGCTCAATAGGTCTGGCAGCATTTGTGGAGAGAAATCAGAGTTACCATTTGGGGTTCAATGACCCTTCCTCAGAACTGATGGTAGCTAGGCAAGCTGAGATTGTTTGAACCATTTTTAATGCTAGACCTCATAAATTGGTCATCAATATCAAACATTGACTCTGTTTCTCTTTCCACAGGTGCTACCTGACTTCCAACACACAACATTTTCACTTGTGTCTCATTTAAGTGGAACTGGTGAGAGTGTCACTTTTCGGCTGGTCATGTTATGCTCAGAATATAGATGTGCACCGCAGATTCTTAGCCTGAAAACTAACATTAATACTGAAGTGATATTGTCAATGGTTACCAGAAATAGCTAGTTCAAAATGACACTTTTTCTCATAGGGCGTTGGTTCATGCATTTGTCTAAAATTCTTCAGTTCCCTTCAGAAGGAATGGGCCGGTATTAATGCTAACTGCTGCAAGTTGACTTAAACATTAATGAGTGAATAAGTGGACATTCTTCTTAGCTGTCACGTCTGCTGTTAGCAAGGTATCTTAAGAGGAATTTACACAACAGGCTTAATATTGCTGGCCAGTGGTTTCACTCACTCTTGCACATTATAAGTTGGAATGTAAAACATAGAGTTGAGATTTTGGAACAAAACACTATATTTTTAAAAATGTGCTCACAGGATGTGGGCACTAAATACAACTGACTTCCAAAAGCATTGGGCCTGGAGTCACATTTCAGCCCGATTGCATCAGGGTGGCAGATTTCCATCGTGAATGGACTTCAGTTACTCAGATTAATTGAATTTGAATGATTTATTGTCACTTGTCTTTAAGGGAAAATAGAGTGAAAAGGTGCAACTGTTGCCATGCTCTGGCACCAATTTGAATAACTTATAAATGAAACAAACATCCGAAAGAAAGTCCATCTTTCTTCTTTATCCACTGCTCCAGCTCAAAGTTTCACTCCCTTACCTGCATCCACTTATCGCCATCCCACCTACCCTTCCCCCAGCCCCACCCCACCCCTTCCCTCTATTTACTTCCCTCCCCTCCCCACTGCTGAGGAAGGGTTTCGGCCCCAGACGTTGACATTCCTGCTCCTTGGATACTATCCAACCTGCTGTGCTCTTCCAGCTTCACATCTATCGACTCTAACTTCCCAGCATCTGCAGTCCTCACTGTTTCAAAGATTCACCCCGCTGACACCTCGCTGGACCCCTCCCATCGTCAGAGTCACCACCCGCCAGCACCATCTCTTCACTGCTTGACCAACCTTGACCAATACCGCCGGATCCCATGCTGGACCCACACTCACTCCTTCCCCGTAGGAAAGAAGGAAGAGAAAAGTAACGATAAGGAAAAGAAAACAGAGAAAGGAATAGAAGAGGCCCCGGGCTCGGGTGGATTATTGTGTCAAATCAGCAGCTTTCGACCCGCCGGTGTAAACACCAGCTTTCCATTCCAGGTCAATTTCATAAACTGAATTTAAATCCCACAGAGGCTGAGGTGGGATTTGAACTCATATTTATTTTCTGCTCATAAAAGAAAACAAAAAAAATGCATAGGTTTTAAGTGGCATGCAAAAGAAGCAAGGATGAAGTGAGGACAATATTTTTCACATGGTGAGCAGGTTTGGGTTTGGAATGCGCTGTTGTGCAATGTGGAGGAGGCAGGTTCAATGGAGGCACTGGATGATTATTTGGATCGGAATCATGACAAGTGACTAAGTCACCACGGTCTTACTGGACCATGAGACATCCCATTAGAGAGACAGAGAGACAATTGCTGGTGGTTTAACCCAAGGACAGACTGAGAAGGAGAATCCTTCTCGGTAATCGCAGCTGGCATGGGAATTGAACCCACGCTGTTGGCATCAGTCTGCATTGCAAAGCAGCTAGCCTCCTGAGACAAACCGACAAGGCAAGAAATTGGCATTCAGTCAGAGAGCTGACACAGACACGATGGGCCAAATGACCTCTTTCTGCATGATAGCAATTCTGTGATTGTGACACTGCAACAAACCTTCACTCTTAGTGAATCTCCTCTTAGTGAATCTCCATCGTTCCTCCTGTTCTACTCCGCTCCACTCTGTGCTCAGTTGGCCATTAATTCTCTTGATTCTAGAATATGGGTTACATTTAAAGAGATGACTTTAAAAAGAATTAAAAGAGCACATATAATCATAACTTGGGAACTGTGGGTACTTCACTGACATCGCAGGGACTAAGTTCTTTTAAAATCATATCTTCAAGCCTACAATGATGGGATGTGTCATGGGCAGTGATAAGGTGTGACAAATGTCTTCAATCCAAGACTTGCTACAGTTCACTTGGCTTATCAATGTACCAGAGTAGCCAGGCAACTCCAGTCGAGAAGTTATTTATCATAACTTGATTGCTTCCTGTGACACCTCCTCCAAGTATAACACCTAGATGATGGAACATCATAGCACAAGAAAAAAAATCATGTTTCTATTTCTGTTAAATCACTGTGAGAAAGTGACATTGCAATGCAGTTTCAATTGATCTTCTAAGACTACAACAGCCTTTCCTTTCAGTCAGAGCTTTGTAACAATAAAAAGGGAAATTGCAGAAACAACAGCTGACCACATGAGAATGATAAACCCCTCTGCACAGACTCACCATCACTGATTGGGGCCTTACACGGTATTACCCAAGGTGATAGTTAAAGAAACAGAAAAGCACGGAATAAGGGAAATGGTTCTTGGAACATCATCTGTGCGTTTATGTACATTTATTCTAATTGGATGACCAAGCCTGCACCCTACAGTGCCAGGAATCCATCAGTGTTGCCAAAGACCAAAGAAAAGATCTCCACGCATTGTGGAAATAACATCAAGCCTGTGTTTGAAATTGCCACGAACTATCAGAGAGAAGAGTGGTTGACAAAGGTAAGAGATAGATCTCTTTTGAGATCTTGGAAACAATGTGAAAGTTTGACTTCACTGCGGAAGTGTCGAGCTGCAAAAGAGGGTATGCAAAGCAGGTTTGAGAAAGTGAGGACTGCAGAAGCTGGAGATCAGAGTCAAGACGTGTGGCATCCGAGGAGCAGGAGAGTCAACGTTTCAGGCATAAGTCTTTAATCAGGAATGTTAGGAGAGGGGGAGGTAGGGGCTAAGAGATAAATAGGAGGGTGGGGATGAGGGTGGAGGTGAGGTAGCTGGGAGGGCGATTGGTATATGTAGGTGGAGAGTGACAGTGATAGGTTGGACAGAGGGTGGAGTGGAGAGGTGGGAAGGAAGATGGACAGGTAGGACAAGTTAAGAGGGCAGTGCTGAGTTGGAGAGTTGGATCTGGAATGATTTAAGGGGAGGAAAGATGAGGAAACTGGTGAAGTTGATGTTGATGCCTTGTGTTTGGAGGGTCCCAAGGCAGAAGATGGAGCGTTCTTCCTGCAGGTGTCAGGTAGCTTAGATTTGGTGGTCAAGGAGGTCCAGGACTTGCATGTCCTTGGCAGAGTGGGAGAGGATGTACAACTAACTACAGTCCTTTTGTGTGTTATTTTACCTTGTAAGTACTATAACAAACACTACATTGAACAAACAGGCAGAAAACTCGCCACCAGGGTACATGAACGCCAATTAGCCACAAAAAGACATGACCCTCTCTCACTACTATCCTCACATACCATTGAGGAAGGACACCACTTTGACTGGGACAATACATCCATCCTTGGACAAGCCAAACAGAGACACACACGAGAATTCCTAGAAGCATGGCATTCCAACCAGAACTCTATCAACAAACACATCAAGTTAGACCCCATTTACTACCCCCTGAGAAAAGGAACAGGAAGTGACTTAATCACAGGAAATAACATCACCACAGGAAATGACATCACCAATCCAAAGCAACCCAAATATATAAATAGAAAGCAGGAATTTTCTGCATTGCTTCGCCTGAAGCCCACTGAAGATGCTACCTAGTACGGTAACGAAACGTGTGGAAATGAACCTTCTAGCTCAGTGAGCAAACCTACAACCAAAACTCAACCTGAGCTATAAACTTTCTCAAAACTCACTTCCAGATGTATTTTACAGCATTCCCATCAATGACATAAACATATGAGCAAACACTCAGAATGCATCCTTGTATTTGATTCAACTTTGTTACAAACATCTTCCTGTTTGGCGAATGGGTTGAATCGCGCACGCGCGCACACACACACAGATCATACACACACATACAGACATACTGACACATACACATGGACACACACACTTGTACAAACAGACACACACATACATACAAACACACAGACACACAGTGGTACAAACATACACAGACCCACACTCACACAAACAGATACACACAAACACACACACTCCCCTTCCATTCTGCTATTTCATTATTACCTACACTACAATTCTTCAGAACTCCTTAAATTAATTTGCTCTTTCAATTTCAATGTGATCAATCTTCTCGACTTTGGGCACCAAACCACACCACTTGGCATTATCAGCTAATTTTGTAACATTATACTGTGCAGGTCTATATGATGCATATTACTGGAAGTCCATCTACAGCCTGAAATAGCTCACTGAAGATCTGTGCCAGTCAGTTCTCCCTTGGTAGAGCTGTCTTCATTTATCATCGCCTTCTGCTTTCTGTTGCCGAGCCAATTTGCAACTCTTCTTTAAAAGCCTCAGGTGTAGAACTCCATCACGAACATGTCAAACCGTGTAGGCAGCTCTACAGACTGAATTGTCCTTTTTTCATTCCACTGCTGGCAGAGAGAAAATGTTAACTGCTCTCCAGAATTGCCCTTCACCCTCTCTTTGCCTCTCTTCCTCCTTTCTTGAAGGTGTTGACGAGTGTAAAGTTGAATTCAATCTCCAATTGTATAAGATTACAGTTCTGAAGTGGTTAAAATTCATGTTCCATTGGCTCCACCCATTCTTCACAGTCTGGGGAGGAGATAGAAGTTCTGCTCTTGTTTGCAGGGGGAGTAGATTTATCACTAACAGCGCCGTCAGATCCTAGTCATTATGTCTCATCAAATGAAGTTCTCCTTGTTGCTACTGTGCAATAAACCTTCTTGTTATCAAAGGACAGTGCCCCTTCTGTAGGTACTCTATGCTGCTGTATCTTTCACCATTAGTCACAAGATGGGATCATGTCAAAACAAAGGCAAATTAAGATTATCTTTCAATTACCTGATTAACCTGATTACCCAGTACCAAATGCTGGTAGAGGTAGTAAATATTAAAAGTTACCAGGAGAAACTATCAGGAGAAATTACACAGCTCCCTCCAATACTCCTGAACTGGGAAGGCCACTCTGAAATTCCTCAATGCAATCTAGGCAACTGGAGAAATAATTAATGGTGGAAAGGGAAGGCTACCATTTCATCCAAACTCACATTGTAGAATCTCTTTTGAACTTTGGACCTTTAGACAGCAACCCCGTCCATGATTGACCTCCGTGTTTTACCTTCGAAGCAGACACTGTGTCTAATTCATTGGATGGGGGCATCATTGTGTTGGCCATGCCCTTGAACTGACAAGTCATTGCAGAAGGCAGTTAAAAATCAACCACATTGCTTTGGGTCTGGAGTCACACGTACGCATGTAGGGCGGCAGAATTCTTGTTCGAAAGGGCTCTAGTGACCTAGATGGGTTTTCATGACAGTTGTTGCTATTAAACTAGGTTTTGATTCCAGATTTTTTATTGAATTCAAATTGCACCATCAGCTATGATGGGACTTGATCCCATGTTACCAGAACATAGATTACAAACCGAAGGACGTTACCACTACATCAAAGCCTCCCCTTTTCTATCAGCTCCTTCCCTTTCCAGCTAATTTTCAATAATTGTGTTGATTTTACAATATTCGGGTAAAAAATGAGATCTGCAGATGCTGGAGATCACAGCTGAAAATGTGTTGCTGGTTAA
Source organism: Hemiscyllium ocellatum (assembly GCF_020745735.1). Lineage (NCBI taxonomy): Eukaryota > Metazoa > Chordata > Chondrichthyes > Orectolobiformes > Hemiscylliidae > Hemiscyllium > Hemiscyllium ocellatum. Next base: position 11,418,619 of record NC_083424.1, read on the forward strand.
AGCACAGCAGGTCAGGCAGCATCCAAGGAATAGGAAATTTGACGTTTCGGGCATAAGCCCTTCATCAGGAATGCCCATGGTTTTATAATACCCATGGATTTCTTCTGGCAGCTTTTTAGTTGATACATTCAGCTCAGCAGGAGAAAGTGAGGACTGCAGATGCTGGAGATCAGAGTAAAAAAAGTGTGGTGCTGGAAAAGCACAGTCGGTCAGGCAGCATCTGAGGAGCAGGAGAGTCGATGTTTCGGGCATAAGCCCTTCATCAGGAACATGATGAAATTAATGAAACGTGAACAGCATGTGGCAGGTGACGTTGAGGAAGAAGAGATGAATAGTCAAAGTCTCCATTTCCTTTTCAAGCTCCAACCTTCTTATCTCCTGCTATCCGGTGATGGTTTCACTGCAGTCCTTATTCCGAATTCTTTTTTCTTTTTAAACCTGAATTTCAACGATTTGATGTGGTCAACAATTTCTGCAGAGCCTGCCTCATCTTGAAACCTTTCTTTGGGTCACCCAAAGTTCCTGCGAATTCTCCAAGGGAGACATGAAAATCTTTCTTCCCCTTTGCCCTTATATATTAAATTCCTTGGAAACTGAAAAGCTGAGAGGGCCACAAGGTGAAAGCTGAGATTTCCTCCGTGGAATCCTTGAGTGCCAAAAAGAAGTGAGATCTAGCTTCCCATTTTCATCAGCAAACACATCATTTACATCAAATGAATGCTCTCTTTTGTTTTAGTATATAAAAGAGGGAAGGTAAAATTTGACAGCCAGCTGTATTCCTTGAGAATGAAAGAAATCAGAAATAGGGTCAGTCTTTTACCACTCCAGTCACCATTTACCTCCTTAAGCTACATTTTAAATTGGAGCTCGTCCCTGAGGGCTGGCAAAATGTTTTCATACCAGTATTGTGTTACACCTCTCCTACAGCAACAGCAAAGAATAATAAAGTGCATTAGGCTGACAGAAGAGATAAATATACTAGCTCAGTGAAAGGCTATCACTTTCTCATTGCCGCACACAAGGCCCCGAAGCCATGATTTCAGCACATATATCAAGGAAGTCTATTTGTGGATTCGGCACAAAAAATGGCCTTTGGGTCCTTAGGTTTGTTACTGGCCATTCTCGCTGTGTAAAATATAGGTTTCAACCGATGGAGACACAGCGTCTCTCCAGCTTGTTTTAAAATTTGGTCACAATGTTGGAGGGGGTGCATCATTTCTACATTTTTAGAGGCCACACAGCCTTCTGTTTGTGAGGGAACTGACCAGCCTGCATACAGCTGAGATGACCAGCTTCCTGATTGCTAAGGAGGGGGTTCTTGACTTGTGTAACAAGAAGGTGAATGGAGCCAAATATCGAAATGTCAAATGTCAAAAACATCAAAAAATTCAAGGTTTGCGCGAAGATTTGTAGCTTGGGTGCTCGTTGTTGTGGTTCTGTTCGCCGAGCTGGAAGTTTTTGTTGCAAACGTTTCGTCCCCTGGCTAGGAGACATCATCAGTGCTCTGGAGCCTCCTGCGAAGCGCTTCTTTGATGTTTCTTCCAGTATTTATAGTGGTCTGTCCTTGCCGCTTCCCGGTGTCAGTTTCAGCTGTCCGCTGTAGTGGTTGGTATATTGGGTCCAGGTCGATGTGTTTGTTGATGGAGTTTGTGGATGAATGCTATGCCTCTAGGAATTCCCTGGCTGTTCTCTGTCTGGCTTACCCTATGATAGTAGTGTTTTCCCAGTCGAATTCATGTTGCTTGTTGTCTGAGTGTGTGGCTACTAGGGATAGCTGGTCGTATCGTTTCGTGGCTAGTTGATGTTCATGTATGCGGATTGTTAGCTGTCTTCCTGACAGCCAGACTACTGCGACCCTTAGGACTCATAACGGCACACAAACCAACAGCCACGCTCAGACAACAACTTACTAGAACAAAGGAGCCAATACCCAACATGAGCAAAACTAATGTAGTTTACAAAATACCATGCAAGGACTGCACAAAACACTATATAGGACAAACAGGAAGACAACTAACAATCCGCATACATGAACATCAACTAGCCACAAAACGACACAACCAGCTATCCCTAGTAGCCACACACTCAGACAACAAGCAACATGAATTCGACTGGGAAAACACTACTATCATAGGGCAAGCCAGACAGAGAACAGCCAGGGAATTCCTAGAGGCATGGCATTCATCCACAAACTCCATCAACAAACACATCGACCTGGATCCAATATACCAACCACTACAGCGGACAGCTGAAACTGACACCCGGAAGCGGCAAGGACAGACCACTATAAATACCGGAAGAAACATCAAAGAAGCGCTTAGCAGGAGGCTCCAGAGCACTGATGATGTCTCCTAGCCAGGGGACGAAACGTTTGCAACAAAAACTTCCAGCTCAGCGAACCGAACCACAACAACATCAAAAAATGTCAAATGTCAAGACCTTTGCAGTTTCCATCTTCACAACCATGTTCAGCTTATAAAAAGACACATCTTTCTTTTATTTTGTTTCACAATGCTCTCACAAAGAGCGTTGGGTTGATTCATTCCATTAAAGGCGCTGTATGAAAGTAAGTTCTTATTGTAATCAATGTCCCAGTTATCGAATGCAATTCTGACTGAAGAAATTAGCTACAGAGGTCAGGGATATTTATGGCCAAGTACAGTCTAGTTTGGTTTGGGATTATGGTTGACATGGACTGATCAGACTAAATGGTCTGTTTCCATGTAGTATGACTCAATGACTCTATGGTGAGATTGAGCTGGCACAGACTCTAGTGGATGGGTGCCCCATGACGTTATATCATGGATGGCAAAACTAAGAAACAGTCATGGATCCCTGTTCTGACCATTATTCTGTTGCTCCTGCTCAAAAGAGAAGGGGACTTTAGATTAGATTCCCTACAGTGTGGTAACAGGCCCTTCGGCCCAACCAATCCACACTAACCCTCTGAAGAGTAACCCGCCTAGATCCATTTCCCTCTGACTAATACACCTAACACTACGGACAATTTAGCGTGGCCAATTCACCTGTCCTGCACATCTTTGGGTTGTGGGAGGAAACCCACACAGACACAAGGAGAATGTGCAAACTCCACACAGACAGTTGCCTGAGGCTGAAATCGAACCTGGGATGCTGGTGCTGTGAGGCAGCAGTGCTAACCACTGAGCCACCGTGCCATCTTTCACATTGTTAGCAAATGCTGTGCTGTTCATTAATTACTTTCTGAAAGTAGTTCTGTTGCAGTGAAAGAAAACAGCGCTCGTGTATTGGGGTGAAAACTAGATCTTCCCATGATTCAACACCGTAATGGTGTCCATTGTTTAGGCTCATTCATCAGGTTTGAGCCAGGTTTAAGGGTGAAAATAGTTTCTTTCTTCAAAGTACCTTCATCTTCTCAATCCTTCTTACAGTCCGTCTCTCCATTACTCACAAGTGATAGACAGTTTGCACATTTCTCAAAATCACCTTAACCAGAGCTGTGTTGGTGATAACTGTTATCTCCAGATATTTCCAGCCATTCCTCAGTCTATTAGAATACTGCACAGGCCTCAGAAAGGCACTATATCTTTAAGACAGCTAGATGGCATCAGAACACTTGACACTCTACAAAAGATGTCTCGATCTTACTTTTCGTTAATCAATCAATCAGTCAGGTAAGCAGTCAGTTAAAAGCAGTTAGTCAGTTGGCCTGTTAGTCAACCAGTCAGTCATGCAGATAAAGTAATAATAATATAAGTATAGAAACCAGACTACAGGTAAGTGTGCATTGTCATATCAGTGTACATAATGTTAATAAACTTTAAGACATCTGTCTCAACAAAAAAAACAGACTCCATGGACTCTATGGTATATATTGGATTGATGAGCATATAAAGGAAGTGTTCAGACTGTATCATACTGACAGTGATGTTTAACCTGAGGGAAAACAACATCACAGCCCAATCTCCCTAAGTAACAAGACCAACATCTGGAAAGCAGGTAGAAATAATCCAAATTGGCAGGTCGTGACAAAGCGATGAGGTTCACTACTGACCTAAGACAAAACTACCCACAAAGTGATTTCTTTGGCATTAATTTTAGTCAAAGGGTCTCCAGGTTTCTATTGAAACTGATACCCTCAAGCAGAGTAATCAGCCAATCACATTGCAGTATTCTCAGTAATCCAGGGAGTAAAATTTACTATTACTCACTTTTCAGAGGTTTTACAGGAAACAACAAAAAAGACTGATCACACACATGAGAAGTATAAACATCATAAGGTGTACAAACTGTAAAAAAAATTTGTTATTGTCTTAAAATATTATGGATTTTTTTCCTATTAATCTGAAATAATTACCATCTTGGACTTGCAGGGCAGAGAGATTGTTTAGTGAGAGTTATGACTTACCAAAATCTCATAAGCCAAGTTTATTGGGGATTTGGTGGCCTATTTATAATAAGATCATAAGATCTTAAGAAATAGGAGTGGAGGTAAGGCCATTTGACCCATGGAGTCCACTCTGCCATTCAATCATGGCTGATGATATTTCAACGCCACTTACCCATACTCTCCCTGTACCCCTTAATTCCTTGTGAGATTAAGAGTTTATCAATCTCTGCCTTGAAGACATTTAATGTCCCGGCCTCCACTGTGCTCCATGGCAATGAATTCCACAGGCCCCCCACTCTCTGGCTGAAGAAATGTCTCCTCATTTCCATTCTAAATTGAGCCTCTCTAATTCTAAGGCTGTGCTTATGGATCTTAGTGTCCCTGCCTAATGGAAACAACTTCCCAGTGTCCACCCTTTCTAAGCCATGAATTATCTTGTAAGTTTCTATCAGATCTCCCCTCAATCTTCTAAACTCTAATGAATACAATCCCAGAATCTTCAGCCATTCATTGCATGTTAGGCCTACCATTCCAGGGATCATCCGTGTAAATCTCCACTGAAAACGCTCCAGTGCCAGTTTGTCCTTCCTGAGGTGTGGGGCCCAAAACTGGACACAGTATTCCAAATGGGGCCTAACCAGAGCTTTATAAACTGTCAGTAGCACATCACTGCTTTTACATTCCAATCCTCTTGAGATAAATGTCACCATACTCATATTTCAGGGGTTATGGGTTTGGGAATCTCACAATGGCAGATGGTGAAGTTTGAATTCAATACAAATCTGAAAATTTTGAAAAAAAGCTGGCATAATGATAATGATGTAACTATTGTCAATTGTCATAAAACCTATCTGGGTAACTAATGTGATCTGGGCAAGGAAATCTCCTGTCCTCACATGGTCTGACCCATATGTGACTCCTGACCCACAGTAATGTGGTTGACTGTTAATTGCCCTCGGAGTAGTTAAGGAAGGGTCACTGAACCCGAAAGGTCAACTCTGATTTCTCTCCACAGGTGCTGCCCGACCTGCTGAGCTTTTTCAGCAATTTCTGTTTTTGTCTCTGGGTAATTAAGGATGGGCAATAAATTCCAGGCGAATCAGTGATGCCCTTGGCCCATGAAGATTGTATCTTGAAGTGGGAAAGTTCCCCGTTAACTCAGGGGACTTATAACAATTGTCAGCTGGTGGGGCTTTACTCAAGATTACAGTGACCTTCAAAAAACTTGGCACCATCTTGAACTAAACAATCTGCTATATCAGCACTCCGTCCAATATCCTTGATGTTAACTCAACCCTTAACTGACACATAGTGGCAGCAGTGTGTGCTATCAAGCCTTCTTCGATTGAACTTGCCTAACTTGTAAACTCTATCACCTAGAAGGAGAAGGGCAGGGGCCAGAAACACAACCACTTGTAGCTTTCTCTCCAAGTCACACATCATCCTGACTTAGAACTATATCCCCGTTCCTTCATTGTCCTCAAAATCCTGGCAGAGCCTCACTAGGAGTGTCCCTGTTCTGTAAGGACCACAGTGGTTCAAGATAGCAGCTCACCACCATCTTCTCCAGCGTAATAATTGCTGGGCTTGCCAGTCGTGTTCACATTCCAGGAAAGAATGAGAAAGTGCACCCTGTGGAGGAGCAGGGAACTACCGACAGCAGCCTCTGGATATTCACATTAACTGTGCATGCGCGGAAATCAGAAGGCACTGTCAGTTTCACAGATAATGCCCAGAAAATGTTAACAACTTTGGAAATTTCACAACGACAAAGATCTGGAACCATTGAAATGCTGCTGCTGCTCAGAGACGGTGTTTTAATTGTTTAAATTAAACACGAGGGCAATAGTTTAGCCAAGTCGATAAGCCCACAATGACAAAGGTGGGATCCTCTCAGTATTGCAAAAACTAAAGCCATTGTCTGTTACTCACAGTCACAGTCAGCACTGGCCCCATTTCGGCTTCAATTGCTTGTGACATTCATCCACACTTCAGCAGACGCCTCAGGCTAATGTCAGCTTTGCTGGTTTTCTTTCACCTCAGTGTTCGTGGCTCTGCACTTTAAATAAAAAGAAAATTTTAACTTGATTTTGCAAAGTTGACAAAAGGAAACAGAAATTGAGAACAAATACCAAAAGTCTAGCTGGTGTAACTGTTTTGAGAAATGAATTCGATCTAGCGGATTGGTGAAAGGTGAATGACGATATTAAGGCAGCAACTATTGAGGTGACAATAGATTGGAAAGCTCATAGGTTATTTTGATTCTGCGCAATAGCGAAATATTGGATTACTAATGGATAGTTTAAATTGATCCTTATAACGAGTAGGTTGTTTTATTAGGATTGGTTGGATAGAGTGGGCTTGTTTCCCAAGGAGTGTAGTCTAGTGTGTATATGGTCCTCGGAGGTCTTAACAAGATGTACATGGAAAGGATATTCCTCTTGTGGGACAGTCCTGGAGAAGGAAGCACTAAAATTAGGGGTCACCTTTTCAAGGCAAAGATGAAAACTTTTATCTCTCAGAGACTGTGTGACTTTGCAACTTTCTGCCTTCAAAGGTGGCCAGGATGTGGAGGAGCCGGTGTTGGACTGGGGTGGACAAAGTCAAAAATCACGCAACACCAGGTTATAGTACAACAGGTTTTTTTGGAAGTACAAGCTTTCAGAGCACTGCTCCTTTGTCAGGGTGCTGGTGACTGGTAGCCACCAGACAAAGGAACTGACCTCTGAAAGCTTGTACTTTCAAATTAACCTGTTGGACTATAACATGATGTTGTGTGCCTTTTAACTTAGAAGGTGGTGGAGATGGTGTCACAAATATTTTGTAGGACAGCAGCTGATAGATTCATGTGGAATCATGGAAGATAGAAATGTGGAATTCAAAATCCAACCAAATCAGCCATGACCTTAGTGAATGTTAGAGCAGGCTCTCAAGGATGAATAGTTTACTCCTGTTCTTGTTTCTAATGTTTGTATGTTTCACCTTTCCAGAATTTGACTTCCATTGGGGCTTAACCACCAATACAAATACAGTTTGTATGGTGGTTAAGCAATCTTCACTCTGCAGATGTGAGCAATCTAAGAACCACTTTCAAAAGATGCACAGCATGACAATCCATTCATCGCAAGTCAACACTCCACCCCTTAGCATTTTAGTGTGGTCCACTGCTAAATATGTGCATCTTGGCATAGTAAGTAAATCTGAGCATCACTTAACCCCCTCCCCCCACCCCCTGATTTCCAATCCCCGAAACTTCGAGTGCAGTGATTTTATACTCAAATGACTTTGTTGACGTGGACTATTTCTCCTTTATTCAAGGCTGGCATTTGGCCCTAATGCCATTGAACTACTTGACTCTTTAAGCTATTTCAGAGGGCTGTTGAGAGTCAACCAGATTGCTTTGGGTGTGGAGTCACATGAAGGCCAGGCCAAGTAAGGATGGCAGATTCCCTTCCCTGAAGGACATTAGTGAACCAAATTTTGTTTTCACACGGTTACATGGTCACCAAATATTCCAGCTTTTATTGAATTGAAATTCTCCAATCTTTTACAGTGGGATCAAACCTATTGAAAATTTGCCTGGTGTTCTGGATTAATAGTTCAATAGTATTTCTACAATGCCACCACTTCCCCAGCATCTTACTGAACAGGAGAGTAGGTTCAAACAGCGAAATGACTTACTTCTAATCCCATGTTCCTCTGATTATCAGAGTATTAATTGGCACAATTAACTCAAATGTGGCACACGGAACCACAATATATTTTGATCATTACCTATTTTAGTGAGATCGGAAATGTTCCCAGATTAAAGCGCATTGTTGATACAATACCACCAAATGTAAAATTAAATGCCCCCAGTCTATTTCCTGTGGATATGAGGTAAAAACAATGACTGTAGATGCTGGAAACCAGATTCTGGATTAGTGGTGCTGGAAGAGCACTGCAGTTCAGGCAGCAGCCAAGGAGCAGCGAAATCGACGTTTCAGGCAAAAGCCCGTTCCTGATGAAGGGCTTTTGCCCAAAACGTCGATTTCCTTGCTCCTTGGATGCTGCCTGAACTGCTGTGCTCTTCCTGCACCACTAATCCAGAATCATTCCCGTGGATATGTCCAATCACTGAATTTATCTCAATGATGATTAATAGTGTGCTGCAGAGAACAGCAGCAACAATGTTCACAAATACAAAAGATGACTAATGGTTTATTTTTTAAAAGATGCTCCACAGTCTCAAGTGTTACAATGGATGAAATGTACCAGTAAAGTCAGTACAACTGTACTCTCCAATTAGCTGAGGTTTATTTGCACCTCAGAAAAGGCGTGAGGCTGAGAAGATAGCATCTTCATGGTAACTTCAGCCAGTGTAAGAATTGAGCCTACACTGTTGGGGTTAGAAACCAGCTGTCCAGCTAACTGAGCAAGCTAGCCTCTTTAGGTAAGGTACATATTGAACACCACCACAAACTCAAGCAACACAGTAAAACACAAACACAGTTAATGCTGTAGAGACTCAGGTCTGGCAAGGTCCGTGGAGTGAGGTAGAGTTAACAGTTCCAGTTTGGTATGACTTCTTCAGAAGGCAATTCATTACCATAAATTACTTTTACATCAGAAGGAACTTGATGATGCAAAGTTGTAGATGATACTGTATGAAAGATGCTGTAAAGATACTCTAAGAAAAGAGTTGCATATCTAATATCATATTAAAAAAAAGGCCTCTTCTGGAGTATTGTGTTTAGTTCTGGTCATCCTGTTACAGAAAGGATATTATTAAACTGGAGAGGGTTCAGAAAATATTTATCAGGATGTTGTCGGGAATTGAGTGTTTGAGTTGTAAAGAGAGGCTGGACAGGTTGGGATATTTTTCGCTGGAGTATCGGAGGTGGAGGGACGACCTTATACAGATTATTAAAATAATCAGGGGTATAGATAAGGTGAATGGCAGGTGTCTTTTCCTTTGGGTGGAGGATTTCAAAATCAAGGGGCAAATTTTTAAGGTGAGGGGAGAAAGATTCAAAAAAGGCACGAGGGTTAATTTTCTTAAAACAGAGAGTGGTTCGTGTGTGGAAGTGGTGAATGCAAGTACAGTTACACAGTAGCTCAGTGGTTAGCACTGCTGACTCACAGTACCAGGGGACCTGGGTTCGATTCCACCCTTGAATGACAGTCTGTGTGGAGTTTGCACATTCACCCTGTGAATGCATGGATTTCCTCTGGGTGCTTCAGTTTCCTCCCACAGTCCAAAGATGTGCAGATTAGGTGAATTGGCCATGCTAAATTGCCCATAGTGTTCAGGGATGTGTAGGTTAGATGCATTGGTCAGAGGAAATATAGAGTAAGGTCCCAAAGGATCCTTCCACATCCATCAGAGATTTACCTGCACTCCCACACATGTCTTCTACTGTGTCCGTTGCTCCCAATGCATTATCCTCTACAGTGAGGAGACAGGGCGCTAACTTGCGAAATGTTTCAGAGAACATCTTTGGGACACATGCATCTACCAACCACACTGCCCCATGGCCGAACACTTCCACTCTCCCTCTCAGTCCGCCAAGAGCATGAAAGTCCTGAGCCTCCTCCACCTCCAGATTCTAGCTACCCGATGCCTGGAGGAAGAATGCCTCATCTCCGGCCTTGGGACGCTGCAACCACACAGGATCAATGTGGATTTCACCAGTTTCCCTCATTTCCCCTTCCCCCCACCTTATCCCAGACCCAACCTTCCAACTTGGCAATGTCCTACCTGTCCATCTTCCTTTCCACCTATCCGCTCTACCCTCCTCTCCAACCTATCACCATTACCACCCCAAGTCCATCGACCTATCGCATTCCCAGCTACCTTCCCCCCTAGCCCCACCCCTTCCCATTTATCTTTCAGCCTGCTTGTGCCTCCCCCACATTCTTGATAAAGAGCTTACGCCCAAAGCGTTGATTCTCCTGCTCCTCAGATGCTGCCTGACCTGCTGTGCTTTTCCAGCACCACACCTTTTGACTCTGATCTCCAGCATCTGCAGTCCTCACTTTCTCTTAGTAGGGGAATGGGTCTGTGTGGGATACTCTTCGGAGGATCAATGTGGACTTGTGGGGCTAAATGGCCTGTTGCAACACTAGGGGTTCTATGTCAAGTTATAGTGTTTAAAATAAGTACATAAACAGGAAAGGTTTGTTGAGATACGGAGACAGTGTGGTCTGCAGATGCTGGAGATCAGAGTTGAGAACGTGTTGCTGGAAAAGCACAGCGGGTCAGGAATCCTGATGAAGGGCTTTGGCCCAAAACATCGATTTTCCTGCTCCTCAGATGCTGCCTAACCTGCTGTGCTTTTCCAGCAACACACTCTCAACTTGGAGGGAAATGGGCCAGGATTGGGCAGGTGGAACTAGTTTAGTTTGGGATTATGGTCAGCATGGATTGGTTGGACCGAAGGGTCTGCTTCTATGCTGTCTGACTCGATGACTCTCTGAATAAAAACTTTTTTGCAAGGCTGCAGGACATCGCAATATACTGCACAATGAACCAAGCACTTTCTGAAGTGCGGTCACTGTTCTAATTTCGGAAACACAGCAGCCAATTTCCTCCCATGTTTTCTTAGTGTAACTCAAAAATTACAAAGAGAATGTAGTGCTGAGGAGTAAATACTCCTGGTAAGCTGCAGTTGTGGCTGCTGTTGATCGATCTGCTGAACAACAGTGTGCTGAGCAATTCAGGAAGTACTCTCATGAAATGATGTTTTCTGTGAAGCGAAAGGAAGATATTACACTGAACTGCAGATGCTGGCAATCTGAAACAATCAGAACACTTTGAGGGTCACTGGATTTGAAATATTAGCTTTGCTTTCTCTCGACAGATGCTGCCAGACCTGCTGTGTTTATCCAGCACTCTCTGTTTTCGTTACTTCTTAAAATATTCTTTCAGAGGATTGGGCATCATTGGTAAGGCCAGTAATAATTGCCCAGGGGGCAGTTCAGAGTGAACCACATTGTTGGAGTCAAATGTAGGTCAGACTAGGTAAGGATATCCTTCCCTGAAGGACATTAGTGAACTAGCTGGGCTTTTCCAATAATTGATAATGGCTCCATGGTCATCATTAGACTCTTAGCTCCAGATTATTATTGAATTTAAACTCCACGATCTGCTGTAGTGGGATTTGATCCCCTGGGTCCTCACAACATTGCCTGCATCTCTGGATTAACCAGGATTACTACCACTTGAACATCACCTCCCCTGTTACGGAAATATTACACTCTGACACGATTGCTTATTCTCTATTGTCAACGATCCATTTTGTCATCGTCAATCAATTGTCAATGTCTCATCAAGATAAAAAGTAAAAGAGCCTGTAAAAACCTTAGTGAGCTGCTCAGCCTTTTTGTGGCGGCCAACAAAAGTAATGTTGTTGTTGTAGTACAGACAAACAAATACAGTGGAAGGAAGTTCTGAATGGGAGTATAGTTGGGTTGGTGGGGAGTATCTGATGTCCGATCAGTGAGATTATTACCAGTTCCTGTATTGTTCGCAAGTGAAGGATCAATTCTGGTGAGACGGTGGTGGGCTGGATCAATACAAGCCATGCAACCAAATCACTCTGCTCCCTTAAGTATGTCATTATGCCACCTGCACACTGCCATTTGACAAATAGAATGCACATCAAGTAATAAAGTAGTACAGCATGGAAACAGACCCTTCAGTCCAACTTGTCCATGCTGACCAGATATCCCAACCTAATCTAGTACCATTTTCCAGCACTTGGCCCGCCCTTCCTATTCAAACACCCATCCAGTAACTTTTTAAATGCAGTAATTGTACCAGCCTTCACCACACCCTCTGGCAGCTCTTTTCATACACGCACCACCCTCTGTGCGAAGAAGTTGCCCATCAGGTCCCTTTTAAATCTTTCCTCTCTCATCTTAAACCTATGCCCTCTAGTTTTGGACTCCCCTATGCTAGGGAAAAGACCTTGGCTATTCACCCTATGCATCCCCCTCATGATTTTATAATCCTCTATAAGGTCACTCCTCAGCCTCCAATGCTCCAGGGAAAACAGCCCTAGCCTATTCAGCCTCTCTCTATAGCTCAAAGGGAGCACTGTATTGATGTTGACGTCACCTCCTGGGTGAGGCATTAACCCAAGAGTTCAACTGCTCTTACAGGAGGATGCAAATGATTTCATGGTACTATTTCAAGAAAGAGCAGGGCAAATCTCCCAGTGACCTGACTATGTATCTGTGCTTCACCCTTCCGAAAACACCTATCAAATCATTATCCCATTGCTGTCTGTGGGACCTTGCTGTGTTCAATTTATTTGTCACATTTCCTGCATTCTAACAATACTTACACTTCAGAAGTATTTAAGTGGCTTTGTGACGTTCCAAGGTTGTGTTAGCACAAAACAAGTCTGTCCCATTTTTCTGAATGGTTTATTTATCAATTGGATAGAAGCAAAGGCCCAACAAATTGAAAGCTGGTGCTTGTTAAAATGACTTATTCAGGGCCTTCCTACCAAAGCTTCCAGGTGGCAGCTTTGAACATCTGCACAAAAGGGAGCTACAGCACAAAGAGGCCATAACCTCACTAGGCCGCAAATACTGCGCACTCGAGAGTGAAGTCCCTGTATGAATGTTGTCGCACTGAGATGTCACAGCAGACAGCTCTACGAACTAACTTAAAAAAGAAAAGACTCACTGATGCTACAAACCTGAAATAAAAACAGTTAATGCTGGAAACTCTCAGCAGGTCGAAGAGCATCTGTGGAGAGAAAACTCAGAGCTAATTCTTCAGGCTGTGACCGTTAGAAGAACTGGTAGGGGTTCAAAATGGAACAGTCTTGAAATAAACGCAGAGGTGGGGAAAGCAGAGATGATCTTTCCTCACCTCCCCTGCTTTGTCCAACTCCATACTTGTTTTGAAAGTTCATACATCTCCATCTGAAAGGTCATTGATGTTCGATGTTGGATAGGGTTTTGAGGTGGTGCGGTCACTAGAATCAGAGGCACACACGCGAGCAAGCTGTAAGGAGCTGACACCAACAAGCATTCCAGTTCCCCAGCTCCATCGATTAAAGGGTTAATAGCCAAAGGTGTACCTATTTAGCTTACATCAGTAGTGATGTGAGAGATTACATGTCAGCAGACTCTGGGGAGAGATGTACAGCCTCACACTGAGCTTAAGAGTGTAAATAGCAAAACGGGAAGTAAAACAAAAGTTTTACCAACAGCTTAGTGAGGAGAATACACCAGGGAATTATTGAGTCAGTGAAGAAGGTTAACTGAGATTACAAAGAGATCTTGATCAATTGGGTCAATGGGCTGAAAAGTGGCTGATGACGTTCCACTGACAGAAATGCCAGATATTGCATTATGGGAGAACAAACAAGGGCAGGACTTTAACAATTAAAGGTAGGGCTTGGGAAGTTTTGTAGAACAGAGAGACCTGAAGGTTCAGCTGCATAATTTTTTGAAGTTTACGTCACATATAGATAGGGAGTCTAAGGAAGCATTTAGTACACTTGCCTTCACTGCTCAGACACTGAGAATAAGAATTGGGACCTTGATGTTGAGGTGCTACAAGATTTGGTGAGGCCTCTTCTGGAGAACTGTGTCCTGAAGTTGGACAGGGGTCAGAAGAGATGAGTTAGAAGGAGAAGTTGGATAGGCTGGGACCTTTGTTCACTGGAGCTTAGGAGGTTGAGGGGTGACATTATCGAGGTTTGTATGTGAGGAATAGATAAGGTGAATGGTAGGTGCCTTTTCCTCAGGGTGGGGGAGTTCAAGACTGGGAGGCATATTTTAAGGTGAGAGGAGAAAGATTTTAAGAAAAAAACATGAGGGCCTTTTTTAACGCAATGAGTGATTACGCAGATAGTGTAGAATGATCTTCCAGAGAAAGTGATGGATGAGGGTACAGTTACAATGTTTAAAAGACATTTGGATAAGTACATGAATAAGAAATGTTTGGAGGGATATGGGTCAAGTGCAGGCAGGTGGGGCTGGTTTAGTTTGGGATTATGGTCGGCATCCAAGGTCTTCTCTTAGTTTTTAAAAGAGCTATGTAGTTACCAATAATAAGCAGAGCTTCCTCCTTCACCACACAGAGGGCTAAAACTCAAGCCTTGCCCAACAATAGTTAAGCACATCCTGGGCAGGGTGACTCTCAAATGCAGCACGAATGAGTACTCAACTCTCCAAGATGCTTTTGACTCCAAAAACTCTGTTACATGTTGTTGTAGAAGGTAATGTTCTGAAGGGTCTGTTTCCATGCTGTAGGATTCTATGACTATGAGCCACCCCAAACATTTGTTTAATTCATTCTTATAACAATACCTTGATCAATCAGAACCAACTTGCCAACAAATCAGCACTTTTTCTCACAAAGTATATTGTTGTTCCCTTGGAAATTTGACATTCTTGCATCTGTCCTGATGAATGCAAGGTTCAAACCTCAAAAGCAGGTCCCCTTTCTCAGCAATAGCTGGTATAGACTTTAACCTGTCCTTTTATCTATGAGGAAGGGAATGAAGGGAATGAGGATAAAAATAGCTGACCTTGGAAGAAACAGGCTTTTTAGGCTTATCACAAACATAGACAATTCACTCAGCCAGAGTCCCTTTGTTCTCCCCACCCAACTGCAACATGGCATCACATTAGATGGAGCCTAATACATACTTCAACATTAACCCTTTCAGAACCATTACTTTACACAACACTCAGTTTGCGAAATGGAGTCATACATACATTATGATCAACATCTTTTTACCCACTCCCACGCTATACTCACTCCTTGTTCTAGAATCATCACTTGATCATTTGCAGAGCCACCAGTGATAATCTGAAACTTCCCTTAGTTCACTATCGGCAATTTTCCGCTTGAACTGTTTGATATTATTGAGGGCTTGTTAAGCGAGTGCCTTTGATGATTGAATAAGGAGCACCTTTGGAGCATTTGGTCATCTTTCCATCTGACCCTCTCGTATAGTACTGGTATTGTTTAACTTTAAAACCATCAATAGCTTTCTCCAGCACTGCACTGGCATTGTTTTGGAAAGAGTTTGAATTCTGTTTTACCGAAGATAAATTTGAGTTCAGCATTCCCTAAAACACAACAACATGGAAGGTATTTTTCTTTACATATGAGTGAGATTCAAAGTCACATCCCAGGTCTTGGCTTAGGTTTTTAAAAGAGCTATGTAGTTGCCAATAATAATCAGAGCTTCCTCCTTCACCACACAGACGCCTAAACCTCAGGCCTTACCCAACAATAGTACTCTGTTGCTTTCCAGCATATCTTGGTTAAGATGACTCTCAGAGCCAGCACCAATGAGTACTCAACTCTCCAAGATGCTGCTGACTCCCAAAACTACAACATGTTGTTGTAGAAGATAATGTTCTGAATGGGTTAATGTTCAAGTTGCATTAGCTCCACCCATTCCAATGATGTGAAGGGAGACAAGGCATTTTGCTGTAGCTTTTGGAGGGAACAGATGTATCTGTATCTGTTCGTGGGCGGCAAGGTGGCACAGTGGTTAGCACTGCTGCCTCACAGCGCCTGAGACCTGGGTTCAGTTCCCGACTCACCCGTGTCTGCGTGGGTTTCCTCCGGGCGCTCCGGTTTCCTCCCACAGTCCAAAGATGTGCGGGTCAGGTGATTTGGCTACGCTAAATTGCCCGTAGTGTTAGGTAAGGGGTAAATGTAGGGGTATGGGTGGGTTGCGCTTCGGTGGGTCGGTGTGGACTTGTTGGGCCGAAGGGCCTGTTTCCACACTGTAAGTAATCTAATCTAAGCTCCCTAAGGTCCTCCTCATAATGCAGACCAAAATTCAGGGAGGCAATGGCCTAGTGATATTATTACTAGACTATTAACCTGGAGATACTGGTAATGTTCTGGGGACCTAGCTTCAAATCCTGAATTCAATAAAAAGAATTTGGATTCCATTGATTACCACAAAATGGATTGTTGTGAAACACCCATCTATTTCACTAGTGTCCTTTGAGGAAAGAGACCATGTCTTGGGCCTATCTCGAGCATGAGATAGGCCCAAGACAAAGCAAAGATAAAGTAAAATTTGTGGCAGAGGATTACCTCATCAATCCATAATCCATGCCACAGATTAATAAGGGGCAAGATACCAAGAGATGCCAACAGAAGCAATCCAGGTAAATGCCACCAGAGGTCTTATACCAGCCAATGCAATCGCAGATACTCTCTCCCCTGCCCTCGCTGTTCCACCAATCACCAAGTCAGTCCCTGGAGGAGCAGGAAGAGTGCGGGGGTGGGGGTGACCTGTGATTGGAGGGGTTGGAGCAGCCTGCACAACAGAGTCAGAATCCCAGATTGGATGAGCTGTTCCTCACAGATTCAGGCTGTCCTATGTGTGGAGTTAACTTTCCTTGATTTGTCAGCCTTGTGATTGACTTTTCCCTGGTGTTGTGGGGTCAAAGTCACCTACTACCCCACCCCACCTTCCCTCCCCCACCCGCTGTGTGATTTGACCAGCGCTGGGGAGTTGGCAGGATGAGACCCTCTGATGAATTCACACACGGTGGGGGATGGGCAAGCTCAAAAAGAGAAGGCCTCAGAGAGAATTGAAGACAGCACCCCGTGTGTCCAGGCAGCTTCAGGGACAGAGTTCAAAGCAGCTCATCGCCCGTTGTTAAGTATTGCTGTCCAATCACATAATCAACAAACTCTGTTACCTTGTTGCACCAAAATCATCAATGCCTTTTTGTCCTGCCCCAAGAACTCAGCAAAACCTCGGGGGACCTTACAGCCTTTAGTCAAGCAATTGAAAGCAATTACACTTTCCAGAGTGAAAGCAACACCTCCCTATATTTAGCAGAATAACACATTTTGCTTTATCTGAGAAGCTTTACTTGTTCTTAAATACACCCACTGCCTTACTCTGAGCAAAGCTGTGGGCGATCCCTATTATAATCAATTGAATTGTCCAAATTTACTTCTAATATGCACAGCTTCAACACAATAAAGCTACCTTGGTTTTACAATGGGTTGTGTGGTATTAGATTCAGAAGACAGGGTAATTTTATCAGAAAAATACATCTCCTCTGTTTGCTTCATATTTTTCATGTGATACAAATGATGCCTGAAGCCCAAGGTTATTTATTTTTTAGCAAGCGTCTCCTTTGCAGCTACTGATCTACTTCTCGATTTTCTTTTTATGTTTCTTTTTCTTCAAAGGAGTCGTCCACAGCATGTTGCAAGATCAGCTTTATGTCAAGATGCCTTTGAAGAACAATCTCACGTTGAATACCTAGCCGTTGTCGGCACATGAACACAGTGATCCATCAAGACACTCACTGCCATTTCTTCCATTAGCCTCCTCAGAGCTGTGGAGATTTTCATGTGCAATGTGAAAGTTAAAAGGAAAAAAAACCTTTTCAGCAGAAAAACAATGAAGTCTCAATATGCTGTGCAGGGTTTAGCTGTCAATCCTGAAACCTATAGAGATTACGTAGCCCTTCCTAATAATACGGTGCATACAACCGCATATGGCATGACAGTTCAGTGGTTAGCACTGCTGCCTCATAGCACCAGGGACCTGGGTTCATTTCCAGCCTCGAGCAACTGTTTATGTGGAGTTTGCAGGTTCTCCCTGTGTTTGCGTGAGTTTCCTCCGCATGCTCTGGTTTCCTCCTGCAATCCAAAGATGTGCAGGGTAGGTGAATTGGCCATGCTAAATTGCCCATAGTGTAGGTTATTAGTCGGGGTAAATATAGTGTTCGGAGGGCCGATGTGGACTTGTTGGGCTGAAGGGCCTGTTTCCACTCTGTAGGAATTCTAATTCTAATTCTATATATCTTGAATCAGTCAGTGTGTTGAAATCGGGTGACAGCCCGTGTGGGGTTTGCATGTTCTCCCTGTGTCTGTATGGATTTCTGATTTCCTCCGGGTATTCTGGTTTCCTCCCACAGTCCAAAGATGTGCAGGTGAGGTAGATTGACCATGCTGAATTGCCTGTAGTGTCCAGGGATTAGCCATGGAGAATGGCAGGATTACAGGGATAGCGTAGGGGGTTAGGACTGGGTGCAATGCCCTTCAGAGGGGTTGGTGTGAATTCAATGGGTCTAATAGCCTGCTTCCGCTCTGTAGGGATTGTATATGCAGTAACATTGCAATGCCTTTTTCGGATATAAAATGCAGGGAAGATTTTCCTTCTAAGTAAAAGGCTAATTAGCTGTTAACAATAAGAACACCAGACAGAGCAAGTCAACAATTGGACTCAGTTAGGTTGAGCAGATGAATTGTCAGGCCAACCCAAACCTGGTTCTGCAATGCAACGATAGTCACTACCCTCTGCTATTTGAGAGTTCTTGCTGTCTATGGCCATGTTAGTGTGAAAACACTCAATCTCAAAAGCTATAGCATCCTCATGCCTGGTTAATACTTGGATGGGATACTGTCTGGGAATACCAGGCGTGGTAGGGGGCCCTCTGTTGGTGCAGTGGTAGTGTCCCTCCCCTTGGATTGGGAGACCTGGATTCTGTAGAGATGTGTAATAACATCTGATGAGAATTGATTAGGAAAAATATGTTCAATAATTTTTAGAAAACACAGCCAACAGGAAGGAGATTCTTTACCAGACAGAATGTGGAACTTACTACCTCAGGGGAGTGATTGATTCATTTAAGTGATCAACACAAAAGGGTTAAAGATTCAGAACTAAGAGTCACTGGATTCAAAACGTTCTTTCTGTTTCTTTCTCCACAAATGCTGCCAGATCTGCTGAGTTTCTCCAGCACTTTTAGTTTTTGTTTCACACCTTCAGCATCCACAGTGTTTTACCGTCATTTGAAGGTGTTGTTGCTGGGTAAAACAGCCAGTTCCTCTACTGGGGATGCTGGGGAATGCTAATGTATTCATGTTTATTCAATTATTTCCATCGACATTAAGTTGAAACAGCTGAAGATTAGTCCTTGTTTGTTATCTGGAACTTGAACACAGTGAGCAGTTGGGTCTATCCCAGCCACTGACTGATCCTTCCCATCCGCCCATTCTGAGTTAGTCTCTGACAGTCAGTACAGTAGGGGCAGAATCTCAAATACACTCATACCTTCAATCCACATGTTCGTGCCATTTAACGGTGGCATGCCCAGAGTTGGCGGGATAAAATAAAATGACTAAATGAAAATAGATTGAATAAAATAATAATATTAAAAAGTAATAAAGTGAAAATTAAAAGTAAAAATATATAAAATAGGTTACAACCTCGGGTGACTGTCTGTGTAGTTTGCACGTTCTCCCCATGTCTTTGTGAGCTTCCTCCCACAGTCTGTAGACTGTGCAGGCTAGGTGGATTGGTGATGCTAAATTACCCAAAGTGTCCAGGGATACGCAGACTAGGTGGGTTAGCTGTGGGAAATGCAGGTTTACAGGGACAGGGAAGAGGGGGTGGGTCTGTGTGGGATGCTCTTCAGAGAGTTTGTGTGGACTCAATGGGCCAAATGGCCTGCTTCCATACTGTAGGGATTCTATGATCTATGGATTTTGCTGGAGAAACACAGCAAATCTGGCAGCATCAGTGAAGAATAAACTCATTTTCTGACATAAAAACTCTATTTTCAATGGGTCACCCCAATGTAAGATGAAATGGAAATCAGAAGAAACACAGGCATTTATCCTCGGAGCACTTAAACATATTAGTCTTGCATGGGATGTTGGTATCACTGGCAGGGTCTGTCCTTATTGGCCATTCTTAACTACCCTTGAGAAGGGGTTGGTAACCCTGACCCATCAGCATTAACTATTCTAACAACAGAAGAGGAGTCAATGGCCTAGTGGTATTATTGCTAGATTATTAGTGTAGAGACCTGGCTTTGAATCCCACCACGGTGATGGTGAAATTTAAACTCAATAAATATCTTGCCAATTGTTGAGGAAAACCCATCTCGAACACTAATAGTTATTTAGGGAAGGAAATCTGCCATCCTTACCTGGCCTGGCCTATAGATTGTGCAATTAGAGATGGACAGTAGATGTTGGCCTAGCCAACAACACCCACATCCCAGGAACGAATGGGAAAAAAAGAATAGGTATAAGAGAAATGCTCAACGTGATGATTGCCTAAGAAGAATTTCACATTCAAAACACATCTGTGTCAACATTAAAAGAAAGAACATAAATAGGTCAATGACCTGAGGAACTAACATTGTGTTTTTCTCTCTCTCTCTCTCTCTCTGGATACTGCCAGACCTGTTGGCATTTTTGCAGTGTCTTCTGTTTAGACATCAGATTTCCTGCACACCTCAGTGTCTTGCTTTGGATGTGTTTGTGTCCATCTTCACCGTTAGGTGATGTACAGCATGCATACGTGTTAAAAATAAATCACAACAACAAGTCGCAGGATTTCTGTAACTGCAGACAAGGGCTCAGTTAGAATATTCCCAGTCTTCTCAGTTGCAATAAGGGAGTGTTAGGATTGAATATTTGGGATTGCATTAAAACTTTAATTTCATTTCTTTTTAAATCATGGCAAATAGTAAATCTTGCCAACCTTATTGCACTGGTAGATCATTAGGACACTCTCTGACATATTTGTTTAAATGATCATTTACTACAAGCATAGAAGATGTCCTTGCTTCTACCTTTAATTGAGATTTTTAACAGTTGATTTAATGCTTTACGGTCATTGGCACCCATATAGTAAAGAGTAAGTTAGAAATCAACCTGTGTCAGTTTTCTTAAACTCTTAGTGAACAAATGCAGGCACATGAATATGCACAAAGCTTTGTCGACTGTATCATCGCTAATTCTAGCACGATTAAGATTCAATCAAAGACAAGACAGTTGTTGGTGAATGTTCATCAGACTGCACAGGCACAGATGGCTCTAGATCACCAAGTCTTGCGCTGGGAATATATAATCCGTCCCATAAGGGACCTGCTCATTCCACAAGCAGCAGCCAAAGGTGGGCTTCCTGAATATACCGGTCTAAGGAACATTGCAAAGAAAACTGACACAAAGCACCTTCCTGTTTCAGGAAAACCATAATCTCAAGCCCAGGTTTCCATCCATAACCAAAATCTGTCAACAGGAGACATGTTCTTAAAGGTCTAACACACACTCCACCAGAAGGGGGTCTGTGGCACTTCAGTAGGTGTCTGTGGCCACCTAGTAATGGGGAAGTTCGAAATTAACCTGTGTCAGTTTTCTTAAACTCTTAATGACCTAATACAGGCAAATGAATATATGTGAAGCTTGTTGCCTGTAACACCACTAATTCTAATTGAATCAAGGCAGTTGTTTGTGAATATTCATCAGAGCGCACAAGATTAATGGTAGTGTACCTACTGTGGGCCAGGAGCTCCCAGGTTCAAAACCCACCTCAGGACTTGACAGTCATGGCAGACACATCACAAAGCGGACAGCAAGTTGACTATCAATCTGTAAACCCTTCTGATGTGTTTGCGGCAGACATTAAGAGTGGGAGAGTTTCCTGGTCAGCCAGAATTGAGAGCTGCGACGTGATGGTCTCTCCAAGTTGAATGCTTCCACATGCAGATCCTTGACATGAGCAAGTGTCAACATCATTTTCTGTGTTGATGGTAAGAACCTTGGAAGAATTACCAAAGTGCACCCTTCAGCAGACTGGGAAGAAAGAGAAACCTGCTTACCAAATTGAAAGTAAGGACTGCAGATGGTGGAAATCAGTCACCGAACTGAAAGTCATTGGAGCAATAGTCCTGCCTACTCTACTCCACACATATAGGACTTAGGGACTAGGACTAAACATCACATGCCAAGCATCCACAGTCACACCTGAGCTGAGCCAGTCATGTGACGACTTATTCACCAAAGCAAAGCTTTGACGGAGACCTTGACTCTGGAATCTGCTCTCATAGTGATCACAGGAAGTGCAGCAAGGGAACGCTGAAGGATTCACTTCAGGATTCCAATATTCGCACCGAGTCCAGGGAGAAGCTCAACCAGGATTGCTGCACCTAGTGTAGCCAAACACAAAGCAGGGCAGCCTCCTTCAAATGCAAGCACCTCTCAGACGCAGAAAGAAAATACAAGCAGAAGAAATCCTGTGCCAACAACCTGTCCAAAATCTAATGGTCTGCCGTGTCCTATCTTATTGCAGCAGAACTCTCCAAGTGCAGATCAGCCTTAGCGATTACTGACATACCCGTCATCCCAAACACACAAGGTGAGTGACATGATCATCTCCATCTTGTAAAAAAAAATGAATTTCTAAGTCAAACGATTTTGGGCTCATTACTATTTTGAAACTGCAGGAGCATCCTGTCAGGCAAGGATCATAGTCAGTCTACCTGTTGCAGTCTTTTGTTTCTGTGTAATTATCACATTTGTAAATAAATTAGAGGTCTATCTTTAGCCTGAAGACAACGGCCCACATTTTCAGTACTAAATGCCTAGCTCCTCTGATACAGCATCCAAAAGTAATGAGGCATCAATTAGTGCACTCATGCTACATGTAAGATTGAAAATATCAATTCATAGATGACTGGGCTGTCCATGGGACTGTGCTTGTGAACATCAGTTAAAACTGCTAGCTGAGTGCCTGAACTGGAACACTAACATCTACTGCTTAGATGTGTAACGAATCCATCAAAAAGAAATATTACTGCAGACTCTAAAGATCCATTTCGCTCCTGTGAGTGCTTCAAAGTGAGCATATTTTCAGAAAGAGTGCCTGATTGTAAGAATTGCTTTCTTTCATAAACCACAAAAAAATGAATAATTTAGAGGATAGGAACAATTTGCAAGTCTGAATTCAGTCAGGAGCACAACATAGACAAAGTTGCTTATTTGCAGCATTTTCTTCATTGCAAAGTGCTACTTGCAGTTGGTAAAAGTTAGTGGGTGAGACCATATAGGGTGGGACAAGCACACGATACAAAGGGCAATCTTTTGTTTTCCAGCAAAAGAGCTGTATACTTCTGCCAGGAGATTCCAATCAGGGCTCCTCCAGAAACGTGGAGCCGTACATCCATTCCGACATGCACCTGTCAGGGGAAAGATAAAATACAAGCCCACTCCACCCAACCTCGCTGTCAGCTGTCAGCTGCTGTTGTCGCAAAGTTACTCATTCACAATGACAGACAGCTGCTGTCAAACAGTAAGGATATCACCCAAGTGTGAAGTTATGGTATCATGGTGAGGGTTCCAGGTGTTCAGATACCAGCTGGTATAGTGCCAAGTGGGTAGAGTGCCAAGTGGGTAGTGTACCAAGTGGGTAGAGTGCCAAGCTGTTAGAGTACCAAATGGGTAGAGTGCTAAGCAGGTAGAGTGCCAAGTAGGTAGAGTACTAAGCAGGTAGAGTACCATGTGGGTAGAGTATCATGTGGGTAGAGTGCCAAGTAGGTAGAGTGCCAAGTGGGTAGAGTACCAAGCAGGTAGAGTGCCATGTGGTTCACAAAGATTATAGGGGGGGGCTAGTGTATAAGGAGATCAGTTTCCAACTAGGTAGGGTGTCGGGTCCTGAAGGAGTGGTGTGGGGTGGGGTAGGGAGGGATTGGGTCCTATGGTGGGGGAAGGGAGGGCTCGGGTTACAAGTGGAGGAGAAGGCTCGGGTCATACATTCATAGAGTCACTGAACTGTGCAGAATAGAAACAGACCCTTCAAAACAACTCGTCAAAGCTGACTAGATATCCTAAATTAAACTAGTCCCATTTGTAAGCATTTGGCCCATATCCCTCTAAAGTCTTCCTATTCATATACCCATCCAGATGCCTTTAAATGTTATATTTGTGCAGCCGCCACCACCTCCTCTGGTAGCTTATTCCATATACACACTGGCCTCTGCTTGAAAATGTTACCCCCACAGGTGCCTTTTAATTTTTTCTCCTCTCATCTTAAACCCATGCTCTCTAATTTTGGACTCCCCTACCCTGGGGAAAAGACCTTGGCTATTCACCCTATCCACGCCCCTCATGATTTTATAAACCTCTACAAGGTCAAACCTCAGCCTCCAACGCTCCAGGGAAAAAAGCCCCAGCCTATTCAGTGGTTGTGGGGGAGTGGGGTGGAGTTTGGGTAGAGAGTGGGGGGGGGGGGGGGGGGGAAGGTGTGGGAGGGGTCTTGTGGTGGGCCAGAGCTGTCAGGTCGTGTGTTATTAGTATTATTGTTATTAATAATAACTATTAGGCTGCGCATTTCAGATCCTACTGACTTTACAGCATTTTTCTTATCTCACTGATGCTGCTTTTGCAAATTACCACAACTCTGTGCCCCGATCTGCCTGTCAGTCTGATTTTGATTTTGATTTTATTGTCACATCTACTCAAGTACAGGAGTACAGTGAAAAGTCTATAAAGTCACCACACATGGCGTCATCTTGGTTCAAGTACCAAGGTACAGAATCTTAAGAACAAAGTAGGAAGAAAGTACAAGGTTAAAAGTTAAACATTGCAGTAACCATAGTGCAGTGTAAAACATACAAAATAAAGTTAGAAGTTAGGGAAAAGAATTAAAGCTGAAAGTTCAAATATTACGGTCTTTCTTAAAGTGCTTAGCCACAGTGGGACCATACTCCGAGTATTCACCTCGAGACTGGAAGTCCAACTGAGGCCATACTGGTCCAAGAAATGGCCCGATACCGCCAAAAGACCGTTATGCTGGGCCAAGAAACCACTCCACCAGGCTGTGAGACTACAACACCAGGCCAAGAAACCACTCCACCAGGCTGTGAGACTACAACACCAGGCCAAGAAACCACTCCACCAGGCTGTGAGACTACAACACCAGGCCAAGAAACCACTCCACCAGGGCTGTGAGACTACAACACCAGGCCAAGAAACCACTCCACCAGGGCTGTGAGACTACAACACCAGGCCAAGAAACCACTCCACCAGGGCTGTGAGACTACAACACCAGGCCAAGAGACCACATCGCCAGGGCTGTGAGACTACAACACCAGGCCAAGAGACCACATCGCCAGGCCAATAGACCACCACACTACACTAAGAGATCGCCAAGCCAGGTTAAGAGACCACAACACCGGGGCCAAAAGACCACCATGCTGGGCTCAGAGACCATCACACTGGGCTGAGAGACTGCCCTCCGGGCCAGGAGACCATCACACCGGGCCGCAAGACTGCCACACCAGGCCGAGAGACCACCACTCCGGGCTGAGAGACCACCATGCCAGGCTGAGAGACCACCATGCCAGGCTGAAAGACCACCATACCAAACTGGGAGACCACAACACCAGGCTGGGCTGAGAGACCACTACACCTGGCCAAGAGACTGCCACACTGTGCCAAGAGACCACCATGCAGGGCCTAGAGACCACCACACTCGGCCGAGAGACCTGGTTCAGGATCCTACAGTTCAAATGTCTGGCAATGCTTCTCAGTTAATCCAAGTTCGCTGATGGACTGAACTGTGCTAAAATAGAATCCTGCCTCTTAGAAATCCATTCATCGTGCTTCTGAGATTAAACAATTGGCACATGCTGAGGTGAATCAGTTTAATGTTTTGGGGAAAGGCAAGTTGATATTCAGGAAGGGAAATGTCGATTTTTCCGCTAATTGAATATCACTGCATCCTGCAGATCCATGCTCAATATCGGTGCGTGTGTTGGGTTCTATTCAGATACAAATTCACTGAACCCTGACAATCCCACCTCAAGAAGATAAATGGATCTGCAGCAGCAGCACTGCACCAGCGGAAATGGTCATGCAACAAAGAGCAACTCTTTATCTCACACAGTGCCTGTTACTAAAGTCTTGTTCAATTTTTTTGATAGAGTCAGGCCTTTAACTAAATACTCCTTCACTGATTAAATAACAGCTGATGATGATGAAGCAAACTGTGGAGACCTCTTAGTTGGCCAACAATTCCAATTTACCTCACAAACCCCCAACCTCCACAAAATAAATTTCAATCTATTTCCTCTTCCAGTCTCTTCAAGTTAAAAGTCAACTTTGTTACCACTGGGCCTTCTGGTGGTATCCTGCATTTGGCATGTGCTTCTGTCATTTGTCCCTTCGCTACTGACAATCTAGGAGGAAATCTTCACCATATCAAAAAAACCCTTATATTTTTAGATTACTTACAGTGTGGAAACAGGCCCTTCATGGCAATTTAGCAAGGCCAATTCACCTGACCTGCACATTTTTGGACTGTGGGAGGAAACCAGAGCACCCAGAGGAAACCCACGCAGACAATGTGCAGTCAGTCACCTGAGGTGGGAATTGAACCTGGATCTCTGGCGCTGTGAGGCAGCAGTGCTAGCCACCATGCCACCCACTAAACACATTTGCTTTTTCACTCTGAGAATATTAGAGATGGGTAACAGTGCTGTTTGACTGGTTAAGGGCAGCATAGAGACTGTATTTGAATACAGCCTAATTCTGTAGTCTTCTTAAATATTTGCCAATCAAGCAATGTTATTAAACACCTCTGCTGCTGGCGGGAACTGAACCTGGTCCCTTGCCCATAGGGAGAGATAATACCACGGCACCTCAAGGGTCCTCCTAAACTCGATATATACATCAAGTGTACATCAACTGTAAACAACTTTCAATCAGACTTTAGCCATTGCAGAAGCTTAATTCATGCCGGCCAGAATTCAACTGCAGTTCATCAATATCATCCTACCTCCAAACAGAGATGAAAATGATTTAGCTCGAGCCATTGACTGATGGCTGTGTCCTGTGGTTTCATCGCTCTGTACTTTGGGACAGAAGAATTCCAGCTGATTAAAGCACTTGCCTACTTCTTCATCCTTTAATCAGCTCTCTGTCCACACTCCACCACCACCCCGCAACCCCCCTCCCCCCTTCCCCGGCTCGCAAACTCCTCAATCAAACACAATCGCTTTCATAGGGACTGTGCTCTTCAAAAGGGCATGTGCAATGATTCTGATTTTTAACAATAAGAACATGTGCTCTGTAACACAATTGATACTGCTTGATTTCACAATATCAGAGCATACTTAAAACTGTCCTTCACAGATACAGAGAAGACCAGAGAAAGATTAAAGAGATACAAGGGAAGCAGAAAAGCAACTATTGTTACACAAAGGTCAATGCAAGGCACAATAACCTGGGTCCAAGTTGTCTGAAAGATGGCAAAGTTGGAAATTTCACATGAGATCAGATACAAATTTGATTTAAGATTCATTTCAACCCAAGCCATTCAAAATTGTTTTATTACGAAAGTGTCAATAGTGGATTGTGGCTTAGTAATTTGGTCATGCCACACAGCTTTTCTCAGGCGTGTAACAGTTTCCTAATCTACCAATAGCAGGAAGGACACTCTTGTTATGAATCTGACATTCATTGCTTATGGTAAAGATTTCATAAAAGTTACTAAGTTAAAAATACTCACAAGGCCCCTTTGTATACCCAAAAACAATGATTAACTCCTATTTGTGGATGCCACAGAAAAACTTGTTATGGAAGCTGCACTCAGGACTCATCATCATTGGCAGTCCCTTGCAGATGAGGTTGACTCTTAGGGTGAGTCCGTAGGTGGCTATACTATTATGAAGGTGCACAGGTACTGTACCTTTAAGAGAGTTGAAAAGCTAGCAAGAACAAAGCCCAGAGAGTCTGGAACAAGGTAACAATATAACACCTGGTCAAAACAACTAGCAGCAGATGGGTTGCCATGAAACTAAAACAAATTCAAATTCCACCAATCAGTTTAAATTATGCCCCAGGATACCAAAATCCAATTGAATTTGATTTTAATATTTTGATAATATTAAAACCAATAAAATGATCTGATTTTTCTGGGTAAAAAACTAGACATTTTGAACAGTTACTGAGAGAACTGCCAAAGACCAACAAATGTGGACAGCGAGCTGAAAGCTCTCTGAAAGGTACTTGTCTGTGTGGAATTTATGCAGCAGAACATTGGGGCTGACCTGGACAGACTCTACAGAGGAAAATCTACAAAGGAGAATTGGCAAAGCTGACTAGTTTTGAAACATAATTTTTTTTGGATCATTATTGTAGAGTGTGAGGTAAAACATAGGTTTAAGAGAAAAGAATTGTAAATAGTTCTTGGTTTTAATATTCTCTGTTGGACTTATAGAATAAAGTTGTTAATTTTAACTTTAACTAGTGACCTCTGGAATAGATCTTTGTCTCTCGAATTTAAACAGGTTACAGCACGAGGTGAATCTTTTCGGTGTGGCTGGTTTAAATTAGCAGAGGGGTTTCGCCGGTGTCATAACAAAACAGAGTGACACGGCTACCACAGGCTCTGTTACACTTGTGGCAGAAGGTGGTCATGGGAAGTTAGTGGTTGAAGCGTTGATGTGGCAGCACACTCCTTACACTTTTCTCTTGGCTTCTGCTTTTTTCAGTTGGCAAACCTTGAGATGTTCAGCACCTTCCTGGATGCGCCTCCTCCACTTTGGACAGTCTGGGGCTGGTGATTCACAGGTCTGTGTGGGAAAGCTGCATTTGCCAGTGAGGCCTTGACGGTGTCCCTGAAGCACTTCCTCTGTCCACCTGCGGCTCCCTAGTGTTTCAGAGCTGGGAGTAGAGCACTTGCTTGGGGAGTCTCGTGTTGGTCACGCAATTGACAAAACGAGTTTGTAAAAAAGACTTAACATGGAGGTTAAGACAGCAGGAGTAATTCCCTGATCACTTCACTCCCAATGTCATCTGGTGAGTGAGTATTACAGACAGACACATTCCAATGTCCAGGAATGCTCCAAAGATTGGTAACTGTAAAGACTCAGTCTTGGGGACTCCCCCATTGTGCACTATCTGTGCAAAAACCCTGTGGCTGAATGTTTGGTGAGGAATGAATATTGGAACTGGAACCTGTAATTGAAAATGTGGCAAGTGCCTCACAATGTCATATATTGAACTGAGGGAAATTGATCCACATTGCACTTTGTGTAATGTCAAACCAGAACTATAATTTAATGTACCTTTGCAAATTTAATTATTAAAATATATTGTTGGGGGAACAAAAACAGGCACAGGAAATTTAAACTGCGCTGCAATATCTGGGCCATTTAACGACAAACTTTAACACCTATAAAATTACTGCTGATGAACTGTTATTTGGAATTAAATAGGCTAATGCCGCTGTTAAAATATTGGGCAGTGAGATATGTCACAGGAATAATTAGAAACATTTGTCAGCTATTTTCTAGTCTCACATCGTTCACAACAGGATTGCAGCAGTATAATTCATATACAATGTTCTACTCGTCATGCTAATATATAACATGTTAGCTGCCAGCACTACAGAACTGGATAAAATATTAAAGAAAACCTTATTTGTTTTTTTCCAAATTGGCACTTTGAATAATTTTCCTTTGGCATTCAGCTACAATATTCACCCAAGCAAGTGCGGATTAGTTACAAAAGGACTCCAGCTGTGCAGCCTAGAACATCTAATACTCTCCCAAGAGACGACAAGGGAAAAATTACCACAACCCAGATCTAATCCCAGGACAGAAATGGCATTAGCTGTCACAAATTTAATGAGGATGGCTTTTGTCTTAAGATATTGTAAATACTGATTGGTCAGAGTCGTAAACAGCATTTTATTTTTAAGTAATTGCAAATAAATCTACCTGGGCCTCGCAAAACTACTTAGCCTCCTAATTTTGCTTGACATCTGCCCACTAATATTAGTCAAGTTCAGAGTCCACACTTCATAAATCTGTCGGAAGTCACATCCACCTAAGAGTCAAACTGACAGAAGATTCATCTGAGTGTTTGATAACGTCAAAGAACGATGGATGTCAAACAGCTAAAATGCCAATTTCTCAATCTCAAATACCACATCAAATTCACAATAAATAATCAAACTCATTAATTCATTTTTAACTGACTTCTTGAGAATGCATACAGATTTCATCCCATCGGCAAGTGTTTGAGGGGAGGTACAGATGGACATGAGAGTAATCTTGGTTTTGAGATGTGGAAAGAGCAGTCACCTCCTCAAGATGGGTTGACGGTGTTAGTACAAACCAAGATTGAAAGTTGGAATCTCCTCAAAAGGATGAGTCAAACTATTCTCGTTCCTTTGCCCCTCTGTGTTTATCTCTATTCCAATGATATTCTTTCAAGCCAAATTTTCCACACTTTTAGCAGATGACACAAAAATAGGTTGGAAGACAAGGAATGAGGATGATGCAAAGCCTCTACAGAGGGATATAGCCAAGTAAAACTTGGTGATGGTATGGAATATAATGTGAGAAAATATGGCTGGAAGAATAGAGGAGCTGAATAATATTTAAATGCTGCAGAAAAGCTACAGCACAGAAGGATTTGGGAGTTCTCCTGCAAAATCACACAAAGTTGGCATCCAACCTTAGCAGGTAATAGGGAAGAAAAAATGAATAATGGTCAATATTTCTAAAGGAATGGAGTACAAAATTAGGGAAATCTTGCTAAAAACATGCATGGCACTAGTCAGGCTTCACTGGGAATACTGTGATAACTGCTGGGCCCCTTATTGAAGGAAGCATTGCCACTGTCTAGAGAGGGTTCATTGGGCTAACATCAGGTATAGTGGGACTGTCTTATGGGAAGAGATTGAGTAGATTGGGCTTGTACGTTTTGGAATATACAGGAGTGAGAAGCAACCAAATTGAAATATGAAGTTCACTGGGGACTGCACAGCATAGATGCAGAAGGGGTGTTTCCCCTTATGATCAAGTCTTGGACCAGAGGCAAGAATCTCAGAATGTGGCCGCTCATTTATGACAGAGATGAGGAGGAATTTATTCTCTCAGACAGTAACAAATTGGGGTAATTCTATATCTCAGAGGGCCACAGAGGCTGGTTCGTTAAGCACATTCAAAGCTGAGGAGAAAGTGAAGACTGCAAATGCTGGAGATCAGAGTCAAAAAGTGTGGCGCTGGAAAAACAAAGCAGGTCAGGCAGCATCCGAGGAGCAGGAGAGTCAATGTTTTAGCCATAAGCCCTTCATCAGGAATGATCTTATGCCCGAAACATCAATTCTCCTGCTCCTTGGATGCCGCCTGACCTGTTGTGCTTTTCCAGCACCACACTGTTTGTCCATATTCAAAGCTGAGACAGGCAGATACTTTAATCAGCACGTGAATAGAACAAAACATGCAGGAGTACATGGGAAGGCCATCATAGAGTCACACAGCACATGAACAGATGCTTCAGGCCAACCAGTCCATGCGAACATAATCCCAAACTAAACTAGGCCGACCTGCCTGCTCCTACGTTTTTGTGTTAAGTCATGGGCTTGAACTCAACTGCAGGAGTTTGATCCCAGAATCCAGGCTGGCATTGCTATGTGCTACTGTGGGAGTGCTGCACTTTTGCAGACACTGGTCTTCATTAAACCAAGGTCCTGCCTGCCCTCTCAGGTACAGGTTAAAGATCCCATTTCACGCTTCAAAGCAGATCAGCAGTGAGATTATCCCCTGGATGCCTTAACCAATGTTTGTCTCTCAATCAACGTCAGAAAAAGCAGTTATCACACTGCTGTGAGTGTGAGAATTTGTTTTATGGAAATTGGTTCTCTCGTCTCCTATATTACAGCCTGGTTGGCCTATTTATTCAACCGATTAAAGAAGCCGCTGGATTTTTACAGTGCACAGGACAGGCCAGTCATTGACACGAAACAAAAAAAATTGCTGGAAATCTGCTACAGCAGCAAAAAAGCACTTTGAGAATTCCTAGGGTGATGGAAGGTGCCATATCAATGCAGGTCTCAGTTTGTTATCCAGGCAGCACAAACACTTCATGGTCTGAGCAGCAAATGAAACAAATTGTAGTGAGGAATCACTGCGGCCTACAGAGAAAGGAAATTGCTGGAGAAACCCAGCAGGTCTGGCAGCGTCTGCAGAGTGAAATCGGAGTTAATGTTTTGGGTCCGGCGACCCTACTTCAGAATTATGTTCTCTAGCAATTTTTGGTGTTGTTTCAGATTTCCAGCAATTCTTTGTTTTGTGTCAAAGACTGGCCTGCCCTGTGAACTGTAAACATCCAGCACCTTCTTTCATCGGTTGAATGAATCGGCCAATCAGGCTGGAGTACAAAGCTCTATAAACTGGCTGCTTCTTTCCACAGAGAATTCCCGATCCCTGTGTAATCCTCTTTGAAGCGGAACACTTTTTTTGGCAAAATGTGCTGCGTGCTTACTGCTGCTCCGATAAACAAAGTCAAGTGGCTGGGCAGAATGAACAATCAGTAGCAGATGCAGCCTAAGTGGAATAAGGCTGACTTCCCCATACGCTGTACTCTTGGCACCTCAGTCTGAACTTTGCACTGAGGTGAAAAATGTGGTCAAAGCATTACCAAACTGAAAACCTCAATCACTTCCCTTATGGGTTGCAAGTATTATTCGACCTAAATAACTTCAACCTTGAGTATCTTGAATTATTAAGTTAAAAATCACACAACACCAGGTTATAGTCCAACAGGTTTATTTGGAAGCACTAACTTTCACACCTTAAGCACACCTTAAATGCATTATCTGGGCCGACGTGGCACCAATTGGTAAAGTTCACTTGAGAATGTAACTTTTAAAAGAAAAGTTTTGTGATTTACATATGAAAGAACTGAAACCAACATGGTCATTCTAAAAGATGACAGACTTAACAAACAATCCAGGTCTTTTTCGATATGTAATTTCAGTTACATCACACTGTAACCATTTGTTCTAAATTCTGTGTCTTAAGATCTTATACTCCACAACCGCCTGATGAAGGAACAACTCTCCAAAAGCTAGTACTTCCAAATAAACCTGTTGGATTATAACCTGGTGTTGTGTGATTTTTAACTTTGTACACCCCAGTCCAATACCGGCATCTCCAAATCTTGATTTATTAATGCATTCTGCTTTGACAGTTGCTGGTCCTTCCTCGTGGCTTCCTCTTGCATTATCCCCTGCAGCAGCAAATTTGCTGATGCCATGCACTCATCCAATATTGAGGGGATAAACACCTATATCAGGACGTTTAAGGAAGAAATAAACAAATACGTTTCTTTTATATGGTGATCACCAGCCTCCCCAATGTGCTTTCCAACTAAAGGAGTACTTTTCAGGTATCATTGCTGCTGTAGTGCAGAAAGCACAGTAGCCAAATCACACACAGCAAGCTTCCACAAGCAGCAATGCAATGCTGACCAGATGTTGCATTGTGCAATGTAGGCTAAGGTGTAAATAGGGGGCATCAGAGACAATCCTCCTACTCTTCATTGGAAGAGTGAAATCCATCTTTTACCTCCATGTGAGAGAATAAAGCTTCAGTTTAACATAGCACCAGTCAGGAGCTCTGACAGTGCAGCACTCCATCAGTGTTACACCAACGTGTCAGTGATGATTATGTTTTGCATTCAAGTCCTGAAGACAGGACTTGAACGCACAACCTTCTGGCTGAGTGGTAGGAGTGCAATTCACTCAGCCCAGCTACCATCTCCCTCAAAATCATGATGTTCAGACAATGGAGACACAGACTGGGATTGAACCCTCAACATTTTAATTCAGAGCTGTAAGTTGGGTTATTTCCTTATGAATGAGAACATCTAATGAAGACAGCATCTTGCCAGAGGAAGTGACGGAAGCGGGTACAATTACAACATTTAAAAGGCATTGAGTTGGGTATGTGAATAGGAAAAGTTTAGAGGGATATGGGCAAAATGCTGGCAAATGGGACTAGATTAATTTAGGGTATCTGGCAGATATGATTGAGCTGGACTGATGTTTCCATGCAATATATCTCTATGACTGCATGACTCCTGTCTGTCTCAATTATGATGCCTTAATAGTCAGATAATTTCTCTACACTGCCTTTCCAAATCCACAGAGAGGAATAGACAATTTATGTGAGGCACTGGAAAGGTACCGGTCCTCATGGAACTATAGCCAAACAACTTGGAACAACAACAAATTGCATTTTGCCCTTACCATAAATGTAAAACTTCGCACAGTATATCAAGTTATTGTTTAAAGTTTGACACCACAGAAGGAGGTTTGAAGACAGATGACCAAAAATTTGTTTGAACA
This sequence comes from Hemiscyllium ocellatum, assembly GCF_020745735.1. Classification (NCBI taxonomy): domain Eukaryota; kingdom Metazoa; phylum Chordata; class Chondrichthyes; order Orectolobiformes; family Hemiscylliidae; genus Hemiscyllium; species Hemiscyllium ocellatum. Next base: position 11,452,930 of record NC_083424.1, read on the forward strand.
ATTACCTTTGAAGGAGTTGCTTAAAGTAGGATAGACAGGTAGAAGACATATAGGAAGGTAATTCCAAAATTCAGGGCCTAGAGGCAGTTCAAGGTCTAGCCAGCAATTGTGGAGTGATTCTTCACACTTCGGAATATCTCATGTGGCGAAATCATGGCTTAACGTGGTTATTTTGACCGGGCCTTTTTTTAAAGAGAAGTTTAAGATAGAGGAGATGAGCTGTCTATTTGGAAAGCCAATAAAGTAAACAACTTGTGAGGCCTGTATTTTTTTTTAAATTGGAACAATAGAAGCTACTTTAATGGATGGGGTCAAGCTCCCACAGAACCAAGATTTATAGATTTTTTTAGTTTTTAGTTTTTCAGTAGCAGTTGTAGCTGGATCTGTTGCTGCAGTATACCTCTCACTGCTACACTCTCTCCATGTTGTCTCTTGATGTTTTCCTCCTTGACTGGAGAATTGCCTGTGAGACAATTTGTTTTATTGACTTTGCCTTTGCCTTTCCCAAGGGTGTGTTTATGGGATGTTACTGTATTGGGACAGTTAGTAATAGTTATTCCTGTATCTATTATTTTGTTAAACATTTCAATAGCTAAGCCAATTATTTTTTGTTGTTTTGTTTTGTCTTGTATTTTAACTAGCACTTATGACGTTTTGCTTAACATCATTGCATCTGGAACATGGCATCTTACACTCACCTTTAAAACAAGAAAAAATTAGGGTCTAGACTATCTACTTAATATATTTTGAGAGGGTCTGGTCTGGTCCATAACACTAAGAGAAGTCCAAATATCTGAAAGGGTTGCAGAGCTGAAAGAGATTACAGAGATGAGGGAGGTAAGGCTGGGGACAGATTTGAAAATGAGGATAGGAATTTTAAATTTGAGAAGAAGGAGAGACAATATTTCAACAATATTGGCATGGACAAGTGGGAGGGTTTAGAAGTTGCTCGTCTGAACACAACATATCATTGTCCACAGTGTAACCCTAACCATAACCCATTGTCCACAGCAGATAAAGAGCTGAAGAAAGGAATAATTAGAGAAAAGGACACTCTGTCTTCAATTGGCGCCATATGGGAAAGCAGTAGAATTCAAATAACCGCTCTGCAACATCATAAAAGACTTAAATGCAGGGAAAGCTATATCTGGTTAAAGACCAATTCCTCACATCAGAGCTAATTTCTTTTTGAAAAGGTAATAGCTCTTTCAAGTTACAAGAAACACTTAAAAGTGTTTTACTTAAATATTTTAAAAGGTTGAAGTTACAAATACAGACAAAACTAAATTTTACAGAACTACACTGGAACACAATGAGTACACTTCCCTCTCAAAGTTAAAAAACAAGAAGTTGCTAATCCAATATAAAATAGGAAATGTTCCTGAAAATATAGTTCCAATGTTCTCCTGGAAGAAAGTACAGTTTAAAATACTCAAAAAGCATAGTTTTCCACATTAAAAATGCCTACCTGTGTCTAGATATTAGATAGTCCTACCACCTTCTTTCTCTAAATCATGGTGGAAATGTTTAAAAAGCCAGCCTAATATTCGTCATTCATTTTAGTACAAACTCCACCTATAGACATAAGCATGACACTACAAGCCTACAATTCTTAAAGGATCTAAGAGTGGGCATTTGCATTATCAATGAGTATAATGCTTGTGTGTAGTAGTTAGCCATAATAAATGTCTGTCGGAGTCTTCAATACCACAATATCCACACCAGTTTCTTGCGTTATGAGGCATGACATTAGCATTGCCGAAACAGGTGAGATATCCTTCTGAAGACAAAATGCACATCAAACCTTCAGGGATAGGATCCATCAAGATTTTCACTATTGCAAAAACAAAATACCAAGGATACAGGAAATCTAAAATAAAAACAGAAAACACTGGAGGAGGAACTTTACAGATCAGGTGTCATCTATGCACAGAGAATGCTTCAGACCAACAACTCTTCATTAATGAAAAAAGTTAGAAATGTGTTTTAAGGGAGTATAGCTGCTATCAAAATAGGCTTCTGTTCTGCTGCAGAATAATGCAAAGGGTCTTTTATGTCCAATTAAGATGGCAGACAGTAATTAATAGCAACCAATATGTAGTACTGACATCATAGGACAACATGGGATCACCTTTTTCACATTTCCGAGCTCACTGGAACTAAAAATTTTTGGGAAGATTTTATCTCTTAGTTCAAATTTTCCTGTCAATATGTCAACATTGGATAATTTGTGTACTATAGCTGTAAAACTTTACTGTCAATATGTCAGCATAGAATAATTTGTGTATTACAGCTCTAAAACACTCAAAAAAGGGCAGTTTCCTAAATGAAAAATGCTTCCCTGTGTCTGGGTATCAGCTGGCCCTGCCAAATTGTTATGAAAATCAAAATAACAACCTACTTAATATCCATCATTTGGTTTTGGATTGTCTGGTCAGTATTACACTGCTGTTTGTGGAAGTTTGCTGTGCACAGTTTAGGGACTGTGTTTTCTACATTTCGGCAACAATGACACTTGTAAAGTTATTTCCTTTGATTGTAAAGGTGTACAGTCTGAGAGTGGGTATTGTGTTTAGGTTTCTTTTCCCTCAGGAGTCCTATAGATTGAGAATATTTCATGTGAATTGATCCCCTTAACTGGAAGCCTTGTGGTTTCAATAGCAGGAACCTTATGCAGGACCAATGGCCCAGTGCTTAGCCACACTGGTGGCTAATGTAAGGAATCCTATTGGTTTCCAAATCAGTAAATTCCTTTGGTGTAAGGAATTAGTCTTTCATCAAATATAGATTTCCCTGTTTTTAAGACTTTTATGGTGCCTTCTTAGTTCTCAATGCCTTATCTCCAGATCTGTACAGCAGTCTGTACTGACAGAAACTAATACTTTTGAAGGGTAAAACACTGTCTCTTTTCCATAATATCTGTCATGCAAAGCTGTCATTCAGTTGGTCTTTAATTTGTTTTCCAAATATCAACCATAAGAAACCAGAGTCATTTTTAACGGATGTGCACCATTGCTAAACATGATGTACGTTTAGATTTCGATCAGGCCATATTAGAAATTGTATACTTTATAAAATGCTGCAATATTTATTGTCCTTTGTAACATGGATGCTTGTAAATTAACTAGATATTGTGATATTGAAGAATCCAACAGACATTTATTAATTTATTACAGCTAGCTTGTATACATAAGCATGACATTTTCAGTCATCTAAATCTCTGGGCTAACAATCAAATAATATGTTTAAAAAACAGCAGCATGCTTCTGCTAGTGTGTCAGACTTCAAGTGATTCTACGATCAGATGCAGTTTATGATGTTTATAGCCTCAGGTCACATTCCACAATACTGTGATGCTATCACGAGCATGTATCTAAAAGGTATACTGTAATATAGATTGTAAGACATAACACAATGACTTCCAATAGACATGTGGGAATGGAAGATCTGTGGATGTTTTAATATTAATTTTCATGTGTAAAAGGTTAGTATTATAAATCTTGCAACTCCTGTAAGAAAAAAGGTTGTTTCATCTTAAACTAAGAACTGGAATATTTCAGTGTTTCATTGATCTAAACACATTTTTTTCTGATGTAAATAAACTGTTAATAATCTTCATTACTTGGTAGTAACTAGATAATGGCTTGTAACTAAGACTCTAAGACCATCAGATATAGGAGCAGAATTACGTCATTCGACTCAGCAAGTCTGCACTAGCATTTCATCTTGTCTGATATGTTTCTCAACCCCAGTCTCCTGCCTTCGTCCCATAACCCTTGATGGTGTTGACCAATTAAGAACTCTGTCTAAACTACATTCAATAACTTAGTCTCCACAGCCTCCTAAATTTGCCTATTTTAACAGCTGATAACAATTTAAAGTTATGTTTTTGTCTGACAAACTGCTGCCAAAATTAACATTTTAAAACCGCCATACCTGTCATCAAAATGATTACTTCATCAGCTGTCTCTCTGTTCCTCAGCATCTAACAAAAGACAATCACCATTTGGAACCTTCCAAAAACTCAAAGCTTATTCCACATGGGTCTCACAGTAACTTTGTAAAGAAAGGATCTGCCCCTTTTGAGATATTAAGAGGAGCAGCTTGGGAGAAGATATTTCTGATGTGGAAAGGGGTTGTCTAGAGTGAGGAAGAATAATCTAAAAGTCATTCAAGATTAAAATAATAAGCAACATTTTTCATGCAAAGAGTGGAAGATCTTTGGAACTCACTTCTACCATTCGAAACTGAGATTAAGAGTACATCACACAATGGTTGTGTCCCTTTCTCTCGACTTGAACAACTCCCACTTCAGGATGGGACGGCTAGGGAGGTATGTCATAACAGATTGACCTAAGCCCTTATGAAAGACTTTAAAACAGATTTTTTTCTCTAATCCAACGTTATTCTTAGAGCGTCAGAGGTTGAGGGGTGACATTATAGAGGTTTACAAAATCATGAGGGGCATGGATAGGATAAATAGACAAAGTCTTTTCCCTGGGGTGGGGGAGTTCACAACTAGAGGGCATAGGTTTAGGGTGAGAGGGGAAAGATATAAAAGAGACCTGGGGGCAATTTTTTCACACAGAGGGTGGTGCGTGTATGGAATAAGCTGCCAGAGGAAGTGGTGGAGACTGGTACAATTGCAACATTTAAAAGGCATTTTGGATGGGGATTGAATTGGAAGAGTTTGGAGGGATATGGGCCAGGTGCTGACAGGTGGGACTAGAATGGGTTGGGATATCTGGTCAGCATGGACGGGTTGGACCGAAGGGGGTGTTTCCATGCTGTACACCTCTATGACTATTACTATGACTCATAGTGTCATATAGCATGGAAACAGGCCTTTTGGACCAACTAGCCCCTACCAACCATGATCGTAAACTAAACTGGTCCCACCTGCCTGGGCTTGGCCCATATCCCTACAAACAGTTCTTATAATGAACTTATTCAAATGTAATAACTGTTAGAAATTTAGACGTAAATCTATAAGTAAGCATGCAATTTCAGGAAAGGCTGCAAGGTCCATGCTACTCTTGGTCTACCATTTTAGAATCTCATTTTAATTCTGAGAGAAGGGACAACAGTGGTGATATAAATTAGGTCACAGATCAACCAGAATGTCATTGATTGATGGAAAGGACTGAGGGGCGACGTTGCATCCACCTGTTCTTTTGTAAATGTTGGGTAGTTCCCCTAGAACATTCTAGATTCCTCTAGAATGCACAGGAACCAACTGATGGAAGTACCAACCATTTCCCTACTTTGCTGTCATATCAACATCAAATTGGAGAATGCCATTCAAAACCCATCCATTTATCACCCTCAAGGTGATAACTCCTTCACATACCGAGGGATAATGGGCATAGTTGGTTGAGAGCATCAGGTTTCTGGAAGTGGTGGTTACCAACAATTGATCCTGGGCCACCATGTTGATGCGACAGTCAAGAAAGCACAATAACAACTTTACTTCCTCAGAAGGCTAAGGAAATTTGGCATGTCCATAAAGACTCTTTCTAATTTTCACACCATAGAAAGCATCCTATCTGAGTGCATCGCAGGTTGGTATGGCAATTGCTCTGCCCAGGACCATAAGAAACTACAGAGAGTTCTGAACACAGCCCAGTCCATCACACAAACCAACCTTCCATACATTGACTCTGTCAATACTTTTCACTCTCTCGGGAAGGTAGCCAGTATCATCAAAGACCCCTCCCAGCCTGGTTATAATCTCTTCCAGCCTCTTTCAGAGAATACAAAATCTTAAACATATGCACCAACAGATTCAAGAACAGCTTCATCCTCAGTGTTACTAGATTTCTGAATGGATCTCTTAAATTGTAAACCTGAAATTAATCTCGCTGTGTGCACTTTCTTCGCAGCCATAACATTGTATTCCTGGCTCTGTTCTATTACCCTACTGCACTTTGTATGGTATGATCTGCCTGTATGCAAAACAAAACTTTTCATTGTACTTAGATACATGTGACAATAATAAATCAAAATCAAAAGTCACTGTCAATTCAAAATCCATGTAACTCAGCTCAGCTGTGTTCAATGACCCAACATCTGCTGGTTGCTGCAGGAGAGACTTCCAAGCAGAGATCATGTGGTGAGATTAAAAATACACCTCCTCATCTCGATCTTAAATGGGAGACCATTTTAAACCTGCCCTTTGTCATTCTAGATTTCCCCACAAGAGAGAGGAAAATATCCTTTAAGTATCATTGATGGAGGTCTTTCCTGAATATTTACATCACTTTCATGTATAATTATAATGTTACTTTTGTTCATAAGATGTGGTCAGCAATTAACTATTGCCCATCCTTAACTATTTACAGAGTCAACCACATTGCTGTGGGTGTGGAGTCACTTGTAGGTCAGACCAATTAAGGACAGGGCATTAGTGGCCCAGTTGGGTTTTTATGACAAACAGCATTGGTTCTTTGGTCACTATTAGGCCAGCTCTTTATTCCTGATGTTTATTGAAATCAAATTTCATCATCGGCCTTGGCAGGCATTTGAACCCATATCCCCAGAATACTGGCCTGGGGCTCTGGATTACAAGCCCAGAGATATTGATGCTATACCACCACCTCTCCTTTTTCCAATCTATGAGGTTGTGCATACCGAAGTACCGAATATATCTCTTTGGGGAAAAAAGGGTGTGTAGCATATGTCTGATAAGCCTTTAAGAGACATGCTCATGATGTCATCAGCACATGACTTAATGACATAAGGTTCTCAGTCTCCATCTTTTTCAGTTCCTTTGCAGCATGGCATACTGTGGATAACATGTTAAAGAGTGTCAAAGAGATGTACAGCATGGAAACAGACCCGTCAGTCCAACTTGTCCATGCCAACCAGATATCCCAACCCAACCTATCCCACATGCCAGCACCTGGCCTATATCCCTCCAAACCCTTCCTATTCATATACCCATCCAGATGCCTTTTAAATGTTCCAATTGAAATAGCCTCCACCACGTCCTCTGGCAGCTCATTCCATAAACATACCAGCCTCTGCGTGAAAAGAAATACCCCTTATATTATTAATTTCTTAGTGTGATTTCAGACAGAGTGTGATTGGTGTGTAGATACGTAAAAAACAATTGCTGTCAGAAAAGTACGTTGAACTCACCAGGACAGTGTGACCAACATCTCATTTTACTGTTATGGAGGCTAAATTAGTTATCAGCTCATGACAGCAGCAGGTTATCAGCTATCATGTTCTATCATGTTGCAAAGGAAAGAACATGATGTGGTCTAAGTGAGTTTCAACAATAGGATCAGCCATTGACTGGCTGGCAGAGCAGGCTCAAGGGGCTGAATGGCCTACAGCTGCTCCTTGGCTTTATGCTTGTAACAAAACGGTTCTAACAATTCCCTACACTTGCAGTGCAACTATTTCTTACCGACAACCCTTTGTACCAACTCCCATCTGTTCTTTGGCATCTAATCTATTCTTTCAATGAGCTGTTCCCTAAACGAGACAAGGTTGAGAGCTGTAGAGATTCTCCTGAGGGCCCTGCTTTTCTTGATGATAATAGACATATTAATTTAGTTTCTCCTCTTTATATGGTATAATTTCTCACTTATAACAACAGAGGGACTGTTTAATGAGATTATTTATTTTAACAAACAAATGCAAATTGATACGTGCATTTATATAGCACCCTTCACAGCACCAGAACATTCCAAAGCACTCTACAAATAAAAAGAATGTTTCAAACTTCTGTTGCACTATGGGAGAGTTGTAGAGTCATAGAAATGTACAGCACAGAAACAGATCCTTTGGTCCAACTTATCCTAAATTAATCTAGTCCCATTTGCCAGCATTTGCCCCATAACCCTCTAAACTGTTCCTGTTCATGTACCAGCCAGATGCCTTTTAAATATTGTAATTGCACCAGCCTCCACCACTTCCTCTGGCAGCTCATTCCATACATGCACCACCCTCTGAGTATAAAAATGGCCTCTTAGGTCCCTTTTAAATCTTTCCTGTCTCACCTTAAACCCTCTAGTTCTGGACTTCCCCCAAAAGACCGTGGCTACTTACTATCCATCCCCCTCATGATTTTATAAACCTCTATAAGGTCACTCCTCAGCCTCTGATGCTTCAGGGAAAATAGCCCCAGCCTATTCAGCCTCTCTCTATAGCTCAAACTCTCCAACATCCTTGTAAATCTTTTCTGCACCCTTTCAAGTTTAACAACATTCTTCGTATAGTAGGGAAACCACAATTTCATGCAGTATTCCAAAAGAGGCCTACCCAACATCCTATACAGCTGCAACATGACATCCCAACTCCTATACTTGATGTACTGGCTAATAAAGGCAAAAGAGGATTAACCTCTGTCCTACAGTGAACATTCACTATTTCTGAAGGGTGTCAAGCAGTCAGGAACCTCTGATCCTGAGTTGCTGGTACAATTCAGTGAATTTAGGCAGCTTACTGGAATCTCTTGTATCTACTTCCTACTCTTAGCCAAAATCTGAAAACCTCAAATGTACACTTTCAACTCGACAATAAGTCTTGACAGAAATTACTCATCTTATTCACTTTTTCTTCATAAGCAAGACCATGGCTACAGTAACAACCCTTAACTTACTTAATGGTGTAAGAAGTATGGATCTAAAAGAGTACACTGCGACTAGCAACTAGCAAAGTCTCTGAGAATTGTCCTAAGTAGCCAGGAAAGGAAGAAAAGCTGTACTGAAAAATCACACTATAAAAGCTGATTTTTCCTACATTAAATTTAAACCTTTTGTTTATTAGGTAATTAAGGTATATTGGATTTGGCAGAAGGCTGAGCAGAACGCTCAGAAATTGGGAGCCCGACAATGAAATCTTCTGGATTAGGGTTGACAGCTTGAGAAGAAACTGGCAGAAGTGTTCTCATTTATGCCAATGTGTGAAGGCAAAGAATAGGAAGTGGTCACACACGTTATCCAGTTGGACCACAACAAACTGAGCTGCAAACATTTCAATTAAAATGACAAGCTGTTCAAAACTAATATAAATTTCAATCAGAGATGAACAGAGACGGAGAAGCAGATATTAGAGGATTACTTCCATTAGAGCACACAGTACAATTAATACCCAAGTACCCTTGTTGTTTCTTTGAATAATTGTTCATCTAATTTTTTACATTCACAATGATATGTCTCTTATGCCTCACAGGTCTATATGTCTCTTGGGAACAAATCAAATGTCACTATAATGGAATCATTAAAGTCAATGCAGCAAGCTACGATTCAGCACAATTATTCTGTGATTGGTTGTGAAAATTGCCAACTCTCCCAAATTCAATCCCAACAACATTTATTAATTTTAGTGTAGTGGTATTATTTTTGATAGGGTTAGATTAAAGGATAGCAGGGTCATTGAAGATCTCAGGGGCTAGCCATTATTACCACCTGATAAATTCCCCCAGGTCTGGTTAGATGTCCCATGCCAACCTATGCCAAAGGCACAGATCCAGTCAGTAATCACTGGTGATAACATAAGGAACAAAGGCTGCTTCTAGATGCAGGGTCCTTTTGGAAGCAGACCTGGTTGCCTTGAAGTACATGCATGGATAGCAATGAGAAACCTCCTCTGTGGTGTTTTGCACAGTCACATTGCTCACTGAAGTTGAAAATGAGAGGCTGGTTAAGAGCAGCTGTAGAGGAAAATAGAAGTTGTGGAGCATGGAGGAAAAAGCTGGAGACATGAACTATTCCACACACACTCCATGCCCCAGAGGAGAACGTCTGGCCGTGATGTGATCTGCTAAACCAGATGTTTCACAGGGGCCACTGTATCTGGTTACCGATGGCAGGGTCTAGTCAAGCAACGGTTATGAGGTGCTTTGGAAGTGTTAGTGCATGTGAGAATGTAGGAGATACTGTGAATTGCAATACACAGCATTAAAATAATGTTCATACCATCATTTTCTAGCACATTTGATTGAGGGATAATTATTGGCCAGGAAACCTAAGAAATTCCTCTCCAAAGGAGTGCTCTGATCTATGCTTAGATAGAGGAGCAGCCAAATAAATGACAGTGTTTTTTGGCTTCAGGAAGCGGTGCTGTTTTTCCTTAAAGTGTTTAATATATATGAAGAATGTTCCCTGGAAAGGATTTCAGAGAAAATAGATGCCAGACAGACAGACATGTAAGGTCTGGGAGTCATCTGGTAATATTGTTTGGGGCCTTGGGGTTCAATTATATCGTTGCTGCCATGTCTTATTCTGAATTAGATTACAGAATTGCTGCACTCAGTGAAAGACTGGGAGTTTAGGTGTTCTACAGTCAGTTGATGGCATAAAATAAGGAATGTAGCCAGATTCTAGTAGTGACAAATATTATTTTTAATCAACCTCTCCAGAGGTATTATAGAATAGAATCCCTACATAGAATCATGGAATCCCTATAGTGTGGAGACAGGGCCCAACAAGTCCATGCCAAGCCTCTGAAGGGTAACTCACCCAGACCCATTCCCCTACCCTATTATCCTATACTTACCCCTAACTTCTGCACCTAACCTACTCATCCTGAACGTTATGGGCAATTTCCCATGGCCAATTCACCAAACTCCACATCTTTAGATCATGGGAGGAAACCAGTGCACCCGGAGGAACTCCATGCAGACACGAGGAGACACAGGCAGTGCTAATCACTGAGTCACATACTGCCCACCTCTGGAGGATACCTCTGGAGCAGGTTGTAAGTTTGCTCACTGAGCTGATAGGTTTGTTCTCAGACTTTTCATCACCACGCTGGGTAACATCATCAGCGAGCTCCGGTGAAGTGCTAGTGCACTGTCCCGCTTTCTGTCTTGGTCTGTTTAGGTGGGTGATAGCATTTCCGGTTCCTTTTCTGAGAGGTTGGTAGATGGGGTTCAAATCGATGTGTTTGCAGATAGAGTTCCGGTTTGAATGCCAGACCTTTAGGAATTCCCGTGCAAGTCTTTGTTTAGCCTGTCCCAGGATGGACGGATTGGCCCAGTGTCCCTCATTGTCTGTGAGTGCAGATCCCAGTGATAGTTGGTCGTGTCATTTGGTGGCTAGTCGGAGCTTGTGTATGTGGTGGCTAGTTTCCTGCCCATCTGTCCACTGTAATGTTTGTTGCAGTCCTTGCAGGTTATTTTGTAAATGACATTCGTTCTGCTGTTTGGAGCAGGTGTAACTTGAACCCAGGACTCCTGACTCAGATATAGGACACTATCACTGCATCAGAATGGCCTTGTCAGTTATGCTAAGCTTATAGCAGTTAAGCTGTGTACAGCAAGTTCCCCAAAACAGCAATGTGTTCATAATTAGATATTCTGTCGTAATGTTTCCTATGGGATAATTATTTGGCCAGGTCTCTGGATTTAATTTCCCCCTTTTCTACAGAATCGGACCATGGGATCTTACCTGAGGCTCAAGTAAATGTCTCATCTAAAAGACAGTATCACTGAAATACTGGCCTGGATTTTTCATTCAAGTCTCTGGAGTGAGACATGAACTTTAATTTGGGGTCAGTGGTATCCTGGGACGTCAAATTAATTAAGGTGATAAAAATGTTTTGTGTGAAATTTATATTTGTTGACCCGAGCCCACTTGATTTGTCAGTGAGAGCTAATTTCTGAGTGTGGAGTGTGTTTGGTTGGTCTTCCAGTCCAATAAAAACATCGCTGCACTCCTGGCAAACAGCAGCCTGCTGCATTGAGACAGCATCTGGATTGATGCAAGTTCATTTGGCACGAGCTGGGCCTGCAGAACACAGATCGCCTTGAAAGCTGAGTTGCTACTGAGGGAGGGGTAAGGCTGTCACAAGGCCAGGACCAAGTAGCTTTGAATGTTCCACCACAAAAGGCCATACACTGTGAGAGGTGCTCACTTAATGGGAAACAGAGAGAGGTTGTTGTTAAAGATGAGGCCTGGCTGAGGGTTGTGGATAGAGCCAATGTTGTCTCAGTGAGCTAGGCATTTGTGGATTGTTTGAGCATGCTCAAATTCTGCCCAGTTTTATAAACTTGCCTTACCATGCTCATTTGTTAGGATTCCTGAAGAAGGGCTCATGCCCAAAACGTCGACTCTCCTGCTCCTTGGATGCTGCCTGACCTGCTGCGCTTTTCCAGCAACACATTTTCAGCTCATGCTCGTTTGTTGTCTCACAAAGGGAAAGGTGCCCAGCACTCCAATCAACCCCCTCCCATCACAAATGTATAGGTGCACCCAGGTCCTTGAAGGGAGCTCCATCCTTACCACAACAGTGGGGTAGGTTATAAACAGCAAGCATGCTGTTAATAAAGTGTGGTTCAGTGGGCAGCACTGCTACCTCACAGCACTAGGGACCCAGGTTTGATTCCAGCCTTGTGTGACTGTGTGTGTGGAGTCTGTAAATTCTCCCCACACCTGCATGGGTTTCCGTTGGGTGCTCTGGTTTTCCCTCACAGCTCAAAGACGTACAGGTAAGGGTGGATTGGCCATGGGAAATGCAGGATTGCAGAGGTGCGGACCTGGGCGAGATGATCTTCAGAGGGTCGGTGTGGACTCGATTGACTGAATGGCCTGCTTCCTGTACTGTCGAGATTCTGTGGTTCTCTGTGAAGGTGGACCATATCTACAGGTACAAGGTGCTCCATGGACATGATACTTGTATCATTCCCCTATATTTCTCATGAGGGGACATGCTCTCTTTTCAACTGTTGGTCAGAGATGACAGCAGGGGGCAGCCTAGAGCAGGGTTAGATGACTCTTTCAAGAGCAGGTGCCACTTCTGCTTTTGGGCATGGGGAGGGCCAGATTCACAATCCCATCATGTTTTCTTCATTATCCTCACCCCCACCCCAGCCCAACCCTTACACATCTACATTTCACTGATCTCACACAAAAGGTACAGGCTCTTGAAACAGGAGAAGACCTGCAAATGTTTTGCCTTTCTGTGACAAAGCACACATCAGTGCAAACACTCTGACCCCTGGACAGACGCCATTCAAAGGTTCCCCGACGACTGAGCTCTGCCATGGGCCAATTGCAAACCCTACTCTGGAGTCAGGAATCCTTTGACAAGCAAGTTTAAAAGATGCTGACAACTTCACATATCATAATTGAAGGCTGTTTTGATAACTTAAGAATCCCTAGAGGAATTAGAATTCCTACAGTGTGGAAACAGGCCCTTCAACCCAACAAGTCCAGACTGACCCTCCGAAGAGTAACCCACCCTGACCCATTTCCTTACCCTATATTTACCCCTAACTAATAACCTACACGATGAGCAATTTGGCATGGCCAATTCTGCACATTTTCGGACTGTGGGAGGAAACTGGAAACCGGAGAAAACCCACGCAGACACAGAGAGAATGTGCAAACTCCACACAGACAGTTACCCGAGGCTAGAATTGAACCTGGGACCCTGGCGCTGCTATGCTAACCACTGAGCCGCCATAGCACCCTCAATAGTGCGATGGATAGAGAGCTTCCGACAATTCATAGTCATCATTAGATTAAGAGTTTCATTAATTATTAATTCCAGTTTTTTGTTGAATTTAAATTCTTCCATCTGCCAGAGTGGAATTTGAACCTGGGTCCTCAGGACATTACCTCAGTCTCTAGTATAGTAATAATAACACTAGGCCATCACCTCCAATATAATATAATCGCTTAGACTGAATCTGCATCTCAATTTTTCCAGTAATCCCTTCATTTGTCCTATTTAATATTTGGACTTTATTATTATTATTCATTCACGGGATGAGGGCACCAATGATGGAACCAGCATTTATTACCCATTCCCATGCCACCACCCAGTCCTTTCCCCGCTCCCACCCTCCCCACACCACTAAGGTGTAATAGTGCACCCAATAGAGAGCTTCCAACAATTCATAGTCATCATTAGATTAAGAATTTCATTAATTCTTAATTCCAGGTTTTCATTGAATTCAAATTGTATAATCTGCCAGAGTGGGATTTGAACCTGGGAACCTCAGGTAACTGTTTTTAATGAAGTGGTTTACGATAGGACTTTGTTCTTAAACTGTAAGTGACTATTAATCTAATTGCAGAACTCTTCAGATGTATTGGAGTACATTATCCAATGGATTATGTTCTCTTTTCATTCAACAACATCGTGATGTTAATAAGTCTTTATCTTGGTTCTCAAATGTCTCTCTCTTATAACCTTTTACACAATTACGGTGTTACACTGTTGTATTAACCTTTTCAAATCCTTATACTACTCAAGGAATTGGAATGAAATCGGCAGAGATGTTTTTTAATCCGACAATGGGATTTCTGTGTCTTTCACCAGGCCAGCATTTATTGCCCAGCCGTTACTGCCCTTGAGAGTGTGGTGGTGAGCTCACTTCTTGAACTGTAGCAACCTCTGTGGCGGTGGATGTAGACCCACAATGCTCTTAGTGAGGGAATTCCAGGATTTGGACCCAAGGGAAGGAACAGCAATGTGATTCTGGATCAGGATGGAGTGCGGCTGGATGAGGAACTTTTGGACAGTGGTGTTCTTGTGTACTGGCTCTCTTGACCTTCTAAGTGTCAAGGTTGCAGGTTTGGAAGATGCTGCTGAGAGTTGCTACAAATGCACCTTGAAGATGGCACACACCAGCTGGCATTGTGTATTGGTTAGTAAAGGGAGTGAATGTTGAAGGTGAGAGCGAGGTAGTGAGCTGTCAAACAAGCAGAGGCTGCTTTGTCCTGGATGGTGTTGAGCTTCTTGAGTATGGGTGGAGCTGCACCCATCCAGGCAAATGGGGAGTATTCCATCACTCTCCTGACTTGGGGATAGTAGATAGAATTTCTAATCTTAAGAGGTGAGCTACTTGTTGCAGAATCCCAGGGCTGTACAAGTAGCCTCAATATTTATACAACGGACCCAGGTCAGTTTCTGTGTAGATTGTAAGGAATAAATGGGTTTGGTGGGTTAAATGCTCCCCTCCATGTTCCATTAATATTTTATTGTGGCAGTTTTCTGCAAAGTGATTTACAATCCAAAGCTTCTGCTCAGACAATAGGAGATTTGATCTCATTCAGTTGAAATCTGTTTTCCCTCTGGAATCCTTCTGTGCTCATTACACTTAGAGTAAAGTTAATCCCTTGCAGTAAAGATGGGAGAATATTGGTAACTGAAGGTGGCAACTTTCCAAGGTTAAATCCATGGAAATTCTTACTAATGTTTGGCGAGGCACATACGTGTTACATAATCAGGTTTAACAGTTTTCCCAAATGCCATTCAGATTTCCAACAATCATACATTCCTGCACATAATTCCTACACAAGGTGCAGCAAGAAAAGCAATCATGTGTTTTATTTAATCTTTTTCTCACACACTGCATTTCTCAAATCATTTCTCTCAAGCTCCAACTCGAAACTTCACTAAGGTTTAAATGAACATTTTATATTTGTGAATTTAGAATTTGCTTCTTTCCTCCCTGAATGTGAAAGGCCCATTTATCTCAGATAAGTTACTTCACTTGACCAAGTTGTAGAGCTCTGAAAGCTTGTGATTTCAAATAAACCGATTGGACTGTAACCTGATGTCATGTGACTCCTGACCTTGTCCACTCCAGTTCAACACTGGCACCTCCACTTCATGGGTTAAATCTGTGTGTGAGATTCTACAGAGTACAGCACCTTCCAACATTATCCTTGGTGAAGATCATATCATTTTCACCCAATAACTCCTCCCCTCCCTGAGCTAAACCTTGAGAGAATCAGTAAAATGTTTTATAACTGTCCAGAAATGGACACCAAGTATATGCTTTTATTTTTTTGTTAGTTCATTCATGGAAATTTATTGCCCATCCCAAATTATCCAGGGGGGCAGTTAAGAGTCAACCACTTTGCTGTGGGTCAGGAGTCACTTGTAGGCCAGACCAGGTAAGGATGGCAGTTTCCTTCCCTCAAGGGTATCAGTGAACCAGATGGGGTTTTCCCCAACAATCAGTAATGGTTTCATAGTAATCATTAGACTCATATTTCCAAATGATGATTGAATTCAAATTCCACTACCTGCCATGGAGGGATTTGAATAAAGTCAAAAAAACTGCAGATGCTGGAATCCAGATCCTGAGGAAGGGTTACACCTGAAACGTCAACTTCTCCACCTCCTGATGCTGCCTGATTTGCTGACGCTCCAGCCTCCAGGCTGAGGGGGATTTGAACCCAGACTCCCAGAACATTACCTGGTTCTCTGGATTAATGGTTCAGCAATACTACAGCCAAGCTATCGAATCCTCTATAAGAGGGGCAAAGTGAAGCCAGATCCATTCCAGTGAACAAAACCAAATCCATCTCACTATGCATATTCCTTACTTATAATATTCCCCTTTTAAGATGCTCAAAGCAGGAAAAATGAGAACAACCTGTCAGCGTCACCTCGCTGTGTGCGTCATGCCATCCACGTCATCACATGAAGGAGTTTACAAAACTCCAAAGCACATTTTCCAGTAATTCCCCATGCTCACCATATATCCTGCCAAGCTGCTGCTCCAACTACAGCGCACTCTAACAACTGTTCCAACCCTTGCCACCCTTGAGCTTATTCCCAGCTCAATTCCCAAATGGATCTGCAGCAGTCTGTTTGGGGAGGGGGTGAAGGTGTAAACTGAAAATTTCAAAACAGAGACTTGATAGATTCGTCTTTGCGAAGGCTATAAAGGATTACAGTAGGTGGAGTTTAGAGCAGCCGTGGTCTCAATGAGTGGTGGAAAGGTAGAGGATATTCTACCCTCCTACTATTCCACTGTTCAATGCTTTATCTTAACGCCAGCTTTGATTCTGTAACTGCTGTTACCCTTAACCAATTCTAATAGGATTTTTCAAAAGGAGTTCTTGTCTATTCTCAGCCAGAGAATCAATCCCACATTGCTTTTATTTTGTTTTATTCGTTGATAGGATGAAAGTGTCACTGGCTAGGCCAGCACTTATTGCCCATCAGGCAGCTAAGAGTCAACCACATTGCTTTGGGGCTGGAGTCACGTGTAGGCCAGGCCAGGTAAGGATGGCAGATTCCTTCCCTCAAGGACATTAGTGAACCAAATGGGGTTTTCCCCAACATTGGATTCATGGTCATCATTAGACTCTTACTTCCAGATTCTTCATTGAATTCAAGTCCCTCCACCTGCCATAATGGGATTCAAACCTTGGTCTCCAGAATATTATCCGGGTCTCCAATGATAATACCACTTGGCCATTGCCTCCCCAAGCATTTTGCTGAGGCATTAAGAAGCATTTACTTATTGGCCCCTGATAGAAACTGGGACCACTGTCTGTAGCTGTGGGCTGCAATAGATCCTTTGGATGAAGTGCTGAACAGAAATTCCCAGGGTGGTCCAGTTTCTGGACAGCTACGAACACCATGTAACAAGGGGAAGAGGGTTGAATGTGTCTGATGACATGGAGGTAAGCACAAAGCTTTCCATTACCCTGACATTGCAGCCTCCTTCCCAATGGGCGAAACCCAGGATTACTGGATTCCACCCCATTCAAAGAGGAAACTGGTAGAGAACCAAGCTGATACCCCTGGGCCCTCGCACTAACAGTACAAATCAAGTAACTCACTTGTGCCTTCTCCAACAAACACTCATCCATCTTCTTTGAGAAACACGTCCAGATCCTTCAAGCCTCCTCGTAATTTGGAACTCTTAAGTTCTCAGCATTTTCAACATTGCTGCTTTTGAGTATTACTGAGAAAAGACATATTTTGTTGAAGATTTGCATCTCACACTAATCAGGACAATATGAAGGGAACAACATCTTACACTGTATGAGAGGGGAATGCTGGAGTAGGTGGTGGAATCTATACTGAATGCTGGAGATCACAGTGAGTCAGGCAGCATCCATGGAGAGAAAGTAAGCTCACATTCAACTCTAGAAGACTCTCATCAGAGCTGAAGTGAAGTGTGGAGAGGCAACATTTATGCAATCATTTAGGGGAGGATTGAAATGCTGGCGAGAAAGGATGTTGATAGTTTGGATTAAATTATTAGAATGTGAGAATGGCAGAACAATGGTGTGTCTAACTGCCAGACTGGAAAGAATAGATAGTCCCACTGGAGTGGGGTAAGCGGAGCGAGGATTTGTTGATAAATTGACTGAGCCTGGTAGAGGGGTTGCATGATGACTGACAGTTAACTACTGAGCTTTGTTTCAATTTAAACCAGCCAGTTTGACAAAATCAAAACCTGGAGGAGTGAACCAGGGCATGGTTAGCCAGTTGTTGAGTTGAAAAAGACATGATGCATGTATAAATTCTTTATAGAACATAGAACAATACAGCGCAGAACAGGTCCACCAGCCCTCGATGTTGCGCCGACCTGTGAACTGATCTAAACCCATCCCCCTACACTATCCCATCATCATCCATGTGCTTATCCAAGGACTGATTAAATCTCAGTAATGTTGCTGAGTTAACTGCATTGATAAGCAGGGCACTCCACGCCCTTACCATTCTCTGAGTAGTTATGTCTACAAAGAACAGGATTCTGTATATTAATATGTCTGTAACTTCCAGAGTACTAATCAGCACGACAGTACATGCTCGACTGATAATTTTAAATTGTTTGTCAGTATAATCCTGAGCCACACATGATTATTTAGCAAGTGCTGTCCAATCACAGAAATACATGTTGGAAACTGTGTTTTATGTTTTTCAGGCATGGGTTAGTTATGTGCTGTCATAGAGTCATACAACACGGAAACAAACCCTTCGGCCAAACCAGTCCATGCTCAAAATAATCCCAAACTAATCTAGTCCCACCTGCCTGCTCCTGGCCCATATCCCTCTAAACTTTTCCTAATCATGTACTTACCTAAATGTCTTTTAAACTGTATCCACATCTACCACTTCCTCAGGAAGTTCATTCCACATATGGACCACCCTGTGTAAAAACATTTGTCCCTCATGTCTTTTTTAAATCTCTTTCCTCACCTTAAAAATGTGCCTCCAGTCAGTACCTTACCTGCTACAAACAGCTAAAGGGACATGCTGGTGAATACATAACAAAAGGTACCAAATCTCATCATCGCCCTTCTGTTCATAGAACTATTTTCTCTCTCTCTCTCTCTCTCTCTCTCCCTCTCATTCAAGACAGATGACTGGTGCTGGTTTAACCTGAGGGTCATCACACGTCAGGTAAGGGAGAGCCCTTCATGATAATCTCAGCAGGTATTGGAATTGAACCTGTGTTGTGGCATCTCTCTGCATTGTGAGCCAGTCATTTAATAACTAGCAACACTGGCACTGAAATTCACATACCACATTACCTTTATGCAAAATTGTCTCTCAATCCTTTTGAGGATTCGTTAGTCTCTCTCAGTAAAGCCTTTTCTCTCCATCATCTTTTCCCTCTCTTTTAGGTTTTTCTCCCTGAGATTATTCAGCACCTTCTCTCTCTGAAATATTTATCTTCCTCTAATACCTGTGCTCCCCCCAAATATTTGTTCAATTATCTCCTCACTGTTCCAATCTCCTCTCTCTGCTGTCAGAATACATATTTCTCTGTCTGATCACGTAGTTTACTTCCTGAATCAAACGGTTTACTCAGTGTGTGTGATTTCTGTGGGGATAACTCTGAATTCATAACAATAACCGGGTTTAACAAAATAATTAAATAACGATGGAACAAAGGGTCAACATAATATTATTCAGCAAAGCCTCATTATGAAGGCCTGAATTTTAATCAGCAATTTACAGCAAATTGTAAGCCCTAGTCTGAAAGCAGACAGAAACACTAGATTCCAATTCAAACATTCTTCGACTGGCTTCAATTATTTTAATGTCGACAGGAAATCACTTGCACTCATTGGAGTTGAGAAGAAAGTGAGAAGACCTTATTGCAACATACAGGGAACTTGGACAGGGTGGAGAGGGAGATGTTGTTTCCTCTTGTGGGAGAGAAGAGGATCATGGTATCATAGTGGTCTGCATAATGGCTCAGGGGTTAGCACTGCTGCCTCACAGCACCAGGGGCCTGGGTTTGATTCCAGCCTCGGGCGACTGTCTGTGTGGAGTTTGCACGTTCTCTCTGTGCCTGTGCAGGTTCCCTCCAGGTGCTCCGGTTTCCTCCCACAATCCAAAAATGTGCAGGTTAGTGGACTAGCTGTGCTAGATTGCCCCATAGTGTCCAGAGATATGCAAGCTAGATGGAATAGCCATGGGAAATGCAGGGTTACAGGGATGGTGGGGGGGGGAGGGGTGAGTCTGGATGGAATACTCTTTGGAGGGTTGGTGTGTCCTCGATGGACTGAATGGCCTGCTTCCATATTGTAGGGATTCAATGCTATGATCATCTCAGAGTAAGGAGTCACCCAGTTAGAATAAAGATTAGCAGGAGTTTCTTGCCAATCAATCTGTAGAACTCTTCATTGTGAAGGCTGGCTTTTAAAGTACACTCAAAGTTGAAACGTACAGGCTTTTAACCAGAAAGAGATTCAAGGGGTTGTGGAGAAAAGGCAGGAAGGTAGAAATGAGGGTTATCAGACCAGCCACAATCTCACTGAATGGGAGAGCAGACTCGATGGGCTGAAAGGCCTACTTCTGTTCCTACATTATGATCACAGAATTGTTATGGTGCCAAAAGGGGCCATTCCGTCCATTGTTTTTGCATTGATTCCACTTGAACCTCATGACTTGATGTCATCCTCCAGCCCTTTCCCCATACCACTACACACCATTTCCCTTTAGTTATGCATCTATTGCCCTTGTGAATCCCTCCACTGAACTTGCCTGAACCACACTTCCAAGCATAGCATTCCAGACCCGAAACACTCACTGCGTGTGACATGTTTATTCTCACAAAGTATTTCCTTCTTTCAACCTATACCCTCCCATTATTGATCAAACAAGAAGAGTTTCACCCTGTGTATTCTGTCCAGACCTTGCAATTTTGAAAACGTCAATCAAATCTCCTCTCACCCAACAATCCCAGCTTTCTAAGTAGTGTTCATAATTGAAGTTTCTCAGTCCAAGAACAATTCTCTTCCAAACACTTTCCAATATGTTCACATACGTCCTGAAGTATAACACCCAGAAATGTATTTCCCTGATTAATAGTCATCCTTCCTGACAATAAAAAAAATTCTTCCTGATTTGGCTATTGTTCCAGAGCAAAAGAAGATAATGATGTAGATCGTGTCCGCACCTGCTCTCCAACGAATATTACAGCTTCGTCATTCACCTGCCTTTTCCTCATGGCCTTGTACTTCATTTCTATTTAAACAATCATATAATGCTTTCCTGAATAGCTGTATTGCTTCTGCCTCCCCTTGCAGGCATTGAATTTCACACAGCAAGTGGCTCCGGTCTGGAACATTTTCTGTCACATCACATTTGCTACATTTGCAAATCATTTCAAATCTGTGCCCTCTCATTTTTGATTCTCTCACAAGTGTAAACAATTTCTCTCCAGCTACTCTTTCCATACCTCTCAAAATATTGAAACCTTCCATTAGATTTCTTTGTCACTTTTTTTTCTCTCCAACAGCTCTCAACCTCTCAAACTACTCTCAAATTAGATGTTTGTCATCTGTGTAACCATTTTTGTAGATTGTTTTTGCATTCTCTCCCATCTTGCTTTCATATCTTTCCTATAATGAACTGCACGTGATACATCAGCTGAGTTATAACAAATGTCTTGCATTGATACAGAAAATCACCTTGGTCTTATGCTCTCTCTTCCTCCTATTAATAAAGCCTAGAATACTCTATGTTTTATTCACTGCTATCTCCACCTATCTTGCACCTTCACTGATCTAGGCACATCTATACCTGGGTCCTTCAGCCTGTGCACCCCGGAAGTAACCAACACCCTATTTTGTGTTGCTTGTCCATGTTCCTCCTATCAAAGTGCATCCCCGCACATTTCGCCACATTGAACCTCATTTACTATCTAATTGCCCACTCCACCAACTTGTCAATATCCTTTGCAGTACTATATTATCCTCTTCAAAGGTTACAATGAGCCCTAGGTTTATAACGTTCACAAACTTTGAGATTGTCCTCCACAAATCAAGACATAGATCGTTAATATAGAAGAAAAACACAGGCCCCAATACCAATCTCTGAGAACTCCTTCATCAAGGTCAAAGTATGTCCATCAACTTCTACACACTGTTTTCTATCTTTCAGCCAATTTTATGTCCACTTTGTTACTGTCTCTTTTATTTCATGAGCTCTACACTTTCCTCTCAAGCCTGTTTTGTGAGGCACTATCAAATGCCTCTTGTTGTAAATAGAAGATAAGTGAAGCTAAGCTACATCCCACTGCAATTAATGTCCATTTGCAAACAAGACTCGAAACGTTTGCTAGACACTTATTTCATGAAGACGGCATGTTCAATGCTGAATTATAATTTTCTCATTGCAATTAAAAGTCCAGAGCTTATTTTGTTCTGCTGAAGCAATTTCTACCAATTTGCTGATGATAATTGGTGTATAAATTATATAAATGTTTGAATCGTGGGTCTTGTACTATCACACAGCTCTTCATCAGTGTGGAGGACCTGAGAGATTGAAATGCATCAGCTGTTCAACCTCAACAAATGTCTCGGCTTCCCTGATTCCACTTAATTTCCAAACAAAACTGGTCGGATTCATGTTATCAGATCTCAAGTGTTTTTGAGGACCTGATGCTATCTTCTCTTGAGGGAGATCATTTCAAAATCAACAGTATTCTCTTTGCAATTCAGATAGTTGAACAAAAATTTATTTCCTTACAAAGGATTGTAAGTTTTAAAAGACTTGGAGGCATCAAAACCATTGAATGTAATTACAAGAAGCCAAGAACAAATGGTTTCTGGAGAAACCAAACAACATTGCAATAGAAATCGAAAGAACTGCAGATGCTATAAGTCAGAAACAAAACCCCAGAAGTTGCTGGAAAAGCTCAGCAAGTCTGGCAGCATCCATGAAGAGAAATCAAACTGAACGTTTCAGATCTGGGGACTCTTCCTCAGAATTGGTTGAGTTTTTCTGCTGATGACTCCAATGATATTGGGATAGAGATTGTAACTGACAGAATATCAGATTCTCAATTGTATCCAAAATTATGTCCATTTGAAAACTGTTTTGCACCTTCCCAGTCCCTACCATCTTAACGAAATAACTCCACAGAGACCCGTATCCCATCACCAAGTCACACTTTATTTACATATGACAAGTTCTTGACATTGATCTAGCTTCCTCAGAGCCAGCTCTCAGAGTGAACAAAAATCCTGACACCCCTGTTTATATCTGTCGGCCAGGGCTCCCTGATTGGATAGGTTAACAGCCCCAATCAGGGATCTCATATTCCATGAGATCCACCTGGTTAACCCCCATTACAATTACTACAGTTAGTTTCCAACCTCAATTGCACACTGATCACAAAGTCCATCATGAATGAGTACAGCCTGACAGCATGAATTTAAGAAACTTCCTGAAAACTATTTAACATTTGTGGGCGGCACGGTGGCACAGTGGTTAGCACTGCTGCCTCACAGCGCCTGCAGACCCGGGTTCAATTCCCGACTCAGGCGACTGACTGTGTGGAGTTTGCACGTTCTCCCCGTGTCTGCGTGGGTTTCCTCCGGGTGCTCCGGTTTCCTCCCACAGTCCAAAGATGTGCGGCTCAGGTGAATTGGCCATGCTAAATTGCCCGTAGTGTTAGGTAAGGGGTAAATGTAGGGGTATGGGTGGGTTGCGCTTCGGCGGGTCGGTGTGGACTTGTTGGGCCGGAGGGCCTGTTTCCACACTGTAAGTCTAAGTCTAATCTCTGGAGACAGTTTATTAAAGTTACTAATCAATGAAAGAGAGATAAGGGGACAAGTGAGAGTGGAACTTGGGATCAATTGTGGATTGTGTGCTAAAAGGAATGTAGATCTGAGGAGAGTGTGTTAGGTCATACATAAGAGGTGGTGAGGACTGCAGGTGCTAAAGAGTCAGAGTAGGTAGGGTGTGGCGTTGGAAAGAACAGAGCAGGTCAGGCAGCATCTGAGGAGCTGAGCAGTCAATGTTTCTGGCAGGATGCTTCATCAGAACTCTCAATGAAGGGTCCTGCCTGAAACATCAACTCTCCTGCTCCTCAGATCCTGCCTGACCTGCTGTGCTTTTACCAGCGCCACGCCTTATCAACCCGGCCAATGTATTGTGACATTTTTTTTTGGGGTGGGACAGTGGTTAGCACTGCTGCCTCGCAGCGGTTCAATTCCTGTCTCGGGCAACTGTCTGTGTGGAGTTTGCACATTCTCCCCGTGTCTACATGGGTTTCCTCCGGATGCTCCGGTTTCCTCCCACAGTCCAAAGATGTGCAGGTTAGGTGAATTGGTCATGCTAAATTGCCCATAGTGTTAGGTGTAGGGGAATGAGTCTGGGTGGGTTCCTTTTCAGAGGGTCGATGTGGACTTGTTGTGCCGAAGGGGCTGTTTCCACACTGTAAGAAATCTAATCTAATCTAATTTAAACTCTAGGTGATACATAAACAAGGGGATTATCACGTTCTTAGTTCAATGTGTAAGTTGCTGACAGAATGAAAATAGTGTTCAAAAGAACTGTGGATGCTGGAAATCAGAAACAAAAACAGAAATTGCTGAAAAATTTCAGCAGGTTGGGTAGCATCTGTGGAGAAAAATCAGAGTTAATGTTTCGGGACAAGTGACCCTTCCTCAGGACTGTTCTGAGGAAGGATCGCTGGACCGAAACATTAACTCTGATTTCTCTCCACCAATGCTGCCAGACCTGCTGAATATTTCCAGCAATTTCTCTTTTTGAGAAAGAAAATACTGTTTCGTGAATAGTAATTTCAGTCATGTGTTACAGTAAATGGTTTAAAACATGAAATCCTGATATTCTTATCTGAAAATGTGAAGATTTATTTCCAAGCTGTCAGTCTCTATGAAGATTGAAATATGGCTTAGCCACATTTCCATCCACTACACATTAAACCATGCAGATTCTATGAATGGTACAAAATCCTTGTCATGATTGTGTACATTAATGTGATAAAGAGTTAAAGCTTCCTTACAGTCTTTTACAAAACTGTAGTTGGCAATGGTCTGACTGCCAAATGTGATAGCAGTTTGGGCATTAAACCAATCACTGATGACCCAACAGAAATACAGTCGACTTCACTACTCTTAATCTTTTTAAATGGCCTGTTAAATCAGAATTAATGCTGATAAGACAGTCAACAGACAGACGTTAGAGCAGAGGGTCAGGCTATTCAGCCCATCATTATACTCAAACCACTGATAACTCCTCACCTGAAGTTATCTGCTCTAATCTCATGTTGTTAGAATCTCTGTCCCAGAAAGATTTTAACATCTACAAGTAAATGTGACAAACCCTCAGTGAACCCACGATGTCCTGTATGTTGTATAGAGTTTGGTCTCTAAGTCAGTGCATTAGGGTTACCAACTCTGGTTTGAAAGCTTCCTGGAGATTTTATCATGTGACATTTGAACACAAGTCATCCAATTACATGATACCACTTGCATGATGTCTTTTTCTTGCACATGTTTTTCACGCACCATCGTTGAGTAGCTCATTAATTATCAGACCCATTTAAAATGTTACATAGTTAAGGAAAGTGGCCATAGAGTTATCGGCCCATAGGTCTACTGTCTCATGAGAGAACGTGAGTCAGATTGAGAGACAGAGAGAGAAAGAGGTTAGAGAGAGAGAGAGAGAGAGAGACAGACAGACAGACAGATAGAGAGAGATAAAGAGAGAGCGAGAGACAGACAGAATCAGAGACAGGTAGAGATGGAGAGAGAGAGACAGACAGAGAGAAAGAGAGAAGGACAGAGAGAGATAGAGAGAGAGAGAGAGAGAGAGAGAGAGGTTTTAGAGAAAGAGAGAGAGAGGTTTCAGAGAAAGAGAGAGCGAGAGACAGACAGATAGAGTCAGAGACGGACAGTGATAGAGACAGACAGACTAACAGGGTCAGAGACAGTCCGAGAGAGAGAGAGAGAGAGAAACCTCTGGTGGTGGTTTCACCTGAACGTCACTCACCTCAGGTGAGGGAAGAGGTTGAGAAGGAGAGTCCTTCATTGTAATCACAGACAGTTACAGCATCCTTTCAGAGATTTATAATTATTTTTAATCATTAATAATTATTAACTGATCTCTCTCAGGAGGTAGTAATGAACTCTATATAAGTCACACTTTAATCAACTTTAATAATTTGGTCTAATCTTTTGACTTCTTTTTACAATGCACAGGAAGTAGTAAAACAAATAAATAAAACAAATATAATGATCATTCAATTCCTTGAGTTCTTCCTTGTAAACTAATTAATGTCCATTTAAGGCTCTGTTCCCACCCCCCACCACTGCTGATATCCAATCAGCTGTGGGTGAGGTTTCACCATACAGGGAGACCACCTAGTAAACCCTCTCAGGTTTGTATATAACTTGGCAGGATGATGGGTGGCATCCATTGTTTGAAGGCATGCAGCGAGTAAGGGGTGGCAAGAGATGACCCACTGAGGGCCAGAACCACCCTTGCTAATGGAGACACTGCTGCACCACCCCCCCTGCTATCCCACTCCCACGAATACCCCCTCTCACAATCCCCAATGCACTTTCTCCATGGACTGCTGCTGAACATGTATTACAGGTAGCAGCTTCCACTGTCAACGGCACTAGGAGAAAGTGAGGACTGCAGATGCTGGAGATCAGAGTCGAGAGTGTGGTGCTGGAAAAGCACAGCCGGTCAGGCAGCATCCGAGGGGCAGGAGAATCGATGATTTGGTCATAAGCCCTTCATCAGGGGCTGACAAGGGGCTTATGCCTGAAACCTTGACTCTCCTGCTCCTCAGATGCTGCCTGATCTGCTGTGCTTTTCCAGCACCACACTCTCGACTCTCGACGGCACTGCCAGTATTGCCATGAACCTGCAGGGACAGGGCCTCCCTCGCGCATTGAGACACAGCTTGAAATGGAATGCCACCTATGGCAATGTCCCTGCTCCCAATCAAGAGTGAGAGAACAGTGTAAACTGAGGGGGAGTGAGATGGCTGCTGGAGGTCAGTGGGTGCCAGGTGAAAGCACCTCTCCGCTCACGCTAAATTCTCTTTCTCCCTCCTGCAATTTGAATTCCCCTCCCTCTCGGTCTCTCCCCCAATCTGTATCGCTCATTTGCCCTCGTTCTCTATGTGGGCTTGTATGTATCACTCTCCCCACTCCACATTTTGTGTTTCTTTCTCTCCCTCCCCCTCATCCCCAGTTAGTGATTCTTGCACTCTCTCTCCCCCTGTCTCGGCATCTCCCTGTATCTATCTCTATCTCTGTCTCTATCTTCATCTTTGTCTCTATCTCTATCTCTCTATCTTCTAGCTGGTGTTGTTCTCTTTCACTCTCTCTCAATTTGTGCATTTGGCTCTCTCTCTTCCCCATCCCACATTGTTTGTTTTTTCTCTCTCTATCTTCCCCTCCTCCAATCGGTTTCTCTCTCTCTCTCTCTCTCTCTCTGCTCCTTGCTATGTAGGGATATCAGGGCGCTGGAGCAATGGAAGATCAAACATAGAATGTTACAGCACAGTAAAGGCCCTTCAGCCCTCGATGTTACTCTGACCTGTGGAACCAATCTGAAGCCCATCTAACCTGCACTATTCCATTTTCATCCATATGTTTATCCAATGACCATTTAAATGCCCCTAGAGTTGGCGAGTCTACTATCGCAGTGTGTTCCATGCACTGAGTAAAGAACCTACCTCTGACATCTATCCGATATCTAATATCCCTCAATTTAAAGCTATGGCCCCGTGTGCTAGCCATCACCATCGTGGGAAAAAGGCTCTCACTGTCCACCCTATCTAACTCTCTGATTATCTTATAAGTCTCAATTAAGTCACCTCTCAACCTTCTTCTCTCTAACGAAAACAGCCTCAAGTCCCTCAGCATTTCCTTCCCTCCATAACAGGCAACATCGTAGTGAATCTCCCCTGAACCCTTTTCAAAGCTTCCACATCCTTCGATAATGCGGTGACCAGAACTGTACGCAATACTCCATGAGCGGTCACCCCAGAGTTTTGTACAACTGCAGTATAAATCTTGCAATGATGCCATGGAGTTGCACATCATTTTGTATAAATAAGACTAAGTGAGTGGAATTCAAACACACTAGAAGGCCAGACAGTGTGGAGAGCAATGGACATGAACACATAAAGGAAAGAGATTCTTACTCTCTGATTGTAGAGTTTGGTATATCTATGACAGTATTGAGCAGTGACATACAATAAACAGTGTTACTTTGAGAATCTAAGCCTGAAAGACAATCCATGACATGTAGGACACTGTACACTGGCGAGGATTACTTCTTTCACTAGTCTTCAGTCACTCTCAACAAACAATTCACCCATCCTCATCAGCTCCTGCCCAAAGCAGAAGAATTTAGAACCCCAAACGTCATTTCTTTTCTTTATTCTTTCCTGAGATGTGGGCACTGCTAATGGGGCCAAGATTTAATGCCCATCCCTACTGGGCCTTGAACCAAGTGGTTTGCTTAACCATTGTGGCACAGTGGCTCAGGGGTTAGCACTGCTGCCTTACAGCGTCAGGACCTGGGTTTGATTCCAGCCTCAGGCGACTGTCTGTGTGGAGTTTGCACATTCTCCCTGTGCCTGTGTGGGTTTCCTCCCATAGTCCAAAGATGTGCAGGTTAGATGAACTGGCCATGCTAAATTGCCCATCGTGTTCAGGGGTGTGTTGGCTAGGTGCATTAGTCAGGGATAAATGTAGAGTGATAGGGGAATGGGTCTGGGTGGGTGACTCTTCGGAGGATCGGTGTGGACTTGTTGGGCC
Organism: Hemiscyllium ocellatum; assembly: GCF_020745735.1. Taxonomy (NCBI): domain Eukaryota; kingdom Metazoa; phylum Chordata; class Chondrichthyes; order Orectolobiformes; family Hemiscylliidae; genus Hemiscyllium; species Hemiscyllium ocellatum. Next base: position 11,481,696 of record NC_083424.1, read on the forward strand.
AAAGGCCCTGTTCCCTCACTGTAGGGATTCTGTGATTACAACAGGCAGTCAGCCACATCACTGTGGGCCTGGAGTCACACATAGGCCAGACCAGGTAAGGGCAGCAGATTTCCTTCCCAAAGGATGTGAATGAATCGGTAATAGTTTCACCTTCACTGTCAATGATGCTAGTTTTATATGCCAGATTTATTAACTAAATACAAATTCCACCAATGAGCCTAAGCCTCTGCATAATGTGTCCGTTGGCAATACTATCATGTCACTATCTCCAACTAAACATTGAGAAGACTGAAGGCACACCATTTTTGTTGCTCAGTCCAAACCCTGTTCCCTAGTGACTGATTCCATCACTATCCTCAGCAGCACTCAGTTTATTTGCAACCTTGGCATCACCTTTGATCCTGAGATAAGCTTCCAACTTCACATTGGCATCACCAAAACCACTTTCTTCCACCCTCTGTGTTCCTCAGCTCATTATGCCCTTGTTACCCCCAGACTTGGCTGTTCCAACACATTGCTTCTTTGAACACTCATCCCACCCTTTATGATTTTGAAATCATCCAAAACTTTACTATCCCTTTTAAGGACTTACACAAGGTCCAGTGCATCAGTTACCACTCTGCTGGCTGGCCTACATTGGTATCTGGGAGAAAGTGAGGACTGCAGATGCTGGAGATCGAAGTCAAAAAGTGTGGCGATGGAAAAGCACAACAGGTCAGGCAGCATCCGAGAAGCAGGAGAGTCGACATTTTGGAAATATTGGTATCTGGTCAAGCAAAGCCTCCATTTTAAAATTGTTTTCAAATCCCTCTATAGCCACTACCCTCCTATATCAGTGTGTAAATACCTCTAAACTGACATCTTTCAGTGATATCTGCACTCCCCTAATTCAGGCCTTTTGATCATGCCCATTGTTAATCATGTCACCATGGATAGATGTGATTTTAGTTGTATAGGTCCCACTCTATGGAATCTCCTCCTTACACCTCTCTCCCTCACTTTCTTCTTTGAAGCCACATCATGAAACCTAGCTCTTTGACCAAGCGTGACTTGATGTCATTTTATCTTCTGAGACTCCTGTGAAGGTAACTCCTTGGTTATTTTGTCAGTTAAAAAGATGAAACATAAATTGTTGTTTATAAACAGCTAATCACAATTTGCAAATTGTTCTCTCCTCAAGTATTTTTACCTTGATTCTGATGTGATTAAAGAAAGCAAACAGGACCTTTTTCTTGATAATGGGAATGATAAGACTATTTTTTTTTCAAACAACATAACTCATGGTCTGGAACACATAGGATTGAAACTGCCTTTTCAGACTAAGTTCAAAAATTGGAATAGGGCAGTTGCAACATTGATGGGTATATGAATAGGAAGGGTTTGGAGGGATATGGGCCGGGTGCTGGCAGGTGAGACTAGATTGGGTTGGGATATCTGGTCAGCATGGACGAGTTGGACCGAACTGTTTCCGTGCTGTACATCTCTATGACTATTTCGAGGCTTTCAAGATAGAACAGGGGACTTGGTCTAACTCAATAGTGCTTTGAAAGTGCTGGCACAAAAGTAATGGACTAGTTGATCTTGTTCTGTAATGTAATGTACTTACCATCTGGCTATTGTTCTCATCCTGTACATAGTCTTCAAGCTTGAAAGATTTGTTTATGGTTATAATGTTAACAGTAATGATTGCATTTCCCTGCACCTCCTATGAGTCTCTCCTTTATTAATTTTACTTAATTTCCGAGTAACTCTCCGTACCTCTCATTGCAGTGACTCATACATTAATTACGTTTCTCCTCATCTCGATTTCCAGTTTCTCCTCTCGTCATGGTTTCTGGTTTGGATACTTCCAGACGGGAATAAATTGGATTTTCTTTTTCGTCCTATCCTCGTGTCTATTTAACTTTGCCTTTCTCTGTTCATGCAAAATTTGCAGCTCAACTGTCTCATCATCTGAGGAGATTTGCACACACTGCTGTGTTGACATAGTCACAGGTTACTGTCATAAATTATAAAGGCCATTCCTTCCATTCCAACCCCAACAAAGCAAGTATCTTATCCTGTGTTGTACTGTTCTGTGTTCTCATACAGGTGCAGTATTTTAGATAGTAAGTGTCAAATTGTACAACATAGCAAATATCTTGCTGTCCTGTACAAATTGACGCTTACTATGTGAAATACTGATCTTATACGAGAACACAGAACAGTACAGCACAGGAATGGGTCCACGCTGTTATGCCAAACATGACACTAAATTAAACTAATCCCTTCTGCCTGCCCATTGTCCACATCCCTGCATACCTTGCATATTCATGTGCTCATCTAAAAGTCCCTTTGACACCTCGACAGTATCTGGCTCCATCACCACCCCTGGCAGCGCATTCCAGATTCCTACCACACACTGTGTCAAAATCTTGTGACGATGTTTAAAAAATTCTTGCATTTTTAGCAAGAGCTGATTAATGGTGAAAACTTCAGATGGATTATTCTTATGATACTGGACAAGTTTGAATGCATATTTTAACTAACTTTAAATTTCGGAGATAGAGTGGCTTTCTCTCTATCGTACTACTTACATAGTATATCATCTTTTAACGAACAAGTAATGTACCCAAAATGAACATTTGCGTGACAATAAAGGGAAAGGCTCACTCAGTCACTTTAGAGTCAAACATGTTGTTTTGGGTTTCAAGTCACATGAAAACCAGGCAATGGTGACAGATTCCCATCCCTGGAGAGGATTGGCATGCTCCTGTGCAAAGATGACACACTCCCTCCCACATGTTGATGTGTCATCTCCTTGTATTGCTGATGTGACCCCACCACTGTTCCTTCTGCAAACTATACAAAACAACAACACACAAACCCTTGCAGTAATACTGACTCTAAACCCCAGTCTAGAACTGAGAGGGCATTTTGAGAGTTCAGCATTGGTCAAAATCATTTCTGCTGTGTATCGCCACTAAAGTGGAAGCCTAAATTGAGAGTTTGTCGACAATTTAACCCCAGTGTAAAATAGAGTCATAGAGTTGTACAGCACAGAAAGAAACCCTTCAGTCCGACTTGTTTATTCCGACCAAATATCCTAAACTGATCAAGGTTTGTGCGAAGATTTGTAGCTCAGGTGCTCGTTGTTGTGGTTCTGTTCGCCGAGCTGGGAGTTTTTGTTGCAGACGTTTAGTCCTCTGGCTAGGCGACATCATCAGTGCTTTGGAGCCTCCTGCGAAGCGCTTTTTTGATGTTTCTTCCGGTATTTATAGTGTCCTTGCCGCTTCCGGTTGTCAGTTTCAGCTGTCCGCTGTAGTGGACAAAACTAATGTAGTGTACAAAATACCATGCAAGGACTGCACAAAACACTATATAGGACAAACAGGAAGACAGCTAACAATCCGCATACATGAACATCAACTAGCCACGAAACGACACGACCAGTTATCCCTAGTAGCCACACACACAGACAACAAGCAACATGAATTCGACTGGGACAACACCACTATCATAGGCAAGCCAGACAGAGAACAGCCAGGAAATTCCTAGAGGCATGGCATTCATCCACAAACTCCATCAACAAACACATCGACCTGGACCCAATATACCAACCACTACAGCGGACAGCTGAAACTGACAACCGGAAGCGGCAAGGACAGACCACTATAAATACCGGAAGAAACATCAAAGAAGCGCTTCGCAGGAGGCTCCAAAGCACTGATGATGTTGCCTAGCCAGGGGACTAAACGTCTGCAACATAAACTGATATGGTCCATTTACCAGCATTTGGCCCATATCTCTTTAAACCCTTCATATTCACATATCTATCCAGATGCCTTTTAAATGCCTCCACCACTTCCTTTGGCAGCTTATTCCATACACGCACTGCCCTCTGTGCAAAAGAATTGCCCTTTGGGTCCTTTTTATATCCTTCCCCTCTCACCTTAAACCTATGCCCTCTAATTTTGGACCCCCCTACCCCGGGAAAAATACCTTGTCTGTTTGCCCTATCAATGCCCCTCATGATGTTATAAACCTCTACAAGGTCACCCCTCAGCCTCCAACGCTCCAGGGAAAACAGCCTCAGCCTATTCAACCTCTCCTTATAGTTCAAATCCTCCAATATCCTTGTAAATCTTTTCTGAACCCTTTCAAGTTTCACAACAACCTTCAGAATTGAGTGCAGGGATACCCTGAAAGTCAGGGTCCTGTTCTTTCCTGAGTTTCATACTGTTCAGAACATAAACCAAAAAAGATCCAAATCTTACATATAAAATGCTGGTATGAAGAAGATGGACACACACAAAACCTGATTGCACTGGATTTCAAAGACCTGCTGCACAACTTGGATTTGTACTATTTAGCTGAAAATGTGTTGCTGGTTAAAGCACAGCAGGTTAGGCAGCATCCAAGGAATAGGAAATTCGACGTTTCGGGCATAAGCCTACTATTTACCTCATTTGCATTGTGTCCATGGCTATCAAAAATCAATGTTTCACCAGAGTGTTATCAAATAAGAGGTGTCAGCCAACATCTGAGGGAAACCTCAGTGATCTAAACCTTGGGTCAGGGACGTAAGTGTTTCAAATGGTGGAGAAGGAAGTGAAGAAGGAGGCGCATGGAGAACTCTGGGCTACCAATGGTGGACCACAGAAAGTCAAGAACGGCCAAAGGGATGAAGGGATAAGAAAGGGATGATCACCTTATTGGGATTGTATTATAGACCCCCCCAATAGTCAGAGGGAAATTGAGAAACAAATCATAAGGAGATCTCAACTACCTGTAAGAATAATAGGGTGGTAATGGTAGGGGACTTTAACTTTCCAAACATAAACTGGGACTGCCATAGAGTTAAGGATTTAGATGGACAGGAATTTGTTAAGTGTGCACAAGAAAATTTTCCGATTCAGTTTGTGGATGTACCTACTAGAGAAGGTGCAAAATGTGATCTACTCTTGGGAAACAAGGCAGGGCAGGTGACTGAGGTGTCAGTGGAGGAGCACTTTGGGGCCAGCGACCATAATTCTATTAGATTTAAAATAGTGATGGAAAAGGATAGACCAGATCTAAAAGTTGAAGTTCTAAATTAATTACGCAAGAACTTTCAAAAGCTGATTGTAGGCAGATGTTCGCAGGTAAAGGGACGGCTGGAAAATGGGAAGCCTTCAGAAATGAGATAACGAGAATCCAGAGAGAGTATATTCCTGTCAGGGTGAAAAGAAAGGCTGGTAGGTATAGGGAATGCTGGTTGACTAAAGAAATTGAGGGTTTGGTTAAGAAAAAGAAGGAAGTATATGTCAGATATAGACAGGATAGATCAAGTGAATCCTTAGAAGAGTATAAAGGCAGTAGGAGTATACTTAAGAGGGAAATCAGGAGGACAAAAAGGGGACATGAGATAGCTTTGGCAAATAGAATTAAGGAGTATCCAAAGGGTTTTTACAAATATATTAAGGACAAAAGGATAACGAGGGAGAGAATAGGGCCCCTCAAAGATCAGCAAAGCGGCCTTTGTGTGGAGCTGAAGAAAATGGGGGAGATACTAAATGAATATTTTGCATCAGTATTTACTGTGGAAAAGGATATGGAAGATATAGACTGTAGGGAAATAGATGGTGACATCTTGAACAATGTCCATATTACAGAGGAGAAAGTGCTGGATGTCTTGAAACTGGTAAAGTTGGATAACTCCCCAGGACCTGATCACGTTTATCCTAGAACTCAGTGGGAAGGTAGGGAAATGATTGCTGGGCTTCTTGCTGAGATATTTGTATCATCGATAGACACAGGTGAAGTGCTGGAAGACTGGAGGTTGGCTAATGTGGTGTCACTGTTTAAAAAGGGTAGTAAGGACAAGCCAGGGAACTATAAACCAGTGAGCCTGACCTCAGTGGTGGGCAAGCTGTTGGAGGGAATCGTGAGGGACAGGATATACATGTATTGGGAAAGGCAAGGACTAATTAAGGATAGTTAACATGGTTTTGTGCATGGAAAATCATGCCTCACAAACTTGATTAAGTTCTTTGAAGAAGTAACAAAGAGGATTGACGAGGGCAGAGCGGTAGATGTGATCTATTTGGACTTCAGTAAGGCGTTCGTCAAGGTTCTCCATGGCAGACTGGTTAGCAAGGTTAGATTTCATGGAATAAAGGGAGAACTAGCCATTTGGATACAGAACTGGCTCAAAGGTAGAAGACAGAGGGTGGTGGTGGAGGGTTGTTTTTCAGACTGGAGGCCTGTGACCTGGGGAATGCCACAAGGATCAGTGCTGGGGTCCTCTATTTTTTGTCATTTACATAAATGATTTGGATGTGAGCATAAGAGGTACAGTTAGTAAGTTTGCAAATGACACCAAACTTTGAGGTGTAGTGGACAGCGAAGAAGGTTACCTCAGATTACAACAGATCTTAAGAAGTGGCAGATGGAGTTAAATTCAGATAAATGAGAGGTGCTGCATATTGGGAAAGCAAATCTTAGCAGGTCCTATACTTGATGGTAAGGTCCTAGGGAGTGTTGCTGAACAAAGAGACCTTGGAGTGCAGGTTCATAGCTCCTTGAAAGTAGAGTCACAGGCAGGTAGGACAGTGAAAAAGGTGTTTGGTATGCTTTCCTTTTTTGGTCAGAGTAATGAGTACAGGAGTTGGGAGGTCATATTGCTGCTGTACAGGACATTGGTTAGGCCACTTTTGGAATATTGCGTGAAATTCTGGTCTCCTTCCTATCGGAACGATGTTGTGAAACTTGAAAGGGTTCAGAAAAGATTAACAAGGATGTTCCCAGGGTTGGAGGATTTCAGCTATAGGGAGAGGCTGAACAGGCTGAGGTTGTTTTCCCTGGAGCATTGGAGGCTGAGGGGTGACCTTACAGAGGTTTACAATATTATGAGGGGCATGGATAGGGTAAATAGACAAAGTCTTTTCCCTGCGGTTGGAGAGTTCAGAAATAGAGGGCATAGGTTTCGGATGAGAGAGGAAAGATATAAACGAGACCTTGGGGCAACTTTTTCACACAGAGGGTATGGAATGAGCCAACAGAGGAAGTAGTGGAGGCTGGTACAATTGCAACATCGAAAAGCCAATAGATGGGTATATGAATAGGAAGGGTTTGGGGGGAATATGGTCCGGATGCTGGCAGGTGGGACTAGATTGGGTTGGGATATCTGGTCGGCATGGACGGGTTGGACTGAAGGGTCTGTTTCCATGCTGTACATCTCTATGACTCTTTAACTCAAAGTTTGAGGAGACTGGAGATCAAATTGTAGAGCAGAAACCAAATAGAAGCTGGCTATTTTTATCTTTTATAATTAATTATTTTTAATTACTAATGGAGAGGGTGCAGGAAAGTGGAGTTGAGGTTGAGATGAGATAATTAAAAATCATATGGAATACCAGAGCAGGTTCAAGGGTTTGAGTTACCTATGTTTGTTCCAAGTTCATACGTTCTTATTCCCCTGACTGCGCTACGTTAGCTCTCTACAAGAACATATGTTGCCCCACTCCCTCCAAACATTCTCCCTTCAGAGAATGATCCAGTTTTCAGTAGGAAGATTTCAGAAAGTTGTCCTACTAGGCGAGGTTCCAGAGATGGAGTGGAGTAAGACTGTGGATGTATCTGAACACAAGGATAAGATTCTTTTAAAATGGATTTCCCCAGGACCGTGGCCATTAGTGGCTGTAGCTTTCAACTGAAACCATTCTAAATGATTAACTTTGGACACAATAAGAGAAATATACATGACAGGACACATGGTTGGTGACTGGGTAAACAGAGTGGCCTTTCACTGATGGGATCTGGATTTGGGTTCATACAAATCTACAGTAAGCCCAGCATTATTACCAGGCTGGATGAGAAGGGTTGTTAGTGATCTTTATAACACTGTGTGGACAGATGAGGTTGAAACATTAAAGCTTTTCATTTCCTCTTCTTTGTGATGTCTTAAAGTTTTCCAGCATTAGTGTATCTTCAAAAAGAAACCTCGTCAAGGGCTAGCCATGGACACAATGCAAATGAGGTAACCTTGCGAGAACCAAACTGGTATAATTAGCGTCATTAGGCAGACAGAGCAGAAACGACTGCACTCTCCCCCCTGGGACTACTCTTAATTGGCTATTCGAGGTAGGTGGCCATAAAAACTCAAGCATTCTCCTTTAATCTTGGCAGTATATTTATGTCGTGCCTTTAACCCTCTCAGCAACACATCCATTTCTGTATTTGCAGAATAAATGTCGCACTCTGTTCCTCTCATGGTGAGAAACAGCAAGGGCTCTCATGTTCCTTAAAAGGTGAAGACATCTTTTGTCTCATTGTATCAGGAGCAAGAATCAATAGATGAGGAGCAGCAAGAGCAAAAGGGAAAATGAATAGGAATTGCAGTGCTTATGCTGAGACAGGCGCAAAGGGAAGGTTTTTGAGAAAACCTTTCAGCAGAGGAGGTGGGCAAGAGGAGATAAAGAGAACATTCCTGTTGGCAGAAGCAAGGTGGCTACATGCAGGGAAGTAAGTAACACCCAAAGAGAATGCTTAATATTAATGAGAGCAAAAGGACATAGGGCACAGACTAAGGCAGACAGAAGATCAACAGCAGTCAAGATTAGAGTGGTGCTGGAAAAGCACGGCAGGTCAGGCAGCATCGGAGGGGCAGGAAAATCAACGTTTTGGGCAAAAGCCCTTCATCATTTCCTGATGATAGGCTTTTGCCCGAAAGGTCAATTTTCTTGCTCCTCAGATGCTGCCTGACCTGTTGTGCTTTTCCAGCGCCACTCTAATCTTGACTCTAATCTCCAGCATCTTCAGTCCTCACTTTCGCCTAGGAAATCAACAGCAACTAGTGAAGGGGTTGGAGGGATCTGATGAGCACTTTTGTTGTCATCTTCCAATGGGAGCATCAGGAAGCAGTTGTGTCTTGGAGAGGTCAGAAGGACGAGGCTGATGTTGAGGGTGCAATAGGTGAGGGTGTGGGCTATAGGAGTGGAGCTGAAAAGTGGTGTGTGTGTGTGTGTGTGTGTGTGTGTGTGTGTTATATATATGTATGCGTGTATTATATATATGTGTGTCTGTGTATTATATATATATGTATGTGTGTGTCTGTGTGTGTTTGTGTGTGTGTCTGTGTATCTGTGTGTTGGGCTGAATTGTGGCGGTTTCCTTTAACTGCAACTCTGTTTACTGCAGGGCTCTTTCTTTATGCTCTGACCAAGTCCTTATGATATCATAAGTGCTGCTGCACTCATTCGAGTATTCACTCATTTGAGAACCTGAGGCTGTGCCTGATGATGACATAGACCTAGATTTTAACAGGGGAGGAAGAAAAAGACAAGAGAAAACGAGGCAAGATGAGCGAAAGTGATCTTGCTCAAGAGAAGGTTCCACAAATGAATGTCAGTATTTAACAATAAAACAGGCACATGAAAAACTTACAGAGTGCATTTTCAATTCAGTCTGTATGGAGGAGCGCATTTTCAATTCACTTGGTTCTGTTTTCTCCAGGGATATCCACAATTCTCCCATTCCACATTGACACATGCTGGAAATGCCAACACAGAGATGGTGGTCTCTGTCAAAAAAGCTGTTGATGAGCTGTGTATAACAGTGGCAAGGGCACATTTGCTTTGCCTGTCATTGCAGGTCGGTGGTAAATGCTCAAGTCAAGATGGTATGTGGCTCAGAGAGAAGCCCTGAGCTGATGGCACTCACATGAGGTAGCTGCTCATGTCTTTCTAGGTGGTAAATATCACAGGTCAGAGGGCATTTCTGAAAGCGGTGATCCCCTCCAGAGAAACGCACAGGAATAACAAGGATTGTTGAAGGTCACAGAGAGCAGCCAGGAAAAATAGGATTAGACAATGTTCTCTTATCTGAGAATAAATCATCAAAACATTGTTACGTCCAAACGGTCAGATTTACAGCAGGAATACTACAAAGCACAATGCCATGTGTGGGGAAGTTAATCTATAATATGAAGTTATGGAATTTTGGATTGCTTTCTTTGGAAAGAAATAACCGTCAGCTTGATCCAGTTAAAGCTCTCTGGAATAAAAAGCAGATTTGGCAAAACGAGTGCAGACGGATTTCACATCGGGCTGAAGGAGCAGGGGCTCAAATTCTAAACAAATGGGACTTCCCCATCAAAAAGGGTAAGGGCATTCTGCCATAAATCAGCAGGGAAAGTCACTAAATCAGACAGACGGAGGAGATTTAAAAGGCAATTAAGCTGAATTTTATGAAGAAAAAAAATGGACAAGAAAATGATAAAGTAATGGACAGGTGGATTTAATCAAAGAAAAATGAATGGTGCGCTTATATTTCTCATTACTGCCTCTTCTTATCCTCTCTCATTATCACTTAATCATCTGCAAACCATCACCTATTCACACACCTTCCCTTTTACTTTTCCATTCTTTCCTTTCTCGGGTGACCCCATGTCATTTCTCTCAAATCTGGCCAGAGGACATACCCCAATTTCCCTTGTCGGCAGTTGCCTGGCCAGCTAAGTTCATTTCTGTCCCTGCGACACTTCATTCTAACTTCCAGCACCTATATGCTGGAATTGAGTTCACTCTCTGGCCAGTGCTGATCAGAAACAGAGCAGAGGGGAGGCCACTGGTGGTCTAGCTGAGGTGGGGGAGGAGAGGGGCTTTAAAGAACAACTGAGGACCCACCCCAGAGGCTGGATTATCCCTGTGAGCTTCTCATTATCATGGGGGTCCGAACCTGCACTGGGTGTAAAACAGTCACTCACTGCTGTTTTCCCCGTGAGTGGCCAGTTAGTGGGCTCCTCATCTGATCAAAGATGGCCTCTCATAGCTGGAGCTCGAGTCATAGGTCTTGCAGTTTGAAAGAAGCAGGTGATGTAGGTCCATAGGAGGATGGGGGCTTCAAAATTGAAGAGCCCACTCTCCATATTTCTTCAAATTTTGAATGCAGTGTTGGTCATTTTGGAGCCAGGACATGATTATGGAGGCATGTTGGGGGTGTGACTGGGTGGGAAAGTGTATACGCTCTCTTAGGGTGGCTAATCCTGCCCTCGGAGTAGCAGGGATAGCCTTCGGGCCTACCTGGAGAACTGATCTTCCACATCGTCATCAGGAAACCCAGTCCCAGGAGCTGAACTGGTCTCCTCCACCACCATCAGGAACATGGAGGCCTCTGCAAAATCCCAGACAACCTCATTCAACAGAACTTAATCGGCCTATTTCTCACCAATTGAGCTACCTGCCACTAGTGAGCAGGAAGCCCCTTGTTAACTCACCGCCCTCATTTTCCATCTCCTAGAAAAACTGGCCCAAAGACTTGATGGACATAGAGTTTTATGTCTACCCACCTCCATTGCCTCAACCTCCCCCTGTGTCTGGTGATGGGATTGGACTGAATGGTGATGCTCCTGCTGTTGAATTGCCTCACCACTGCTGACTCTTACAAAAAAGTGAGACGAGGTGCAGAAAAGCCACTAGCACCTGTGAGATTTCATATCCTCAGCAAGGATTCAAAGCGCATTGGGAGAGCAGGTTGGACACTTACTGGATTTGCAAAAATATAAATAAAACTCTCCAAATCATATGCTCATTTTCAACCCAACAACCCTTCAGGCACACTCTGGGCTGCTGCTACCAGTTACTGTTTAACATTGTACTCAAAGGTACATACAACAGAAGTTTGGCTACAGATGAGACTTTGCGTCTGGTTCCCCACAACCACATGGGAGGGAGAATGGGAAGGCTATAAAGAGGGCAAGCAGAGGATTTTACTAGAAAAAGTTCAAGGTTGAGAGATTCACAGATGGACTGGAAATGCATGGTGTCTTTCTTCTTCAATCAGAGAAAAGTATTTGAGAAGGAGGAGGTCTTCAAAATCGCAAAGGGCTTCAAGTAAATAAAGCGGAATGGTTTTGGATGCTTGAACGGGCGATAACTAGAGTGCACAGGTTTAAGGCAATTGGCAAAAGATGCAGAAGCAATTCGATGGAAAACATTTTTTACACAACAAATGTTTGCCTGCCTGACAGAGCGGTGGAAACAGATGGAGTAGCACCCTTCAAAAGGGAGCAAGATAAATATCTCAAGGTAAAAAAACACAACTGCAGGGAGAAAGCAGAGAACTCACCAGGTCATGCTTCAAAGTATTTGATGGGCTAAACAGTCTCATTTCTGCTGAACTATTAGACTGTTGCAAAAATTAGAAGGTGACATCAGTAACTGGAATGTGACTGTGCTCTCGAAATCTCAGGGGCACCTGTGAATGTGATAGTTCAGACTTCTTGTTTTACATTTCAGACTCAAACTCTACAACCACTGAACTATAGCCTGTGGAGGGAGAAGGCACACACACACACACACACACACACACACACACACACACACACACACACACACACACACACACACACACACACACACACAGTCAGCCTCATTAACTTCAAATTAATTCATTTTTACATATGTGCAATAAAAGGATGCAGCGTCTGAGAGTCCCATCATAAAATAAATGGATACCAATCTACTCAGTGCCATTTTAATCAGGGTGACTGGATATTTCAATAAAAGGAAAGATCTTTCAGAGCCTGACCTAGTTACTGGCATGAACTTCAAACAACAATAATTTTCTCCAGTGACTTATGGGAACGAGAACGAGTTCCATGTAATGGCACTGAGGTTTCAATGTCTTGAAAGCCTCTGAAACCTAGAGACTGACCTCAGTCTGGCTCTTTTGTTTTGCTTAGTTGATGTAAACAGGTCCCGTAACCCTCAGCAATCTCCGGGCTTTTCCAGGTCTGTCCCCTTGTACACTCTCACTGTCCATCACTCCCCCAATGGGAACTGTGCCTTCAGCAGCTCAGACACTAACATTTGAGACTTCCACACATTGGTCTCAAAACGTTGGTTCATTCCCACTCTACAGATGCCGCCAGCCATGCTGAGAATTTCTAATATTTTATTTTCATTTTTCTTCCTTCCCCTTCCCCCTTAAAGCACATCCTAAAACGTACGTCTGTGGCCAAAAGGTTAATAGTGGGGAGGCATTAAGCGCCACCCTATCTGAGCCTGTCACAAGGACTTGAGCTGGGGAAAGGCAGAATATCTTACGTTCTTGAAAAGGGCTAAACTGTTATCCTCAGAGTGCACATAGCCTCAGTAGCAATTTCAACTTATCAGAAAACATATCCATCTGCATCGTACAATAAACAGTATGTTGTCTAAGACAAGAGCCTTTTATTAAGATTCACTCGCAGTTTTTTTTCTCTCTTTGCACTACTGCAAGCCTCAAACCCAGTCAAAGGAAAGGGGTTAGTAACAGCAAAATAACCAGACCACAAGGTGGTGATGAGTGGCATGGCAGCACATTCAACAACACTCAGATCTCCTTATGTTGTTTATTATTAGGTTGAATGAGCTAATGCACCCATGAGGACCTGGCGATGTTTCCCATTATTTACAATTATTTGCAAGTACGCTGCCGAAGAAAGCCATCAACACTTTTGCGGCATTGCTGTGGCCAACATTTTCTCAATCTCTAATCATTGAACTTCTGAATGGAGCAACTCAAGTGGCTGAGTCCAGTCTTAATGACACCAAGTATTTCCAAGTAGATGATGTGGCCTCGGGATCCCTTCTGGGTCCGCAGCTCATTTGTCATTTGTCAAAAGATGAAATAGCAGCCCTTCTACCAACCCACCACCCAATCGAACAACTTACATATTTCTGATATATATATGATCTCTGCTGATGTTAACACAGAACAGGTGAGATGCCAAACTTAAAACTTCTCTCAGTAGATCATACGTTTTAATTTTGCTGTCCATTTACTATGGCCATCAGGCACTGAACTTATTCACAAGAGCAACATTTATTACATGGAAAACTCAAACTATTTCCACTGTTAAAGAACTGCCAAAATTGACATATTACAAATAACAGAAATAAATATTCAATGCTTTTGCCCTCAACAACAAACTCACCGATATTCAAACCTCAGTGAAAGGTCATCCCATATTTACTTGCTCAACCAACATGTTTTATTTTGGAGGTAAAAGCAATGACAGCAGATGCTGGAAACCAGATTCTGGATTAGTGGTGCTGGAAGAGCACAGCAGTTCAAGCAGCATCCAAAGTGCAGCAAAATCGACGTTTCAGGCAAAAGCCCTTCATCAGGAAACATTTCTGCTTTCACTCTATGCCATTTCTTTAGTTAACATAACTTCCTGAGGCCCTTAAGCCAAACTGCTGACGCAGCTCACTGGGTCCTTAACATGGGTTCCTTAAAACCCCTTTTCCAAACATCCTTTGGATTCCGGAACTTTTCTCTGAAGAAGTTAGGAACACATATAGCAATGGTTAGGCCACAAATAGAATATTGTGTGCAGTTTTGGTCGCCACACTACTGGAAGGATGTGATTGCACTGGAGAGGGTATAAACAAAGAACAAAGAAAACTGACAGCCCGGAAACAGGCCTTTCGGCCCTCCAAGTCTAAGCCAATCTAAATCCACTGTCTCAACCTATCTCCCAATTCCTAAGCATCTGTATCCCTCTGCTCCCCACTTACACATGCATCTGTCCAAACGCACCTTAAATGAATCTACCATGCCTGCCTCTACTACCTCTGCTGGCAACATGTTCCAGGCACCTACCACCCTCTGTGTAAGAGAGTAGAGGAGATTCACCAGGATGTTGCTTGGGACGAAAAGTCTCGGTTATGAGGAGAGACTGGATGGGCTGGATTTATTCTCCCTGCAGGGAAGACTGAGGGAGAATCTGACCGAGGTACACAAAATTATGAGAGATATAGACAAGCTAGATCATGAGAAATTTTTTCCTCATGGCAAATGTGTATAAGACCAGAAGGCATAACATTCATTTAAGAAGCATCTCGATAAGCACTTAAAATGCCATGGTAGAATTAGCTATGGACCAAGTGCAAGGAAATGGGATTAATGTAGTTTAGGGTTTGTTGGTCAGTATAGACATGGTGGGCAAGAGGGCCTGTTTCTACATTGTGTAAGTGTATTTCAAACACATGGGCTTTCCATTGCAATAGCTGTACAAAGGCCAGTATCCCATCACCAAACCACCCTATATTTATAAGTGCACTGTACATGGGCTGTGACCAGCCAGCTCAAAGCCTGTCCCTAGAGTGAGAAGACTCTTTGAATCTCCTTTTTATATCTGTCAGCCAGGGCTCCCTAATAGGCCCAGGTTAATAGCCCCAAAACAGGGATCTTGTAGTCAATGAGATCTACCTAGCCATGGTTCCATCCATACACTCAGCTTCTAACAGATTTCTGCTTCTAAGCAATCCACGAATCTTTCCTCAGCCTTGATCTTTTGTTCAATAAATGACACCTTTTGTGCTCTGACTGAATGTGCACACACTGTCTGAACTTTTGCATGATTCTATATTTCCATCCCCTTTTGTCATCGGGCACCTTTTTGCTTGTAAACAGCTGTTTTTCTCTCTCTTCTATTCTCATTTATGCACACACAGACACACACATTTAATGAACTGAACTGTTCACCTCAAAGGCTCAATGTTGGGAAACGTCACCTGGAATGGGATCTAACCCCTGGAGTACTCTGTCGGTATACATTGTCATCTTAGTAGTGGCTCATCCATATTGATCACATTAATATATAAAAAAAGATTTTCAATTATTGAAGAAAGGGTTAAGAGAAGAATAGTAAATGATTAAACACCAAGGTGCAGGAAAAAAAGAACAATTAATGTTACCAGGAAGAAGTTCAGAGGAGGCATAAGATGGGTGTTTAAAATAATAGGAAATATTCATTGGGCTTGAACAAGCTCACAAATGGAGCCAAATACTATAGAGGACAAGAGAACACACATGCAAAATTCACATTTAGAGATGGGTCAAATGTGTTTTTCCCATGGGACACTGGGGCAGGCTTCCAATGATGTCTATTGATTCAAAGGTAATTAACACCTTTAAAAGGAATTGGATCAATACCTGTTGAGAAAGGAGATTGAGAGTCATATAGATAGTAACCACTTCAAGTGCTTTCTGTTTCTCAGATAAACAAATGTGCCTTCTGGCCTGAGATCGAAAACAGGCAAAAGTTGACCCAGAAAGGAAAAGCTGACATACCCTTTGAAAGCCAGTGTCACGGGGGCATTGTCTATTCAAAGTGACGGGTGAGCAGAAACACAGAGGAAAGGAAGACTTGTATTTATATAGACTTCTTGTTGAAAACTGACTGGCCTAAAGAACTTCACAGTAAAATACTTGCTGTGGGACAGTCCCTGTTGAATCCATTTGCAAACCTCACCTGACAAAGAAGCAGCATTCCGAAAGCTTGTGATTTCAAATAATCCTGTTGGACTGTAACCTAGTGTTGTGTGACTTCTGACCATTTGCAACAAATTGCTCTTTAACTAAACATTGTTTGTTTTTCCTGCTTCCCCAGGTGCTTGAAAGCCAGTAGGTTCTCTTTGCTTTCTCCCTGGTAAGACATTGGCTCATCAAAATCAATTTGCCAATCAGCACCCTCCATTTACCTAGAATATAAATAGTTGTCACAAAATCAGAGATTGCAGTTCTGAGGGAGTGTTACTCAGTAGAAAATGTTAACTCTGATTTCTCTCCACAGGTGCTGCCAGACCTGCTGAGCTTTTCCAGCAGTTTCTGTTTTTGTTTCTGTTTTGCAGCATCTACAGTCCTTTTGGTTTTTATTCAATTTAAATCGTAGTGTTCCTTCGGAGATTGGGCATTCTTGCATTTGTCCTGATGAGTGAAAGACATAAAGTTTTGTCATCATGTTTCTTTTTTCAGGAATATTCCAGTCCCTTTAGAACTGTAGTTGTAACTGGAATGTGGAGGGTTAACAAAGTTAAGAACTGCTATTTGACTGAGAAACAAAAGTGCAATTTCATGCTAAGTGTTGTCATTATTAGAATGGGGGAGGGGGCAAAGAAAGAAATGAATGGACAGTTGACATAAAGGAATCAATCTGTCAAGAAAGGATATTTGCAGAGCTATATCACAAGTGACTGAAATTAGTTGGGGAGCAATCAAAGGAAAGTGAAGAATAATTGTCAATTTTGAAAGGAGAGACGTGTTTTGTCTTCTAAAAGCTTGATGGATTAGCACGCTGAATTCTTTCAACTCTTTATGGCATTCAATTTCCTCTGTGCTCGGCCTGGACATTTATTGTCACATTTATGCTGGTTCTCTCTGAGGGAGCAACACATAATTACTTCTACGAAGGGAGCCTCTTAAATAGAACAATTCAATGACCGTTTTAAATCTCCCTGTCCATTACTCACAGTCTTGGAAAGCTTTCAAGAGTGAAAACCTACTGACTTCTTGAAGCACTATCTCCCTAAGTAACCATGCAAGGGGTAACAGGGAGATTGAAAGGTTGGGAGAATATTGAGCCCCCCTTCCCCCCCCCCCCCCCCCCCCCCCCCCCCGGAATTTCAGGACTACAAGCTGCTGCTGTCCACGTGCCAGTCGTTCACCCAGGGTATGCCAGGAGAAAGACCCCAGTTGAAGTTGATGCTGTTAAATTTTTTTTCTCTTTGCCATTCCTGCTTGGAGCTGACACAAAGGTGTGAGCAATGCCTGCTCCCATCTGCTCAGATCAGGCCTCTGAATGTGGCTAATGAAGGCTGAAGCTGAAAATATGTTGCTGGAAAAGCGCAGCAGGTCAGGCAACATCCAAGGAACAGGAGATTCGACGTTTTGGGCATGAAGCCCTTCTTCATTCCTTCTGCGCTTTTCCAGCTCTGATCTCCAGCATCTGCAGACCTCACTTTCTCCCTAATGAAGGCTGAAAGAAAGGCAATGATGGTAAGGCCTATTTGTAACTTGCTATGTACTCAGTCAAACATCATTAAGATTAACTCACACTTCAGAGAACATTCATATTTCTCCCAAGGATGGTATTTAAAAAGTAAAGGAAGAGCAACTGAAAACAATACTGCCATTCATCACAACTGGTCCATGTCTGTGTTTGTACTCCAATTAACCCTCCAATCCTCTTATTTTAGCTAACGTGATCATCAAAACCACTTATTGCTGTTTCTTTCATGTGGTTATCTGGCAATTGCTTAAATGCATCTATGTTGTTCACCTTACCCATTTCCCATGGTAGCCAGTTTCACATTCTAAGCAGACTCTGGGTAATGGCGTTTCTCTAGCACTTTCAGTTTTTGTTCCTATAATTCTGTTATTCTAATATAATTTCCAAAAGCTCCTTCTTTTATGTCCAGTCATTCTTTGATTGATCAGAAAAAAATGTCATTTTTGCTTTATCTCACTCACTTCTGCCATATTTGTTTCAAAGCATTCCAGTGACTGTAAAGGATTGACAGCAAAACAGACCCGACTCCAACGGGGGGATGCTGTCCACAGGCAGCTCTCAATCAGACTCAGAGGATGGGAACACGGTCAAAACACCCACTTCCTGTTAGTGCAGACTGGTATCTGCCAAAAGGTACCTCAAGAGTGAGTCAGGAGCTCCTTCCAGTTCTCATTGGTCTGGGGGAAAATAACTCTACTCATGATTCCAAAGCCACACTGTTTTCAATGTTGAACATCCCAAGATATCCAGAGAACATTCCTGAATAAATTCACTGTCGCTAAAAACTAGACATCCTGTCATTACTCCGTAAATGCACAAGGCCTGGCTGGTTAACAAAGGCGAGGTTATTAGAACTACAAACAGCAGCCAGCATTAACCAATTCTCTGGCTAATGTGCTGGTACTTTTCCTGGACACTGCAGCCCCTTTAAAAGGTCATGCACGGGTGTTGCTGAGCGAAGTGCGTTAGCTGTGCAGATGAGTTTTAACTCGAGATGCCCAATCAAGATGGTATCTGCTCAACTCTGCAAGCTAGATGCCCTTTCTATTTTGCTAATGAACTCTCAGTGCCCAGGAACTCAGTAAGCCTCTTCCTGTCGCTATTCCTCAGACCAATGTAAAAGGTAGATCATACAGTCTTGTAGCATTCCAATATCTTAGCTGAGAAATCTGGGTTCAATTCCCACCTTTTTCTTTAATATTCATTCACAGGATGTGGCATGACTGGATAGGTCAGCATGCATTGCTCATCCCTAATTGCCCAGCGGGGCAGTTAGGAATCAACCATATTGCTGCAGGTCTGGAGTCACATGTAGGTGAGACAAGGTGAGGATGGCAGATTTCCTTCCCCAATGGGACATCAGTGAGCAAGATGTCCTTTTCTCTGCCCCCTCCAAAAGCAATCATTACTAAAGCTTTTATTCCCGGGTTTCATTGTATTCAAACGCCTCAGCTTCCAGAGCAAGTACCTGAGGCGAGGTCCCCAGAATATTACCTACATTTCTGGATTATTAATCTTGTAATAATATCACTAGGTCATTAGTTCCCACCTCAGAACAGCCACAGATCTGTGCCATAACCTAGACATTGATATAAGGGAAAGAAGGGGGTAAGATGGGAGATTACAGGCTGGGATGAGGCACAGTGGCAATTTTATTCTGTGTCCAGTTCCGGTTGCCCTGTTATAGGGAGGATATTATGAAGCTGAAGAGGGTTCAGAAAAGATTTACCAGGATGTTGCTGCAAATGGAGGATTTGTGATATAAGGAGAAAGTAGATTAGATTCCCTACAGTATGGAAACAGGCCCTTCAGCCCAACCAGTCCACACCAACCCTCTGAAGAGTAACCCACCAAGACCCATTTCCCTCTGACTAATGCATCTAAAACTATGGGGCAATTTAGCATGGCCAATTCACCTGATCTGCACACCTTTGGACTGTGGGAGGAGACCCACACAGACACGGGGAGAATGTGCAAACTCCATACAGACAGTTGCCTGAGGCTGGAATGGAACCTGGGTCCCTGGAGCTGTGAGGCAGCAGCACAAACCACTGAGCAATCATGCCGCCCCAGAGAGGACGGATAGACTGGGATTTTTTTTTACGAGTTCTGGAAGTTGAGAGATGACCTTTTGGAGCTTTATAAAATCATGAGGAGCATAGATAAGGTGTCTTTTCCCTAGGGTGGGTGTTTTCAAGATTAGGAGGTATGTACTTAATGTGAGAGGAGAAAGATTCAAAAAAGACATGAGGGGCATATTTTTTTAATGTGTGTGGAATGAACTTCCCGAGGAATTGATGGATGCGGGTACAGTTACAACATTTAAAAGACATTTCAATAAGTACATGAATAAGAAATGTTTTTTGCAAGGATATGGGACAAGTGCAGGCAGGTGGGATTAGTTTAGTTTGGGATTATAAAAACCGAAAGAACTGCGGATGCCGTAAATCAGAAACAAAAAACAGAAATTGCTGGAAAAGCTCAGCAGGTCTGGCAGCATCTGTGGGGAGAAATCAGAGTTAACGTTTCGGTTCCAGTGACATTTGCTCAAAACTGTTCTGAGGAAGGGTCACTGGATCTAAAACGTTAACTCTGATTTCTCTTCACAGATGCTGCCAGACCTGCCGAGCTTTTCCAGCAAATTCTGTAGTTTGGGATTACGGTCGGCATGGACTGGTTGGACTGAAGGGTCGGCTTCTGTGCTGTACGACTCTATGACTGACTTGATAATGAGCAAGGTCCTCCTGCTCCCCCGCAGCCCAGAAGAATAAAAGTCTGTCTCTTTCACATTCAAGGTGACCAGCACCACCTTGGCGGTGATGGGGATAATGGGACTCAATCATACCAAGGCCCCTCAAGCTGAATCCATCCCAAAAATATTTCCCTGTGCTTCCGCGCAACAGCTGAAGGAAGCAGCTGCTTCTCTTTGCAGGGAGAGTGGGTCTCAGCAGCAACTGTTGCTCGACAATCTGTCTGTATTTTCTGGGCGACTACAGCGACACTGCTGGAGAAGACATGTTGACCGTGTAAACCCTGCAGTGATCACAGTGCGTAACAGAGAAACAAATCTTCTCTGGTTCCCTGTCTGAAATCCAACTCAGAAAAAAAAACTGAGGCTGTTTGTGTAAGGCTGCCTTTGGTTCACATTTCCCATGATTATTAGCTGCTGCTCGCATCCAGGTTTTGACAGTCACTCCAGTTCCAACAACTGCTTGCCCATCGCTGACACACAGAATATACCAAAGTGATAAGTTCCACAGGAACCTTATAGGTAGGGAAAACTAACTGCTACCTCAAACCACGCCCAAACCATGATAGATGGAACATTCTGACAGAACACCTTCCACCCAACACTGCCCTCAGAATGACCAGTGCTAAAATATTCTGTCAGAAGTCATATGACACCAGGTTATAGTCCAATAGGTTTATTTGAAATCACAAGCTTTTGGAGCGTTGCTCCTTCATCGGGGAAGTGTTACCTGGTGAAGGAGCAGTGCTCTGAAAGTTTGTGATTTAAAATAAACCTGTTGGACTATAACCTGGTGTCATGTGACTTCTGAATTTGTCCACCCCAGTCCAACACCAGCACCTCCACATCATGGCTACCATCGATACCATCGAAAATATTCTGTTACCTTAACACTGAAAATTACAAGTGTCAAATTTCTTTGCTCCTTTCTATCCCAATTAACTCTTTTCTAGTTAATTGCGTCACAAATGTACTTTTTCTCTATTGGAATGCCTGTATCTGCTGAGGGATCATTTTGTGGTTATGTCTTTTACACTTGTATTTCACCTTTGATTTCTGGAGGAGGCTATGGACTGGTAATCATGAATAATATAAAAGGCTCCCACATTGTCAAGACTAGGAGCATAGAAGCCACATTATAAGAAGGATAGCATCGGTCTTGGGTGAATTTTACCATATTTTCAGAAGCTGCTCTCTCATGAGGGAGGGAAGTGAATGGTAGTGTTTTAACCCACAGATCATTACCACTCAGGCAAAGGGTGTGTTTGCAAAGGCGTGATTTTCATGGCAACCAAACATCATGATTGCTGAGTGATGCCAACAGCATGGGTTCAATTCCCACACAGGCCTGAGATTCACCTTCTCAACCTCTCCCCTCATCTGAGGCATGGTGACCCTCAGGCT
Organism: Hemiscyllium ocellatum; assembly: GCF_020745735.1. NCBI lineage: Eukaryota > Metazoa > Chordata > Chondrichthyes > Orectolobiformes > Hemiscylliidae > Hemiscyllium > Hemiscyllium ocellatum. The sequence goes on from NC_083424.1 coordinate 11,503,649, forward strand.
AAACCCACCACTAGCCATCTCTCCCTCAATGAGAAAGCAGCTGCATGATCCTCTGGGACTATGGTCACTTTACTTCACTTTGAATAATAAAGTCTGATGTCCTGGGAATGTGTGTTTCAATCCCATTGCGGTCAATAGTGAAATTTGAATTCAACTAAAAAGTCTGGAATAAAAATTTAGCCAAACAGCAGCCACTGTCAATTCTTGTAAAAACTCATCTGCTTCACAAACAAGTTTTAGGGAAGGAAATGTTACATGTAGCTCCGGAGCCACAGCAATATGTCAACTCTTAACTGTTCCTGAGGCAGTTATACCCAAAACATCGACTTCGCCACCTCCTGATGCTGCCTGGCTTGCTGTGTTCTTCCAGCCTCCTGTCTGCCTACTTTGGATTCCAGCATTTGCAGGGTTTTTTTTGTCTCTAACCTGAGGCAATCAGGATAATTAATCCCATGAATGAAGAAAAACTAACTGCATGCTTTTTAAAGAAGACCTAGATAACATTGTTTTCAAAGAGTAAGGTGAAACCTTTACCTTACATTAGATGCACCTCATTACATTTGTTTTGCATAAAAATCTCCCTATCCTTCTCCACCTAGTTCCTACCTGACGTAGGGCTAAGAAGGTCAAATCATAACAACAGGTTCGATAGTTTTAGTGTTCAAAAAATTCAATCTGTTTGGAGAAATTTGAATACCTTCCTGGGGCTGGTGAGACTGGAACCTGGGCCTTCTGACTGAAAGCTAGGGACTCTACTGCTGCACAACAAGAGCCCTAAGGGTAAAGAACCCAAATGGAAGCGACATTCTGATTTCTCCTTTTCATGTATCTTACCCAGACAAGGTATGGACTGGTTCTGGAGCAGATGGGATTTGAACCGGAACCTTCTAGTGCAGAGGGTAAAAAATGAGGTCTGCAGATGCTGGAGATCACAGTTGAAAATGTATTGCTGGTTAAAGCGCAGCAGGTCAGGCAGCATCCAAGGAATAGGAAATTCGACGTTTCGGGCATAAGCCCTTCATCAGGAATGAGGAGAGGGTGCCAGGCAGGCTAAGATAAAAGGTAGGGAGGAGGGACTTGGGGGAGGGGCGATGGAGATGTGATAGGTGGAAGGAGATCAAGGTGAGGGTGATAGGCCGCAGTGGGGTGGGGGCGGAGAGGTTAGGAAGAAGATTGCAGGTTAGGAGGGCGGTGCTGAGTTGAGGGAACTGACTGAGACAAGGTGGGGGGAGGGGAAATGAGGAAACTGGAGAAATCTGAGTTCATCCCTTGTGGTTGGAGGGTTCCCAGGCGGAAGATGAGGCGCTCTTCCTCCAACTGTCGTGTTGTTATGTTTTGCCGGTGGAGGAGTCCAAGGACCTGCATGTCCTCGGTGGAGTGGGAGGGAGAGTTAAAGTGTTGAGCCACGGGGTGGTTGGGTTGGTTGGTCCGGGCGTCCCTGAGGTGTTCTCTGAAGCGTTCCGCAAGTAAGCGGCCCGTCTCCCCAATGTAGAGGAGGCCACATCGGGTGCAGTGGATGCAATAGATGATGTGTGTGGAGGTACAGGTGAACTTGTGGCGGATATGGAAGGATCCCTTGGGGCCTTGGACGGAAGTGAGGGAGGAGGTGTGGGCGCAAGTTTTACATTTCCTGCGGTTGCAGGGGAAGGTGCCGGGAGTGGAGGTTGGGTTGGTGGGGGGTGTGGACCTGACGAGGGAGTCACGAAGTGAGTGGTCTTTGCGGAACGCTGATAGGGGAGGGGAGGGAAATATATCCCTGGTGGTGGGGTCCGTTTGGAAGTGGTGGAAATGACGGCAGATGATACGCTGTATATGGAGGTTGGTGGGGTGGTAGGTGAGAACCAGTGGGGTTCTGTCTTGGTGGCGGTTGGAGGAGCGGGGCTCAAGGGCAGAGGAGTGGGAAGTGGAGGAGATGCGGTGGAGGGCATCGTCGATCACGTTTGGTGGGAATCTGCGGTCCTTGAAGAAGGAGGCTGTCTGGGCCGTGCGGTGTTGGAACTGGACCTCCTGGGAGCAGTTGCGGCAGAGACGAAGGAATTGGGAATATGGGATGGAGTTTTTACAGGGGGCAGGGTGGGAGGAGGTGTAGTCCAGATAGCTGTGGGAGTCAGTCGGTTTGTAGTAGATGTCTGTGTTGAGTCGGTCGCCTGAGATAGAAATGGAAAGGTCTAGGAAGGGGAGGGAGGAGTCTGAGACAGTCCAGGTGAATTTGAGGTCGGGATGGAAGGTGTTAGTAAAGTTGATGAACTGTTCAACCTCCTCGTGGGAGCACGAGGCAGCGCCGATACAGTCATCGATGTAGCGGAGGAAAAGGTGGGGGGGTGATGCCAGTGTAGTTGCGGAAGATGGACTGTTCCACATATCCTACAAAGAGACAGGCATAGCTGGGGCCCATGCGGGTGCCCATGGCAACTCCTTTAGTTTGGAGGAAGTGGGAGGATTGAAAAGAGAAGTTATTCAGGGTGAGGACCAGTTCAGTCAGTCGATGGAGGGTGTCAGTGGAAGGGTACTGGTTGGTACGGCGGGAAAGGAAGAAGCGGAGGGCTTTGAGTCCTTCGTGATGGGGGATGGAGGTGTACAGGGACTGGATGTCCATCGTGAAGATAAGGCATTGGGGACCGGGGAAGCGAAAATCCTGGAGGAGGTGGAGGGCGTGGGTAGTGTCCCGAACCTGGACACGGTTCTGTCCCCTTTAGTCCAAGAACACCCCACCTACGTTCGGGACACCACCCACGCCCTCCACCTCCTCCAGGATTTTCGCTTCCCCGGTCCCCAACGCCTTATCTTCACGATGGACATCCAGTCCCTGTACACCTCCATCCCCCATCACGAAGGACTCAAAGCCCTCCGCTCCTTTCCCGCCGCACCAACCAGTACCCTTCCACTGACACCCTCCTTCGACTGACTGAACTGGTCCTCACCCTGAATAACTTCTCTTTTCAATCCTCCCACTTCCTCCAAACTAAAGGAGTTGCCATGGGCACCCGCATGGGCCCCAGCTATGCCTGTCTCTTCGTAGGATATGTGGAACAGTCCATCTTCCGCAACTACACTGGCACCACCCCCACCTTTTCCTCCGCTACATCGATGACTGTATCGGCGCTGCCTCGTGCTCCCACGAGGAGGTTGAACAGTTCATCAACTTTACTAACACCTTCCATCCCGACCTCAAATTCACCTGGACTGTCTCAGACTCCTCCCTCCCCTTCCTAGACCTTTCCATTTCTATCTCAGGCGACCGACTCAACACAGACATCTACTACAAACCGACTGACTCCCACAGCTATCTGGACTACACCTCCTCCCACCCTGCCCCCTGTAAAAACTCCATCCCATATTCCCAATTCCTTCGTCTCCGCCGCATCTGCTCCCAGGAGGACCAGTTCCAATACCGCACAGCCCAGATGGCCTCCTTCTTCAAGGACCGCAGATTCCCCCCAAACGTGATCGACGATGCCCTCCACCGCATCTCCTCCACTTCCCGCTCCTCCGCCCTTGAGCCCCGCTCCTCCAACTGCCACCAAGACAGAACCCCACTGGTTCTCACCTACCACCCCACCAACCTCCATATACAACGTATCATCCGCCGTCATTTCCGCCACCTCCAAACGGACCCCACCACCAGGGATATATTTCCCTCCCCTCCCCTATCAGCGTTCCGCAAAGACCACTCACTTCGTGACTCCCTCGTCAGGTCCACACCCCCCACCAACCCAACCTCCACTCCCGGCACCTTCCCCTGCAACCGCAGGAAATGTAAAACTTGCGCCCACACCTCCTCCCTCACTTCCGTCCAAGGCCCCAAGGGATCCTTCCATATCCGCCACAAGTTCACCTGTACCTCCACACACATCATCTATTGCATCCGCTGCACCCGATGTGGCCTCCTCTACATTGGGGAGACGGGCCGCTTACTTGCGGAACGCTTCAGAGAACACCTCAGGGACGCCCGGACCAACCAACCCAACCACCCCGTGGCTCAACACTTTAACTCTCCCTCCCACTCCACCGAGGACATGCAGGTCCTTGGACTCCTCCACCGGCAAAACATAACAACACGACGGTTGGAGGAAGAGCGCCTCATCTTCCGCCTGGGAACCCTCCAACCACAAGGGATGAACTCAGATTTCTCCAGTTTCCTCATTTCCCCTCCCCCCACCTTGACTCAGTCGGTTCCCTCAACTCAGCACCGCCCTCCTAACCTGCAATCTTCTTCCTAACCTCTCCGCCCCCACCCCACTGCGGCCTATCACCCTCACCTTGACCTCCTTCCACCTATCACATCTCCATCGCCCCTCCCCCAAGTCCCTCCTCCCTACCTTTTATCTTAGCCTGCCTGGCACCCTTTCCTCATTCCTGATGAAGGGCTTAAGCCCGAAACGTCGAATTTCCTATTCCTTGGATGCTGCCTTCTAGTGCAGAGCCCACTGCAACACAAAAACTGCAACCTGATGACTTTGTAGATAAGCTTTAAAATCCACTACTTTAGAGATGTTATTCCACACCCCTGGAGCAGGTGGATTTTGAACCCAGGCTTCCTGGGTTTTAGATACTAGGCTTAATTGTATTCTTTTGACCAGAGAAAATTAAGATCCAGTTCAGTTGTTTCAGACAGTTAACTCGTTTGATAGTGTGAGAGAGACTCCTGATCACCCACCTGCAGAAGGCAATGGCAATCCAATGCATACCTTACCAAGCATAACCATGGAGCAACACAGAGATCCATTCACATTAGTACAATTTTACAACATGGATACCTGAAGAGAGGGAGATATAGCAGGTAGCAGTTTTCCTTAACCAGAAGTGTCCAGAAAGACAGAGCTTAACTTTAAAGACAATGTAAATTCATTCCTAGATGACATCAAGAAACACTTCTTTACTGACCCAGAAGTGGAAATCTCTCTGTGACTAATGTCCTCCTCATTGACTGGGACTGACAATGATGTTAATGGCAATGACTTAGTTATTAGATTCCCTATAGTGTGAAAGCAGGCTCTTCGGCCCAACAAGTCCACACCGACCCTCCAAAGAGTAACCCACCCAGACCCATTTCCCTCTGACTAATGCACCTAACACTATGGGCAATTTAGCATGGCCAATTCACCTAACCTGCACACCTTTGGACTGTGGGAGGAAACTGGAGCACTCGGAGAAAACCCACACAGATACGGGGAGAATGTGCAAACTCCACACAGACAGTCGCCCCAGGCTGGAATCGAACCTGGAAGCCTGGTGCTGCAATATGGAACACGCTCCCCCAAGCAGTGACTGAGGCTAAGGATTAATGGGAATATCAAAACTGAGTTTTAATAGGTTCCATGAGAAAGTGAGGACTGCAAATGCTGGAGATCAGAGTTAAAATGTGTGGCGGTGGAAAAGCACAGCAGGTCAGGCAGCATCCGAGGAGCAGGAGAGCTGGTGTTTTGGGCATAAGCCCTTCATCAGGAATGTTCCAGTTAGGCAAGGTAATAAGGTTATGGAACCAAGATGGGCAGATGAAGTTAAGGTACAAATCAACCACAATCTAAGTGAATGACAGAATAGGTTGGAGGGACAAAAATGATTGAGAATCTTTACAGTATTGAAAGAGGCCATTTGGCCCATCAAGTCTGCACCAAAGCTCCATGAGCATCCCAAACAGACCTTTACCATATCCCAGTAATCTCACATTTACCATGGCCAATCTATCTAACCTGCATGCCTACAGACTGTGGGAGGAAACCCATGCACACATTGGGAGAATGTGCAAACTCCACACACATAGTCACCTGAGGCTAGAATTGAACCTGGGCCCCTGGAGCCATGAAGCAGCAGGGCTAACCACTGAGCCACCATGCCAATCCTTCTTATGATATGCATTGTTGTGTTGCATTCTGAGCATTATAGTTAAGCAACAGTGAGATGAAAGTGACTGCCATCATTATAAGCACACACACACACATAAAATGTACACACACATGCATACTAACAGATATAGATACACACTCACAGACACAAAGACAAACACATGTAGACTCACAAACACACATACATACAAGAATTTAAACAAAATAACTGGTGATCAGCAGCAAGATGAAAAATCCGACTTGATAGAATATCTAAACTAACTAGACAAAATATACAAAAGGCTGTGTAAAACCTTTTCACCATCCTTTGAAATGTTGATCATAAACTTACGAATGTCTGCACTGAAATAGCTGCTGGGCAACCCAGAGTAAATTTAAACCTTGAGACGCAGCCATCAATAAAGAGGGCAGACCCACAAAGGGGCTTTGTTGCAAGCATTCCTGGCACTGAATAATTAATGGATAACATTAATCAGGAGGACCAGGCCACCCACCCCCTTGGGCCTGCTCCACCATCCAACAGGATCATCACTGACTTGACTAATGTCGCAATTCTCATGAGTTCAGCCGGGGTATCCAAAAGAATGGGAGTTCCCTGATTGGGGCTGTTAACCTGATCCAATCAGGGAGCCCTGGTTGACAGGTATAAAAAGGAGTGAGCTGGGAGGGACGGGTCATTTGCTGGGTTGCCAGGCACTGTTTTTATGTTCAGTTTATTGGACTGTCTGTATGTGATTGTGTTTACTGTTTCCCTTTTGATTTAATAAGGTGGAACTGATTGTAAGGTGGGGTTTGGGGGTCTAGCCTGTCACTCCTTTCCCCTGCAAATTGCTGTTTCATGTATACAGCTGTTCATGCTAACCTGAGGCTATTAAGGTGATGTCAGTCACACTGTGGCTTTCAATGCAATAATGTTATGGAGAATGGAGGTTAGCACTTGGTTTCTTTTCTTCTGCACCTTGATAAGAGGATAAAGATGGGCAATTGACTCTGCAATTTATTTCACAATTCATGCACATCCATATTTCATGTTTGTTTGTATTTAGTACATTTTAATAAAATAAAAGATCATATAAACAGGAGTGTCAGGGGTTCTGCTCATTCTAGAAGCTGGCTCTGATCTACCTAGGTTAGAGTCATGTGTAAATAAAGGGGGACTTGATGATGGGAAAGCGGCCTTTGTGGTGTTATTTCACTGCCCAGCCCTAATAATCCCTTAACTCCTTATTCATCACAAACATTTTTCAGATATGCAGTTCCTTCATGCCATTTTTGCTCTGCTGTATGATTCCAAATCATATACATTAATGAAAAGAAGGAAAATGGCATTCAGAGAAATGATGAAATTTCTCGGATGAGAGGATTTACATTGTAATTTTTAAATTCACAAATAGTAGCATTGGGAAATAAAATTGGAGGATTTCATTTCTCAGTTTTCTGCTGATGACACATTTCTCCTTGGTACTCAATGATTGGCTTACGTTTAATAAATAAGTGCATGATTGGTAATGCAACAAGAAAGTACATAACCCAGCAATCACTAGTCTTTGGGCACTTTGACATGTGACATGCCAACCACAAATCACCACCAAAGCCCCACCCTCAAATATTACATCCTTGAAATCAGAATGAGATCAAAACATTAAGTGTACAGGTACATGTGCTTTGTGCATTCCCACTGTTTGACCTCATTGACATATGTATGTACCATTAAATAATCCGAGGGTTTCAATTTATTCTGGGGTTTGTGTGGAATTCACCTGCATTATTTGAATGCAGTCACTCGTATGTTTACAACAATGAGGGTTTTAAAGTGTTACACAACCTTTTTCACCAGCCCAATATCTGAGAAGGTTCACATCATTGTTAAATTTGAAACAATGGATTTTATACAATGCGCAGTGCAGTTCCATTTGCATTTTCAAGAGGATTGAGGTTTACATAATCATCAGCTCAGGGATCGTTTCTTGTGCGCAGTATTAATATTTAGCTGTATCTTCCTCTCTCCTGCTCAATGCTCAATCCCAGACAATCAAAAATCTTAAAACAGGGTGCTTAAAAATGGTTACGAAAGTCAACTACAAATTGTCATCCTCAAAATTTGAATACACTGCAAGAAACTGACTAAATTCCAATAAGGTTACGACAAAAAAATCCAATAGTTTGAGAGCTGCACTTATTAGGAAATTGCATTGCAAGGCATTTTAAGGATGTTCTAGTATTGCCTTATATCTGTTAGTAATGTAGGACTTTGCTTACCTCCAGTCAAAAACGTTCAATTGTGAGGAAAAAAGTGGTTTGTTGGACTTCCCTGCACAAGTATTGAATGCTCCAGTACTGGTATAACATGAGGAGCTAGAACACGTGCAACAGAGTCGTAAGGATGCAGCTACATTCTAAGCAAAGGAACATTCATAATACAATTTTCTTTTTCTGCATCCCATGGATCTATCACAGAAGCCTCCAGATGAAAATTTGCCCAATTGTGGCAGGTTATGACAGCTCTGTCCCATGGACATTGATCATACCATAAGACCAGAAGATATAAGAGCAGAATTAGGCCATTCGGCCCACCACGTCCACTCCACTATCCGATCATGGCTGATATGCTTCTCAATCCCATTCCCCTCCTTCTCCCTGTAACTCTTGATCCCCCTGCTAGTCAAGAACCTATCGACCTCTGTCTTAAATACACTCAATGACTTGGCCATCATAGCCTTCTGTGGTAATGAGTTCCACAGATTCACCACCCTCAGACTGAAGGGCCTGTCACTCAGAGGTTGTGCCCTGGGCTCCTAGTCTCTCTTACTCGTGAAAACATCTTCTCCACATCCACTCTATCCAGGCCTCTCAGTACTCTAAGTTTCAACCCCATCATTTTTCTAAACTCCATCAAGTACAGACCCAGATTCCTCAACTGCTCGACATATGACAAGCCCTTCATCCCCAGGATCATTCTTGTAAACCTCCTCTAGACCCTGTCCAAACCCAGCACATTCTTCCTTCGATATGGATATCTGCTCAGAATATTCCAAATGCAGTCTGACCCAAGCTTTAAATACCCTGAGCAGTACATCTTTGCTTGTTTTCAAGCTCTCTTGATATAAATGTTAACATTGCATTTGCCTTCTTAAATGCCAACTGAACCTGCTGTTAATCTTAAGAAAATCCTGAACTAGGACTTCCAAATCCCTTTGTGCTTCAGATTTCCAAAGCCCTTTCCTGTTTAGAAACTAGTCTACATTCGTATTCTTCTTACCAAAGTGTGTAACCTCAGACTTTCCCACTTTGTATTCCATCTTTGCCAACTCTCCTAACCTGTCCAAGTCCTTCTGCAGCCTCCCCATTTCTTCAGCACTACCTGTCCCTCCATTTGTCTTTGTACCATCTGCAAACTTAGCAACAATGCCCTCAGCTCCATCATCCAGATTGTTAATGTATAATGTGATTGGCTGTGGTCCCAGTACTAATCCCTATGGCTGCCATTCTGAAAAAGCTGCCTTTATCCCCACTCTCTGCCTTCAGATGTCAGCCAATCCAGGCATCTATGTATTTGATGGAGTCCACCTTCATTTATTTTGCCTCCAGGCATGAGACATGCAACTATCTTTGACCTTTGTGTCACTGTCTGACCTGGCTGGTGAAATCAAAATGCCTTTATCAGCTGCTCAACTCAATGTCTGATCAGCTGGAAATCAATTATTAACCAGGACATAAGCACAAGAGAATTTGGGGTGACTAACCGCTCTGTGTTTGATTATGTGAGTTTGTTTACTATTGATCCTCATTGTGCTCTATTAGTTATACCTGGGCGTTGACACAAAGGAAACGCTTTGGGGATAGAAACCAGAGTTAAATTCATGGAGTAGATAGATTAAAGAATTGCATGAAACTGTTGACGATAGAAGTCCTTCACACTTAGGAAACAAAAACATCTCTGCAGAGATCTGAGGTACGTAAACTATACAATAGATTATATTACTGGATGGGACCAATCCATAAGCTACTACTCAGTTTTAAAGTATTGCATATTAAATGGGCAACTGCAATCAAATGTGCCATGTGTATTTGGTCATTTGTATTTATTCTAATCATTGTGGAGATTTTTTTAAAAATTTAAGAAAATTGAAACTTCTCATTAATAACTGAGTTGATGATAAGATTTCACTTCTTAAGATGTTTACTGTAAAAAAAAAGTTTAAAAGCTATATTGACTAAACATGACCTTTAATGGCAACCTGTGCTTGATACCATAGAGTGGAAAATACAATCAATGAAATGCATTTCATAAGTATACCTTAATCTATCCATTAAGTTGACATTCAATGCACACAGAATTGCTCCAAAATTATTTATAGCTCTGGAGGATTTACTTCTGTTTGTTTCACTTCTCAGCCTGGTAACATCTAACATCTGAATTGACCTTCATGGCAAGAATATTACAGGAAATTCTTCATCTCAAGAAATCTAAGGTTCTCTCCCAGTTCAATTTTAACTTAATCATAATTTATCATTAAATACCAAAGATATTTTAGGAAAGACTATCACTCACTATCACAATAGCTTCCTTTGTGATGTTTCCATCTCAATGGCAACATGAATCACATTGGCTTTGTATTCAGGTAGAGGTGCTAATCAGCCATCCTTGAAAACCCAGCTCTCATTCACTTTGGGATTTTGTGAACAGTTTTAAAGCACAGTTATTTTAACTTGGCATCATCAAGTGTTTGATTGCTAATTTGGAGACTTGCAGTCTATCTACTTTTCGCACACAGGCATCAGTCTCCAAGTGAAAACACCTTGGACCTTCTTCTTTATAAAATAATCCATGTCTCCTTTAATTTTCTAACAAACAAAGCTCCCAAACTCATGATCAAGTAAACTCCAGAACAGACTATATTCATTCCACCTTAAATTTAAAGATCCAATTCCAAAACAAAAATCTTGCAAACCACAAAACTGTAATGGTTTGGAGATGCCGGTGTTGGACTGGGGTGTACAATGTTAAAAATCACCCAACACCAGGTTATAGTCCAACTGGTTTATTTGGAAGCACTAGCTTTCGGAGCGGATAACCTGGTATTGTGTGATTTTTAACTTCACAACCACCTGATGAAGGAACAGCGCTCCAAAAGCTAGTGCTTTCAAATAAACCTGTTGGACTGTAACCTGGGGTTGTGTGATTTTTAGCAAAACTGTAAAATATGCATCAACATTCAGTGCAGACAAATTTTGTTTTTCAATGCTTCGAATGCAGCAATTGAAAGTGGTTTGCTATCAACATTCCTTCTTTCAATCAGTGACATCCCCTTACCTTGCTCAATTGAAAGACATTAAAAATGTGCACAACCTCACCTTGCTATTAAGGTGATGTCAGTCACACTGTGGCTTTCAATGCAATAATGTTACGGAGAATGGCGGTTAGCATTTGGTTTCCTTTCTTCTGCACGTTGATAAGAGGATAAAGATGGGCAATTGGCTCTGCAATTTATTTCACAATTCATGCACATCCATATTTCATGCTGGGTCCTGAAAGTCATGCCACAACTCATAGGCACAGTAAATAGTAATTACAGAGAACGAAGGAAACACATCTCAACCTTCTACTCAATGTCGCCGATTGACTTTAAATAAGCAAGTTAACACAGCAGTGTTGGACATGAATTTATTCAATTGCACATCAGGTAGCTTTGAAGAGAATGAACAAATTTTCATTGATAGTCAGCAAAGCCCTTGGGATATTTCAATCTTGTTCCATAAGGAGCAAATTATTTTAGCAGGTCACTGTTATGTATGGAATGCAACACCTGAACTATATCTAGCAAGCTTCCACAAACAGTAACTATGTATTGTTTAAGAGACTAATGGTGACTGGGAAGGACTCCATGTTGTTTTTCAGACAGTCTCCTAGCATTCTTTCTGTTGAGTTAAACAGACATGGAATCTCTAGCTTCATGTTTTATTCAGAAATAGCATATTCAATATTGCAGAGCTTTTCTGGTATATTTCTTCATGGACTTTCTTTTTGCCAATGTGAATTCTGTGTCAGCATCCTTCCCTCTATGAAATGTGATGGACATGCAGCAAGAATTCTGCTTCAGATGAGTGAACTTTTGTTAACATTTGGGAAGTCAATCTTTGACAGGCAGGTCCTTCCACAAGAAGGTGCCATTGGGCGTTGTTGCTTTTGGTGTTGCTGCCTGTTGCTAAGGACTTTGGTAACTGTTGGTAGTTGTGGTGGTGCACAGCAGCTCAGAGAAGGTAGCTCCTCAATTACTCTGTTGTTCTAGATTAGTTGCGTCTGTCAGCTGGGCTGGTAAAGAATGGGTGTTCAGCAAACATTAACTTTTATTCAGCATTCTAGAAACCAATACAATAGTGATGTGATCTTATATCACTACAGCCAATGACGTAGAATACCTTATGTATGTATTCAGACTAATCCTTAAGATGACATCACCAAATTCCTTAGACATCAGCTAGTGACTTCCACATGAGATACTCAAAGTGCAGGACCTTATTGTCGCAATTGCAAGCAGAGCTTTGGCTATCTCACTGCTCTTTCAAGGCCCACTGTCTCGGCATATGGAAGGGAATGCTACATTCTTCCATCAGCGAATATGGCCAACTCAATTAAGCCATCTGTGTCTGAAGCGTGGTAAGGAACCCAGCTGCTCTGCATTGAGTGCGCTCCTGCATTTGTGACTGTGTCCTTCCATGATGTAGCCATTGTGCATTGCACAGAGTGAAGACAGAAGCTGTTCCTGACCCTACCTTGAAAACTGTAATCAGTCCACATTTCACAGTCATACCACAACATGTTGAGAACACAGGTCTTATAAACCATTAGCTTGGTCCGCAGGGTCAGATTAACACCATTTACACCACACACATTTCATGAATCAGACGATGTTGGGAGCCTCCTTCCCTATGTGTGTTACAAACTCCGCATCGAGGGACAGATTGTCTATTATCGTGGACCTGGGGTTGCTAAACTAGGCACACAAAATGTCTGAAGTAGTCATTCGTATGCCAAAGACACAACACAAATCCTGAAGAAAAGATTGAAACTGAAATGTGCCGGTACCCATAAATCCAGCAAATATTGAATGGGCAGCCAATTTTCTATTAATGTGGGGATATACAGTTCTCCATGAAGCCTCTTCATTACCAGCTCCACATTCAACTTCTGCACAGATGTGCATGATTATCAGTTACCTTTAAATTCACTGCAACAATCAATATTTATGTAGCTTCTTAAAAGCAATACAATATCCTAAGGTCCTTAGCAAGAGATTTATCAACACTGAGTCATGGCAGGAGTTCCCAGGGTAGGCAACCAAAGGGTTGGTCAAAGAGGTGAATTTTAAGGAACATCTTAGAAATGATGATAGACGAGATGAGGTTGAAGAGGAGAGTTCTTGAATAAGGGCTTGGCAAACATTAGGATGAAGAATCCCCTACTGTATTGGTGAATATAATTATGAATTTTGACATCAGTCAAGAGACACTTTTTCAGCTACAGGACTGATAGTGTGTTGGAAATGCTGTGTCTTACCAAATAGCCAACTAGAGAAATTAAGCAACTATTTTCTGAGTGATCAAATATCCAGCAGTGTTTCTCCATGTTTGAGCTTTAGGGAGAGGCTGAACAGGCTGAAGCTATTTTCTCTGGAATGTCAGAGGCTGAGGGGTCACCTTATAGAAGTTTATAACATCATGAGGGGCATGGATAGGGTAGATAGCCAAAGTCTTTTCCTCGGGGTAGGGGACTCCAAAACTAGAGGGCATTGGTTTTAAGGTGATAGGGGAAAAGTTGTAAAGGGACCCAAGGGACAACTTTTTCACATAGAGGGTGGTGTGTCTATGTAATGAGCTGTCAAAGGAACTGATTCAGGCTGGTACAATTACAACATTTAAAAGGCACCTGAATAAGTAGATAAACAGTTCAGAGGTATATGGGCCAAATGCTGGCAAATCAGACAAGATTAATTTAAGATATCTGGTCGATATGGACGTGTTGGACCAAAGGGTCTGCTTCCATGTTGTAGGGCACTCTGACTCTTTGACTCTATGCTCTGGTGACTTTCCTCATAAATTGTTCACAATAGTGTCCTGGAAGTTAATTCTTGGATATTTTCAGACCACTCTGGAGGATCAGCAATTGTGAAATGTGAAATATTTACAGGTACAAATCAATCACGCATCACATCAAGCATATTGGCTCATTGGTTCCCTGGTTCAAAAGGCCTACATACAAACTCGACACAAATGTATTACATCAACCAGCAGAGTGAAGTCTGAACCCCAAATGCTCTTCAGATAGACACAGGGTCAATCAGGTGAAGGTCAATTAATTTGCCTAGGTATCATTTGACTCATGAATCTTAAGCCACAACTTCAAATGGATGGATCCCCACTGATGCAAGGAATGGTTTCATGTATCAAAGAAAACTATAGTTACCTGAACCTTGTCATATTTGGGCTCTGTTTCATATACACAATTATTTCAGCTCCTTTAAATTCACAAAAAAAATTGGTGCTTAATTGCCAGCCGCTGGCTACAGTAAAACTGATGGGCAATTAATTTACAAACCCAGCAAGTTCTTACAAAATAACAGAAACACTTAGGGCCAGATACAAGATGTGCGAGTTGTAAATTGACTGACATCTTTGAAAGATTTCGCAACTAAACAGTAAACCACTAAATCAGCTGACCAATTTGTTCTCAAGTAACAGAATATGTCATTAACACACTATTGCTTGCATTGCAAGATTTGTCCCATTAAAATGGTCAACCTTGACCCTTTAAACTTTCTGTCATATAAACTCACTGCTGAGCAACAGTGGGTGCCTGTTAATACTGGTGCGCTTTCAAAGTGATGCATGTGTCCATGACAAAGGCAATGATAGGAAAGAGAGGATTGCAACATCTGTCTTTGTTGGTTTTACTTGGATGTAAAGCTCCCCCCTCTGCTGTCCACAGGAACCTGCCATGGAAAGGTCTCCACACCCTAATTTCCCACTCACTTACAAGTCAGGAATTCCTGCAAAGAAGGGTATAATCAGACTGAAATTACAAAAGAAATCACTTGTATTTTTCTCGGGTCTCACTCTGGTTACAAATTCGATCACAATATTGTCAACCCTGGACAATGCAAACCTCCTCTGCATCAGATCAGTGGGGCAGCACAGTGGCACTGCTGCCTCACAGAGCCAGGGACCCGGGTCCGATTCTACTCTCAGCCATCTATGTGAAGATTGCACATTCTCCCTGTGGGTTTCGTCCCACAGTCCAAAGATGTGCAGTTGTGTGGATTGAAATTCCTACAGTGTCCAGGGAGGTTAGGTGTGTTAATGGTAAGAAACGCAGGGATAGGATAGGAGGTAGGTCTGGGTTAGATGCTCTTCAGAGGTTTGCCATGAATGTGATGGGTTGAATGGCCTGTGTCCACACTGTAGGGATTCTATTTTAGTTACTTTGTTTGACTTTTACTAAGGCATTCTCTAGGCAAAAGGCTTGAATCTGAAATCTCACATCCTGCTGATAGATGGTTGGGTTAGTTGCAACATGAGCTATATTACTGGCCTGGATCGAACAGTGAGAGAAACAACTGACTTCACAATAAGTTCCAGAGTGTACCACCATCCACTTTAAACCAGACTCATTAACAGGGTTCAGATTTCTGAATTTATTGAGTTTATTGTTGATTAATACAACACATCAAGAAATAGAAACCCCCATGAGTCTGGTTTTAAATGAGTATTGAACATACAGCACAGAAACATGCCATTCAGCCCAACCAGTGTATACTGGTATTGATATTACACATGAGCCTCTGCCCTACTCCATCGAAGTTCATCAGCAAATCCTTCAATTCCTTTCTTGTCTCTATGCTTTCTTAGAATCCCTTTATGCACATCTTTGCGATTCACCTTAACAAATATCGACATCTCGATTAGTGAAAGTTTTTAGCATGTTCTTTGAATTTCTCTTCCTCAATTGAACAAGAGGTAGCAACTTACTGGGGGATAAAGCACTGATTATCGGTAGCAATAATATAAACCCAGCAGCATATTTGTCCAATTGTCTGTACACTAGTGGCTCCTGGTCTCAGATTAGGAGCCACAGATCAGGGTTCCTTCCAGGAATGGTTTTATCCCATGTTGCGATCTCCCCACTCACAGCCTTGTTTTCAAATCCCTCCACATTCCCGCTTCTCCGCATCTCTGGAATTGCCTATGTCCTGTAAATTGCCAGACTTGCCTTTTTGGAATAGAGAGCACTGGAGGCTTGTGGCTGGGTGATTTCACTGCTACTACCGGAACCTTAATAAGGAATTCTCATCTTCAGCAAGATGTGCAATAGCCAACAGGTGCAAGTTACATTGGTAAGATAAACATTGGGTTGAACTTCAACCTTTTATCAGCTAAGTGCAAGTTGCATTGGTTTTTTTTTAAAGAGGGTTTCTCACAGTCAGGCCTAGTGTGTTCTCTCGTTGTATCTTCCAAACATTAATGACCTAACCTGTTCCTCGGACACCCCTCACATCCAATTCCATCCCTATCTTACCTTGCACTTTTCCCAGAAAATCTTGCCATTCAGTGGCTTTCCCAGAAACCATTGGTATCCTTTGCGTCATTGTTCAGAACATGTTGTAACCCGGACAAGCATGGGCTATCTGGAGTTACTCAACGCAGCTGCTGATATTTGCCCTTGGCATGGCAGAGGGAAATCAGTGCCCCACTTTGTTGAGGGGACCAGGAGGTCCCGCTGGATGGGGCGTGCAGCCGTGGGAGCTCCTCTTTCCTCAGGGACATGGGTTGGCGGCCTCAACACCAGACCATACCAAACTTGTCCAAGGTTGCCATCCAGGTCAGTGTAGTCTCAGCCATCTCCAGGAATGCCCAGCCCTCTAGGAAGAAGGTCAATGACCATCTCCGCTCCTTCAGCTCAAGTGCCACCTTCTCTCTAATACCTCAACTCACTCTATCTCTGCTAAAGCACCCACCTCCCATCATTGTACCACTTTCATGTTTGGCTCCAACATCCTCTCTCAGTCACTGTCATCCAGCCCAAACCCCAGTTCCACTAACCATCACACCTTCTGCGTTGCCTACTCACTCGCTCAGGACACCTCTGCATGTGCACCAATAGCAACAGCTACTTTCATCTCCCTTAAGAACTGACCTTCTGTCTCATTTCTTAATGGTTACCTTGTTTGTCTAGACTGGTAAGATAGAAAGCTGAATATTCAGTGAGGTGAGTTAGACCACCAACACGCGTTTAACAAGCTTTAATCCATCTCAACTAACAACTCACTGCTGCCCAGCAAGAAACTCACTATCCCAGTTTCAACAAGCATTAAAAAATGATGGTAGTTACTCCCTTTTCTGAGATGGATTTCACCAGACTTCCTAGGCAGAGATGGGTACTGCAGATGCTGGAGATTAGAGTCTCGATTAGAATGGTGCTGGAAAAGCACAGCAGGTCAGCCAGCATCCAAGGATCAGGAAAATCGACATCTTAACGCAGCTGACATTGCTCAGACGCTTGTGAGATTCTACTCATTGTAACTAAAACAACAAGATAAAGACCCACATCCCTAAAGGTTTGAATGCTCTGCTTTATCCCCACCATCCGATGGCCATCATCAGATTAGAGCTGAACACAGTCTCTGACATTAGACCTTGCAGACCCTTTGCCTTACACAACATGACCTGCTAAGATCTCTGCACTCAGCCTCTTGTAAGTCCCTCATTATAATTGCTGCCCACCTTGCTGCCAGCTGGGATATTCCCTCCCTAATGTTCTACACCAGTCTACTTTACAGTATACCTGAGGCAGAAGAGAGGGTCACTGGGGTCTGGGTTGAGATGGGTGACGACAAGTGAGGGAAGATGGTGCAGGCAACAGTGCAAGTGGTACATTATGAGCCTTGGTGGAGGGGGTGTGTGTCATGGCAGAGATAGAGTGAATGCAAAGTGGAACTTATACAAAGGATGTTGGTCTTTCAGCAATATCCACTGGATGGCAAATTGTTCTGGAAATAACTGGTGGTGGGATGTGACTGGAATTGGGCATAGAGATATGGTAGATAGTTAATGAGGTGAGTTTGGTAAGGTACTGCAAGAAAACCCACTCAACCTTGAGGTGGGAATCCCCCGCGCCCCCAACAGGAAACTCAATGCAACTCACACTCAGCCTAAAAACTACAAGATTCATCTAATCTCTTCAAAAAGAAAAATAATCACAGGCACATCCTTGGCTTCATGTGCTGTTTAAATCAAGCCATAAACAAACATCATGCAAAGTTAGTTTTCTTGACGTGAAGCAATGTCCATTCTCCAATTTTCAGGCCATCATCCAAAAATTAAAAAGATACATTTTTTACAAAGCAGAAATCTTTCAAATACATCCAATCGATAGAGTTAGCTACAGCCTCTGAGAAAGTGCATTCTGACTTTGCGCCAGTTCTAGCCTTGAGCTGCAAGTTGTAAAAAGTGATATGCCAGTAGACATAACGCTCCAAATTCACAGTCCCTGATGCCAGTCTCTGGGTGAGCATGCTGTGGATTCAGATTTACACTCCCATCCCTCCTTGGGTGATATTTTGCACAGTTTCCTTCAGTAAGTCTGCATACATAGAGTCATAGATAGAAAAATACAGCGCAGTACAGGCCCTTTGGCTCTCGATGTTGCGGCGATCCAAGCCCACCTAACCTACACTAGCCCACTAACCTCCATATGCCTATCCAATGCCAGTTTAAATTCCCATAAAGAAGGAGAGTCCACCACTGCTACTGGCAGGGCATTCGATGAACTCACGATTCGCTGAGTAAAGAATCTACCCCTAACATCTGTCCTATACCTATCACCCCTTAACTTAAAGCTATGCCCCCTCGTAATAGCTGACTCCATACGTGGAAAAAGGTTCTCATTGTCAACCCTATCTAAACCCCTAATCATCTTGTACGCCTCTATCAAATCTCCCCTAAACCTTCTTTTCTCCAATGAAAACAGCCCCAAGTGCCTCAGCCTTTCTTCATACGATCTTCCTACCATACCAGGCACCATCCTGGTAAACCTCCTCTGCACCCGTTCCAGTGCCTCCACATCCTTCCTATAGTATGGCGACCAAAACTACTCCAGATGCGGCTGCACCAGAGTCTTATACAACTGCAACATGACCTCAGGGCTCCGGAACTCAATTCCTCTACCAATAAAGCCCAGTACACCATATGCCTTCTTCACAGCACTATTTACCTGAGTGGCAACATTCAGAGATCTGTGTACATGGACACCAAGATCCCTCTGCTCATCCACATGACCAAGTATCTGACCATTAGCCTAGTACTCCATCTTCTTGTTACTCTTACCAAAGTGAATCACTTCACACTTACCTATATTGAACTCCATTTGCCACCTTTTTGCCCAGCTCTGCAGCTTATCTATATCCCGCTGTAATCTGCCACATCATTCCTCACTGTCAACAACTCCACCGACTTTTGTATCATCCGCAAACTTGCTCACCCAACCTTCTAGCCCCTCCTCCAGGTCATTCATAAAAATGACAAACAGCAATGGTCCCAAAACAGATCCTTGCAGAACACTGCTAGTAACTGCACTCCAAGATGAATCTTTACCCATCAACTACTACCCTCTGTCTTCTTCCAGCCAGCCAATTCCTAATCCAAACCTCTAACGCATCCTCAATGCCATACCTCTGTATTTTTTGCAGTAGCCTACCATGGGGAACCTTATCAAACGCCTTACTAAAATCCATATACATCACATCTACTGCTTTACCCTCGTCCACCTCCTTAGTCACCTTCTCAAAGAATTCAATAAGGTTAGTGAGGCACGACTTGCCCTTCACAAAACCATGCTGACTATCCTTGATCACATTATTCCTATCCAGATGTTCATAAATCCTATCCCTTACAATTCTTTGCCCACAATAGAAGTGAGACTCACCGGCCTATAGTTACTAGGGTTATCGTACTCCCCTTCTTGAACAAGGGAATCACATTTGCTATCCTCCAGTCTTCTGGCACTGTTCCTGTAGACAATGAGGACATAAAAATCAAGGCCAATGGCTCTGCAATCTCCTCCCTTGCTTCCCAGAGAATCCTAGGATAAATGCCATCAGGCCCAGGGGATTTATCTAATTTCATCTTTCCCAGAATTTCCAACACCTTTTCCCTACATACCTTAAAGCCATCCATTCTAATTAATTGTGACTCAATGTTCACATCGGCAACAATGTCCTGTTCCTGAGTGAATACTGACGAAAAGTATTCATTCAGTGTCTCCCCAATCTCTTCAGCCTCCACGCGCAAGTTCTCACTACTATCCTTGACTGGACCTATTCCTACCCTAGTCATTCTTTTATTCCTGAAAAATGTTTACAGCATGGAAACAGGCCCTTCGGCCCAACATGTCTGTGCCGCCCAGTTTTCACAATTAAACTAGATTAGATTAGATTCCCTAGAGTGTGGAAACAGGCCCTTTGGCCCAACTAGTCCACAATGACCCTCCGAAGAGTAACCCACCCTGATCCATTTCCCTCTGACTAATGCACCTAACACTACAGGCAATTCACCTGGCCTGCACATCTTTGGGAGGAAACTAGAGTACCCGGAGGAAATCCACGCAGACACGGGAAGAATGCACAGACTCCACATAGACAGTAGCCCGAGGCTGGAACTGAACCTGGGACCCTGGTGTTGTGAGGCAGCAGTTCTAATCACTTAGCCACCATGTCACCTAGTTTTAAGGTGTTTGGTCCATATCCCTCAATCCCTCTCCCAGCCATCCACCTGACCAAATGTTTCTTAAATAACAAAATTGTACTTGCCTCCACCACCACCCATTCCAGACACTCACTGCCCTCTGTGTGAAAAAGTTGCCTCTCAGGACCCTTTTGCATCTCTCCTCTCTCACCTTAAATTTATGCCATCCCGTTTTCAGCCCCCTTATCATGAGGATACACCAATCCTAAGGAAGACTGTGGTGACACCAAGGGGCGTTCGGATGCTGGCTGCTGTAGTCTTTTTGCTTCATTTGATTATGTGAGTCTGTTTAATCTTGATGCTAATTGTGCTTGATTAGTTAAGCCTGGGTGCAGGCTCAGAAACAAATTGTAGAAGCTGCTGGAAGCTACTGCGGGAACATGGAATAGACCCCGTTAAAGCATTGTGTATAAAACCTGTTACACACATTAAAACTGGTGTTATCTATGTGTAGCTGTGAGATGTAATATTTGAGGTTACAATGGAAATGTAAAGAAACAGTCTGTGTTTCTCTGCATTCTACACATAAGGTGATCATTTGAAAGTAAATCAAATTGTTGAGATTTACAGTTATGTGCAGAACTGAATGAAATTCAGACAAGGGTTTTTTTTATACCTCTTCTGTGGCTCCTTGTGCATTAACTCGTGTTTTAAACTCAAACAGTGTTAACAAGCTGCTCAGCTGTGGAGGGCATCAGAATCCAGGCTAATTCTGTCCATTTGTGGCTGTGTGTTGGACTCATGAGATAGTGGGAACAGGAACCTGCCTCTGATTCATTCATTTCTCCGGGGATCAGTGGAGCAAATTGAAACATCCGCACTGCTGTCGTTCTGAGAATGGCTAACATTCATTTCAATCCCATTCAAATCCTTTAATGACCCTCCAGTTGAGGCAGTGGATAAAGTCTGTGAGACAAAGAGACAGTGAAAGACAGAAAGAGAGTGAGATACCCACACACACTCACAGATCAGGAGAAGTGGGATGGGTGGGGAACAAAGGAGAGAGCGAGAGAAGGAAGCAAAGGAAGAGAAGTTAAAGAAAGAGAAATGGAGACACAGAACACATACAGACATAAAGGCAAGCATAGAAAAAGATACGCAGGGAGGGAGAGAGAAATAAATCTTATGGCCATGCTAGCTCATTGCACTGGAGGAGTCATAGAGTCAGACAACATGGAATCAGACCCTTCGGCCCAACCAGTCCGTGCCAAACATAATCCCAAACTAAACTAGTCCCGCCTGCCTGCTCCTGGCCCATATCTCTGATAGCTGCTGCCACTACCTTCTTCAAGTAGAGGTGACCACAGGACTTGCTTGGTCGAGCACAGTAGTGGAAAACTCCTTACTGGTCCAACGGGAAAAGTCTCCTGATATAGCTTATTGCACACTAGCAGCTAATAACAGACGACAATCACCTGACGAAGGAGCAACGCTCCGAAAGCTAGTGTGCTTCCAATTAAACCTGTTGGACTATAACCTGGTGTTGTGTGATTTTTAACTAATTACAGGTTACTTTGATACGATAGAATGGAGACTTTAAGGAGAAGCATAATATGTGGAAGAACACCTGGCCAGTCAGCCCATCAAGTCTGTTCCACCATTCAATGAGATCACGACCAATCTGATGATCCTCAACTCCATTTTTTTGCCTTTTCCCTCGGATAGAGGATACAGGGATAAGGTCTGCATAGTGGCAATAAGTCTTTTAGTTTAGAAAGGCTTCATGTGTCAGTGAAGACTTGGTGGGCTGAAGAGCTTGTTGCTCTACTTTGTTCTAACCCTTGATTCCTTTGCTGATTAAAAATCTGTCTCAGTATTGAATATACTGATTTGGAGACGCTGGTGTTGGACTGGGGTGTACAAAGTTAAAAATCACACAACACCAGGTTATAGTCCAACAGGTTTATTTGGAAGCACTAGCTTTTGGAGCGACGCTTCTTCATCAGGTGTTGTGTGATTCTTACTTTGAACATACTGAGTGACTCAGCCTTGAGAGTCCCCTGCAGTGAAGAATTTCACAGATTTACTGTTCTCTGAAAGAAGGAATTCCTCCTCAGCTTTGTCTTAAATGTGCAATTTCTTCTGGAGATTATGCTGTCTGTTCGAGCCTCTCTCAAGGAGGGCTTCAAGTTTACCACATCAACTTTGTCAAGTCTCCCATGAGTGTTGTGAGTTTCAAGAATGACTCTCATTATTCTAATTAGTAGAGGTCCAACCCACTGAACCTCTCCTCATAATGCAGCTCTTCTATACCAGCATCAGCGTCACGAAACTTCTCTGGATTGCCTCTCGTGCCAATATATCTTTCCATACAGATCAGGAGCCCACAACTGTTAGCAGTACTACAATTCCCTGTGTAGATTAGAAAGACTTGCCTATTTTTATGCTCTGTGCTCAGAGTCACAGAGTAATGGTGTCATACAGCACTGAAACAGTCCAACCAGTCCATACCGAATGTAATCCCAAACCAATCTAGTCCCATCTGCCTGCTCCTGGACCATATCGCTCCAAACTTTTCCGATTCATGTACTTATCCAAGTGTCTTTTAAGCATAATAAATTGTGCCCATATCCAGCACTTCCTCAGGAAGTTCATTACACACATGAACCACTCTCTGTGTAAAATAAGTGCTCCTCATGGCTTTTTAAAATCTCTCTCCTCTCACCTTACAAAGGTACCTCCTAGTCTTCAAATCCCTCATCCGAGGGAAAAGGCACTCACCATTAATCCTATCTATACTCTTTCATGACTTTATAAACTTTGGTAGGGTCACCTCTCAACCTCCTATACTCCAGTGAGAAAAGTCCCAGCTCATCCAGCCTTTCTTCATAACTCAAACCTTCCATACCCAGCAATATCCTGATAAGTCTCTTTGAACCCTCTCCAGCTTATAACTGTCCTTCTAATAGCAGGGTGACCAGAACTGGACACTATTCCAGAAGAGGCCTTACCAATGTCCTGTACAACCTCAACATGGCTTCCCAACTCCTATACTCAACAATGACTGAGCAATGAAGGCAAGCGTACCAAATGCCTTTGTAATAAGAATATTTAAATTCTTATTAATTAGCATTTCAAAATCTAAATAACATTTAAATTCTTCCAGTCATAACACTCATGGCTAAGGCCCTAGTGAGGAAAGTGGGACTGGTGTAGACAGTATGATTCCGATGAAAATGCGTAACCTCCTATGTTTTCCACACTGTGTTTCATCTGACAGGTTTCTAATCACTTGCTAAACCTGTCTAGATCCCTCTGCAGACTCTGCATCACCCTCACCAATTGCCTTCCGGCCTATTTTTAGCAACTGCAAACTTGGCTGGAGTACATTCTCTTGCCTCATCCAAATCATTAAAATGTTGTCAATAATTGTTGCATCATTAATCTTTATGGCATTCCACTTTTTACAGGTTGCCATCCTGAAAATGACTCCCCATCCCCCCATCCCAACTCTCTGGTTTCTGTTAGTTAGCCAATTCTCTAATCATGCTAATATATACTACCTCAAGGTTATTAACTTACTAGTTGTCTAATGGATGGTGTCTTATCAAACACTTTCTAAGTGGCTAAATATATTACATCCACTGCTTCCCCTTTATCAATCCTGGATGTTATGTCCTCAAAGAACTCTAATAAATTTGTCAGGCATAAGTTTCCCTTCATGAAGCAATGCTGACTTAGCTTGATTATATTATGCATTTCTAAATGCTCTGTTATCACATCCTTTATAGCAGACTCAAACAATTACAGGAAGGATATGGAAGCATTGGCAAAGGTGCAGAGGAGGATTACCAGGATGTTGCCTGGTCTGGAGGGAAACTCTTATGAGGAAAGGCTGAGAGACTTGGGTCTGTTCTCATTGGAAAGAAGAAAGCTCAGATGGGATTTGATAGAGACATACAAGATGATCAGAGGATTAGATAGGGTAGATTAGATAGGTAGTCTTTTTTCCCAGGATGATGATGTCAGCTTGTATGAGGGAGCATAACTACAAATTGAGGGGTGATAGATTTAAGACAGATGTCAGACGCAGGTTGTTTACTCAGAGAGTGGTAAGGGCATGGAATGCCCTCCCTGCCAATGTAGTTAACTCAGCTACTTTAGGGAGATTTAAACAATCCTTGGATAAGCTCATGGATGATGATGTGATAATGTAGGGGGATGAGCTCAGATTAGTTCACAGATCAGCGCAACATCAAGGGTCGAAGGGCTTGTTCTGCGCTGTATTGTTCTTTGTTCTATGTAACAAACATTAGGCTCACTGGCCTATAGTTACCTTTTTTTTACATCCTTCCCTTTTGAAATGATGGTGATACATTGGCAGTTTTCCTAGCATGTAAGACTTTTCACAAAATCTAAGGGATTCTTAGAAGATTCCTACCCAGTGCATTCTATGTGTAGCTACTATCCTGTTATGCATCCCACCAGGTTTCGGGGATTTGTCACCCTTTAATCCCATTAGTTTCCCTTGCATTTCTGATAGCTATTGCATTTTATTCCTCTCCTCCTTTTGTCCCTTAGCTATTCACTGATTTTTAATAAAGTATTCATTGAACGTTTCTTACATTCCTTTGTTCTCCATTATTACTTCCCCAGTCTCATACTTTCTATGCCTGTGTTCACTTTGGACCCTCTCTTCCTTTTCATACTGTGAAGAAAGCAGATATTTGGTCTCCATCCCTCAAAGTCCTAAGCTAAGTTGTCCAGAAGTCCACACAGCATCATCCTTAGAATAACCCTTTCAGACCCATGCACAACAAGAATCTACATTTCTAAACCACCTTCCACAAAACATGATGAACTCCAGGGTATTGTTGTTGAAATGTTGTCACTGGTGTAATGCAGAATATGTTGCTGCCACTTATATACAGCAAGTTCCCAATAACAGCACTGAAGTAAATGACAAGACAATTGATTTGAAGCAAAAGGCAGAAATTGCTGGAAAAACTCAGCATATCTGAGAGCTTTCTCTCCGGAGACCTGCTCTGAGCTTTTCCAAAAGTTTCTGTTTCATTTCAAATTTCCAGCACCTGTGGTTCTTTGTTTTAATCCATTTGTTGGTTAAAGTGTGGGTGGTGATCAGAAGTGCAAACTGGCCTGCTTTTCTCTGAAGAGGGCAATGAAATATTTCACAACCACTAAACCCCAGATGTAACAAGGCACATTGTAAATAAGCCTTCAGTTTATGATACTATTCTTTCTCTGTAGAACTGAAGGGAGAACAGTCCTTCATATTCATTGCATTTAACACACAAAAAACAGGATGTCTATAACCATGATGAACTTTTATGACCCATGTTGTGGTAAATCTCAAATTCCCTCAAGGTTTTTATTTGGTTTTAACTTTAAGACTGTGTATGTGTATGTTTTCATTTCTTGGCTGTCACAACAGTTTCATACAATTATCTTTACCTCCTTATGCATGACGACCTGACAAGAATCCTAGAGTCCACCACACTGTGAAACGCGTTGTTTCTCACTCAGGACAAAATTTTAAAGAGGTTTTGGAACTTGAAGATTAGACTGCATTTCTGTGAGCCTTAAACTTAAAGTTACCCTTTTATTTTTGACCACCAAGCTTTTAGCAGATGTTGATGTAGTCTTTGCTGGTTCCCTTGTAAATCTACACTTTCTAAGGGATTCAGGGATGTAATTCCATGAAAGTGGAGTCGCAGCTAGACAAGATGGTGAAGAAAGCTTTTAACACATTTGCCTTCAGTGGTCATGATGTGGAGGTGTCAGTGTTGGATTGGGGTGAACTAAGTTGAAAATCACACAACGCCAGGTTATAGGGCGACACGGTGGCTCAGTGGTTAGCACTGCTGCCTCACAGCGTCAGAGACCCAGGTTTGATTCCAGCCTTGGGCGACTGTCGGTGTGAAGTTTGCACATTCTCTCCATGTCTGCAAGGGCTTCCTCCGGGTGCTCCAGTTTCCTTCCACAGTCCAAGGATGTGCAGGTCAGGGGAAGTGGCCATGCTAAATTGCCCATAGCGTTAGGTGCATTAGTCAGTGGGAAATGGGTCCGGGTGGGTTACTCATCGAAGGGTCGGTGTGGACTTGTTGGGCCAAAGGACCTGTTTCCACACTGTAGGGGAATCTAACCTAATCTAATCAGGTTATAGTCCAACAGATTTATTTGGAAGTACAAGCTTTCAGAGCACTGCTCCTTCGTCAGATACCTAGTGGGATAGGACACGTTGCTTAACTTCTGTGTCCCACTATCTACCTGATGAAGGAGCAGTGCTCCAAAAGCTTGTATTTCCAAATAAACCTGTTGGATTATAACTTGATGTTGTTTGATTTTTAACTTCATTGACTATAGGAATTGAGACATCATGTTGCAGCTGTAAGGACATTGGTTAGGTCACTTTTGGAGTACTGTGCGTAATCCTGGTCTCCCGCCTACAGGACATATTGTTAAACGGGAAAGGATGTAAAAAAGCATTTACAAGGATATTACCAAGATTGGAGGGTTTGAGTTTTCAGGAGAGGCTCAGACCTTTTTTCCCTGGACCGTAGGAGGCTGAGGGTTAACCTCAAAGTGGTTTATAAAATCATGACAGGCACAGATAAGTTGAAGAGCCAAGGTAATTCTCCCAGGGTGGAAATCCAAAACTAGAGGGCAAAGGGTTAAGGTGAGAGGGGAAAGATTTAAAAGGGACGTAAGAGGCAACTTTTTCACACAGAGGGTGGTGCGTGTATGGAATGAGCTGCCAGAGGAATTGATGGAGGCTGGTACAATTACAACATTTAAAAGACATTTGGACAAGTACATGAATAGGAAAGGTTTAGAGAGAAATAGGTTAAATGCAAGCATATGGGACTAGTTCAGTTCAGGAAATCTGGTCAGTATGAACGAGTTGGATTGAAAGGTCTGTTTCAGTGTTGTATAACTGTTTGACTCTAAATACTCTGCACATCTGTTTCTTTTATCAAAGTCAATACCTCACATTTTTACACATTACTTTCCTTCCGCCATGCTCTTGCCCATTCACTAAGCCTCTTGAAGTCCTCCTGAAGACACAATGCATCTTCCTCACAACACACATTCCTGCTTCACTTGGTCTCCTCTGTAAGGAGACAGGGCCTCAGCCTAATCTGAAAGACAGCATCTCATGCAGTGCAGCATTGCCTCAATACTGCATGGAAATATCAGTCTGGATTTATTGCTCAAGTATCTCTTTGGGACTTAAACCCACAATCTTCTGGATCATAGAGTCATAGAGATGTACAGCATGGAAACAGACCCTTCGGTCCAATCCGTCCATGCCGACCAGCTATCCCAACCCAATCTAGTCCCACCTTCCAGCACCCGGCCCATATCCCTCCAAACCCTTCCTATTCATTTACCCATCCAAATGCCTCTTAAATGTTGCAATTGTACCAGCCTCCACCACTTCCTGTGGCAGCTCATTCCATACACATACCACCCTCTGTGTGGAAAAGTTGCCCCTTAGGTCTATTTTTATATCTTTCCCCTCTCACCCTAAACCTATGCACTCTAGTTCTGGACTCCCCAGCCCCAGGGAAAAGACTTTGTCCATTTATCCTATCCATACCCCTCATCATTTTGTAAACCTCTATAAGGTCACCCCTCAGCCTCCGACGCTCCAGGGAAAACAGCCCCAGCCTGTTCAGCCTCTCCCTATAGCTCAAAACTTCCAACCCTGGCAACATCCTTGTAAATCTTTTCTGAACCTTTTCAAGTTTCACAACATCTTTCCAATAGGAAGGAGACCAGAATTGCACGCAATATTCCAATAGTGGCCTAACCAATGTCCTGTACAGCCAACACATGACCACCCAACTCTTGTACTCAATACTCTGACCAATAAAGGAAAGCATACCAAATGCCTTCTTCACTATCCTATCTACCTGTGACTCCATTTTCAAGAAGCTATGAACCTGCACTCCAAGGTCTCTTTGTTCAGCAACACTCCCTAGGACCTTTCCATTAAGTGTATAAGTCCTGCTCTGATTTGCTTTCCCAAAATGCAGCACCTCACATTTATCTGAATTTAACTCCATCTGCCACTTCTCAACCCATTGGCCCATCTGGTCAAGATCGTGTTGTAATCTAAGGTAACCCTCTTCGCTGTCCACTACACCTCCAATTTTGGTGTCTTCTGCAAACTTACGAACCATACCTCTTATGCTCGCATCCAAATCATTTATGTAAATGACAAAAAGAAGAGGACCCAGCACCGATCCTTGTGGCACTCCACTGGTCACAGGCCTCCAGTCTGAAAAACAACCCTCCACCACCACCCTCTGTCTTCTACTTTTCAACCAGTTCTGTATCCAAATGGCTAGTTCTCCCTGCATTCCATGAGATCTAACCTTGCTAATCAGTCTCCCATGGGGAACCTCATCAAACGCCTTACTGAAGTTCATATAGATCACATCTACCGCTCTGCCCTCATCAATCCTCTTTGTTACTTCTTGAAAAACCTCAATCAAGTTTGTGAGACGTGATTTCCCACGCGCAAAGCCATGTTGATATCCCTAATCAGTCCTTGCCTTTCCAAATACATGTACATCCTGTCCCTTAGGATTCCCTCCATCAACTTGCCCACCACCAAGGTCAGGCTCACCGGTCTATAGTTCCCTGGCCTGACTTTAACGCCCTTCTTAAACAGTGGCACCATGTTTGCCAACCTCCAGTCTCCTGGCACCTCACCTGTGACTATCGATGATACAAATATCTCAGCAAGGGGCCCAGCAATCAATTCTCTAGCTTCCCACAGAGTTCTCGGGTACACCTGATCAGGTCCTGGGGATTTATCCACCTTTACCTGTTTCAAGACATTCAGCGCTCCCTCCTCTGTAATCTGGACATTTTGCAAGATGTCACCATCTATTTCCCTACAGTCTATATCTTCCATATCCTTTTCCACAGTAAATACTGGTCAGAAGCAATAGTGAAATGATACTGACCTCTGGCTGACATCCACCAACACATTACCTGTTAGTAAGTAAGGGAACATACATTAAAAAAAAATTGCAACTGCTTTGAAACCAGTAATGCAGGGTTATAGATTTTGTGTTACGTCTCATGGCCATGATATCATCACTGTATCATAGCATGTGATTCAAGGGTACAATGATCGCACATTCCATCTTAACTGAGATCACTTTTGAAGCATAACAGGCGACCACAGCTACTACAGTTCTTCAGCAGTAACTAAACTGTCATTTACCAGCCAAGGTACTTAGTTTCTGTGTATGTAATAATTGTATATAACAGTCAACTGGAGCAAACATCTGCTTCAAGACTTTGTTGACGACATCCTAGTTTCTTACAGCATACTTTGTCTTAACCAATACCTTATGAACTGACACTCTCAATACACTGACAAAAATGATATGCCTGAAATATTGGGGCTACTGTACTATTACAATCTCCACCATGCCCAAACAGTCAGCTGAAGGTGTGAGCTGTCTGCCAGTAAGTTTTATTTAAGGCAAAGTTGCATTATTATTTAAGTGATTTATGCTGAAAGTAAAGTATAGCAATGATGTATCTCCTACATTATGTTTCTATATCTGTGTATTTTACATTCATTATGTATACTGGAATATTTGATCAGCCAGCACATTCCTGGTCCCATAGGTACGAGTTCATAAAACGTTTACTGTACATTCGCAGTGATAGCATAAACCTTCTTCCATCCTGGAGGTAAAACCCAGACAGCACCACACCATTGCTACAGTAAACTCACTTGTTGAGGAATGTTACACCACAGTCCTCACAGCTTCTGAGAACTAAGGTTAGACTACTCCAAAAACTGGAAGAACTGTAGATGTTGAAAATCTGAAACAAAAACATCCACAGTGGCATCCTCCATCCAGTTTACAAAATTCCGTGTCATTCTGATCTCTTATTTATCAATCAGTGATTTCCCCTCAGCACCACACAGACAATCTGCAATGAAGACCAGAATGCAAATTTCCCAGATCCACCCTTTCTGTCCATATGCTTAAAGGTTCTCTGCCATTGAAAACGCTATTTTAAGTCATTCAGTTGTAGATGACGACATGATTTGACAGCACTTGTGTGTATGCCTGTGTGTGTGTGTGTATGTGTGTGTGTGTGTGTGTGTATGTGTGTGTGTGTGTGTATGGGGTAGGTGGGTGTATCTGTGTGTGTGTATGCATGTGTTTAGGGTGTGTTTGCGGGTGTGTGTGTGTGTGTCTGTCTGTGTGTTTATATATGCATGTATGTCTCTGTGTGTATGTGTGTGAGGATGTATGATTGTGTGCATGTGTGTGTGTGTATGTGCGTGCGTGTGTGTTCGTGTGCGTGAGTGTGTGTGTGCGTGTGTGTGTATATACAGGAGGTGTTAGTGAAAAATTAAGTTAAAGAAGCAGTCACTTCCTGAAAGGTCCTTCCTTCGTAGCAGCAGTTCTCCTGTTTGTCCACTTGCTTTGGGGTGTGTGTGAAGTCGTGAGGGTCACTACTTCAAAAGGCAGGAGTGAGAATGAGCCAACTCTCACCCAGCCCCTGGTACTCAGTCAGAAAGGACTGGGTGGGGGAGTCACTCACCCACTACTCTTGTCCTTAGCTGTGACATGGTCTTACTAGGAATTGGTCAAGTCATGAAGCAGAATACCATCCCTCTTTAAGGAAAACAGAAAGTGAGATGAAATGCCTCCTTGGGTTTGACCGTGTTTAGTGAAGCATTATGCAGCTCCAATGATTTTGTAGCAGTGAAACAGTGACAGAAAATCATTAAAAATATCATTCAGATAAAAATATCTCATTCAGATGGAGTACAAGAATTAAATTTGAATTTGATTCCTTTTGTCTATCCCACGTTGTAACAATCTCAAACTGGATGGCAGTACAATTGCCAATGACTCAGGCAATGCTGTATTATGAAAGAGGGTCCATATCGCAGTTTGGGGGAGTGTTGGTTAGCTTGGTTGGTTGGATAGCTGGTCTGTGAAGCAGAGTGTCAGCACCAGGCATGGGTTTAATTCCTATAACTAGCTGTGGTTATCAACCTCTCCCCTTGCCTGAGGCATGGTCACCGTCAGGTTAAACCACACCCAGGTGATGGCCTAGTGGTAATATCACTGTTAAATCAGAGGCCCAGATAATGTTCTGGAGACTCGGGCTCGAATCCCACCATGGCAGAGGGAGTCATAGAGATATATAGCATGGAAACAGACCCTTTAGTCCAACTTGTCCATGCTGACCAGATATCCTAACCTAATCTAGTCCCATTTGCCATCACTTGGCCCACATCCCTTTAAGCCCTTCCTATTCAGATACCTATCCAAATGCCCTCTTAAATGTTGTAATTGTACCAGCCTTCACCACTTCCTCTGACAGCTCATTCCATATACGCACCACCCTCTGTGTGAATAAATTGCCCCATAGGTCCTTTTTAAATATTTCCCCTCTCACCTTAAACCAATGCCCTCTAGTTTTGGATTCCCCCAACCAGGGAAAAGACCTTGTCTATTTATTTTATTCATGCCCCTCATGATTTTATAAGCCTCTATAAGGTCACCTCTCAGTCTCTGATACTCCAGGGAAAACAGCCCCGGCCTAGTTGAATTCAGTAAGTATCTGGAATTACGAATCTAATGGTGACTATAAATCTCCTGTCAATTGTTGAGAAAAACCTATCTGGTTCAGTAATGCCCCTTAGGGAAGGAAACTGCCATCCTTCCTAGTCTGGCTAATGTGTGATTCCCAGATCACAGCAATGTGTTTGACTCTTAACTGCCCTCTGGGGCAATTAGGGATGGGCAATAAATGCTGCCTAGCCAGCAATACCCTCATCCCATGAATGAATAAAGGCAAAAAAATGACATCACCAACCCAAAGAAGCCCAAACATATAAACAGAAAGCAGGAATTATCAAAATGCTTTGCCTGGAAGCCCACTGAAGATGTTACCTAGCAGGGTGACGAAACGTCTGGAATTGAACCTTCCAGCGAGCAATCCTACATCCAAATAAGTTTTGTTTTCAATGCGTTTCTATTGTGCTGGTGAAGTAGCCTACAACACAAAGCACTCCATAGGAGTTTTGTCAAATAAAGTGTGACATCAAACTACATATGGAAACCTAAAAAGAGTTGATCAGAAGCTTTATTGAAGATGTGCTTTATTTAAACCAGCTTTTTAAGAGGTGGAGAGGTTTAGGAATAGATTTCAGGAGTTTAGGACCCAGGCAAAGGTATAGCCACTAACAGCAGAGCAAAGACAGTGCAAGGGACCAGAACTGGATGAACACAAAGACCTTGGAGGGTTGTAGGGGCTGGAGGAGATTACAGAGTTAGTGTGAGGTGTCAGAGCTGGAAGAGATGACAGAAATAGGTATGGGTGTCGGGGCCTGACGGGATGACAGACTGGGAGAGGTATTGGGGCTGGAGGAGGTTACAGAGGTAGGCAAGAAATATCAGGGCTGGAGGAGTTTACTGGGATAGGCAAGAGATATTGGGGCTGAAAGAGGTTACAGGGATAGGTGAGAGATACCAAGGCTGGAAGAGGTTACAGAGGTAGGCAAGAAATATCGGGGCTGGAGGAGGTTACTGGGATAGGTAAGAGATATTGGGGCTGGAGGTTACAGGGATAGGCAAGATATTGGGGCTGGAGGAGGTTATAGAGGTAGGCAAGAGATATTGGGGCTGGACGAGGTTTCAGAAATAGGGAAGGGTGTTGGGACCAGAGGTGGTTACAGAGATAAGAAGGAATGTCGGTGCCAGAGAAGATGACAGAAATAGGGAAAGGTATTGGGCCAGAGGTAGTTACAGAGACAGGGAGGAGTGTCAGTGCTGGAGGAAATTACAGAGACGTGGAAGGGTTGTAAGGATGGAGGAACTTACAGAATAGGTAAAGGCAAGGATTTAAAAGCTGTGAAAATTGGGACATTGCTGAACCAGGAGCTGGTGTAGATAATGAACATAGGATTTCAGGGATGAGGGGGGTTAGTCATGGTGAGAAGATGGATGCTGAGATGATGAGTGAGTGAGATTTGTTATAAATTTGGGTAAGGGCACCAAATTAAAATTAACTTAAAAAATGGTGCGAGGTCAGCTAGGAGGTGATTGGAAATGAGGAATATTCTTGCTATTTGTACATTTTTAAAGCATTTTTAAAACATTTGTTCTACAAAATCTGCATCAAAGAGCATAAACTATCAGTGTCTTGTCAAAAAGATAGCTTTTACAATCTATCTTTCTCGGTGTGCACACCTGGAATTCTAGCTTGGAAATCAGCCCAGTGGCTGGACCTACACAGTTTACCACCCATTTATGGTAATGGATTGACACATGAAGCTCTTAAACCGGAGCACAGCTTTATCTCAATGACTGCTTCATGTACTGTACCCACTTCTTTGAATGGTGATCGAGACACAGGTCTCTCACATCAGAGTCAGACATTTGTAGATTGTTTTGAGACAGAGATATAACACTGTAGCAATGGCTTTCCACAGTCATAAAGCCTGTTTAAATAATGGGGCAGTCTAGACATCATGGATCTGGATGTAAGGTTTGTTTTCAGATGTCTCATCACCATACTAGGTAACATCTTCACTGAATCTCCGAATGAAGTACTGCGGTGTGGCCCACTTTCTCTTTATGTGTTTGGGTTTCCTTGGGTTGGTGATGTCATTTCCTGTGGTGATATCATTTCATATGGTCATTATCTGTTCTTTTTCTCAGATAACACAAAAGATGTTGCCTAGTATGGTGATGAAACGTCTGAAAATGACCCTTCCAGCTCAGTGAGCAAACTTACATCCAGAACCTCAACCTGAGCTACAAATCTTCTCAAAACTCACTATCATGGATCTGGTTTGAACATATGAGTGGAGAAGGGATGGGAGTGTTGGCAAGTTGTATAGTTACTGACAGGAAGACACATGAATGCTCAGAGCTGTGAAACCACCAAAAAATGAATAAAAATGTAAACCACAACTAAAGCACTGGGCAAAACACAATAGTTTTTCCGCTGGTTGAAATGAAAGGTCTTATGAAATGCAAAAGACAATTTTTCCACACTAAATGCTCAAGCTATGAAATTGTGACAGATCTACTTAACAAGCCAGAGCAACTATGAAGTTACATTGTGATTCCTATTGGGGAGAGACTTTTCAAGATGTATCCCACTCTACACCTCTCTGAAGAATAGAAAAACAGACTGCAGACAAAATGAATGTTTTGGAGGCATACTGATGAATAATAGAGTCTGGTAGTCAAAATGTAACTCATTAACAACTCACAGAATCCTTTGATATAATGCATTAAAAAGACAATCTAATTAAAGATCCTGATGAAGGGTCCCAATGAGAAACGTGTACTTTCCTGCTCTCCGATCCTGCTGTTCCTTCCCAGCTCCACTTTGTAATCTTCTCTGACTTCCAGCATCTGTAGTCCTTCCTAATTAAAGATTGTAGTGCAGTGGGCCTGCAGAGGTGAACTGACTACCTAAGACAGCTTACCGAACAAAGGAAGTAGAATCATTATCCCAAAAGAGTTGAGAGGGGTGATGCCAATACATTTTCATACAAGCTGCCAAAGAATTGAGGCAAATGTGAGGAAGGCAAAACGTGCACTCTATTAGCTAAACATGAGCAATGAAATTACGGACCATGTCAGCTGACACAGTGCTCATAACAAGTAACAGAGTCAAAAAGTCTGGTGCTGGAAAAACACAGCTGGTCAGGCAGCATCCGAGGCACAGGAGAGTCGACGTTTTGAGCATAAGCTCTTCATTTGGATGAAGATCTTATGCTCAAAACGTCAACTGTCCTGCTTCTCTGATGCTGCCTGATTGGCCATGCTTTTCCAGTGCCATACGTTTTGACTGTGATCTCCAGCATCTGCAGTCTGCACTTTCTCCATAACAAGTACCAGGCCAGGCAAACTAGAGAGGTGCTGATTACACACACAATCCCAGACAGATCATGGGTAAAACTGGGAACAGACCTCTTCACACTGATTATGCTCCCACCCTGACTTCAGGGAGGTGGACTGGCTGACTTCAACAGCTGCTGGTGAGATTGTAGACTGTCAGAAAGCTGATTTCAGCCTTTACAGTATTCCTGACAATGAGATAAGGACTAATGGCTACAGTTAATCATCTCTACACTAGCCCCAGTCAAGTGGAAAGGCCAAGGTGGCAATGAAAATCATCAAAAGAATCAGAAAGAAATTGAGCAAATCTAGCACAGATGTACACAAGGCAATATTCAAGTGAAGAAACATCCCCACTGAAGGCATGGATGGTGGTCATGTACAAAGACTAATGTCACAATGTATCCCAACAATGTATCCAAAAGCAAAAAATACAGCCAAAGTCAGAAGTAGCAACAGGCTTGAGTGACAAAATCAAGGTGAAATGGCAGACATGCAGAATTCCTTTTGATAAGACTGCCAAACTATTGCCTGTGTCGAATTTTGGAAATTTAGTCAGAGTACAAACCTTCAACACTTTCAACAAGAGGCAGTTGGGAATTGTGCAGAGTAGTTGTTATACATGATGAAGTCAATGAACCAGGTACATCATCGCAATCACAAGCAGAAGTGGAAAACGTATGACTCTGTTGTAAAACTAGCGACTTGCAAAGCCACTAATCAGAAAGAGGTTGTGAATGAAAAGTTAAATAGACTCCACCTGCCATCTTTGAAGAACATAAACGATGATTTTGAAAAGGAGATGTTGGTCTATTTGCCAGGATCCCATCCGCAACCAAAAATCAACAGATCATCTGGTTATATTTTTCATCACTGTTTGTGTGAAAGTGCTGTGGATAAATTTACTGTTTAAGAATTATTCCAATTAGGTGTGTGAATCACTAGCAAGGCCAACATTTGTTTTCCATCCCTAATTGCCCTTGAACTCGATAACCATGCGAACCCAAAGTGTCATGAGCCTGGCTGTTTGTAGTTCTAGTGCAGACACCATTGCTTCTCCCTGTGTTCATACATGAATGGGTTCCTGAAGGTTTTTATTAGATAACATGTTCCCACACTCTGTGACACTGATTATTAATGGTGAAATCACTCTTAGTTCATTGTAATACCATGAAGCAAAATTTACTGAGTACTAATTATTCACCCACTCATAAGGAACAAAGCTGGATTTAGGCCACTGTGCAATAGATTAGTTTTACTCTATTGATGTATGGAGGTGCCGGGGTTGGACTGGGGTGGACAAGGTCAGAAGTCACATGATACCGGGTTATAGTCCAACAAGTTTATTTGAAATCACAAGCTTTTGGAGTGCTACGTTCTGAAAGCTTGCGATTTCAAATAAACATGTTGGACTGTAACCGGGTGCTGCGTGACTTCTGACCTACAGATGATGGTCTTATTACAAAAGTAATACTGCCCAATACAGAAGGAGCTGCAGATTGGGATATTTAACATAGTTATTTTGAATTAACTTGTTCAGAGCTGTTATTAAGCACCTACTGGAGCAAGTGGTGCTTGAACCCTCCTAACCTAGAGATAGGAACACTGAGCCTCAAGAACCATATGTTTGGGTGAGGAGCTCACAGTGCACCGTTATGTCTTGGGGATTATGAATAAACACCTCAAAGTCTGAACTCCATATTCTGGGTCCATGGTTAATCAGAAAGCCATAAGAGTCTTTGTTACCTAATTGAATCATTCTTGGCCATCAATCAAAGAGCTCTTATAATTTTTATAACAAATAGAAGGATTAAAAAGAAATTATAAAAGGCTTTATCTTAAAAGCAAATGTCCTTGCACTTTTTCTTTCTCCAATGTTGTTCACAGCAGTATTCTGAAAATAAATCTTCCAATCCTGTAGGTTTGACAACTCTGCATGATGGGTTTCCATACTGTGAAGGGACACTACAGCTGTGTAATATGGTGAATAAAATCCACACAAGGGTTTGTCATGTCTTTTATCTTTACAGGCACTGGGTGATGTTACTGGACTACTCCAGTGGCCTGGACCCTAACGCTTTGGAGACCTGAATGTAAACACCACCACACATCAGAACTAATAACCATTGGATTGTCATAAAAAATACCTTGGTTCACTAAAGGGAGCAAGTCTCCCTCCTCATCTGGTCTGTCCTCCAGCGAGGAGGCTGCTTCATACAGGCAGTTCTTCTATAACGCGATGATTGCATTCTCACGCAACTGCGTATTATAGAAAAATCACGCTGTAGAAACAGTGTTTAAAGTGCTGATGGGCTAATCGCATTACAGCCAACACATGTTTTAAAAGTTTGCACTTTAAAAACAGTGTCCCCAATTCGCCCATCGTGTTATAGCGGCTTCACGGTAACGAGACGTGTGTTACAGCAGAACGACATGTAATTGCCTTCTGGTAAGTCGTTCATTTGTGTTAAACTGCTACAAAGCACACAGTGGGTGAACTTACACCAGATGGACTGCAGTGTTTCAAGGTGGCACCTTCTCCAACAGCAATTAGGGAGTGGCAGTAAGTGCCAACCCTGCCAATGATCCTCACAAAGTTACACTTGGCATCAATGATTTAAGATGAAAGAAGGGAAGGCATGGTCACAGGGAACACTAGGAATGTATATGGTGAAGAAATCATCAGGGGTCTGTAGATGGTGAAGGTAAGTTGGGTGAGTGGGTAAGTATCTGGCAGGTGAAACACAATGTGAGAAAAAGTGAAATTGTTCAGGAAGAATAAAGAAAAAGCTGAATATTACTTAAATGGAACACAACTGTAGAATTAAGAGGTGTGGAGGAATGTAGTGCATGAGTCACAAATTAGTGCTCATCATCAAGAAGATAAATGGGATATGATCATAAATTACAAATACTATGTATAGTTTTGACCTCCTTATTTAAGGAACTAAATGTGTTAGAGGTAGTTCAGAGGAGGTTTACTCAATGATACAGGAATGAGGGAATTTTCTTACAGTCTGGACAGGATGGGCTTGTTTCAATTGGAGTTTAGAAGGGGTGCTCGAAGTGTATGAGATTTTGAATGATCTTGACAGGGTAGGCATGGAAAGGATGCTTCTTCTGGAGGGTCAGTCCAGATCTCAGGTTGCAGATTTATCATTTAGACTCGCATTTTGAAAACAGAAATGGGAGGGTTGTGTAAGTTTGTAACAGTCAGCAGTGGAGGTAGAGGTTGCTTGTTAGATGGGGAAATCAAAAGGTTAATTCGAATTGGATAGGAATGTGTAATTCAAGGCCCAAACACATCAGCCAAGATTTTATTAAATGGTGGAGCAGGCTTGAGGGGCCGAATGGTCCATTTCTGCTCTGATTTTGTTTGATTGTACAAATACATTCAATAGAAAATACAGCACTTGAACAATCAGCTAGCCTGACAGCGACTTGAAAACAAGATAGGCTTGCTGTGTTGCCTAGCAACCTAATTCAGCCAGTTGATAAACAAAATCCTGTGATGAGTGTTATGAAGAGACTAAACTTGCAGCATTGCAGGCTTTTCCCAACCTTATGGTAGGGTCAGATGGTGCAGCGACGTCTTTAGACCGATGTCAGAACCGTCTGGGGAAGGTGCTCTGATGTGCACTCAGTCCGTGAGTCAGTGCATGTTCTTGCCAAATACAAAGCAGGTTAAAATAGTGAGCACCTTCTTTACAGTGTATCCAAGACAACTGGTCAACATTACGCCACCCTCGGTTCGCCAATGATTGCCAACTCCAAAATAGGTCAAAGAGTGAATTCAAATACAGCGTGGAGAGAAAGAACCTGCTTTGCTAAGACACGGGGTAGCATGGGGCATGATGCTACTGTGGTTACCACTGCCTCCTCACAGCACAAGGGACCCAGGTTCAATTCCAGCCTCAGGCGACTGTCTGTGTGGAGTTTGCACATTCTCCCCATGTCTGCGTGGCTTTCCTCTGGGTGCTCAGGTTTCCTCCCATAATCCAAAGATGTTCAGATTAGGTAGATTGGTCATACTAAATTGCCCATAGTGTCCAGGGATGTGTAAGCTAGGCAGATCAGCCATGAGAAATGCAGGGTTACAGAGACAGGGTAGGGGATTTGATCTCGGCGGGACACTCTTTGAGAGGGTTGGTGTGAACTCAATGGCATGCTTCTGCACAGTCAGGAATCTATGAAGACAAACCTTTGAAGAGATGAAATGGGGGCAAGAGTGACCAAACAGTTCCCTGGGCCTGCTATCTGCTTCATAGAAGAACTTTCAATATCAACTCTGCTCTCTCGGTTTGAGAGAGTCTCTTTGAGGCAAACAAAATCTGTTGCTCGTGACCTTGGGGATTCTCATTGATTGGGTATTCTCAGCTCTCTCAAATTATTCACTAATAGCACAAATTATAAGCTACATTTTGACAGTTCTCCCATGGCTGCAAAGTGCTCTGGGACACCCTGAAGTTATTTTCTTTCCTCATTTTTCTTGCATAGATGAGCGATAAAGATGTAACTGGACCACAAGTTAAACAGGCAAGATCTCTTTACGCTGTTGGGGTCAAACTTCGAGGTCTCATTGATATTACAGGTCTTGAAGCCTAATGGCAGAGGCCTCACTGGGTTGCTATGGCATCAAGGGAGTCTGGCTGAAGTTTGTGGATGTAATTTTCTCCCATGGAAAGAGGGAGCGAGACTGGGAGGGATTGGTGGTGGTGATGTGAAGGTCTTGACCTCAGAGGGTGGACGTGGCTTGGTTCAGACTAACCTGTCTCTTCACAGAGCAACTCCCCACTGCCTGCACCCTCTGACCATGGAGTTGCCCGTCTTGGAACTGACGGAGTGCATTCTGGGAAGCCCATTGGTAACCTTGGTTAAAACCTTTGGGCCAATGGGAGGGAGGAGCAATGGCAAAGTCACCACATCCATGGATTTGGTGGGTGGCATGCTCCTGAACAAACACATGTTACAAATAGATCCAAGGCCTACCAAGCAATGAGCCAACAAACATGACAACAACAATGTCAATTTGCATGTTCAGAACCTTATCATATTCGTCAGACATGCAAAGAATTACTACCAGGCCAATAAAGAGCTTCCAGGTCCACAGCTAGGCCCGGTTGCCTGGCAACAGAGACAGTGATGAGTTTGCTCCCAGCACAGAGCCCTGTGGCACCAGTGGAAACTACATCAGTGAGATTGTCCCAGGTGACCTCGTGGCAGTAGTGGCATTGGTGGAGGTGAGATGGCACAGGAGAACAGTGACTCTGTTCCAAAGATGGCACAGTTTCAGCAGTATTGTTGGCTTACCAATGCGGAGCTGAAAATGTGTTGCTGGTTAAAGCGCAGCAGGTCAGGCAGCATCCAAGGAACAGAAAATTCGATGTTTCGGGCACAAGCCCTTCATCAGGAAGGCCTTTCCTGATGAAGGGCTTGTGCCCGAAATGTCGAATTTCCTGTTCCTTGGATGCTGCCTGACCTGCTGCGCTTTAACCAGCAACACATTTTCAGCTCTGATCTCCAGCATCTGCAGTCCTCACTTTTTACTTACCAATGCGGATTCAGGATTGATTGGGAGAGGCCAGGTCCTTGGCTGACCCCGAAGCAGAGCTGTTCCAAAGACTCTATGTTTTGGTTTATTTTCTGTGTTCTAAGGTGGCACCAGAGACTGGTGACATTAAACAACACTTTACACTGTATTTGTAAAACATATACATGACAATCAATCAAACAGTAACATAACAGCATAAAAACAAAACTGGAGCAGGAGTAGGCCATCTGGCCCATCGAGCCTGCTCCGCCATTCTATAACATCCTGGCTAATCATTTCCTGAGAATCAGCTCCACTTACCCGCCATAACCCTTAATTCCTTTACTACTCAAAAATCTATCTATTTTTGCCTTAAAAACGTTCGACAAGGTATTTCAACAGCTTCTGAAAATGTGTTGCTGGAAAAGCGCAGCAGGTCAGGCAGCATCCAAGGAACAGGAAATTCGACGTTTCGGGCATAAGCCCTTCATCAGGCCTCACTTTCTCCTCGAAGATTTCAACAGCTTCATTGGGCAGGGAATTCCACAGATTCACAACCTTTAGGGTGAAGAAGTTCCTTCTCAATTCAGTCCTAAATCTGCTTCGCCTTACTTTGAGGCGACACCCCCTAGTTCTAGTTTCACCCATCCGTGGAATCAACCTCCTTGCTTCTATCTTATCAATTCCCTTCATCATTTTAGATCTATAAGATCTCCCCCCTCATTTTTTAAAATTCCAATGACTATAGTCTCAAGTCTACTCAATGTCTCCTCATACACCAACCCTCCCATCTCCAGCACCAACCCAGCAAACCTCCTCTGCACCCCCTCCAGTGTCAGTACATACTTCCTCAAGTAAGGAGACTAAAACTGCAGACAGTACTCCAAGGGTGGTCTCACCAGCAACCTGGACAGCTGCAGCATAACCTCCCTGCTTTTCAACTCAATCCCTTTAGCAATGAAGGACTGTTCAGCTATGTCTTTTTTAATGTGTTTAAAGTAAACATTGTCACCCCAGAAGGAAAACTTGATGGAAAGAATAATAAATAGAAAACAAAAACTTGTGTTTTTGCTGCCATTTACTGTCAATATAGAGAGAGACACTGTCAGCAAAGTGAAAAAGAGGCATTTAAACAGCACTCTCCACAAGAGCTTGATGTCCTAAAGTACTTTACAGTGAAATGAAGTCCAGTTGTACTGTTACAAGGAAGAGCAGGATCTTTGTGCTCAGCAGGATCCAACAAACAGCGATATGATGTTGTGCAAATAATCTGTTTGCTGTCACATGGAGAAGTGTAAACAATTGGCCAGGACATGGGAAAGATTTTTGCCATTTCTTTACAAAGGGAATCTCTGACATTCAATGTCAGAGAGCAGACATAGCTTTGGTTTAAGGTTTCTTTCAAAAGAGGACAATGCAAGACTTCCTTACAGCTCAACATCGGCAGGGCCAGTGCTACCCATCAAGCCACAGCCAACACATGCCTAGTTAAAGCTCGACCCTAAACTCCCCCACATGCAAATCATGGAGAAGAGCCAACCTTTCTTGAAAGTTGATAAAATATAGGAGCAGAATTAAGCCATTCAGCCCATCGAGTCTGCTCCACCATTTGATCATGGCTGACACGCTCCTCACCCCCATTTTCCTGATTTCCCTCTGTATCCCTTCAACCCATTACCAATTAAAAATCTGTCCAACTCAACCTTAAACTTACTCACTGTCCCAGCATCCACCGCACTTTGTGGTAGTGAATTCCACAGAGTCACAACCCTTTGGGAGAAGTAGTTTCTCCTCAGCTCTGTTTTAAATTTGCTACTCCTTACCCTAAGACTATGACCTCTCATCCTAGAATGCCGCACAAGAGGATGTATCCGCTCCATGTCTATTTTATCCACATCTTGAATACCTCCAATTGATCTCCCAGTCGTTCTTCTAAATTCCAGCGAGAATAGGCCGAAACTGTTCAATCTCTCGACATACAACAGATCCCTCATCTCGGGGATCAATCTAGTGAATCTCCTCTACACTGCCTGCAATGCCAAATATGGGGACCAAAACTGTGCACAACGTCCAGGTGTGGTCTCAGAGATAGTGAGGACTGCAGATGCCAGAGAGTCAGAGTCGATAAAGTGTGGCGCTGGAAAAAACACAGCAGGTCAGGCAGCATCCACGAGCTGCAGAGTCGATGCTTTGGGAAGAACCCTTCATCAGGTAGTAAAAACAATGACTGCAGATGCTGGAAACCAGATTCTGGATTAGAATGGTGCTGGAAAAGCACAGCAGTTCAGACAGCATCCGAGGAGCAGGAAAATCGACGTTTCGGGCAAAAGCCGACATCGATTTTCCTGCTCCTTGGATGCTGCCTGAACTGCTGTGCTTTTCCAGCACCACTCTAATCCAGAATCCTTCATCGGGAATGTGGGGCGAAGGGAGCTGAGAGATAAATAGTAGGGGTGGGAGTGTAGGAAAAGTTGGTGGGATGGCGATGGGTGGATGCAGGTAGATGTTGGTGATTGGTCAGTGAGAAGAATAGAGCGGATAGGTGGGGAGGGAGATGGACAGGTAGGTCAGGTGAAGAGGGCGGGGCCGAGTTAGAGAGTTGGATCTGGGAAGAGGTAAGGGGTGGGAATGTTTGGAAACTGGTGAAGTCTTGTGGTTGGAGGGTCCTGAGGCGGAAGATGAGGTGTTCTTCCTCCAGTTTGCAGGTGACCTAGTCAAGGTGGTGGAGGAGGCTGAGAATAGACATGTCATCAGGGTAGTGGGAGTTGAAAGGGTTGCCCACTGGAAGGTAGGGTTGGATGATGCGTGTGGACCAGAGATGTCAATAAGGTGTGGCACTAGAAAAAGCACAACAGAGCTCACCAAAGCAAAACAAAAGGCATCTTTGGTGAGCTTTAGTTCATTGCCTAGAGGAAGTAATGAACACCTTTCCTTAGGCTTGCTTTGTACTGCTAGTAGACTGCCTTCTCTCACCTCAAGTCTAAAACACAGACGAGCTGAAAACTATATACATTAATGGAAAATCTGGTGCAGAGGAGTGAGGTCTTGTTTGCGCTATAAATGCCTGATCACCATCTGCTGTAAGGATTTAACTGTGCTGCTCCTATCAAAATACCCCATAAACAAATCCAACTCTTCTCACACCCAGAAGGATGCATGGAGAAGAAGGGTTCTGTCGCCAGACTGTGACTCATCCAAGCAGTTGAGAGATCAGAAAGCAGCAGCATTATTCTGCATCTGTGGGAGGGAGGTTACCTGTGCCTCACTTGATGCTGCGGTGAGGCGGGGTTGGGGGGGGGGTGTGGTGGTGAGGTGTGGGAATTGTTTTCGGTGCCCCTGTGCTGTTGAAGATGCTGATTGCCATCTCACCTGCACAGCAATCACACAATCTGCAATGATTCGCTTCACTTGGGAGGCTCTAGAGTGAAGTGAATGGGTTGCCAACTCTGTTGCAACATACTTGTGGAGATGTCATCACATGACCTGTAGCATGGCTCATAGACACCTACCACGTATCAATGCACGAAGCCAACTCCAGATGTACCGACTGCACTTGATTGGACAAATAGCTGCTTGACACTCAAGAATCATTCAACCTCAGATGCTGTAGCATCCAATAGCTGAAAGAAACTTGTAGAAAATGAAAGCGGTATACATTGATTTTTTTTAACATTCCTGTTACTTTTCTTTAAATTCTCATTTATCTTATTCTACAGCCTCCACGCCCAACC
This sequence comes from Hemiscyllium ocellatum, assembly GCF_020745735.1. NCBI lineage: Eukaryota > Metazoa > Chordata > Chondrichthyes > Orectolobiformes > Hemiscylliidae > Hemiscyllium > Hemiscyllium ocellatum. The sequence goes on from NC_083424.1 coordinate 11,548,428, forward strand.
TTTGTGTTTTGGCAACCCTAATCATAAGAGTGTGAATGGGAAAGTTGATAACGCACATATTCATTCACCTGTATTGCCAATATACTCTGCTCATCTGTAGAAGTGCTACTCACATGAAGGTTTCAGCAGCTAGAAACCAGCAATGGAATCTCTCTCACTGGTCTGTCTGTGTGGAGTTTGCACAGTTTCCCAGTTTCCTCTGAGTGCTCTGGTTTCCTCCCACAATCCTAAGATTCGATGGATTAGCCATGGTTAATTGCCCTCAGCGTCCAGAGATGTGCAAGTTTGGAGGATTAGCCATTGTTAAAGGTGGGGTTACATTGATACAGTGGAGGAGCGGTTCTGGATGGGATGCTCTTCGGAGGGTCAGTGCAGATTCAAAGGGTTGAGTGGCCTCTATCTTCACTGCAGGGATTCTATGATTCTATTGCATACAGTATGATTCCACCTGCCAGAACCAACTAAACTTGAAACGGATCTAAAATATACAGTAGTATAAGACTTGCATTGGTTTTCTGCATGAATTTGTTAATATACTGACGTATTCACAAAGACACAATTACCATTCCACTGCAAGGGTTTGAATGCAATCAATCCAGATCAGCTGCTGGACTTGAATATCCAAGAGTGAGAAAAGGACATTCAGCCCAATAAAGCTTCACCCCTCAGCTTGCTGTTATCCTCTTCTGGTTTCTTTGCCTCAACAGGTCTAAACCATTCAGCCATAAACCTCCCTTTGGTTGAATTGTTGTGATTTAATGCATGCCCTAATTGCTGGGTATGGGGTCTCTTGTGGGACAGTATGTAGCATCCCCACATCTGAGCCAGAAAATCCAGTTTGTGTCCCACTCGAGAACCTATTAACTAAGGCAGGTGTGTAAGGAAGGTACTGCCACTAAACAAATGAAATATCAACTTGCAAATCATTCTGACATCAGCCAATGGAAGGTGGTAAGAGCAGCAGAGATTTCTGGTCAACCACTTGATGGGATTAAAATTGCAGTCTCTTCCATCACTACAGGAGGCATGATAAACCAGATGCTGCTATCGGAATCCTTTGGTGGTGACTGACTGGACTGCCAGCAGGTATCAGATTGGCACCAACACAACAGGGCTCAACTCCACCTTTCTGGCTAGATTAGATTACTTACAGTGTGGAAACAGGCCCTTCGACCCAGCAAGTCCACACCGACCCTCCGAAAAACAACCCACCCAGACCCATTCCCCTACATCTAAAACTATTGGCAATTTAGCATGGCCAATTCACATAACCTGCACATTTTTGGACTGTGGGGGGAAACTGGAGCATCCAGAGGAAACCCACGCAGACAATGGGAGAATGTGCAAACTCCGCACAGATAGTTGCCTGAGGCAGGGATTGAACCCAGGTCTCTGGTGCTGTGAGGCAGCACTGCTAACCACTGTGCCACCATGCATTCAGAATCATAAAGTTCAGAAGACACCTTCTGGCCCATCAGGTCTGTATCACCAAAAATATCCTGCTGCCTACACTCGTCCCACTTTCCCACATGACAATCACAGCCTCGATTATTATGACACTTCAGGTGCTAAGCGAAGTACTTTTTAAAGGTTGTGAGGTTTCACACCTCTACCACCCTTTGGGTGAAAACGTTTTTTCCTCAAATCCTCTCCAAATCTCTCGCCTTTCATTTTAAAATTATGCCCCTTGTTATTGATCCACACCTAAGGGAATAGCTGCTTTTTATTTACCTTGTCCATACCCCTCATAAACCTATACATCTCTATCAGGTTCTTTCCTCAACATTCCCTTCTTCAAAGAAAACAACCTGAGTACATCCTGATGAACCTCTTCTGCAATCACATCCTTCCTATGCCCTGTGTTCACAACTGGACACAGTACTCCAGTTGTGGCCTAACCCTATTCCTGTAGAGCTCCAACATAGCCTCCCTGACTTCACAGAATCTCTACAGTGTGGAAACAGACCATTTGGCCCAACAGGTCCACACCAACCCTCTGAAGTGTAACCCACCCAGACCCTATAGTTACCCCCAACTAATACACCTAACCTATACATCCCCTAACACTATGGGGCAATTTAGCATGGCCAATCCACCTAACCTGCACATCTTTGCATTGTGGGAGGAAATCGACACAGACACAGGGATAACGTGCAAACTCCTCACCGACTGTCGCTCAAGGTGGGAATTGAACCCAGGTCCCTGGCGCAGTGAGGCAATAGGGCTAACCACTGAGCCACCGTGCCACCCTGCTCTTACAGTCTTTGCTATGACTTATAAACAGGAGCAAATCAGATGCCTTCTTATCCAACCTATTAACCTGCCTGACACCATCAGGGATCTGTAGTCAAGCATCCCAAGATGCTTTGAGCTTCCCAGTGTTCTCCTCGGATGCTGCTTGACTGGCTGTGCTTTTCCAGCACCACTCTAATGTAGACTCTGATTTCCAGCATCTGCAGTCCTCACTTCTGCCATTCATTACTTACTCCTTCGTCTTGTTACTTCTTCTAAAGTACATCACCTGGCACTTATCAGGATTAAATTCCACCTGACCAATCTGTTTATATCCTCCTGTAACCTAACGCCTTCCTAACACTGTCAACCAGCTGACCAATCTTCGTGACACCCTCTACCTTGCCCATCATCCCTCAACCTCATTTATGATGATCAGAAACCATTAGGGAGCTCGCACTGATCCCTGTAGTGCAGCACTGCACACCAGGCTCCAGTCTCACACACGCACACACAATCCTTCTGTGGTGTAGGTTTACCATCATTACACAACTGAAGCAATCAGAAAAGTTACTTGGTAGGTTACTTGGTATAACAAAATATGCAGTGGCGGTGATGTAATTGATAATGTTAGACTGACATAAGCAGAGTAGGGCAGAAGATCAAACCAGAGGGAAGTATGAAAATATAAGAGCTTAGAGACTACACCAGAAAGCTGCACTTAATAAAATGTTATAATACTGAAGGCAATGAGAATGCCTTAGATTGTCTTATTCAATGAGAAAGCCTCAGGATAAAGAGGAACTGGACAAAAAATTTGAATAAGTAATTTTTACCATCCACAAATACGTTAGTCCACAAATGTAAAATTAGGTTTTCCAGGGCTAATGGTGAAGTTAGAACACAGAACATAGAACAGTACAGCACAGAACAGGCCCTTCAGCCCACGATGTTGTGCCAACCATTGATCCTCATGTAAGGTAAACCTAATGTACGAACCCTCAAATTTCTGTGACCATATGCATGTCCAGCAGTCTCTTAAATGTCCCCAATGGCCTTGCTTCCACAACTGCTGCTGGCAGCACATTCCATGCTCTCACAACTCTCTGTGTAAAGAACCCGCCTCTGACATCCCCTCTATACTTTCCGCCAAACAGCTTAAAACTGTGACCCCTCGTGTTAACAATTTCTGCCCTGGGAAAAAGTCTTTGGCTATCAACTCTATCTATGCCTCTCATTATCTTGTACACCTCAATTAGGTCCCCTCTCTTCCTTCTTTTTTCCAATGAAAAAAGTCTGAGCTCAGTCAACCTCTCTTCGTAAGATAAGCCCTACATTCCAGGCAGCATTCTGGTGAACCTCCTCTGATCCGTCTCCAAGGCATACACATCTTTCCTATAATAGGGCGACCAGAACTGGACATAGTACTCCAAGTGCGGTCTAACCAAAGTTTTACAGAGCTGCAACAAGATCTCACGCCTCTTAAACTCAATCCCCTTGTTAATGAAAGATAAAACACCATATGTTTTCTTAACAACCCTGTCCACTTGGGTGGCAATTTTAAGGGATTTATGTACCTGCACACCAAGATAGGGCGGCACGGTGGCACAGTGGTTAGCACTGCTGCCTCACAGCGCCAGGGACCTGGGTTCAATTCCCGCCTCAGGCGACTGACTGTGTGGAGTTTGCACATTCTCCCCGTGTCTGCGTGGGTTTCCTCCGGGTGCTCCGGTTTCCTCCCACAGTCCAAAGATGTGCGGGTCAGGTGAATTGGCCATGCTAAATTGCCCGTAGTGTTAGGTAAGGGGTATATGTAGGGGTATGGGTGGGTTGCGCTTCGGCGGGTCGGTGTGGACTTGTTGGGCCGAAGGGCCTGTTTCCACACTGTAAGTAATCTAATCTAATCCCACTGTTCCTCCACACTGCCAAGAATCCTGTCTATAATCATGTACTCAACTTTCCAGTTCGACCTTCCAAAATGCATCACTTCGCATTTATCCAGGTTGAACTCCATCTGCCACCTCTCAGTCTATCTCTGTGTCCTGTCAATATCACATTGCAGCCTACAACAGTCCTCTATACTGTCAACAACACCTCCAACCTTTGTGTCATCTGTAAACTTGCTAACCCATCCTTCAGTCTCCTCATCCAAGTCATTAATAAAAATTACAAAGAGTAGAGCCCCAAGAACAGAGCTCTATGGAACACCACTCACCACTGACTTCCAGGCAGAATACTTTCCTTCCATTACCACTCACTGTCTTCTGTCGACCAGCCAATTCTGTATCCAGACAGCTAAATTTCCCTGTACCCCATTCTTCCTGACCTTCTGAACGAGCCTACCATGGGGAACCTTATCAAACGCCTTGCTGAAGTCCATATACATCACATCCACCGCTTGACCCTCATCAACTTGTCTAGTAACATCCTCAACAAACTCAATAAGATTAGTGAGGCATGACCTGCCCCTCACAAAGCCGTGCTGACTGCATTTAATCAAGCCATGCTCTTCCAGATGGTCATAAATCCTATCCCTCAGAATCCTTTCTAAAACCTTGCAGATGACAGACGTGAGACTGACTGGTCTGTAATTGCCGAGGATTTCCTTATTTCCTTTCTTGAAGAGAGGAATTACATTTGCCTCCCTCCAGTCCTCAATCACATTTCTCACTTCCCAAAGCAGCCGAGGACAAATCTGGTTGGGTCCTGGCGACTTGTCAATCTTAATGTTTGTCAAAATTTTCAACACATCAGCTTCCTCAATCTCTATCCGTTCCAGCATGCTTACCTGCTCCTCAACGGTTTCATTCACTACAAGGTCCTTTTCTTTAGTAAAGACAGAAGCAAAAAACCCGTTTAGGACTTCCCCTACCTCCTCAGACTCTATACACAAGTTCCCTATGCTATCCATGATCGGCCCTACTCTTTCTTTGATCATTCTCTTATTCCTCACATATATGTAAAATGCCTTTGGATTTTCCCTACCCCTTCCTGCCAAGCCTTTTTTGTGACCCCTCCTGGCTCTCCTCAGGCCATTTTTGAGTTCCTTCCTCGCCTGCCTGTAATCCTCTAGAGCTGAGCAAGACCCTTGCTTCCTCCACCTTATGTAAGCTGCCTTCTTTCTTTTGACAAGAAGCTCCTCCATTCTCGTCATCCAAGGTTCCTTTATTTTACCCCTTCTTGCCTGTCTCAGAGGAACACATTTGTGCATCACTCGCAACAACTGTTCCTTAAACAGTCTCCACATGTCTATAGTGCCCTTTCCATTGAACAATTGCTCCCAGTCCATGCTTCCCAACTCACGTCTAATCGCATCATAGTTTCCTTTTCCCCAATTAAATACCCTCCCATTGTGCCTGCTTCTCTCCTTCTCCATAGCTATGTAGAATGTGAGGCAGTTGTGGTCACTATCACCAAATGCTCTCCCACCGCAAGATCTGACACCTGCCCCGGCTCATTGCCGAGCACCAAATCCAAAATGGCCTCTCCCCTCATTGGCCTGTCAACGTACTGAGTTAGGAAACCCTCCTGAACACACCTTACAAAAACAGCTCCTTCCAAACCATCTGCTCGAAGAAGGTTCCAATCAATATTGGGAAAGTTAAAGTCACCCATTACAACAACCCTACTACATTCACACTTTTCCAAAATCTGCCGACCTATGCTTTCTTCCATCTCCCTGCTACTACTGGGGGGCCTGTAGTAAACCCCTAATGAGGTGACTGCTCCCTTGCTGTTCCTAATTTCCACCCATACTGACTCGGTAGGCAGACCCTCCTCGACAATGGTAATTTCTGTAGCTGTGATACCCTCTCTGATTAGCAGTGCTACACCCCCTCCTCTTTTTCCCCCCTCCCTATTCTTTTTAAATGTTCTAAACCCTGGAACATCCAGCAACCATTCCTGCCCCTGAGAAACTCACATCTCTGTTATGGCCACAATATCATAGTAGCAGGTACTGATCCATGCTCTAAGCTCATCACTTTTATTCCTGATACTCTTTGCATTAAAGCAAACACACTTTAACCGATCCCTTGGTTCTTTCCCAGGAAATTCCTTTCCACTGGCTGCGCTACCTCTTGCTATTGCCTCATCTCTATCAACTCTCATCACCAGTATTTGGCTCAGGTTCCCACCACCCTGCCATACAGTTTAAACCCTCCTGAAACACTCGAGCAAACCCTCCACCCAGGACATTGGTCCCCTTCCAGTTCAAGTGCAACCCGTCCTTCATGTACAGGTCCCACCTTCCCCAGAAGGCATCCCAATTATCTACATATCTGAATCCCTCCCTCCTACACCAGCTGTGCAGCCACGTGTTAAGCTGCGCCCACTCCCTGTTCCTCACCTCGCTATCTCGTGGCACCGGTAGTAAACCCGAGAACACTATTCTGTTCGTCCTGCTCTGCAGCTTCCATCCTAACTCCCTGAAATCACCTTTTATATCCTCAATCCTTTTGCTGGCTATATCATTGGTGCCAATATGTAACACGATTTCTGGCTGTTCGCCCTCCCCTTTCAGAGACCCGATCAGAGACGTCCCGGACCGTGACACCAGGGGGGCAACATACCTTCCGGGAATCCCGATCCTGACCACAAAATCTCCTGTCAATTCTCCTCACAATCGAGTCTCCTACCCCTAGCGCTTTTCGATTCTGCCCCCTTCCGTTCTGGGCCACAGTGTCAGGCTCAGTGCCAGAGAACTGACCACTATGGCTTTCCTCTGGTAGGTCATCCCCCCCAGCAGTATCCAAAACGATATACTTATTGCTGAGGGGAATGTTCACAGGGGATCTCTGCACTGTCTGTCTGTCCCCTGTTAGTACCAAATCAAAAAAAAAACTTGACCACCAAGGTGTAACCTCTTCAAGGGTTTTGACAAGGATACAAACATTTTAAAGAACATATTTTTGTGAATTCACTGATTCTGTAGGGGCTGTATTCTGGAGGTAATCTCAACAGTGCACTAACTGGAGAAGAGCAGAATTGCTACCAGCAATTTTGGATAATTCTATTGACTTGCAGACTCCTAACTTTGCTGATAGTTTCAGTTATGTAATGATGGTAAATTGTTAGTTTAATCGTCATCACCACTGTAAGACCTGAGCCAATATATTACCAGTTACAATATCATGAACTCTCATAAACAAAAGGATCCTGGCTAGCGCCAATACCAGGCAGAAAACCTGTACAAACTGTTCACTGAGCCCATCACACCTCATTTACTAATACACTGCAGAATGAGATCATTCAGCCCATCACACCAGTGCCAGTTATCTCTTATAACATTTCAGTCTATTAAAAATTCACCTTTTCCATTGTTTTTCATTTTTATCTTATAAAGGGGGTTCCCACAGCTTCAATTGTGGCCTCCGTAAAGACGATCTTTTTGCTTCCCTGTATTTCTTATTGTGAGCTAAAATAGGAAATAATCTGTTTGAGAAAAAGCAAGGATGGTAGAAAGGATTGCCACACATTTTGGTCAGTGCATTGAGTATAGGGTTTGTGAGGTCATGTTGCGGCTCTACAGGACATTGATTAGGCCACTGTTGGAATACTGTGTGCAATATAGGGATGATGTTGTGAAACTTGAAAGGGTTCAGAAAACATTTACAAAGATGTTGCCAGGGTTGGAGGATTTGAGCTATAGGGAGAGGCTGAATAGGCTGGGGCTGTTTTCCCTGCAGCGTCAGAGACTGAGACTTATAAAAGGTTTATAAAATCATGAGGGACATGGACAGGATAAATAGACAAGGTCTTTTCCCTGGGTTGGGGAAGACCTGAACTAGAAGGCATAGGTTTAAGGTGAGAGGGAAAAGATTTAAAAGGGACTAAGGGGCAAGTTTTTCACGCAGAGAGTGGTGTGTGTATGGAATGAGCTGCCAGAGAAAGTAGGGGAGGCTGGTACAATTACAACATTTATAAGGCATCTAGATGGGCATATGAATAGGAAGAATTTAGAGGGATGTGGGCCAAGTGCTGGCAAATAGGACTTGGTTAATTTTGGATATCTGGTCGGTATAGATGAGTTGGACTGAAGGGTCTGTTTCCGTGCTGCACATTTCTAGGACTCTCTGACTAAGTTACTGACACTCATGGTAAGTAATGTTTACACTGCTGCTTTTACAACCAGTGGTGGAAGTTTAGTTACAAACAACTGGCACCAAGAGGTGTGTACAAAGTGAGATTTGGCTGGCGACAGGTAGCTAATTGGTCTGTGGATTGGTGACCAGTTGTCGACGCCAAAGGCCATCAGCCTGCCAACATCTATGTGATTGTCTCCCAGGTTGCTAAACAGCTTGTGGGTGTGAACAATATGGCCAGAAGCATTGAGATTTCCAGGAAGAGAGGCCAGGAAGTATCTGAATTCTGAAGAAAGCCAGTTCATTTTCGATTAGGAGCTGCTGCAAGCTGTGACTTTTAAATAGTAACCATGAGACTTTGCAATTTGTATAGGCACAGAGGCACAGCTGCTTTGTGCCTCTGACAAGGAAGTAGAAAATAACTGGGGGTGAGACATTGGAGAATATCAAGCCCCAGCCAGCAAAATGATCATCAAAATGAATGCTATGGACAGGGACCATTGAACTGGCTTCCTCTCCATTCATTACACTAATTTTTTTTCTCTGTCCGTATCTGTTCAGAGGGGGAATTTTGTAAGAGGGCTATAGATTTAAGAAGTAGTGATCTATGTCAACATTCATAGTTGTTTATCTGCAGCTAACATGTATTTATTTGTAATAAGCAGTATTTCTTGTTAAATAGAGAAACCTGGCCCAAGCTTTCTGTTGACCTGGGTCTAAATGAACAGATAAGTTTGGAAATTTTTCAAACTTTGATAAAGTCTTTCAACTTTTGCAATAAGTTCCAGAAATAGTGGGACTTGACTGCCAGTGCACTATCCCAGTGAGGCCTGACATCTAATTATGGCTGAAAATGTGTTGCTGGTTAAAGCGCAGCAGGTCAGGCAGCATCCAAGGAACAGGACATTCGACATTTCGGGCATAAGCCCTTCATTAGGAATGAGGAAAGTGTGTCCAGCAGGCTAAGATAAAAGGTAGGGAGGAGGGACTTGGGGGGAGGGGCGATGGAGATGTGATAGGTGGAAGGAGGTCAAGGTGAGGGTGATAGGCCGGAGTGGGGTGGGGGCGGAGAGGTCAGGAAGAAGATTGCAGGTTAGGAGGGCGGTGCTGAGTTCGAGGGAATCGACTGAGACAAGGTGGGGGGAGGGGAACTTCCCCCTGCAACCGCAGGAAATGCAAAACTTGCGCCCACACCTCCTCCCTTATTTCTCTCCAAGGCCCCAAGGGATCCTTCCATATCCGCCACAAATTCACCTGCACCTCCACCCACATCATCTATTGCATCCGCTGCACCCGATGTGGCCTCCTCTATATTGGAGAGACGGGCCGCCTACTTGCAGAACGCTTCAGGGAACACCTCTGGAATGCCCGGACCAACCAACCCAACCACCCCGTGGCTCAACACTTTAACTCCCCCTCCCACTCCACCAAGGACATGCAGGTCCTTGGACTCCTCCATCGCCAGAACATAACAACACGACGGTTGGAGGAAGAGCGCCTCATCTTCCGCCTGGGAACCCTCCAACCACAAGGGATGAACTCAGATTTCTCCAGTTTCCTCATTTCCCCTCCCCCCATCTTGTCTCAGTCGATTCCCTCGAACTCAGCACCGCCCTCCTAACCTGCAATCTTCTTCCTGACCTCTCCGCCCCCACCCCACTCCGGCCTATCACACTCCCTTGACCTCCTTCCACCTATCACACTTTCCTCATTCCTGATGAAGGGCTTATGCCCGAAACGTCGAATTTCCTGTTCCTTGGATGCTGCCTGACCTGCTGCGCTTTAACCAGCAACACATTTTCAGCTCTAATCGCCAGTATTTGCTGACCTCACTTTTTACCTAATTATGCACTGTGCAATTTCAATATTTGTGCAATATTGTCTAGATTTCCCAGTGTTCTTTTAACCATGACATTCAAACAATGAAAGGTAAGAATCTCTACCTTTTATGGTCATATCTACCAACTCTGCTCTCTTTAATGACTTAGCCATCTGTTTCACTGCTTTGTTTAAAATTTTAAGTTTTATTCTCTCCTATTCTTTCAAAAACATATATCTTCACAGTTTACTACAATGAACTGCATCTGTTATCAGTCCACTAATAAGATCAGAATCATTCGGCATACAAAAGGGACCATTCAGCGTATCATACTTGTCCCAGTTCTCCAATTAATCTCACTCATCTATTTTGCTATTGCCCTGCAATTTGTTTCCCTATTTCCGAGTGTATATTCTCTTCCCCTTTGGAAAGTTACTGTTGAATTTACTTTCATCACTCTTCCAGGCAATAATTCTGGATCATCACAACTCAGGAATAAATAGATTTCTCATCTCTCACTTAACTTTTTGTTAGCCATATTGTTCACACCCACAGGCATTCTATCTATGTCCTCCTGTGCCCTTTGTCACAATCTGTGCTCACGCTCAGTTTGGAGTCATCTATAAATTTTAATACTGTTCCGTCAAGTGACAAATTCAGATTATTATGTGCATATGTTGATAGGTATGACCCTAATAAGTACAAAAATTCTTGTCGAAATATTTTGATTGTTATTTTGATATTACAGTTAAATTAACCCTGGGAAATGTAGATAATGTAAGTGGAACACCATTTCCAACCATCTTTTTATCTGCAGGATCTTTCCTTCCCATTTTAACTCCAGGAGCTATGATCTACATAAAGTTTACTATTAGTGGCCATACCTTGAGCTTCTGGTCGACGATGCTCTCCACCGCATCTCCTCCACTTCCCGCTCCTCCGCCCTTGAACCCTGCCCCTCCAATTGCCACCAGGACAGGACCCCACTGGTCCTCACCTTCCATCCAACCAACCTCCGGACACATCTATAATCCTCTGTCATTTCCGCCACCTCCAAACAGACCCCACCACCAGGGATATATTTCCCAACCCTATCAGCGTTCTGGAGAGACCACTCCCTCCGCGACTCCCTCGTCAGGTCCACACCCACCACCAACCCAACCTCCACTCCCGGCAACTTCCCCTGCAACCACAAGAAATGCAAAACTTGCGCCCACACCTCTCCCCTCACTTCCCTCCAAGGCCTTAATGGATCCTTCCATATCCATCGCAAATTCGCCTGCACGTCCACACACATCATCTATTGCATCTACTGCACCCGATGTGGCCTCCTCTACATTGGGGAGACAGGCCGCCTACTCGCGGAACATTTCAGAGAACACCTCAGGGACACCCGCACCAACCAACCCAACCGCTCTGTGGCTGAACACTTTAATTTCCCCTCCCACTCTGCCAAGGACATGCAGGTCTTTGGACTCCTCCATCGCCAGACCCTGGCCACACGATGCCTGGAGGAAGAGCACCTTATCTTCCGCCTAGGAACCCTCCAACCACAAGGGATGAATGCAGATTTCTCCAGCTTCCTCACTTCCTCTCCCCCCTCACCTTATCTCAGTCCCAACCCTCAGACTCAGCATCGCCTTCTTGACCTGCAATCTTCTTCCCGACCTCTCCGCCCCTCACCCCCTCTCCGGCCTATCACCCTCACCCTCACCTCCTTCCACCTATCGTATTCGTAGCGCCCCTCCCTCAAATTACCTCCCCACCACACCCCCCCCCACCAACCCCACCTTTTATCTCAGCCCACTTGGCACACCAGCCTCATTCCTGAAGAAGGGCTTATGCCCGAAATGTCGATTTTCCTGCTCCTCGGATGCTGACTGACCTGCTGCGCTTTTCCAACACCACACTTTTCAACTCTGGTCTCCAGCATCTGCAGTCCTCACTTTCTCCTTCTGATTCCTTCCCCAAGCCTCTCTACCTCTCTCACCTTCTCTTGGTCACTCTTCAATTACCAATCTCATCGAACATGCTTTGTGCTTGCTGTCCTAATCTGTGGTTTAGCATTAAATTGACATTGCAGCTGCAAAACATGGTCAAACTTGTATTATGATAAAACCGCCATATAAATTCAAGTCATTGCATGATTTCATGTCGAATACACTTTAAAATTCAATATTAACTGCATTGATCACATTTCTCTTCATCTACCCTTTCTATTATTTCTTCAGAGTTTTTGGCCTACACCAATATATCTTGTAAGTGGAAATGTTTCATAACTTCATCCCATATTATAAATCCAGTCATTCAAAAGTAGCTGAAGCCACAGAAATATAGAAGATAGGAAGGGAGTAGGCCATTTGGCCCTTTCAGTCTGCTCCACTATTCAAAATGGTCATGACTGATCATTGGCCCTCATTCTGCTCCCCCTCCTCCAATTTCCCTTGATCCCTTTGGCCATAAGAGTTGTACTCTCTCTTAAAAACACATAATGGTTTGGCCTTAAACACTTTCTGTGGCAGTGAATTCCATAGGCTGACCACTCTCTGGGTGAAGAAACGCAACCTCATTGCAGTCCAAAAAGATTTACCTGTCATCGTTAAAGTATGACCCTCATCTCTGGACTCACCCGCTGTCAGGAAGATCCTTCCTGTATCTAACCTGTCTAATCCTGCTGGAATTTCATAGGTATCCTTGAAAGCCCTCCCTCATTCTTCTGAACTCCAGTGAATATAATCTAACTGTCTCAATCCCTATCCTCATACATCAGCACAGCATCCCAGGATTCAATTTGGTAAATCTTCAATGCTCTCCCTCTTTAGCAAAAACATTCTTTCTCAGATAAGGAGACCAAAGCTGGACACAATATTGCAGAGATGCTTTGTATGGTTGCAGCAAGACATCCTTGTTCCTGTATTCAGTCTGGCAAGCCTAGCTTCACCCCATTTTCTTTCCTGCTTTCCTCTGATACGTCCTTTTTTTAAAAACAATGTTTTAAAAAATTATTAGGACGTTCGCTATTTCTTCCTAGTCTTTTTCTGAAAAGCCATCAGATAACAGAAATTTACCTACTTAAACTCCATGAGCATAGTTCACCTTTGCATAAAAGCCATCCCAAACCTCAGGAGATTCTACAGTCCCCTCAATATACATCTGAACCATACCTGCTCAGAGATATTACTGTACATCTCTGGAGCAAGTGGGATCTGAAGCTGGGGCTGCTAAATCAGCAGCAAACACACTACCATTGCACCACAAGAATACACTCTCTTAAAACGCTCAAAGTAATTTACTTCATTAGAGTCAACCATTCCCTACTGACTACTGCCAGAGTATTTCTTCCTATATCTTTGCCATCTGACCTTAGATGATGCTCTTTCTACCCTGAAAGTCCTTAATGCTCTTGATATTTTTGTCCTTTTTTGTAACTCTTACACACTCTTATCCTTTGTACTTTCCCACTCTTATTTTTCTGTTTGCTTTGGAATTTTGGGGTTTTTTCACTGTCCTACAAACAATATTTGTTCCTTTATTTTAAGTTTTAGAATTTGTAAAATATTCCATCATGGGATGAGAGTGCACGAGTTAAGTCTGCATTTCTTGTCTTTGAGGGAGTGGTGGTGAGCCACAGGAAGTGGCTGAGACCAAATCACTGAATATGTTCAAGATGGAGTTAGGTACAGTCCTTGGGGCTAAAGGGGTATGGGGGAGATAGGAGGAACTGAGTTGGATAATCTGCCATGCTCATATTGAATGGTGGAGCAGGTTTGAAGGACCGAATGGCCCACACTTGCTCAGATTTTCTATGTTTTCATGCGTTCAGAACTACTGCAGTTAATGTGATCAGATACATCACTACTGTTCCAGAGTTCTGATCCAGCCACAGAGAAAAACTGGTGATATAGAATGATATGTGACTTACAGAATACTTAACCTATTCTCCTTCTTTATCCCAAAGTTTTCAAAACACACCTTTTTTCTCTTACCGATTTATGGTTCAATTGATCAACTTTTCCTTCTTTTAGAGAAAAACACTAGTCTTTTGTTTAAGCGAGCAATGACTTGCTTTATCTATTCAATGGAACTAAATTACAAAGAGATTTGCAAAGATACCAAAAAATAACTGCAGGCATGTTTCTTGCTTGTTCAATTTCCTTTTGTATTCTGAGATTGAACCTAATTATCTTGTGGTCACTGTATCCTCAATGTTCACTTACTTTTTAAATCCACAACTTAATTAGCCAGAAACAGGTCAAGTAACACTTCCTTCCTTTATTCAGGAACAATAGGAGAATAACAATCTTGAAAGTAGCATGGAAAACACCACTTTCTCATTGCATTTTATACACTTATATTGCTTTTGACACAATTAAAACTCACAATTATAACCCTTGTAACAGGTAACCTTTTTTTCTGCAAATCACAGGCTTATATTCCTTTTTATATTTATTTGTTTTTAGATTCAATTATGATTGAGGACTGGAATGGAATAACTTATTTCCAGTGCAGTCTGTCGGGTGCATTGTAAACTTTTTAGCACAACCTCAGTTGACCTTTCTTCTGCAACTCCAGTTAACATCCTAATATCCTGTTTGCTTTTATAATTGCTGCAGCACAATGCACAAACACTGAGGGAGATAAGCTCAGTATTAATTTGTGGTCACCTTGTGGTAATTTTATTCCATTCATTACGTTGTCACATATATTTTTCACTGTGTGTAATCCAACTACTAAACTGATGCAGTTCTAGGAATTTAACTGCATCATTGATCTCTTCAGTTGAAAATTCTCATCTGCTTGATAAATAGCCTAATCCTCAGCAAACTGCTTCAGACCTGTAACCCTCCAGGATCTCAGTACTCCTCTGATTTTGAGGAGAGGTTGTTCTGCTATGACTTGTCAAGATTAGAGTGATGCTGGAAATGCACAGCAAGTCAGACAGCATCTGAGGAGCAGGAAGATCAATGTTTCGAGCAAAAGCCCTTCATCAGGAAAGGGCTGATTCCTGATGAAAGGCTTTTTCCTGAAACGTCGATTCTCCTGCTCCTTCAACGCAGCCTGACCTGCTGTGCTTTTCCAGCAGTACTCTAATCTTGACTCTGATCTCCAGGATCTGCAGTATTCACTTTCGCCTGCGAAAACATGTGTTTGGTCAGCGCGAATTGGCTATAACGCATTTGATGAATAATGAACGTTGTTTGGATAAGACAAACCTTCCACTGAATGGGTATAGCACTTTTCTACTTGTGATCTCCTACAGCGAGACTTTCTGTAACAGTTTTCCATAGCATGATTTTCTCTAGCACGAAGTTGCAGAGGAACACAGCTGTCACGTTATAGCAGAATGACCTGTATCCCGAACTTTTGCCACTGCTGCATTGATCAGAATAACCTTCAGCAGCTCCACCTATAAACCTTGCCTCAAAATCACTGCCTCCCAACCAATTTCCCATCTCCATCTTCCCTGTTGAGTGCAGCTGCTTGCTTCACTGTATGCATTCCATACAATCGTACACACTCACAATTCACAGGCAGCAACATTTTCAATCTCTTCTTCTCCCTTCTGAGTGATGCTGTGAGTAACAGTTCCAGGTTGGTTGACGAGACAAAGTTTGTACGGTATAGCCAGTGATGGGGCCAACACAGAAAAGGCATTGAAGGACATAGGACCATTGGTTTTAGTGAGCAAGAACCTGGCAGAGCGTTGTGACAACGTGCAATGTTATCCATTTCGCCAGGAAAAGTTTAAATACAAAGCGAGGAGGAGACTGGAAAGTATTTGTATTTGGAGGGACATGGAAGATCTGTCAACATGAATCATGTAGTTAAATATAGATAAACAAACAATTAGGAAAGAAAATTGTAATTTATGTTTTGTTGGAAGCTAATTAGAGTATGAGAATAAAGAAGTCTTGATAAAATTGTATAGGACAGGAGGGAAATCTCACCTAAGAACAGTGTGCAGATTTGGTTTCCTTACCTAAAGAAGGATTTGTCCTGGAGTGAATTCTTTGCAGGACAAATAAAGAGCTAAGGAGTTGTATGGGAAAATGGGTTGGAACTATAACTTCTGCCCTGATCTTGCTGAATATCAGAGTGGATTCTAAGGGCCAAACAGTATATACCTGCTCACATTCCTTACACCCCTATGTCTTAAAACTGACAAAATCTTACACTGTCTCCTACAATTTCCTTATGTTGTTCAGGGTCAACTTCTGTGTGTTAATACATCTCTGACATATCTTGGAATCTTTTATGATTTAAAAAGGACAATGGAAGTTCTTCTTGCCAAATGTTATCTGGACATTGAATAGATAGACTTAACACTCAGATCATTTACTTTAATTAGGAGGAAAGGTTTCCCAGCAACATGGAGCATTGGAGGTTGATGGGTGACCTTAAAGAGGTTTATAAAATCATGAGGGGCATGGAGAGGGTAAATAGACAAGATATTTCCCTTGGGTCTAGATTAGAGTGGTACTGGAAAAGCATAGCAGGTCAGGCAGCATCCGAGGAGCAGGAGCTCTCATTTATCTCTCCACTCTGCAGGCAACCTGCCTCTATCCTGATGAAGGGCTTTTGCCCGAAATGTCGATTTTCCTGCTCCTCGGATGCTGCCTGAACTGCTGTGCTCTTCCAGCACCACTCTAATCTAGACTCTGGTTTCCAGCATCTGCAGTCCTTGTTTTTACCTAAGATATTTTCCCTGGGCTGGGGCAGTCCAGAATTAGAGGGTGTAGGTTAAAGGTGAGAGGGGAAAGATTTAAAAGAGACCTAAGAGGCAACTTTGTTCATGCAAAGGGTGGTGCTATGTATTGAAAGAGCTGCCAGAGGAAGTGGTGCAGGCTGGTATAATTACAACATTCAAAAGGCATCTGGATGGGTATATGAATATGAAGGGTTTAGAGGGATAAGGGCCAAGTGCTGGCAAATGGGACTAGATTAGATTAGGATATCTGGTCGGCATGGATGAGTTGAACTGAACAGTCGGTTTCCATGCTGTACATCTCTGTGACTGGATGTGTGCCGAAATCTGCTCAGCAGCACCTCCTCTTGATGCTCGATATTACACCTTTCCTCAGAACTCGATAATTCAAATTTTTGAAAGTAACTTCTGATCGGGTTCTGGGATCTCCCCTGGCTTGCCCCAGGTTTTAGGTTTAATTAGAAATCTCTCTCTAAAGCTTTCTGAAAGGATAGTCAGAAAGGGGGGGTTGGGGGAGAGGGGGGATGAGGAGGTTGTTTAATTTAAAACTCATTGAGTTGTTTTGAGCTGAAACACACTGCCTTAACCAACAATAGTAGTAGATTCAATAGTAATTTTCAAAACGGAATTTGAAATCCACTTGATCAGAAAGGTCTCACAATGAAATAATATTATTAAGCTGGAGGGACTCAAAAAAAGATTTACCACGATGTTGCTGGGAATGGAGGGTTTGAATGGGACAGTGTGGGAGAGTAGGAGGTTGAGAGGTGACTATATAAGATAAGGTGAATGGCAGGTGCTTTTTCTCTAGGGTGGGGTATTTCAAGACTAGAGGCATATTTTTAAGGCGAGAGGAGAAAGGAATGGGGACAACATTTTTACACAGAGAGTGGTTTGTGTGTGGAATGAACTTCCAGACGAAGTGGTAAATGTGGGTACAGTTCAAACATTTAAAAGGCATTTGGACATAGACACTAATAGGAAAGGTTTGGAGGGATTGTGGCCAGGAGTAGGCAGGTGGGACTAGTTTAGTTTGGGATTATGGTCAGCATGGACTGGTTAAACAGAAGGGTCTGTTTCCGTGCTGTATGACTCTGAAATGGGAAAAAGCAAGAAAATAGGATTAATGGGATAGCTATCGAAAAACTTGCCAGACCTCAATGGGTGAAATAAACTTATCCCCAACTGTATAATTTCATGGTCTGAACCTTGGTGCTCCTCGGATGCTGCCTGACCAGCTGTGGTTTTCCAGCAGCACACTCTTGACTCTTCTAAATGGTGACTGACTGAGTCCATTGTTGTCTGCGTCAGAAATGTTGTCCTTTCAAGCTCTGTATTTTCATTACAATTATTTGCAGTGATTTGTTATGCAAAGATTTTTCCAACCAAACCTTTCTGTGCAGCGGGGAAGCAAAAAACAGGGAAATAATCACAACAGGGTTATCTGAGAGCAATCTACAGTTAAATGGCAGACGATAACAGACTTAGCCATAAACTGAATTAGTGATAAACTTCTGAAGCAGAAATGCAAGGGAATTGATTGAGTTTAAATCCCTTGATGGAGCAATGAGAGAATTTGTAGTGTGGGTTAGCTAATTGCTAAAAACATTTGACTTCCCCTCCTAAATTTGGTCATTTCTCTCCGAGATGTAGTTTTGCATAGCCTGAGGTCTTATGCACCTGCAATCCAGGCTGTACACTACCTTTGTATAGAGCCTTTAACAACTATAAGGCAACCCCGAGTGCACCTCACAGTCAACAAACTACTTTTGGAATGTCGTCACTGATGCAATGTGGGAAACATGGCAACCGATTTGCACAGAGCAAGCTCCAGAAAACAGTAATATGATGACAAGACATTCAACGATGCTGGTTGAGGGAGAAACACTGACCAGGACACAGGAGAACACTCCCCTCTCCACTTCAGAAAGAGTGGCTTGATTCCAGGAGAGAGGGTGGATGGAGATTTGGTTCAATATCTAACCAAACACGGACTGTACAGCATTCCCTCAGCACTGTGCTGCACGAGGACCTCAGCCAATATTTCATATTTCCTAGGGTAAGGCTTCAGCTCTCCAGCCTCATGCGACCCAGATCTGATGACTCAGCCCTTCCAGTTATTTATGGGAGATAGTCAGCACTCAAACCAGTGCAAATCAATGATTTTGCTGCGGGAGGTGGAGGGAGGAGAGGAGATGTGGGTGAGGTGAAGAAAAGGAGAATTAATTACAAGTAACTTGCTTACTGAACCCCAATCCAATACTTTGTGAAATGATTCCAGAACCAGTTTAACAATTACAAGCCATGGAAGAAAGAATAGTGTGTATCGCACTGATCTTCGTGTAGTTATTTTGTAAAAGTTAATGCCTGCTTTGAAATGAATGCACATTTGGGGACGGCATGCTGGCTCAGTGGTTAACATAGCTGCCTCACAGCCTCAGGCGACCAACTGTGTGGAGTTTGCACATTCTCCCCATGTCTGTGTGGGTTTCTTCCACAGTCCAGACATGTGCAGGTTAAATGGAGTGGCCATGCTAGATTGTCCAGCTATGTGCAGGCTGGGTGGGTTAGCCATGGGAAATGCAGGTCTACAGGGATTGGGAAGAGTTATGGTGTGCTGCTCTTCAAACTTGATGGACTGAATGACCAGCTTCCACACTGCAAGGATTAATCTTCTCCATTCAAGTGGGAACAGCAATCAGAAAATATGCATAAATGTAACTCCAAAACCAAACTCTCAAACATTCCTTACCTTTCCCAATATTTTTACCTAATTTGTTCACTGGGAAGATGCTAACACACAGAGGCTGGTGGTTGGTTCAATCCAATTTTATCTCTTGAAAGCATGTTAATGATTATTCACAGACCTGCTCAAAGTCAGCCGATGTGGACAGTTCAATCCATTCCCCAGTGGGGACCCCGAGTAGTCAGCATGACATTCTTGTCAAGTCTGGCATTAATTAGTACAAATTTAGCAATCTCGCTGTCAGAGAGCAAACGGCAAGTAGCGAGTGAGAAATGGATGAGTCGCCGGGCTGCGTCACTGGAGCTGGGAGTTCAAGTACATAGAAGAGGAGAAAAGCAGTGACCGAGAGGATGTGCATTCTACAGGCGGAGAGAACTTGCATTTACGTAGCACCTGCTTGTGGTCCTCAGGGCATCCCAGAGTACTTCACATCTAACTAAAGACTCACTGAAATGTAGGCATTGTTGGAATGTAGGAAATCCTTTCTGCACAGCAAGATCCCAATCCCAGCACCAGGATAACCACGAGATCATCAGTTATCTAATAATGTTGAGAAAGTGTGGCGCTGGAAAAGCACAGTAGGTCAGGGAGCATCCAAGGAGCAGGAGAGTCGATGTTTCAGGATTCCTGATGAAGGGCTTTTGCCTGAAACATCGACTCTCCTGCTCCTTGGATGCTGCCTGGTCTGCTGTGCTTTTCCAGCACCACACTCTTGACTCTAATTTCCAGCATCTGCAGTCCTCACTTTTGCCTATCTAATAATGTTGGTTGAGGGGTTAAATATGGACAGCATATCCGGGAAAATGTCCCCCATCCTCTTCAAGGGTGTGCCCAGGGTCATTTTGAGCTCTGCTGAATGGGCAGACCTTGATTCATTGGCTCGTCTGAAGACTGCACCTAGACAGTGCTCTTCAGTGGGAACAGCAATACAGGGGCAAGAGAGGGGTTGTGCACAGCTCCCTGAACAAGGCAGCATGCAGCCATGGTCTTCTGATTAGGGGAGGGAGGTAAAAGGTGCCTTACATTACCAGTGTGGGGGTGAAGAGGTTCTGGATTGCATGGTGGAAATCCAACAGAGAAACTTGTTAAACAATTTAAAGGTATCAGCTTTGCTTCCACTTCAGCAGTGACTATATTTCCAAATTATTTCATCCATTGTCAAACACCTTGGAATCTACTGGGGTTGTGAAATGTGCTATATAAATATAAGTCATTTCCTTTGATCATAAGAGGGTTTACGGACCTAGCCCCATACTATTCAATCCACTGAATCTGCATAGGTATGTTTAATTAACCTGTCCAGGCATGTTATAACACATCACTGGAGCAGGTAGAAACTGAATCTGGTACTCCTGGCTCAGAGGTGAGGACACTATCAGAATACCATTCTGAATTTGCATATATTTCATTCCTTTCTCCCTTTTTTCTTATAGATATTTCTGGCTTTCCCTTAAATCCAATTCACTTTCACTTCAAATACACTCATTGGCAGCAAATGCTAAGTTCCTAATAAGCTCCTGACATTGTAAAACAAAAATTTGCCTGAAATCATAGACATGTACTTTTTTAAAGTGGGGATAATTTGCAGCCAGTGCCTTACTCACACAGAGAGACCTACATACTGACAAACGTCAATATACATTTCTCAGGTCCAAATCACTTTATGTTAACACTGCAATATTGTTCCAAGCCATTTCCACATGTATTACACATTTCCAAATATTCCAGCATTTGTACTGACGGTCAATCCAGTGATCTCTGGGATGGCAGGACTGAAGAGCAAAGATCAGTTAGGACTATACTCGCTGAAGTTTACAAGAAAGAACGGGGACCTCATTGAAGCTTATACAATTCTAACAGGAAGGGACAAGGTAAATACAGGAAGGAGGTTCTCAATGAGCAGGGAGTCCAGTACAGGGTCATAGTCTAAGAATGCAGGGGTAAGCCATTGAGGACTAGGTTAAGTAGAAATTTCTTCACCCAGAGAGTGAGGAGCCTGCGAAATTCTCTGCCACAGAAAGCAGATGAGGCCAAAATATTGAATGTCTTTGAGAAAGAGTCAGATGTAGTTCTTGGGGCTAAATGGTTCAAAGGTTACGGGGAGAAAGTGGGAATAGGAGACTGAGTTGGATGATCAGTCATCATCATATTCAATGGCACAGCAGGCTGAAGGGTTGAATGGCCTCTGACTGCTCCTATGTCCTGTTATAGCACTTTTACCATCATAAAAGCATTCCATTGCGCTCTGTAACTTGGTCCACTGACAAAATGTGAGCACCAAACCATACAAGTCGCTAAAGAGGTAGGGCTCAATTAAAAATCACACAATACCAGGTTATAGTCCAACAGGTTTATTTGGAAGCACTAGCTTTCGGAGCAGTGTTCCTTCATCTTCCAAATAAACCTGTTGGCCTATAACCTGGTGTTGTTTGATTTTTAACTTTGTCCACCCCAGTCCAACACTGGCACCTCCACATCAGGTCAATGATACAGGGTCACCTCAGTGCCTGTGTGCCCATTGTCCACCAAAGGCAGCTCTCCCTCACTGCTTGCACTCCCCCCTCCATCCCCCCCTCCAACCTCCCCCCCCCCGCCAACCATCAGTCAGAGGGACAGTGAGACAGTGTGCCCAGAGGAAGATCCCACAGGCATTGAGCGGTCAATTCACTGCAGATTTTCATTGCAAAGGACTTTGGAGCAGGGTGAGGGTGGGGGACGCTGCGTCTTCCTCAGAGAGGTCAGCGGAATAGCAGCCTTTGCTGATATTGCACTCAGAATCACAGCACCAATATGGTGCAGAGAGAGGCCATTCAGCCCACTGTGGCTGCACCAGCTCATTAAATGAGTGTTATCGCCTCCTGCTTTCTCGCCAGATCCTTGAACACTATTCTTCTCCGAACAATCTTGCAATGCCCTCTTGAATGTCTCAGTTGATCCTGCTTCCACCACACTCGGCCACAACACATCAGTGTTATTGAAATATTTGGGAGCCCATGATGGGGGTGGGGAAGAGCCAGGTTCTGTAAAGGCATGGAGGTGGGGGACATGAGGAGAGGAAATGGGGGAACTTCTGATGAGTACAGAGATCTATTTAGGGAGGGACCCACCTTCCTACTAATCAGCACAAATGGACAAATATGCCAGACTGAGGTAGGCCTTTCCTACCTTTGGTTAAATGCTAGGGGGTGGACTGATTGCCCACATAAAAGCCTGAATTGTCCCAATGGCACCTGGGCTGTTCAATACCACCTTCACCCCAGTTAAACTGGAGCACAGGGTAGGGTTGGATACACTGCGCCCACAAACTATACCACCCTCTCCCTGCCCCATCAGGCCGTCAAATCTGCCCCCAGCAACACATTCAGTCTAGCCCATAGATATTAGAAACATCCTAAAAGAGTAAGGAGGTGTGGAGAGGAAATAGCAGAGCTTCAGGCCTTGGTGGCTATCAGTATATATGCCAATAGCAGTATGAAGGAAGTCAGAGATGCATGACAGAAGATTGCAAGCCAATTCCCAAAGAATAAAACACAGAATGATGGAGAGGTTATGGTGTAGTGGCAATGTTAGGATCCTGAACCCCAGGCCCATGTTCTGTGGGATGTAGGTTCAAATCCCATCACAGTAGACAGTGAAATTGGAATTCAATAAAGGCTGGAATTAAGAGCTGCCAATCGTTGTAAAAACCCATCTTGTTCACCTGTGCCTTATAGCGAAGGAAATCCTCTGGCTGATACATGACTCCAGACCCATAGCAATGTCACTGTCTCTGAACTACAGTCTGGGCTGGGCATTAATTGCTAACTAGCTAGTGACACCCACGTAAATGAAATTTTATTAAACACATTCTCAGAAAATATTTGTTCTTCAGGTCAGTATTCTGCTGCAGACTGCTGTATAATAATCTTTTGGAAATTATTTGCAAGTGAACAATAATTTTTCCATGTTTTGTTGGCCCACAGTAGTCAGTTTTCTTGAAGGCAATGTAGTGCACTGTTCGAATAGGACTGTAATCTTTCCCTTGACCTTCAGTCCAGGCAGTGAACACCGGTGGCTGTATGATCGCTGGAACTGTGAGGTATCGTGACTAGCCTGGATGTCTTCTTACTTGCCATTCACAAAGACATGTATTTTTCATCTGGGGTTAAGGTACAGCAATCAGGAAAGAGAACTGTGACTGATGCTCCTTCTGCAGGGACCAATGGAGGCCATCCGAAATGATAATGGCTCTGCATTGACTGCAGTGATATGAGAGGGAATTGGGTTTGGATGCAACTTATGAATCTGCATGGTCCAGAGCAGTTTCATGTGCTGCATTTTCTGACTGAATACTGGGTATGTCCCATCATATTTGTAATATGAAGATCTAAATCCAGTTTTTGTTTTAAGTTGGGAAATGAAATTGGAAAGTATCCCTTGAAAGTCTGCATTGCTACACTTTTTCACAACTAGAGGATATGAAAACTAAAACCATAGAGCTCATAACTTTGTCTCCGAGTGGGATAAGGTAGTAAAAATCTGAAAAGCTAATGGGATCTCTTCCAAAAAAAACCACAACTTTAAAAAAACCCAATGGGAGCTGTGAAAAAAGCGCATTCTGGATGGGGCGATTAGCCTGATCTCAATATGCTGTCTTATGCTGCAAAAGTGCACATTGTATTCTTGATAGCATTGTCAATTTGCACACCCGAGTACATTCAACTAAATGTCAAGTAACTGTCTCCATTCTATTTAACAAATCAATGTCATTAAGTATCTTTGTTGGCTGCATATCACGACTCACATGGATTCTTGAGGAGAACCTCAGTTACAAAGCATCAAAGCACCCTGATTTTTGAGTTGATTGCTGCATTGTTGTAGGAGACACCGTCAAATTTGATGCTAGCTTCTACATGTAGAACAGCGATAGCTCAATAGCACTGCCATTTACTGCTTTGCACAAGACCTACCAAAGCGTGGGAGGAGGGCGGATGTTCAGGGTGGGGTTGTGTGCTGAAATATTAGGGGTCACAAGTCATAGTGGATATCTATCTGAGATGCCACCACACTCTAGGCACCCCCGTGACACTCCCCCACCTTCAAAACAGACTCCCCAGCTCCTCAGTTCACACAGCACCCACTGATGGATCACATCACACCTCGAGCCTCAAACTGGAATCACAGTGGGGAAAACATTTAAGAAAGTTCAGGGTCAGCCATCCATCGGGGCAAAATCCCAGAAGAAAAATCATCATGTTGTTCAGAAAAGTGTGTTCATTTGTATCAATCACTTATTTTATTGTAGACTGGAGAAAAGACTCCAATGAATTCACAAAGACATCTGGGGTTAAGGTACAGCAATCAGGAAAGAGAACTGACCGGGTGTGGGCAACACTGGTATTTATTGCCCATTCCTGGTTGCCCTTGAGAAATGGTGATCAGCTGCTTTCTTCAACAGCTGCAGTCCAAACTCTGTAGGTAGACCCACAGAAGGGAATTTGACCCAGCAACACTGAAGGAATGGTGATTTGTTTCCGAATCAGAATGATGAGTAGCTTGGAGGGGAACTTGCAGGCAGTGATGTTCTCATGTAAATGCTGCCCTTGTCCTTCTCAATGGTAGTGGTTGCAGGTTTCTAAGGAGTCTTTGTGAATTTCTGCAGTGCATCTTGTAAATAGTACACACTACTGCTGCAGAGCATTGGTGGTGGAAGGAGTGGATGCTTGTGGATGTGGTGCCAATCAAGTGGGCTGCATAATGGTGTGAAGCTTCTTGAGTGTTGTTGGAGCTACATTCATCCAGGCAAGTGGGGAGTATTCCATCACCCTCCTGACTTGGGCCTCATTGATGGTGGACAGGCTTTGGGTAGACCGGAGGTTAGTTACTCCCTGCACGATTTCTAGCCTCTGACCCTCCTTTTGTATGTGGCTGGTCTAGTTCAGCTTCTGTTCAATAGTCACCCAAGTTCCCTCTAATTTTGGTTTCCTCTGCATGGATCTCTGCTGCAGTGATTTCCAAAGCTGGAAGTCATTGCTGGGAATGGTCTTGGTATGCCACTTAACACATGTCCCTACCCCTTTGGAATGGCTCTTAAAGGAAACATTGATTGTAATCTCGGCCATGGTGACAATGGAAGATTCAGTGATGGTGATGCTATTGAATATCAATGGGTGATGGTTCAATTATTAAGTGTCAAGGGATATTCAGAGGGACAATGAGGACTCTGGTCAATTACCATTTGGGATGACCATGGCAGCTGCAATCCCATCATATCCATCTCTGGGAGCTCCAAAATCACAATGCCATCCATTATAGTTCCTGGGTCCACAGGGTGAGCATCCCACCTCCCAATAGCTGGTGGATCTTCAGACCCTGACATGCCTCTGAAGGCAGTGGAGACAGCGGGGTCTGCAGAAGGGGAAAACAGCTGGACAGCAGGGGAAAATGGAGTGGCCTCACCCAGTCACATGGGTGCTAGCAGGGGGCAGAGGCAGCGGTGGCAAAAGTGGGCCATGAGAGGGCATTAAATTCCATCCCAGGTGCCAGAGATAGCTGGTCACACCTCATAGTTAAAAATCACACAACACCAGGTAGTTTTTAACTTGGTTCACCCCAGTCCAACACCGGCACCTCCACATCATGAGCACCTCATGTAGTGAAACATCCTGGTGTACACCTGACTAGAGCTGGTAATCCTGAATGCTGTTGCTGCTGCCAGTAGCCAGTGAAAACACAGCTCATTGCATTTAGACATGTGCAGCACTCTGCTGGCTTGGCCTTGAGCTGTCAGTGAGAATTTGTAATGTTATACATAATGAAAAAAAAGGAGAGATGATGATGAGGCACTGGCCTCTTTTCTAACATTAGAAACTTTAAGGCTAACGAGCAATTCAACGAAACCTTTCTCCCCAGCTCCTGTTTTCCAAGCTAGAAAAACTGAAACCAGTCACCATCAGAATCCACCCACTTCACACTCCCCACCCCACAGCCCACATTGCAGTGATGTAACCGGTGACAGTTTATCACAATGTGGGATCAATTTTATGGCAGAGGGTTTTTTTTTCATTCTTTTTAAATCCTGTCAAACTGAAAATAAAGTCAAAAACTTCAATTTACATAGCACCCTTCACAACCACCAGATTTCTCAAGCACTTAATGGCCAATGTACTGCTTTTGAAAGTGTTGTCCCTGTGAGAAATAGGAGATACAGTAGGGGTACAGTGTGTGTCTTTATTATTCTTGGAAGGGAATGTGGCTGTCACTGGTTGGGCCAACAATTACTGTCCTTCTTCCTAGCCCTCACTCTTGAGCCACTGCATTCCATGTGGAACTGGGACATCCACACCTTTAGGAATGCCATTCCAGAAATTTATTCCAGGCTACTGGCTTTCTTACTGCTCCAGTTAATCTAGAGGCCTGGATTAATGACCCAAAGATTGCAAGTTCTAATCCCACCCTGGCAGTTTGAGAAGTTGAACTGAAGGAAAGCTAGTTGCCATGAAAAGAACCCAAGAAAAATAGATTGCTGCTGGCCCACCTGCTTTACTCATGTCTGTCTGCAAAGGGGTAATGTGCCTTCTTTAAGGTTCGTGCCTAAATTAACTCCTGTCCCATTTTACGGGAAATTAACTGCACATTTAGTGGCCTCATGAAATATTTATACAAGACAACTAGGCACGGGCAATAAACACCAGACAGTCTTTACCAGGTATTGAAGGTATAGTATTGACATTGTTATGATACACAGGTGAAGGTAATTTTTTCATGAAGTACTAGCACCCTTGTAAGGAGCCCTGGTGGTGCAGTGGTAGTGTCCCTACCTCCGGATTCAGAGCCCCAGGTTCAAGTCGCTCCTGCTCCAGAGTTGTGTAATAACAAATCTGAACAGGTTGATTAAAAAAAAGAGTTGGAGCACATATAAATAGGGACTGCTAGGATGCTGTGTTAGTCAGTAAGAGGTATTCTATAAATCAGACAATTATCAATAAAAGCATTTGGCGCAAGCATCATACTTCACGGTTTGGGTTAGGATCTGTTTCTCAGCAGGGGCACCCAATCAGAGTGCATTAGATTTACAATTGTCCAGAACTCATCTCAAAATTGAGTGTGACTCAGATGAAGAAGCTGGAGAGTAGGGGCTTGCTGTGATCCCAGAATGGTTCAAACGGCTGGGGGAAGGAGATGAAAGAGGGGATCGAAGGAGAGCAATTGTACTGCTCTGGAATGAAGGGAAGGCAGCTTTTTAGATAAACTGGGTTGATCTTAAAGGGCTAACATTAGCGGATGGGCTGGATGGCCTCGTTCTGAGCTGTAAAATGCTACCCTCAAGCCTGGCTGATCCTTAAAAGCATTTTAAAGTTCTTCACAAACGGAAAATGACTTTGGAATGCCTTGACTAGAGTAGGCAATGATAACAGTCGGTGTTGTTTGGAGGATGGAATGGGAGGGGGGGGGGAGCATTCTAGATATTCTACAAAAGAGCTCTCAACTGAATGCAATCGTGGGAAATCACATCGCTGGATGAAAGACTCCCTGCCCCTTTAAATGCGAGAATATTCCGGTAGTCCACCAGTAGACTGGCTGCCTCTCGGTGTACCTGTTTTACAGGGATTTACCGAGTCAATGTCCCAGCTAGATGTTAGCTTTAAAGCTTTCGCTTCGAATTTTCATGAGCCATGTAATAACACGTCCTCCTGGCTGTAACTTCTATCACGGGTGTGCAGTGAAAATAGCAAGTAGTGAATCGCCAGTTTCCGAGGGAGCATACTGAGAGAGAGAGAGAGAGGAAGGACACGCAAGCCCCGAATAAACAGCAAACTACCGCTTCGTCTCTGGGAGAGGGGGCTTTTCATTTCCGTCTCTCCCAAAGCCTCATCTACCAACACAGAGGTGTTCCCTTTCCCTCTCACACGCATACAACAGAGAAAGATACCTTCAGAACATACAATTGACCCAAGGCAAGTCTGTACCCGTGTCACTGTGTGTCGTTATCTGTCAATCTGCGAGAATAAATGCCTGTGTGATTGGATTTGTGTAAATGTGTATCTCTGTGCAATTAGGTACATGTAACTGTATGCACATGTAATTGTGCGTACCTTATGTGTGTAATTCAGACTATGTCACTCTGGGATGTGGGTGTAATTGGATGATTGTAGGTGTGTAAATGTGTTTGTGTGTAATTATGTATATATAACTGTGTCCATGTAGAAGTAATTGTATACAGTATATAATTTCTATGCACGTGTCATTTGTGTGTGCAATTGTGTACATTTATGTGTGACATGCTGTGTGTGCAGTTGCGTATATGCGTCTCATACTGTGTGTGCAATTGTGTATATGTATGTGTGTCATTCTGTGCTTGCAGTTGTGTGTATGCGTGTGCCATTCTCTGCAAATGCACCTGTGTGTCCCTCTGTGTATTTGGATCTGTGGGTATGTTGCTCCCGATGCGTGTATCTGCATCAGAGAGATAGAGGATTGGAGATTTCACTTTTACGTTTCAAGTTCCTGGTTTAAGCCTGAACATTTCTCTCCCCCCCCCCCCCCCTTCGCGGAGTAACAGTTCACCAGACACGGTGAAACTCTACTCGTGTTGGGTTTTTTTTCATTCCAAGGATTGTTTAACGTCTGAAATCTATTTACAAGCTTATTTCAATTTAAATTAGACCGGTCATTAAGGAGCTACACTTGGTCCACAGTGCGAGAGATCGCCCCTAATGTACTGATCCCTCATACTCTCTCTGTCACCCCCTCCCCCTCCATCACTACTGCTGTCTGTCCCTCCCCAGCACAAACCCCCTCTCCTCCTACTTTCCCTCTTTCCAGCTGCTTAATTCTACCCTCGCTTGGTCGCGACCCAGCCTTTACCCATTTCTGACACACACACACACACAACACATCATTACCTCCTTCCACATTTCCCTCAACGATGACCCCGTCTTCTCCCCTAACCTCACAAACCTCCCCCACCCCCACAATAAAAAGGCTGAGGATTGACAGACGATTTTAGGAATCCCGGGCTTCCTGATGCCACAACAGGACAGATAATTTTTTTTAAAAAAGGGGGCGTTGAAATCATTTAAGAATAACCCCCACCCCTTCTCAGTAGACTAAGTTTACAAGGGGCGAGGGAGGGGGGATTCAAAGTTACAAATAACGCAGAGTTGGGGACATTACAGAGTTAATTTCAACACCTCCCCACCCCTTTTGTACCTCCTCCCCGTGTGTATAAAAATCTAGACTGGAATTCTCTGCCCAGATTTTATAGATATACAGAGAGAGAGAGAGAGACGGGAAATTAAACAGGAAAGGCAGGGAATGTGGCTTTCGAGTGGGTAAAATGTCAAGTGGATTTTTTAAATATATATAAAAAAAACCCACATCCATCCCCCTATCACGGATGAAGTTGTACATCATTTGCCAACTGCTCCTCAGTATCACACGCTGACCTGCCCAATCCTTGCGTTGCACAAGCGCCGAGTTATTCAACGAAAGTCTCTTACCTGCTGGAGAAAACGCAGAAAGCTCCCAGAAATTCCCGCAGCCAGTCCCGGAGTTCCAACCACACACACCAAATAAAAGAGATAGCGAGAGAGAGAGAGAGAGGAAAGCAGCTCCCCCGAAGGATTTGTCAAAAATTCAATAGGTGGAAGGAAATCTTTCTCTCCAGTCTCAGTCCGTGTCTGCCCACAGTGTGTGTGTGAGAGAGAAAGAGAGACAGAGAGGAATCCGCGCTCTGCAACTCCACACGGTCTGCTCAGTCTCACTAACTCCGACAAGACCGTCTCTCAGCAGAGGCTCTGCTTTTTAACAAACAGGAGGCTGCTTTCGCTGGAGACTGCAGCCCTGCTTTCAGGAGTTCGATGCCTGCCCTCCCAAGGGATGCCAAAGTCAAGCTCGTCGATCCGCTCCGTCCTCCTCAGAGATTCTCCTGTTGGGGGTCCCCTCTGCTCCCCTCACCGTTTCAGTCTCTCTCTCTCTAGAACCTGCGCCTTTCACCACGATGACTGGTCGCCACCAGCGCTGTCAGGCAGCACGCAGGCGTGCAGCTCAGTCTGAAAACAAGCAGCTTGACTTTTATTCCCCAAACCTGCCCTCCCTCATCATCCCCGCCGCCCTCATGACAAAATCATCCCATTGCATCTGCATCTCAATTTTTCCAATAATCCCTTCATTTGTCCCATTTAAGATTTGGACTTTTAAAAATTGTTATTCATTCACAGGACGAGTGCGTCTCTAGCATTTATTACCCATTCACAGAGTCAACAACATGTGTCGGGAGTCACATGTAGACCAGGTAAGGATGGTAGCTTCCCACCCGGGGCAATAGTGTAACAGATGGAGAGTTTCCAACAATTCATAGTTTCTGTTGCACTCAAATTCTATCATCTACCACACTGGAATTGGGATTGGAACTTGGGTCGTCAGGACATTACTTCAGTCACTGGTCTGGTGATAATACCACTAGACCATCACCTCCACTAATTGCTTCAGAACTAACCCCTGGGATGTACTTTCTCTGCTCAAGGGTATCCCAATAAAGGGGGAAGGGCATAAAGTTAGATTTGTTTGTGCCGAGAGGTGGAAAGGAGAATCATTTTCTCACAGGAAGGGTATCGTGAAGGGATGAGATAAACTGGAGGCCTTTAAGAGTACTGAGACTTGTAGAATCAGTCGGGCTAGCATTGGCTCAATGGAGTGAATGGCCTAAATAAAAACCAAAATACTGCGGACGTTCGAAATCAGAAACAAAAAGACATTTCTGGAGAAGCTCAGCAGGTCTGAAGAGAAATCAGTTCTGAGGAAGGGTCACTGGACCTGAAATATCAACTCTGATTTCTCTCCACAGATGCTGCCAGACCTGCTGAGCTTTTCCAGCAATCTCTGTTTTTGTTTGCTGGCAGAATGGCCTCCTATGCTCTAACCAATGCAGTGCAAATTTGAGATTCTATCCACCAATAAACTGTGAGGCAGCAAGGGCAAAAGGTCATAGAATCGAAGAGAGCTACAGCACAGAAAAAGACCCTTCAACTGGTGTCTGGGACACAACCAGTAATTAAATATTCTAACCCCATCTTCCAGCCCTTGGCTAAGGCCTGGGATTTATAGACTTTTTATGAGGTGTCAGTGTTAAGGGTGACTAACTTAAGGTGGATTGGTAGAGCTAAGTGAAAGGTCAGCACAAAATAAAATGTGATGGAGTCAGCTCAAGATGCTAAACAGCTCATTCCTGTTTCTAGATCCATATTTATAAACGCACAGAAATGATGTTTGTGCACAGGAATATACTGCCTTAAAGGATTTAGAAGGACAGTTCAAGAATAACATTCAAAATGTCTTGGCCATGTTTTTGAAGGAGCAGTATTGGGAGGGCTATGGAAGAGGAAGTGGGGGGGGGGGGGTGGAATTGGTACAGAAGCTTGTGATTTCATTTTGTAAATGGGATCGAGTGGGATTTCTTTGCAACCTCAAACCACAAGAATCTCAAGGAATCGCACACCTTTCTGAAATGCACATCAGGATCGTGACTATCTTCAAACCTATCTCCACCTAGATGGCACACGTGACAGCTAATTTCATTACTTTCATCCCAGGACTGCCATGGCCTTAGGTGGCAGTGCCCATTGCTGGTTCAGTTCAAGCGACTTGGCAAATAACAAAGTCTCCAATTTAGGATCCTCCTGCTATCGCTGGCTCAGGTCAGCAGGTCACAGGCTAGGAACCTTGTGGTGAGTAACTCACCTCCTGACTCCCTAGAGCTTGTCCATCATTTACAAGGCACAAGTCAGGAATATGATAGAATACATTTACCTAGATGGGTGCAGCTCCAATAACACTCAATAAACCCGACACCATCCAAGACAAAGAAGCTGACTGGCACCTTCAACTTCAAAATTTACTCCTTCCACCATTAATGTATACCATCTAGAAGATGAACAGCATGAACTCCCCAAGGGCTTTCAAGAGTTCTTTCCAAACCTTTAGCCTCTCTATTATCTTGGAGGGCAAGGGCAACAGTTACATGGGAACATCAGCACTTGCAAGTTCCCTCCAAGCCACACGCCATCCTGACTTGGAAATATATCACAATTTCTTCCCTTTCCCAACAGCACTATGCCTACATGGCTGTGATAAGGATATCTTCTGGGTAAGTTTGCTCACTGAGCTGGAAGGTTCGTTTTCAGACGTTTCATCACCATACTAGGTAACATTATCAGTGAGCCTCCAGTGAATTACTAATGTTATGACCCACTTTCTATTTATGTGTTTAGGTTTCCTTGGTTTGGTGATGTCATTTCCTGTGGTGACATCACTTCACATGATGGTGTCATTTCCAGTTATTTTTCTCAGAAGGTGGTAAATGGATGTCTTTCAGACTAACATAGTTTGGGATTATGGCTTGCATGGGCTGGTTGGACCGAAGGGTCTGTTTTCGTGCTGAATGACTCTATGACTCTATAAGTTAACTTAGTCCTACCTTTTGGAAGGCAGTTAAGGATAGGCAATAATGCTGATTTTGCCAATGATGTTCACATTCCAAATGTTGATTTTTTTTTAAAAGTTCTACACTGGAAAGGGTATTTATCAACCAGGGAGCTATAGGAGTGTGGTAGATTTCCTTTCATTTCTTTTGTTGAAGGTTAATCAGTGCGTCCTGCAGATTAGGTGAATTCAGACAGCCTTCCCTTTCTCGGAGAATGATTCAGTGGCAAGGATACTTTCCACCATCTGCTTGACTGCGATTTGCTGCAAATGTAGGAAGGACTGCCCAAAGAGGCCAGTGAGTTTGGGGTTCGAGTTGAGATGAACAACAATCAACCTCAGCCACACAGTCTGAAGGAAGGAGTGAGTTTTGGCCGGCTGAGGGTCAAGAGCTTGATCGTCTGGAATAGCTTTGCTTGAATCTCTTTTCTCCTGCTCTAACTTGGTTGAGATTCCCGCATTGTAGATTTTTACTCCCAGGCAGGAAGATGGTCTAATGAGCAGACAGCTCATTGGGACTGGGAGAGAGTGGACACTGCTGGGATGTCAGCACCAATCATTTGCTTGGCTGTTAAAATGGGATATTCTTTATTTGGAAGAAAAGTTCTTGATGTGCATATCAAGCTTGGGCAGTGGAAATGGCAGACATGGAGATTCACCAGGGGTATCCTTCATATATTAACCCTAACCCTAACAGTTGAGGAGAAATTACTTTTCCCAAAGGGTTGTGAATCTGTGGAATTCACTACTGCAAAGTGCGGTGGACTCTGGGACAGTGAGGAAATTTAAGGAGGGGTTAGACAGATTGTTAACTGGTAATGGGTTGAAGGGATACAGAGAGAAGGCAGGAAAATGCCTGAAATGTCGATTCTCCTGCTCCTCAGATGCTGCCTGACCTGCTGTGCTTTTCCAACACCATACTCTCAACTCTGATCTCCAGCATCTGCCGTCCTCACTTTCTCCTCTGTGAAGAGCATATCATCCATGGTCGAATGGTGGAGCAGGCTCGAAGGGCCGAATGGCCTAATTCTGCTCCTATATCTTATGAACGTATGAATTTATAAGAGCATTTTGACACCCTGGTCCTACAGGGTGCATTCTTTAAGCCTACCACACTGGTCCATTTCCATCCCTAGATTCAGAATTTTAAACAAAAAAAAATCAGAAATTGCTGGCAGAATTCAGTAGGTCTGGCTGCATCTGTGGAGAGAAAGCAGAGTTAACTTCAGGTCCAGTGACTCCCCCAGATGTCACCAGACCTTCTGAGTCTTTCCAGCAATTTCTGATTTTGTGTCTGATTTCCAGCATCTGCACTTCTTTGCATTTGAGCAGATTTTTAATTTAAATCCATTCAGGAGATGTGGGTGTTGACCAATATTTCTTGCCCATCCGTTATTGTCACTGCCTTTGAATATATTCAAGAAAGAGATGAATAACTTTCAAATTAAAGCTGTGAGGATGTCTGGGGCAAAAGCAGGAATAAAGCAATGAGATAAATGGTCAACTTTGGTCATACTGAATGGGAGAGCAAGATTAAAGGGCTGAATGGCCTTCTACCTGCTCTATATTCTCTGTTCCTAATTGTGTTGGAGAGTCTGCAGTAGCATTTGGCATCATAGAATCCCTACAGCATAGCAGCAGGCTGTTCAGCCCATTGAGTCCAAACTGACCCTCTGAAGAACATCCCACCCAGACAGACCCCCCTACCCCACCCTGTAACCCTGCAACCCTGCACTTCCCACAGCTAATCCAACTAGCCTGCCCACTACTGGGCAATTTAGCACAGCCCAACCACCTAACCTGCACATCTTTGTGACTGTGGGAGGAAACCCACACAGACATAAGGAGAATGCGCAAACTCCACCCAGATCGTCAACCGAGGAGGGAATTGAATCTTGTCTCTGGCACTGTGAGGCTGCAGTGCTAACTACTGAACCAGTGTGCCAACAGCGATTCCCTGCAGCTTTTGTCAAGGTGAGGAAGCCACCGGTAAAATTAGCAATTGCATCCCAGTGACATGAGAATATGGTCCAATGTGCAGAATTAAGCAGGACTCTGCTTGTCTCCAGCATCTCCCCTTGCTGCCTGAGCTTGGATAGTCACAGATATTTAGCCACCATTCCAGTTTTGCTCCCTTAGGTGGAGGAGGCAAGCTAACATCACCTCCATAGCCCCTAGTTTGTGTTGATCATTGCACCTTATTGACCTGCCACCGAGGTGGCAGTGTCAGATACAGGAATGGAAACAGCTCATTAAGGCACTTACCTCCCAACCAAAGCACCTTAACAACACATTCTGAGGATGGGCCTCTCGACCTGAAACGTTAACTCGGATTTCTCTCCACTGCCAGACCTGCAGAGTTTTTCCAGCAATTTCTGGTTTACAGCATCCACAATTCCGTCAGTTTTTATCAAGGTCCCTTGAGTTCACATTCCACCCATTCTGTCAACTAAAGCTCATCTTTTGCTTCCCCTCAGTCCAACTTGGAACAGGAGGAAGATGAGCAATATTTCACGTACAAAAAAGTCTTGGAAGAAAATATAAACCTCTTTTAAGAAGGTAAAGACTCACATTTATGCAACACTTTCCATGGCAACAGCACATCTTGAAGAGCTTTACAGCCAATGAAGTCCTTTTGAATGTAATTCTTTTATATACATGGACATGGGCATCATTGGCCAGAACAGCATTTATTGTCCATCCCTAGTTGCCCCTTGAGAAGATGGTGGTGAGCTGCCTTCTTGAACCACTGCAGTCCATTTAGTGTAGGAACATCTGGGATTTTGACCCAGTGTCACTGAAAGAATGGCAATATTTTTCCAAATCAGTTGGTGAGTGTCTTGAAGGAAATCTTGCAGGGGCTGATGTTTTGTCACTGTTTCGGAAACGTGATAGTCAATCTTTGCACATCAAGCTCTCACATATAGCCACGTGATAATGACTGGATCATTTGTTTTTCTTTCCTTTGCATGACAATGTTTGAGAGCTAAATATTGCCCATGACACCAGGGAGAAAGCCTCTGCTCCTTTTTAAAATAATGCTTGAAATCTTTTAAATTTGCCTGAGCTCATTCGATTGCATTTGATTCAGGAATGTTCTAGTGCATTCGAGCAAATTATTCCTCCTAATTCATCTCCTTATTCTAATTATTCCCATTTTAACATGAACAATGCCTTCATAAATACTGTGACTCTCTCGCCCAAGTCACCCACAGTTTTTAGTTGCCTCATTGTAAAATGCACAAAACTATTCCAAAAGTCATCAAACCATCCCGCAGGGTTGCTGTCAGTGATTTCTGACGTGCATATGCAGCCATTGAGTATGATAGATTAAATTGTCCCGATCTGACACAATTATTTTTACCTTTGAAATCTATCACAGGAAATGCCATTCCCTCTCTAAACACTAACCACCATCAACCAACCAACCACCACCACCACACCCCCGCCCCCCACCCCCCACACCCCCACCTTCCCCAACTGCACATACACCACGTGGCAGAGTGCTGTGCATCAAGAGCTAATAATTGAGAAAAGATGTGAGATGATACCACCAGAACAGATGAGTCACACACTGTCCTTATAATATTTTATATGAGGCTTCTCAATCATTTCAACTTAATTTATTAAGGCCTGCCACTTGCACTCGCCAGGATTTTGATGTGCTGCAGTTGATGGAAACAAACTATTTTGTGACATAAAATCTATCTTGGCTGTGATGATTTCTTAATTGCAACCTCCTTTTATCCCTTTGCATTACTATATTTGTCAGGATCAGTAACATTGTCTATTCAACATCTACATATTCATGTCAAACCAGGTGGTCTCAAGTTAGAAGGTCAAGCTAAAGAACTATCACCTGATGAAGGAGCATCGCTCCGAAAGCTAGTGCTTCCAATTAAACCTGTTGGACTATAACCTGGTGTTGTGTGATTTTTAAGCTAAAGAACAGTTAAGTTGTCTGATAACAATTGGCACTTTCAGTAGATCAAATTTCTCCTGTGACTTCTCGCTTACTTCTGACCACATGATTTCATTCCATGATGACAGCATTCCCAATATTTCATCTTCTCTCATAATCTCCATATGTTGCCTTCTTAAGGTGGTACAACTCAGGTTAGAGTTGAATAACAAGGCACTCTTGTATAATGTAAGAACAGAAAAAAGAAGCAAAATGAGACCACATGCCTTCTTGAGCCTGATTCATACCTGATGTTCTACCTCAAATACCCTATCACCCACCTCTCTTCCATATCCCTTGATTTCCTGAGAGATTGTCTGTATGAGCCACAAATACACTCCAAAAATAGAACATTCATAACCTTCTGAAATAACCAATTCTAAAAAGTCACAATTCTTAGAGTGAAGAAATTTCTCCTCACCCCAATATTAAATGATTGACTTCTTATCATAAGGCAATGTCTCCATGTTTTAGAATCTAGAAGGAGGCAGAGACACCGTGTCAGTATCTTACCCTGTCCAGCCCCTTCAGAATCATATATATTTTAATGTGGTGATCTCATCTCATTCTTCTGAAGACCAAAGATTTGGGGCTCATTGTCTGTTCCAAGGGAAGATAACCATGCCTGAAAATAGACCAGCAAATGGGATCACTGTTCGGTAACAGCAGCAGTGGGTTGGGTGTTTTACGGGAGAGTTTGTTGGACCTAGTCAGAAGATCATTCCTTCTCTTAGCTCACAAGGTGCGCTATAAAGGCACTTATGTGGTGGATTCAATGCTTCTCACCGTGATTATGTTATTTTTTTCATTATAATTGATTCCCAGGATGTGGGTGACATTGGCTAGTCAGCATTCACTGCCCATCCTGAATTGCCCAAGTGGCAACTGTCTGTGCTTATAAATAGAGTAAATGTTAAAATGAAGGCTTGAAGCCTCATTATAGTGTCCGAATGATCAACCTAGTTTCTGCGAGTGGATTAATTGTCCATTCTTTGTCCTCTTTCTGGTAAAACTGAAAGTGTACAGCTTCAGTTCCTGTTCCTCTGATGTCTACATTTTGACATCTGGCATGACCCTGGCTCACTCATTTTTTTGGTGGGGGGGGGGCGTCAGATTAAATGCAATATTTCGAGTCGAGTAACAGTTCTCAAATACTTTAATCTTGTGTCACACTTCCATTAAATCATTTGACTATATGGCTGTCTGGCCCACTCCCCATGCCTTTCCCTCCTGAAATCTATAACATATTACAGTGTTCAAAACAAGCTGCCAGTTTTCATTTCTAGACAGTGAGGTGGTGGGCTGTGCTGCTGGAAGTGGCATGTTGGCTCAGTGGTTAGTACTATTACCTCACAGCATCAGGGACCTAGGTTCAATCTCACTCTCAGGTGACTGTCCCTGTGGAGTTTGCACATTCTCTCTGAGTCTGTGCGAGTTTCCTCCGAGTGTTCTAGTTTCCTCCCACAGTCCAAAGATGTGCAGG
This sequence comes from Hemiscyllium ocellatum, assembly GCF_020745735.1. Lineage (NCBI taxonomy): Eukaryota > Metazoa > Chordata > Chondrichthyes > Orectolobiformes > Hemiscylliidae > Hemiscyllium > Hemiscyllium ocellatum. The sequence continues at coordinate 11,586,919 of NC_083424.1, forward strand.
CTAGCTGCATTGGCCATGCTGAGTTGCCCTGTAATGCCCAGGGATGGGCAAGATAGGTGCATTAACTATGAGAAATGCCGGGTGATAAGATAAGGAGGTGAGATGCTTTTTGGAGGATCAGTGTGAATGTGATGGGCTGAAGGGCCTGCTTCCACAGGGATTTTATAAAAGAACGTTGTATCTGAACCCAATACACTTCCCAACCAACACACAGATTTATGTACTTGCCAACCTAAGACAATGTGCTAGGAAAGCTGCATCCATTGTCTTTTTTTCTTTTGTGAAACAAGCTATCCTCTCTATTGTAAAGATCATTGAAACCTGAACCTAATGAATTTCTTTGGCTCTGTTTTTGAGCTGCATGGTGGCTCAGCGATCAGCAGTGCTGCCTCACAGTACCAGGGACCCGACTTCGGTTCCAGTCTTGGGCCACTGTCTACGTGGAGTTTGCACATTCTCCCCGTGTCTGTGTGGGTTTCCTCCCACAATCGAAAAATGTGCAGGTTAGGGTGAATTGGCCATGCTAAATTGCCCAGGGATGTGTAGGTTAGGCACCTCAGTCAGGAGTAAATACAGGATGATAGGGTAGGGGAATGGGTCTGGCTGGGCTGTTGTGGACTTTTGGGCTGAAGGGTCAGTTTCCACACTGTAGAGATTCAATAAATTACCTTTTTTTCTGTTCAAATGGCCCAGCATAGTATCCAACACTGTCTATTTGTGTATAATCTAACATTGTGGGCAGGAATTCGAGCAGAAACACCCGAGTCATCTATTTAAAGTTCAGCTTTACCCCCGAGAAGCACCGCTGTGTCAGCATGGACAATTTCACTTGATCTTAACGTACTCAAGGAACACTGAAGTACATCCAACATGACAGCCAGGAGCTTCCACAGAAAGACTGGAGGTAATCAATGAGCTAATAACACTGGGTGGCAGAAGGCAAGGCAAATGAACTTCATCTAACCTCAGACCTTCCATATTTCATTTGATTTTCTAAAATACGATTTACAGAATACTAGTACGTGATAACATATATTTTTGTGTGTTTTTAAAAAATCAAAAACTAAAGCTGGAAAAGATGGAACATCTTCCCATTCCTTAGAATATAAAATTTGGTCAATATTAATGCATGGGAAAAGCACATTACAGCCAACAAATCTGCCCATTTTTTGTTTCAAACAATCGATTCTAAATGATTGCCTTTTCATCATATCCTTCAATCCCTATTCTTTCCAAAAAATGCATCCAATTACCTCTGCATCCACTTATTGCATCCACTTATTCTGTTCATTGTAATAACTTTCCTGCTAACTAGTTCTGCAATTGTGTTATCCTTTGGGTAAAGCGGATTTGAGCAAATTCCCTTTTTTTTCATTTTTATTGTCTATCCCTCAGGATTTGAACGCTGCATTAAAGTGAAAAATCTGCCTGTTCCAATCACGGTGAAATTCTTTAATGGAGCTGATAGCTTCTGTGTAAGCCAAAATGAATGTGTAAATTCCTCTATTGATGAAACTGAAAAGGTAGTATTTGATTTTTACTTGTCCTGTACCAGGACATTCAAGTTCGGTCGAGATTCAATGTCCTGTATTCAACATTGCCTTTTCCAATATTGGGAATAAATTTTGATTTAACTCCCGTTTCTCTCAAAACCCTAGGCCACTAGTACCTCCAGATATATCAATATATGTCGTGGATCCTCATAAGTGTTCACATACAAATGAAGTAAGTCAGTGCCCACCAGAGTGCAATACTGTGATTTTTTTTTGTCAAATCCCACCAGATGAGCTCCAGCAGATTTTGAGCTCTCCCTCTTAATAGCGTTGTAATAAAGAGTGCAATGGCAAAATGCCTCCAGCCACTCCAAGCTGCAATGCTATCAGAGGTGCATTTGGATTTGTGTAATGACGCTGCAGTGTGGTTTACTTTTGTCATTCTCAGACGTCAGGATTTGGAAGTGACTTTCATCACAGGTTGGTGCATGAAGTGCGATTTGGACTAATATATGGCCAACGTTTACAAATTAATGCAAAAAGGCAATCTTGAGAATTATTTCAGTCATTATAGGGAGAATGTACGTGTACAAAAGGAGCTGTTTTCCACAAAGAACCATCAGCATCTCTCTCCATTCAAGAAAACCAAGTTGGTTACGTATAGCTCAATGGTAACCACTGCTCTAGCATGGGGTAAAGTGAGGAGGCAGGCCCATTGCAGCAGGTACAGGGAATAAACCTACACTGCTGGCCTGATTGTGCACCACAACCTCATCATCCAAGTTAACCAACTGATCTCCAGGTAGCTAAATAGGGCGGTGTGGTGGCAGTGTGGTCTCATAGCACCAGGAACCCAGGTTCGATTCCAGCCTCAGGTGACTGTCTGTATGGAGTTTACACATTCTCCCTGTGTCTGTATGAGCTTCCTTCAGGTGCTCTGGTTTCCTCCCGCTGTCCAAAGATGTGTGATTTATTGGCTGTGCTAAAATTGCCCGGGAAATGCAGGCGAGATGGATTTGCTAAAGTAAATGCAGGGATGGGGTGGGATGCTCTTTGGAGGGGAGGTGTGGACTCAGTGGGCTGAATAGCCTGCTTCCACACAGTAGGGATTCTATGATTCTTCTTATATGATAAAATAAATCATGGCACTGCAGTTGCTGGAAATCTGAAACAAAAATACAAATTGCTGGGAATACTTAGTAGGTCTAGCAGCATGTGTGGAGACAAGACAGAGCTAATGCTTCACATTTAGTGACCCATCTTCAGAACAGGGTAATATCTATTAACATCAGTAAAGAAGCACTAGGAGTAAGTCATACAGTCCATTGAGCCTACTCAGCTATTCAATATGAACCTCTGTATCAACCCCACCTTCCTGCCCTTTCTCCATACTACTCTATGAACTTTATGCACAAGATTGTATCAGTGATGGCCCTGAATGATATTTGAATTCTCCACTTTGTTCAAGCCCAACAAGGAAAGGTTTCTCTCGAGAGGATAATGTAACTCGTGCCTGTAATTATACAGCAACTTAGGGAAGGCCAAGTGAATGTGGGAGAAAGTGAATGGAAGAGCGAGACATTGAGCCCTGGAAAAAATGGATTTTTCAAAACTGAAATTGGCCTCTCTTATTTTGAGGGAGTTCATTCCGCTGTGAGATTCTAATCCTTGCCTCTCCTTTTCTCTGAAATCCCACTTTTATTCTCTGCTTTCATAAACCATACCAAAATCCAGCCTATTACTCTGCAGTAAATTGACCATTCTGTTGGCTTTGCTGATACTGCGCCATCAACTATTCCAAAGTATTTTCCTTAATTGACAGTGCTAAAATGAAGCACAACCATCAGAAGCATAGAGCAATGAGAAATCAACAGCATGCAACTAATTATAAAGACATTGCTATGAACATGCATTAACGTAACACCTTACACAATTTCAGGGTATCCACGTGTGGTCGACAGCTAATTTTCCCCAACAGCAAGATCCCACAACAATTTGAAATTAATTCCAGATGATAGAACCCCTATAGTGTGGAAGCAGGTCATTTGGTCCATTGAGCCCACACTGACCTTCCAAAGGGCATCCCACCCAGGTTCATCGCCCTACCCTGTCCCTGTAACCCTGCATCTCCCTATGGCTAATTCACCTAGCCTACACATCTCTCGACTCTATGGGAAATTTAGAATAGAAAAATCTACTTAGCTTGCATATCTTTGGATTGTAGGATAAAGCACACACAATCACAGGGAGTACATGTAAGCTCCATGGAGACAGTCATACAAGGTTGGAATTGAACCCAGGTCTCTAGCATTATAAGGCAGCAGTGCTAACCACTGAGCCACAATGCCACCTATGATGCTACTAGTGGGATAAATATAGGCCAAGGTAGTGGCAGAACACCCTTGCTCATCTTCAGATTGGTCACCTGGGATCTAAGAGAGGATATAGGACAATGCAATATTTAGCTCATCCAAAATATTAGCACAAAGCTTCCCTTCATTTGTTAATGATTAGCAATTTAATTGAGGGACATCCCATGATTCCTGATCCAGGGAATGAATTGCATCAAATAAGTATCGTGTGAGATCTCTTGGAAGAATTAAGCTGTTGCAACTTCTTGAGGTATGGTTGAGGTGTCTCCACATCACATGGAACTAATACGATAGTAAGAGCTATCTTAAGTTGGGGTATGGGGGGGTGGGAGGGTGGGTAAAAGTGCTTGATGATATTGCCAAGGGCACAAAGTAGAAAAAAATATTTAATTTCCCAGCACTGACATCCTTCACTTTGAAGGGCATGACATATACCTGTGTATAAAAAATAAAATCGTCCCTTATAATTGGAACATATTTTTTATTTATACTGTTTGACTGACACAGGAGCAATTCCCTTAAGCTTTGTTATTGAGTTGGCCAGGAATGTTTGAAGCTAAGTTGAATTATGTTGGCTTTTGCCATTTCTTCGACTTGTGTTCAGCTTCACATTCATTTATCAAGAACATCTGAGGTCTTTTTTTTCCATCACCTGTGATGCCTTTATTTCTTCAATGCTTGATAACCTTTGCCCTTATATTAAATGCAATATTTGAGGAATCATGATTGAGCAGTCTATTTGTAGTGAGTCCCATCTTGTGACCTTTCTTTCTGTTGGCCAAGAGCACATCACCTGACAGACACAATGAATCACAGGGCATAAAAATAATGTGAGATTAGGTGGCTTGCCTGATTCATTTCTCCTCAGGTATTGGTTTACCCTCTCTATTTTTGCATCCCCAAGGAGTTGGCAGACTATCTCTTAACCACGTTTGCTCTTTACAGTTCTCATTATGTTTCAGAAATCCCTTGTCTTTTATAACCTGCCAAGATTTTAAATGCAATCAAGTAAATGTAAAATCTAATCAAGCTACATTGCTAACCTTTGCTACGTTTTACCCCACAAAACTGTTGTGGTCAGGACAACAGAGGTGAGGAGAAAGGTTTATGGTGAAACACAAAAGGATTATGAAACTACTGGACTCATTGTACACTTGCAAACATCTCAGCCTGAAGATAAAATAAATAACATTATGTAAATGCTTGCATGTAAGTTTGCTGAATTTAAAACAAAACCAGGAATTGCTGGAAAAGCTCAGCAGGTCTGGCAGCGTCTATGGAGAGAAATCAGAGTTAACGTTTCAGGCTGAGTGACCATCCCTCAGAAATCACTCCATCAGTTCTGAGTAAGGGTCACTGGATCCGAAACGTTAACTCTGATTTCTGACTGCAGATGCTATCAGACCTGCTGAGCTTTTCCATTAATTTCTGCTTGTGTTTTTGATTTCCAGCATCCATAGTTCTTTTGGTTTTTACTGAATCAAATGTGTTCTTAAGTGAACATAGATACTGTGAGCCCATTTCCAATTGCCACGCAGTCTAGAAGTGGGGTCATGAGTTCAAACTTCGAATGGTAAAAGGCTATGGCCACATTAGTTAGATTACATGCCAAAAATGTACAATGTACTGCCCAGAGCAGACAGATTTCGTGAAAACATTCAGGGGAGATTTGAAGGAATGGGTGATTGGAGCTAGCGGATCAGCAAGATGGGCAGCAGAGGCATTCCTAAGTCCAATTTTTTACATTCTTATGTGTAGTATAAACTATTGAGGGGTGAGAACTTGACAAGCATGTACAAGTGTTATAAGTTGCAACTTAAAATGAACTACAGCCCTGTGATGCACATGAGACTTACAATGTGGAAATAAAATGGGAAATAAGTAGGCACAGAGTTCACTCCTGATCTGCAATGAATTGACATTTATTGCAAACTATATAAGAGAACACAAGCTTACTTTTTCAGAATTGTTTAAAACAAATGGGTCTTGATTCTGAGAATCAGTGAAACTGAAATAAAAACAGAAATTGCTGGAGAAGCTCAGCAAGTCTGGCAGCATCACTAGAGAAAACAGAGAGTTAACGTTTCAAGGCTAGTCTTTCAGGACTGATTAATTAATCATCATAGAATCCCTACAGTATGGAAGCAAGCCATGCTGAATATCAAGTGCACATTGATGCTCCGAAGAGCATCCCACCCAGAACCACCCTCATAAACCTGCATTTCCCATGGCTAATCCACCGGAACCACACATTCCTGAACACTATGGGGCAATTTAGCATGGTCAACTCACCTAACTTGCATATCTTTGGATTGTGGGAGGAAACCCATGCAGACACGGGGAAAATTTGCAAACGCCACACAGACAGTCGCTGGACGTTGGAATCAAGCTCAGGTCTCTGCGGCAGTGCTAGTCACTGAGACACCATGTCATGGTGAAAAAAAGTTGAGATAAATATTCCAAGGGATATATTTCCCAACACTATTCTACCCAGTATTAGACTAAAGAAATTCATTTGTTATTTAAGGTACATTTTGGATGTTTTTCTTGTCAGATAGCGACGGTTTCTATTATACATGTGCTGTGATATCTCAGGCATGATTTGAGAAGTCTCTGTGAGTTTTCCGTTCCAGTGTCTCACTGACTGGCTGTTCAAACAGAGCTTATCTGCAGACAGCAACTGCAACTCTGAACCTTGAATAAAATATTATCTCTCACTAAATCTATTATTAAACTATTTCAGTTTCTGTGGCTGAGATAAACTTCAGAGACGTTCACTTTGCAAACTTACATTTCTTATTTTCTTTCTTTTGCCTGGGGATTTGTCCATTGCCAAGCCAAAATAGAAACATAGAGCATCTGAGGAAAATGGTGGGGGCTGAACAGACACAAGAAAAATAGCATCAGGCAGACTTGACTTGCAAATTCATCTTCTTTTCTTGTAGAATCCTAAAATGATATAAGAGACCACTTAGCCCATCCCCTGTATCTGTTATTTGAAACAGCCATGCAATGATGTCCTTATTTCATGTACTTTGCCCATTCTTATGGAAGTTATAGTCATCAAGTCAGAAAGATGTTCAGCATGGAAACAAATCCTTCGATCCAACTCGGCCATGCCAAGCAGATATCCTATGTTCAACAGTGGCTCGGTGGCTAGCACTGCTGCCTCACAGTACCAGGGTTTCAGGTTCAATTCTAGCCTTGGGCGACTGTGTTGAGTTTGCATATTCTCCCTGTGTCTGCATGGGTTTCCTCCCACAGTGCAAAGATGTGCAGGGCAGGTGAATTGGCTGTGCTAAATTACCCACAGTGTTAGGTGCATTAGTCAGAGGGAAATGGGTCTGGGTGGGTTACCCTTCGGAGGATCGGTATGGACTTGTTGGGCCGAAGGACCTGTTTCCACACTGTAGGGAATCTAATCTATTCCCATTTGCTAGCACATGGTTCATATCCCTCTCAAGCCTTCCTATTCAGATGTCTTTTATATGTTATAATTGTACCAGCCTCTACCACTTCCTCGGGTAGCTCATTCCATACACGCACTACCTGTTGCCACTTCGATCCCTTTTAAATCTATGTCCTCTAAGTTTGACTCCCCTACCCTCGGGAAAATACCTTGGTTATCCGTCCTATCCATGCCTTTCATGATTTTATAAACCTATAAAAGGTCATTCCTCAGCCTCTGATATTCCAGGGAAAATAGCCCCAGCCTATTCAACCTATCTCTATAGCTCAAACAGTCCAACCCCGGCAACATCAATCTTTTCTGAATGCTTTCAAGTTTCACAATGTGCTTTCTTGAGCAGGGAGACCAGAATTGAACACAATATTCCAAAAATGGCCTAACCAATTGAAGTATTTATCCACTTTCTGTTTAAAAGTTGGCATTAACTTTGATACCACCACCTCTTAGCCTGCATTCCTGGTCATAGTTATACATGTGAATACTATCAGATTAACTCCATGTCACACACCTTCTTGACTTAGAATGATGTCGCCTTTCCTCATTCTTGTTGAATCAAGATCTTGGCTCTCCCTTCTAAACAGCATTGTGGGTCTACCTCCTTTCCCCCATGGAGTGCAGTGGCTCAGATTGGGGCTAGCCACCATCTTCTCCAGTGGACTTAGGGTCACTTAGTAAGTGTTGGCCTGACCTGTCCATATTCCTTAAATAAAACCCCTCTTTCTTTGTCACCACTGGTTCTCTTGCCAATTACTTGTGTGCGCTCTGGTTCCTACCTTTACTCCCACTTGAAACAAGTTCTCCTGATTTATTCCTATCATGATTCTTCAATAACCTTAAACACCTCCATCACATTCCCCTTAACTCCCTACGCTCTCCTACCATCCACTCTACGAGATGTCCAGTCCCTCCTCATCAACAACTTCCATGATAAAATGCCATTCGCACTCAATATATCAAGAAGTAATTTGAAGAGGGATGAGAGGGAAGAAGAGAAAATAAAGCTAATAAAAGGAATAAAAGAACAGATGCTTACAATTAAAAATGCAAATGAATAAGGCACTTCAAGTGTCAATTGTCTTGGCAAAGTTGATGTATCAGTAGGGGGTGGAAGATGCACCCTGCATTGTAACAGCTTACAGAGCTTTTAATATTTCTGAGGAATTATAAATAAAAAAACACAGTCAAAAAAAAGTGTAAACATGCAGCCTTATAATAACATATATCAAGTCGAAAGGGAGGAAATATCGGAACAAAATGGGAAGGTATTGAGTTGAAAGCTCATGTTAGAATCATAGAGTCCCTAGAGTGTGGAAACTGGCCATTTGGCCCAACCAGTCCACGCCGAGCCCTCCGAACAGAATCCCAATCAAACTCACTCCCCTATCCCATTACTCTACATTTCCTCTGACTAATGTACCTAACCCATTCATCCCTAAACACTATGGGCAATTTAACACAGCCAATTCACCCTAACTTATAAATCTTTGGACAGTGAGAGGAAACTCACACAGACACAGAGAGAATGTGCAAACTCCACACAGTCAGTCACTCAAAGATGGAATTGAACTCAGGGCTCTGGTGCTGTGAGGTAGCAGTCTTAACCACTGAGCCACTGTACCACCCTCAGTTAGATCTCCTGGATTTGAAGCCAGCATGGTTGACTGGAATCAATGATACCCCTGGTTCTCTCTGTAATGACATCCAAAGTGAATGAGGCACTTCAAGTGTCAATTGTCTTGGCATAGTTGATGTATCTGTAGGGGGTGGGAAGATGCACCCTGCATTCAGCCCTTGATCTGCACCCACTGACCCTAACCCACACTTCCCCCTCCCTCATGTGAAAGTAACAGAATGGTGCATGATGAAGCTTAGGTCAGGCCACTCGTGTGTTTCAGGAATAATTTATTAATTTTCTTGTCTCCAGCATTGCAGTCATCAGCGGAAACACTCAATCAGTTCTGAGGAAGGGTCACTCAACCTGCAATGTTAACTCTGATTTCTCTGCACAGATGCTGCCAGATCTGCTGAGCTTTTCCAGCAATTTCTGTTTATATTTGTGAGCAGAAATACTAACATGGTTCCTGGATGAAAATATTTGTTCCCAGTTTGGTTGATGATTTTGTGGTAATATCACAAAGTTAGTAATCCAGAGGCCCAGGTTAATGCTCTGGGGTGGTGGGGTTGGGGTGTCAGTGTTTAAATACCAGCATAGCAGACAGCTGAACTTGAGGTCAGTTAGTCAATTTAGTTGCAGAAGTGGTGACTGTGACAGCTATCATTGATTGTTGCAATTTCTAATGAAGAAGAGAATCTCAGTGAGTTGTGAGTCATCACAAGTTCCTCAACTAAATGGCAGCTCATTGTTAAACTCCTTGTGAGTTTCACATGGTCACCTCAACACAACCTCTCTAACCCAGAAAAGAAACAACTGAAGTGACGGAATCTGATTCATTATTCTGAGGAGCATGTTAAAGCAATACTTTTAAAACACTTTATCTTACTTTTCCTGTCTCTGTTATCTACGTCTATTATAAATCTCACATTTATTTCCCTCTCTATTCCTTTTAGTGTCGCTGATTTGATTTAAATGCATTATGGTACTTTCTCCCCCCATCCTCTGTTTATGAACGTATGAGTTATAAGCAGGAGCAGGCCATTTGGCTTCTAGATGCACTCTGCCACTAGATAAGATTGTGTCTGATGTGATTGTGATTTTGACTGCAACTTCCAGTTTACTGAGGATGCCCTTTGACTCTCTTATCAGTCAAGAATCTACCTAACACAGCCTTAAACATATTCAATGATGTTCAATCACCTCCCTCTCCCCGTCACCTCCACACCCCCCACTTTCTGAGAAAGAGAATTTCAAAGACTGATGATATTTTAAAGAAAAATAATCTCCTCATCTTCTTCCACCCCGTTATCAGTCTTTGGAATGGAGCTCTCAAATATTAATGTTGATCTCTCTCTCTCTCTCTGCACCTTCTCTGTGGCTATAATACTGTATTATGATTGTTCTGCTACCCTGAAGCATTTGTATGGTATGATCTGCCTGTAGAACTCACAAAACACATTTTTCACTGTATCTTGGTAGATGTGACAACAACAAATCAAATCAAATCTCAAATGGGAGACTCCACATTGTTAAAATGTGTCCCCTCGTTCTAGTCTTTCATTATAGGGGAAACATCCACCTGGCATCCATCCTGTCAACTCCTCTCTGGACTTCCTAAGTCTCACCAAGGTCATCTCTCATTTTACAAAACTCCAAAAGGTACAGGCCCAGCCTGTTCAACCTTTGCTCCTACTATAATTCCTTCTTCCCAGCCTCTTTCCCAATCCTTCAGTACAGAGATAATGGTTCACATTCTGATCCCAGATATGTCATGGCCTTCACTGTATCCCTTACTGCTTGGCTGTGCCACCACGTTATAAGGCAAAGGTCGTTTGACGTTAAAGAATGAGGGCAAAAAAGTCTACTTAAGATGCCACATTGTGAGATGCCCCATTCCAACAACACCTGGGGCCATCATTTCACTTCCCATGTCTCACAGGGGACGGCACAAAATAAAAGACAAAAAAATTTTCTAATCTACGTCTGCTAATTTATTTTATGAGTATGTATAATTCCCCAGTTATTTGCCTTTACTCACCCGGTTTCTGTAAATGTTCCACACTGCTCTCCAGGGACTATAGAACACCAACTAATATTTAAGAAATAACTCTGCTTCAGGCACCAATGATACTTTTGTTGACCCTGAATACAAACCAACCGTGATCATTTGCCGTTGAACCAGACTGAACGCACAAAGAGAGGGTCACAAGTGCCTCTTTTCAGATGAAATACCAGATTAGCAGGATCAAGCAGCACTAGCTCTTGACCTCCATTCTGCCCCCAACTCTGTTGTCCCACAACCGGCCGCCATTCCACCACACCAACATCTTTCATTGCATCTCACCTCTACCTGACACTACGACTTCAGGTTCATATAAGTGCAGGGCAGGTAAAAAAACTAAGAGGCCAACTTAAACGAGGAACATACACAACGTTTTTTAATACAATCTAGTGAAGGGAGCTCCAATTGATGTAGCTCTTAATGGAATATTTTACTGCTTTCTGTTCCATTGATTTTGTTTTAATTGCAATAAATTAATTTCTTCTATTGAGTATTTTATGCACTGCCACTTTATAATATTGTTTGAAAGGAGTTTGGCCTTCCATGTATCAAGAAACCAAAGTCTGCCTGAAGTTTTATTACACTGTTACTTGTAGGCCAGTCCAGCTTTCTGTTCTTTCAGAAGTGTCGATGAGCTGGATTTCTGTCCAGCTTTGATTTCCCTGAGTTCCCTGTTCTTGCAACAACAATTTATGACAGGCAGGAATTTTCTGCTCCCTCATGAGAGAGAGTATCAGCACCGGATTTACGACAATGGCAATGTTTTGCTTGCTTGCAAATAAAAAAAGTCTTCGGAGCAGCAGGCGACTGTAATTGTTTCCTTTTCCTCATCAGAGGCAGTGGCTCGAGCGAGAATAAATCCTGCCTCAATCAGGGGTCAAACTGCTATTACGTTCGCGTGGGTTTTAATTGACTCCCTGCGCAGAGGCCACAGATGTTGATCGGGGAATCGGCCAAAGGAAGAAAAGAAAAAAATCATTCAAAATAATCACTTTCATGGGTTGGGGGCATTGCTTTGCCAGCAGTAACCCCAGCTGCAGTGTAGTGTAGAGAGGTGGCTTCACTTTATCATTAACAGGCACAGGCAGAAAGGATTCCGACAGCTTTTTTGTGTTTGCCAGTCTATGAACATGCACAGACCACCATTCAGTCCTTCAGGAATGGCACAGTGGCTTTATGGCTTGCACTGTTCTGTCACGATGCCAGGGACTCAGATTCAATTCCACCCTCGGGTGACTGTCTGTGTAGAGCTTGCAGAACCTCCTCAGGTCTACGCGGGATCCCTCCCAGTTCTCCAGTTTCCTTCCACAATCCAAAGGTGTGGGCGTTAGGTGGATTGGCCATGCTAGGTTACCCATAGTGTTCAGAGAAATGTAAACAAGGTGGATTAGGCATGGGAATTGAGGGAATAGTGTGGGAGACTGGGTTTGGCTGGGGTATCCTTCAGAGGGTCAGTGCAGACTCAGTGGATAGATCAGAGGGAATTTAAGTGTCAACCACATTGCTGTGGGTCTGGAATCACATGTAGGCTAGATCAGGTAAGGATGGCGGTCTCCTTCCTTAAAGGATGTTAGTGAACCAGGTGGGACTTTTTCCCCACAATTGGCAATGGGTTCCTGGACATCAATAGACTCTTAATTCTCTTTTTTAAAAAGTTAATCCACACCAGGAAAGGATGGTGATTTCCTTCCCTAAAGGGACATTAGTGAACCAGGTGGGGTTTTTCTCAATAATTGGTAATGGACTCGTGGTTATCATTCGACTCTCGATACCAAATTTTTATTGATTTTGGGTTTTGACATCTCCATGCCAAAATTGGAACTGAGGTTCTCAGACCATTGCCTGGGTCTCTGGATTAACAGTCCAGTGATAGTACCACTTTGCCAAAGCCTTCCCTTCTCTCCTGCTAGAGTGACTGATTTCCAAAATATCACGACATTGGCACTTGTTCAAGACATCTGTCTTCAGACACATTTATGGATAAAAACTGAAATCTAGCAGATTTTGGGGGTATTTTTAAATACCTCCTTATTTTTAAACACACCTCTCTAAGTTGAGTCCTAACCTCAGTTGTGTGTGTTCATTGTTAAGATCTACCCAGAGCTTGTCCCTCCTTCCTACCAGACAGCTTCATGTGTGGGGAATCTTGTATTGTTGTAATGGCCAGACCTCTTCCCTGAGCTGTATCAGGCTCCTCTAGCAGGACCCCTTCATCCTGACAAATCACCTTTGCAGAACTGTAGACCGTCCATTTCTCTAAAATATTATCAAATGCAATTGCACCTAAGGAAAACAAATGTATTTTACCCAGAGCTGGATGTAATATGAATGAACTAACACCAAAAAAAATTGAAACACCACCACACTATTGCACTGAACATTCTGCGCTATGGAATGTGAAAGACCATCATTTTAATTTGTGGAGGCAGGATTGAGGCTGGGATATTCTTATTCTAATCACTCTATGCTGCTAAAGGGGTTGAATTTGTTAAAGACCTTTAGGTACCTGAAATTGATATAAATTTCCCCTTTTAAAATTCATGAGGGATTCATGCCCACTTACGTTACAGTACAATGCTATTGTGAAGTCTCTCCCCACTTTCCTTTAGAGTACAACATTTCTGGTGAGTACTTTGCATGTGGAAATATCCTGGATGTGATGTTAACTTTAAACAGGTGAAAGTTATACTCGCCCTCAGAAAGCTGCATGAGAAATTTCAAGACTCATTCCCAAATTGGCATTGAAATATATATTTAAAATATTTAAATAGAGCTTCCATTCATGTAGATTCTTGTTAGATACCTCAGATGACCCAACAGATCCATTGAATGGGTTTGAAGTGAATTCATTATTGGTACATAGGTAAATCTGACAGTCAATTTGCTCACAGCTAGCTCCCTGAAACATCAATGAGATGGATAACCTGTATAATGATGTGGAGCAAGAAATATCCATTAACCAAGTACTGGAATAGTACCCTGAATGTGGAATCAGACCATTGGTAGGCATTTCATCCAGATGACAGTGCCTCCATTAAGGGAGGATTCTCTCAGAGCTGTTGACCTAGATTATAAATATAAGGCCTGACATAGGATTTGAAAACAAGACCTTTTAATTAAAGGTAAACATGCTGCCAAATCAGGCAATAGGCACTTAAATCTCATCACAGTTACATTTCAAAAGTAGAATTTGGAAATATAGGAAGGGGAAGAAGAAGAGAAATCTGTGTCCTACGGACTCCCACACAAGACAACATCTTCCTGTACCCTCACCTAAAATACTGGCCTTAAGATCATTTCTGTTCTATATAGACTCACCGAAACTGTCAGCTTCTGGGTTGGAATATCCGAAGAGGTTTCTGGAAAGAGGCACTACAGAAGGAATTATCTAAAAAAAATGCACACTCAGAAATGATCTGGTCAGTCAACAATTAGCAATCAATAACCAGCAGACGATAAAGACAAAGTTTTTGTTTGGATTAAGTTTTTTGTTCCTTTTCACATGCCATCCATTTTGTCTCTCTCTCCCGCTTTCTCTCTTTCTCTCTCTCTGTCTCTCTCTCTCTCTCTCGCTTTCTCTCTCGCCCTCCCTCCAAGCCCACCCCCACCCCACACTTGGATCATCTGACAACCAAGGTGAACTAAGGATTTAATTCCTGGGTAAATTTAAGCAGAATAGTGCTTGAAGCTGTATGGTCTATTTAATATTCATCAAGGTTCAGTGTTCCTATTCCTGTCAGGCAGTATTCAGTGTCAAGTTGAGCTTAGGCTTTGGGGTGGCACAGTGGTTAGCTCTGCAGCCTCACAGTGCTAGGGACCTGGGTTCAATTCCTGCCTCAGGCAACTGACTGTGTGGAGTTTGCACATTTTCCCTGTGTCTGCATGGGTTTCCTCCCATAATCCAAAGATGTGTAGGTTAAGTGAATTGGCCATGCTGAACTATCCATAGTATTCAGGGATGTGTAGATTAGGGGTAACTGTGGAGTATTTGGGGAGGGGAATGGGTTACTCCTTGGAGGGTCAGTATGGTCTTGTTGGACCAAAGGGCCTGTTTCCATGCTATAGGGATTCTAAAAACAAAAGTGCAGAGGGGGAAAAAAATACAAAGCTCTGTGGATGCTGGAAATCTGAAACAAAATTTTCCATTTGGGGAGTCAGCAGCCTTCAGGACTCAATATCGAGTTCAATTATTTTAGGGCCTGAGCACCTTCTCCCATGTTCCTACCCCATGCTCCACACATCAGGCCTTGTTATCACATGAGCTGCTATGACAACCAACCCATTGTCAATCACTAATGGACCCTAGCAGCAGCTATTGATTCTCCCAGGCTGATCCAACCCTTTGTCTGCTCAACTGTTGGGCTCCATCTCTACCTTTCATTTACTCTCATAGACACACCCCTCCCTTCCCTCAACCCATCTTCACCATATGTCATAATGCTTTCCCAGCTGCAATCAGTTCCAAAGAAGACCCAGGAAATTCAGCATGTCTATAAGGACCCTCACAACCTTTTATAGATGCATCCTAAAATGTGTTCTGTCCAGGTACGTAATGGCCTGGTACAGCAACTGCTCAACCTAGGACCATAAGAAACTACAGAAGATGGTGTGCACAGCCCAGGCCATTGCAGAAGCCCACCTCACATCCATGAACTCCATTTTCACTTCTCATTGCCGTGGAAAGACTGACAACATCATCAAAGAGGCAAAAGTGAGGACTGCAGATGCTGGGAATCAGAGTCTAGATTAGAGTGGTGCTGGAAATGTACAGCTGATCAGGCAGCATCCGAGGAGCAGGGAAATCAATATTTCGGGCAAAAGCCCTTCAGCCTTCAGGTTTTCCAGCACACTCTAATTTAGGCCCCAACATCATCAAAGACCCCTCCCACCCTGATAGTGCTCTGCTAAAGCCCTTTCACCAGGCAGGAGAAATAGAAGCTTAAAAGACACGCACCAACAGGTTCAAGAACTTCCCTGCTGTTATGGGCTGACGAATGGACTCTAACTTCAAATAATGTTGATTTTGTTAATGTTGACCTTGCCTCATGCACCTCCTGTGCAGTGTAACCTATATGCCTCACTCTCTCCAAGTTTTTTTCACCCTATGGTCTGTATATCCTTGCTAACTATGATCTGCCTGTAGTGCTCACAAACAAAGTTTTTCACTGTACTTCAGTACACGTGACAATAAATTAAATCGAGCAATCAAAGAAAGGTCACCGGACCCAAAACTGTGATCCTGCTTTCTGACTAACAACTGTTGCCAGACCTGATGAGTTTCTTCAGAAAAAAGGAAGCTTCCTCTATAGTGCGTAATTGAGAAAAAAGAAATCACTTCAGACTTGGTTCAATAAACAAAACTATCTTGCATTTCTATGAAGCATGGACAGCTCAAAGCAATTCAGTTATTTAAATACTTTTGAAGAAATATAGGAGACACAGCCTCAGAGGCAACAATAGGAAAATAACCTTATCCTTTCTTATTGTGGACTTGGGGATAAATATTGACCAGGACATGGTGGGGTTAACTCTTCAGGTTTTTTCCAAATAGTGCTGTGGGATCTTTTGCAGCCTCCTCGGTTAGCTGATGGGGGTCCTACCTCATTCCAGGGTAGAATCCTGAATATTGGAAGGTAAGGGGGCTGGCAGAGTGAATAATTAATTGATGTTGATGAGATACCAGTCACTGCAGGAAAGTCTGGTGATAAAAATCTTGCTAGACACAGCAGTGTGAATGCATCGAACAGAAAGGTATGAAATATATAGCTGACTGTGGAATATACTGGGGCCAGATGACTGTTTAACTCCTTGCTGTATAGCAATTGTCCACTGGAGGGTGCAGTAAACATTGTCAGACAGGTGTAACATTACCAGATCAATAACCAGGCAAGTTCTCACAGTGATACTGAATCAAACTTCATTTGGACACATGTCTTTTTCAATTTGCCCTTACATTTTCAGTGCAGTGACCGATGAGCTATTGCTCCCTGTTTCACACACACACAAAAAAAATTGATTTGGAACAGCTTTCAATGAGAAAACGAATTGAGATTCTCAGGAGCACTCCCACTGTGAATCCTTTCAAGTAAGATTAAAGGGGGGATCATTTTGATTAACCTGAACATATAGCGCAAGTTGAAATGGTTTCATTTCCACTCTGCTTTGCTTCAGAATCAAGTCAAATCTCATCTGTAAATTCTCCTAATACAAGTGTGAATTTTAATTATGCCATTGTTGTGGTTCTGTTCGCCGAGCTGGGAATTTGTGTTGCAGACGTTTCGTCCCCTGTCTAGGTGACATCCTCAGTGCTTGGGAGCCTCCTGTGAAGCGTTTCTGTGATCTTTCCTCCGGCATTTGTAGTGGTTTGAATCTGTCGCTTCCAGTTGTCAGTTCCAGCTGTCCGCTGCAGTGGCCGGTATATTGGGTCCAGGTCGATGTGCTTATTGATAGAATCTGTGGATGAGTGCCATGCCTCTAGGAATTCCCTGGCTGTTCTCTGTTTGGATTGTCCTATAATAGTAGTGTTGTCCCAGTTGAATTCATGTTGTTTGTCATCTGCATGTGTGGCTACTAAGGATAGCTGGCCATGTCATTTCGTGGCTAGTTGGTGTTCATGGATGCGGATCGTTAGCTGTCTTCCTGTTTGTCCTATGTAGTATTTTGTGCAGTCCTTGCGTGGGACTTTGTACACTACATTGGTTTTGCTCATGCTGGGGATTGGGTCCTTCGTTCTGGTGTGTTGTTGTCTGAGAGTGGCTGTTGGTTTGTGTGCTGTTATGAGTCCTAGTGGTCGCAGTAGACTGGCTGTCAGTCCAGAAATGCTCTTGATGTATGGTAGTGTGGCTAGTCCTTTGGGTTGCAGCATGTCCTCGTTCCGTTGTCTTTCCCTTAGGCATCTGTTGATGAAATTGCGCGGGTATCCGTTTTTGGCGAATACATTGTATAGGTGTTCTTCTTCCTCTTTTTGCAGTTCTGGTGTGCTGCAGTGTGTTGTGGCCCTTTTGAACAGTATCTTGATGCAACTTCTTTTGTGTGTGTTGGGGTGGTTGCTTTCGTAGTTCAGAACTTGGTCTGTGTGTGTGGTTTTCCTGTATACCTTTGTGATGAATTCTCAGTTCGGAATGGGAGTTGGTTGTCCTTTTCTTCCTTTCTAGTGAATCGGATTCCTGTGAGTGTGGTGTTGATGATCCGGTGTGTGTTCTCTATTTCTGTGTTTTTTATGATTACAAAGGTGTCGTCCACATATCTGACCCAGAGTTTGGGTTGAATTTGCAGTAAGACTGTTTGTTCTAACCTTTGCATTACTGCTTCTGCTACAAGCCCAGAGATGGGTGAGCCCATGGGTGTGCCATTGATTTGTTCATATATTTGGTTGTTGAATGTGAAGTGTGTTGTCAGGCAGTAGTTTGAGTATGCCGTCTTTGTTGATAGGTTCAACATCCTATTGTCTGTTCTGTATGTCCAGCAGGTTGGCTATTGTTTCTCTGGCTAGGGTTTTGTCGATAGAGGTGAACAGTGCCATTACATTGAATGAGACCATAGTTTCTTCCTTGTCTGTGTGTATATTTCTGATGATGTCCAAGAATTCCTGTGTTGACTGTATGGAGTGTCTGGATCCGCTGATCAGGTGTTTCAGTTTCTGCTGTAGGTCTTTAGCCAGTTTGTGTGATGGTGTTCCTGGTAGTGATACTGTGGATCTGAGTGGGATGTCTGGATTGTACACTTTAGGTAGTCCATAGAATCTGGAGGTGTTGTTGCTTTCCGGTTTCATTCTTTGTAGGTCATACCTGGTTATCTGTTCGTTTTTTCTGTAGGTTCCTCAGTGTGTTGTTTATTATGTTGGTGAGCTGTGGGGTGGGGTCAAATTCCTTCTTTTGATAGGTGTTGGTATCTGCAAGTAGTTGTTGCACTTTTTGGATGTAGTTTGCTTTGCTCAGGATGACCGTCATTCTGCCTTTGCTGGTAGTATGATTATGTTCTTATCGTTTCTTAGTGATTTTAGTGCTTCCCTCTCCTTGGTGTTGACACTAAAATCACTGAAACACCTGATCACCGGATCCAGACACTCTATACAGTCAACACAGGGATTCTTGGACATCATCAGAAATATACACATAGACAAGGAAGAAACTATGGTCTCATTCAATGTAATGGCACTGTTCACCTCTATCGACAAAACCCTAGCCAGAGAAACAGTAGCCAACCTGCTGGACATACAGAACAGACAACAGGACATTGAACCTATCCATAAAGACAGCATACTCAAACTACTGGGCCTGTGCCTTACTACACACTTCACATTCAACAACCAAATATATGAACAAATCAACGGCACACCCATGGGCTCAAAGCAGAAGCAGTAATGCAAAGGTTAGAACAAACAGTCTTACCGCAAATTCAACCCAAACTCTGGGTCAGATATGTGGATGACACCTTTGTAATCATAAAAAACACAGAAATAGAGAACACACACCGGATCATCAACGCCACACTCACAGGAATCCGATTCACTAGAAAGGAAGAAAAGGACAACCGACTCCCATTCCTAGACGTGATGGTACACAGAACACTGAACGGAGAATTCACCACAAAGGTATACAGGAAAACCACACACACAGACCATGTCCTGAACTATGAAAGCAACCACCCCAACACACACAGAAGAGGTTGCATCAAGATACTGTTCAAAAGGGCCACAACACACTGCAGCACACCAGAACTGCAAAAAGAGGAAGAAGAACACCTATACAATGTATTCGTCAAAAACGGATACCCGCGCAATTTCATCAACAGATGCCTAAGGGAAAGACAACGGAACGAGGACATGCCGCAAACCAAAGGACTAGCCGCACTATCATACAGCAAGAGCATTTCTGGACTGAGAGTCAGCCTTCTGCGACCACTAGGATTCATAACAGCACACAAATCAACAGCCACTCTCAGACAACAACTCACCAGAACGAAGGACCCGATACCCAGCATGAGCAAAACCAATGTAGTGTACAAAATCCCATGCAAGGACTGCACAAAATACTACATAGGACAAACAGGAAGACAGCTAAAGATCCGCATCCATGAACACCAACTAGCCACGAAACGACATGGCCAGCTATCCTTAGTAGCCACACACGCAGATGAAAAGCAACATGAATTCGACTGGGACAACACTACTATTATAGGACAAGCCAAACAGAGAACAGAGTTGGAATTCCTAAAGGCATGGCACTCATCCACAGATTCAATCAATAAGCACATCGACCTGGACCCAATATACCGACTACTGCAGCGGACAGCTGGAACTGACAACCGGAAGCGACAGATTCAAACCACTACAAATGCCGAAGGAAAGGTCACAGAAGCGCTTCACAGGAGGCTCCCAAACACTGAGGATATCACCGAGACTGGGGATGAAATGTCTGCAACACAAATTCCCAGCTCAGCGAACAGAACCACAACAATGAGCACCCGAGCTACAAATCTTCCCACAAACTTTGAATTATGCCATCATTGGTGTTGAAGCACTTTCTATGCTGATCGCTTCCCTGTGACCAGAGGACAGATCCATTAGACTTCATTACCCAGGGAGTGGGAGAGAGGTCACTTCTGGGCTCTTTTTCAAAGACTTCAATTCCAGATAAAGAGCTCTTGACAGGAAACAGTGTTTCCCTTCTCTTATTATTTCAGTAACGTGATGGAGTTTGAAAAGGGTAATTTTTCGTAATTGTAGATCCATATTATCATTTAAAGGTGCATTGTAGTTATGTGAAAAACTCTGCTTCCATCTAATAGGCATCTTCATCATGTGAAAATCCATATCACAACACTGCCAAGTACTGGAGTTGTGCTAATAACATGTGGGATTAAAGAGGTTATGAGGGTGAGCACCAGTTCAGCTGAGTTGATGAATGTTGAGCTATTGGGTTTGGTAGCTATTTTGCTAAGACCATTGAAGGCAGAACCATGTGTATAGCTGCCATGGAAAGGTGCAAGCTGGTTCTGACCAAGTGTTCTTCTCAAACTGCCAGGCTCTGTTTGGAATGATGGTTGATTTTTATTTTCCTGTTGCTCACTTCCTGCTTCTGGCAATAGTTTCTTTATATTCCTGTTGTTCAGCACTTTGCCCTTCTGAAGTCTCTTTGCATTTAGTCTCAAATATCCATTTTCACCCACTTAGCTGGGTGAAACTGGCCTAACTCTCTGCTGTGTGTCAGCCCCTATTTGGGAGGTAGCACTTTTATTCTGACTCACACACTTCGGGTCTTACTCCACAGACATGATTATTAAATCTAGGTTGACACTCCAGTGTGTTACTGATGGAGGGGTGGAATGCCAGTGAGATGCTGTCTTTTAGATGCAATGGTAAGCTAGGACATCATCTGCATTCTCAGGTGGCTATAAAATGTCTTACGGATCAGGCCAGACCCCGTCAAAACATTTCATGAAGGTAGCTGAGACCCTAACTTTTCTAGTCGTTTTAAGCAGATGCAAAGTGGATATTCCAGGAATGATGCAGCTGGTCAAACCACTCAGTTTTAAACAAAACAGAAATTATTTACAGAGTACTGAATGAAACACAAGCAAAAGAGAACTAAATTTACAATAACTATTTGAAAACCCGACTGACACAATATCCCCCCCACGACTTAACAAAGGTCTGTTCCAACTTCCTGTCTCTTGAACAAATGGAATGTTTTGTTCCATTTTTGAAAAGGTAGACTGATCTATTGCTAGACAAGGCTTGGTTTTGAATGATTAAGTGTATTTGATCCTTAGTTACAATCAGATTGCTCGAATTATCCATCTGTGATATAACATTAAGTAGTGGGCTATCATGGGTGGTGACCAGATGATTCCCTGCATTCTGTGGTACAGTACACGGCAGAACATCACTTCCAGCTTTTGTCTATTTTCAACAGTTTCCCACTCAGCTAGACTTCTTTGTGTTGGGAGGTTTTTTAAAATGCCCCTTATCGCTGGTTCTAAAAAGCCCTCTGCTTATGAACAGAGATAGAAGGCGAGTTTTGAGAAGATTTGTAGCTCAGGTTGAGATCCGGATGTAGGTTTGCTCGCTGAGCTGGAAGGTTCATTCTCCGACATTTTGTCACCATACTGGGTAACGTCATCAGTGAGCCTCTGGATGAAGTACCAGTGACATGGCCCACTTTCTATTTACGTGTTTAGCTTTCCTAGGGTTAGTGATGTCATTTCCTATGGTGATGCCATTTTCTGTGGTGATGTCATTTCCTGTTCTTTTAGAGATACAAAAGTTTGCAAGCACTATCATGAGGAGTGAATATCTAAAAAACTTAATAAGTTGTCTATTGTTTATGAAAACTTGCATTTATGCAGAGAACAGTTACTTACCCATGGGGTAATATTGCAGCCCATCAGTTAGTAACATGTTCGATGTTATTACTCAGAAAAGTCAACACCAATTATAGTGTTGCTATCACTGCTGTAGTTGAAATCAATTAATTCTAGACAAAGCAATGACAAGTTTCATTTACTCAGCCATTTTTAACATCATAAATGCTCTCAAGGAATTTCACAGGAGTACTATTAAACAAAAACAAACCAGAAATTGCTGGGAAAAGCTCGAGTGACCCTTCCACAGGTTTTTTCGGCTTTTATTATGAAACAAAGGTTGACACTGAGCCATATTAGGAGGGAATAGGACAGGCAATGGAAAGCTTGCTCGAAGAGGGGTGGCACCATGGCTCACAGTGCTAGGGACCCAGATTCGATTCCAGCCTCAGGCGACTGTCTGTGTGGAGTTTGTACATTCTCCCCGTGTCTGCATGGGTTTCCTCCAGGTGCTCCAGTTTCTTCTTGCAGTCCAAAGATGTGCAGGTTAGGAGGATTGGCCATGGGAAATGCAGAGTTACAGGGATTAGGGTGGGTGGTTGGGGGGGTGGTGTCTGGGTGGGATACTCTTTGGAGGGTTGGTGTGGACTTGATGGGCTGAATGGCTTGCTTTCACACTGTAGAGATTCTATATTTCAAGGACTATTTGAAAGGAGGAGTGAGAAGTTGAGAGAATTCTGGGGATTAGGCTCTCGGCAGCTGAACGCAAGTGTCTCATTGGTGGAACAAGTAATATCAGGGACATGTAATAAGCAAGAACTGGAGGCGTGCGGAGAGCTACAAAGGTTCTGTGAGGAGCTTACGGGGTGGGGAGGGGTGGAAGGATTTGAAAAGAAGAATGAGAATTTTCAAATTCAATGTGTGTCAACATCATTCAGCCCACTGAATCTGCTCCACCAATCAATAAGTTCATGACTGATTAAAAACTTGTCTATCTCGGCCTTCCATACACGTAATGATCAAGCCTCAACAGTCCTCTGCAGTAAAGAATTTCACAGCTTCACTTGCCTCTGACAGAAGAAATTCCTCCTCATCTCTGTCTTCAATATGTAACCCCTTAGTCTAAGATGATGCCCTCTGCTCCTAGACTCTCCCACAAGGGGCAATAAGCTTTCCACATCTACACTGTCAGGTCTCCTAAGAATCTGTATGCTTCAATAAGATTACCTTACATTTTTCTAAATTCTAATGTGTACCAGCCCAAATGATCAATCTTACCTCATAGGACAGTCCCTCCATACCAGCTAATGAACCTTCTCTGGATTGCCTCGAAATCCGGTATATCTTTCCGGATAAAGGACCCAAACAGCTTACAATATTCCAGGTTTTGTCTGATTTGTCTGAGGAATTCTAACAAGACCTTTCTACTCCTATACTTCATTCCCTTTGATATAAAGACCAATATTCAAATTGTCTTCCCTAATACATATGGATGCTAGCTTGTTGCAATTGGTGAATGAGGATTCCCAAATCCCTCTATCCTGGAGGTTTCTGCAGTATTTCTCCATTTAAGTAACATTCAGCTGCTCTGTTCTTCCTGACAAAATGCATGACCTCACATGTTCCTACATTATATTCCATTTGCCTCCCTCATGCTCTGTGCTCTCTTCTGCTGTAAGAGGAATACAATGTGAAGAAATTTCTTGTCCCAGAAAGTACTGAATGTCTGCAACACTCTGCCTCAGACAGTTGTGAGGGCTAGATCACTGGAAGGATTTATAGACAAGGAGGAAAGATTTTTAAAGAATCAGGATGTCGATGACCAAGAGAAGCTGGCATGAATGAAACAACCTAGAATAGATCAGCTATGATCTTGGAATGATTGGATTAACTTGAGGGGCCAAGTGATTTAATTGTGCTCCTTAAAAACCATTTGGGTAGGTACATGGTTGGGATCGGTTTAGAAGGATTGGGACCAAATGCAGGCAATTGGAACTAGTTGAGTGGGCGTCTTGGCCAGCATGGATCAGATGGCTGAAGGGCCTGTTTCCCTGCTGTATTACTCTATGACTCGATTTCTTCTGTGCTTATGTATGATCAAGGGTAATGAAGGGAATGCTAGCTGGCTGCCGTCGAAAGCATTTGTTAAGGAGTCTCATTTGGTGGAAGCACGGCATTTCAGAAAGGTGAGGGTGAGTGAGAGTGCTGAATGAACAGCTTGGGATGCAAGGAGGTGCACAGAGAGAGCGGGTTGTGTTTATTCGTAAGGTATGTTGGCGTGGAGAGAGGTAGATTGGATATGGTTCTATAAGGAGAATGAGTGGGTTGGAATGATAGACACACTTGGACTTGGTTGAATGCATTGCTGTGCTTGTGTCTGCTGTTCTTCTTCTGATTTGAAATCAGGCTATTCGGCCTATTGAGTCCATACTGACCCTGTGAAGCATGCCCTACCACTGCATTTCCCATGGCTGACTTACTTAAACCTGCACATCTTTGGACTGTGGGAGGAAACCAGAGCACCTGGTGAAAACTCATGCAGACACATGGAAAAATGTGCAAACTCCACACAGAGAGTGGCCTGAGGGAGAAATCGAACCTGGGTCCCTGACGCTGTGACTAACCACTGAGCCACCATGCCACCCCTTTTGAGTTGATTTGATTTATTGTTGTCACATGTACCCAGACACAGTGAGAAATGTTGTTTTGTGTGCTGTAAAGGGCAGGTTGTACCCATATAAAGTGCATCAGGGTAGGATAATTATTGAATCATTTCTAGCATTAAGTTCATGGGTGGGCCACCACATTGCTCCTGCTGAGCTTGGCAATAACCTCTAACCACATCTTCTCTGCTTCCCAGCAAACTTCTTCCTCTCTTCAGCTGGGAGGTGTCCTCTCTGAGGGCAGGAACTAAACAAGGCCCAACCTTTGAATGTTTGCAATCCATTCTGCTCATTCCTTCTCTGATGCCCCCTGAACTCCTTCATGTTGCATGCCGTACCTTTCAGGTTGCAGGTGAACTCAACTCAAGATGGGTCGTCCTCACTCACCTGTTTTGGAAACCCAGAAAATAGAATCCCTACAGTGTGGAAATAGGCCATTCGGCCCAACAAGTCCACACCAAAGAGTAACCCACCCAGACCTATTCCCCTACCCTATTACTTTATATTTCCCCTGACTAATGCACCAAGCCTACACATCACTGAACACTACGGGCAATTTATCATGGCCAATTCACCTGACCTGCACATCTCTGGACTGTGGGAGGAAACCCACACAGACACGGGGAGAATGTGCAAACTCCACCGAGACAGTTGCCTGAGGTTGGAATGGAACCTGGGTCCCCGATGCTGTGAGGCAGCAGTGCTAACCATTGAGCCACCGTGCCACCCCATCAGAAAAGCTAATGACGGTTAACTTGCATTTCCGTCTCAGGACTTTAAAATAAATTTAGTTCTTACCATCTGAGTGTCACTGGCAAAACCAACATGTACTGCACATCCTTAATTTCCCTTAAAAAGGTGGCAGTTGAGATTGAGTCAACAGATTGAGTTGTGCAAATGTACTCCATTTGCACAGGGAATGACTTTGACTCAATGCCTATGAAGGAATAACAATATAGATCTAACTGTGAGTGGCTCGGAGGTGACCCTGCAGATTGTGGTGTTCCAATGTGAGTCTATTGGCCTCACCCATCTGGCTGGTAGAAGTAATGGGTTTGGAAGGTGCATTCTCGAGTTGTTGTAATGTGTTTTACACACTGCACTAATGATGGAGGGAGTGAACGTTTAAGTGAAAGAGGGGGTTCTGAGGAAGGGTCATTTGAATTGAAATGTTAACTTTGACTTCTCTCCATAGATGGTGCCAGATCTACTGATCTTTCCCAGCAATTTCTGTGTTTGTTTTTAGTGAATGTTTGAGGTTGGGAGCTGGAGGTGATCAAGCAAGCTATTTTATATGATGAGGAATATCACCATAGTCCCAGAGCACCATATGATAACTTTCCTCATTCAAGACAGAGAGAGAGAGAGACATACACAACTGATGACAAGTTTAATCTGAGGGTCACCATGCTTCAGACAAGGGTGAGGCTGAGACGGTGGGACCTTTGTGATAACCTCAGCCAGTATGAGAATTGAACCTGTGCTGTTAGTGCTACTTTACATTGTGTACCAGCCATCCAGCCAAATGAGCTAACCAGCATCCCACATACCACTCCCATAATACTTGGTCATGGCTGCCAGACACCCCTCCCACACACCCTTTCTCAATTCTTTGTTATCACAATTCACCTGAATCGGAAATTTCAGTCTCATGACTCAGTAACAGATCAGGCAATGTACTCACTCACAAAGCATTGGGACAACTTTGTATAAGGCTGTAATCATTTTACAATTGGTATATTCCAATGACATGTCCAGATGGTCCTTATCCATTGATGGATGATGGGAACACAATGTCATTTCAGGTTAATTCAATAATCTTCTCACGCATTTGCTCATATAATGCCATCAAATGTCCATTTAATTGCTTAATTGACAGCTCAAGAATTACAAATGCAGTCGCTGCAATGTCGCTTTCTCTTGCAATCACATTAAACATTTTTTTAAAATCTAAATTTATTCTACTGTGGCAACATTTTAATCAAAATGTGCTGGGTTCAATACAATAATAACCTGCACTCAATTAATTACGATCTATGATGAATTTGCCACACAATACAGGATGACGTATGCACAAATATGATAACCTGATGGAGCAATCTTACACATAGGTTAGAAATCACGTCCTATCTCACTGTGATTTGAATGCATAATTTACAAAGACGTAAACCTTCAAACTCCATAAAGGAAGCTTATACTGAATCCTATCATTTTAAAGGTTAGCTTCCAGACCGAAAATACCAACTTTGCAATTTCTATTCAAGAAATGATAAAAGAAATAATGATTCTGTTGGACATTTGTTTAATCTAATTTTTTTATATAACACACAATATTTTCTTAATTATTGTACAAACCTAATTCAATACTGTGAGTTGCATCAATTCATACAATTCTCTTTTGCATTTGAAGTCCTCATTATTAAATTAACTTCAGGACTCGATTGTTTTCTCCCCTCTACAAATCCCCCTACCTCTCCCATGTACACACAGACACAAACACACATACACACACTTACACAAACACGCAGAGATAAACGCACTCACAAACACAGACACACAGAGCCAAACACACACGGACACAAACACGCACACATAAACACACTCCCAAACACACACACAGACACAGATACACACAGGGAGGTGATGGCCTTGTGGTATTACCTTTGAAATGTTAATCCTCCTGATGAAGGGCTTATGCTCGAAACGTTGAATTCTCTATTCCTGAGATGCTGCCTAACCTGCTGTGCTTTGACCAGCAACACATTTGCACCAGAGACCCAGGTAATGTTCTGGGTTTGAATCCTTCTATGGCATATGGTAGAATTTGAATTCAATTAAAAAAAAGTCTGGAGTCCAATGATGACTATGAATCTGTTACTGATTATTGGAAAAAGCCATTTGGTTCACTAATGTCCTTTAGGGAAGAACACTGTCATCCTTACTTGGTCTGGCCCACATGTGACTCCAGACCCACATTGCAGTGTTGATACTTTACTGCCACTGGGGCAATTATGGATGAGCAATAAATGCTGGCACAGCCAATGATGCCCTCATCCTGTGAATGAGTGAAAACAAAACACACAGACAGACACAGATGAATACACACACATAGCCAAACAGACAGACACACACAGACAAATGCACAGACAGACACAAATGCACAAACAGATGCAGCCAGACACAGACACACACACACACACACACACAGTAGAAAGTTGAACAGTCACATGATGGAAGTAACTAAGCAAGGTAATAAGGGTAGAATGGAGGAATTCAACTGGCCTGATTGGTCCATGTGGACTTAAATAAAACCAAGAATTGACAATGCTGTAAATCTGAAGCAAAAAACAGAGTTAACACTTTGAGTTCAGGATGACTTCTTCAGAATATTTCCAAAACATTAACTCTGCTTTCTCTCCACAAATACTGCTAGAACCTACTGAATTTCTCTTGTCAATTTCTGGTTTTGTACCAGCATGGAATTGATAAGCCGAATGGCCTCCTTCTGTGCCATAATGGTGGCATGACACTGGGTTCTGCTTGTTGAGCATTCCCATGTAATCTTCCCATTGAAGTTGAAGGTAGAAATTCATCAGGATTCAACATGTTCCCAATGATGGGGGTATTCCAGAAATGGGAGTCACAGTCTCAGGTTACAGGGTAATCATTTAAGAGTGAAACGTCATCAGCCAGAGGATAGTCAGCCTGTGGAATTCACTTCCACAGAAAGCAGTTCAGACCAAAACATTGATCGATTCCAAGAAGCAGTTGGATCAAGCACTTGGGGCCAAAGGAATCAAAGGATTTGGGGGGGAACGCAGGAAGAGGACGTTGAGTTGGATGATCAGCTATGATCATGTTGAATGGCGGGGCAAACTTTGAGGGTCGAATGGCCAACTTCTACTCATATTTTCCATGTTTCCACATTTCCATATCAGTGCAGCTTCCATTACTCAGCTGCTGAGTCACCGATATGACAGACCACAATTTGATGCCAGATTTAAATTGAGAGGATCAAATCTCCAGGAAAATACAAATGCACTCAGCATTGTTGTGAAACAGTAATGTCATGGCTGCTGTTGTGTGGAGAATGGAGGAGTGGTGGAAAATGCTAAAGCAGGTAAAGGTACCAAGTACCAAGGCACTTTCAAACAGTGTTGGTAATTTTATCCCAGATCATGGTGATAACCAATGTGCTAGAATTGGTTCCATGATAAAGGAAGATGATTGCCAAAATTCCCACGACTGATCACCAACCATTGACCCCTGCTGGAAGAATGCAAGAACAGAAAACAGGTGAAGGCAAAATTAGCCTCAACTGAGCCTGTGCAACTGTATAGGTTACAGAGAGTAGTGAACAAAGGATACAATGACATCATGGTTCTGTTACTGAATGAACAATTTTGAGGCAAAACCAGAAATCGCTGGAGAAGCTCAGTGCATCTGGCAGCGTCTGAGCAGAAAACAGTTAATGTTTCGAGTTCCGCTAAGGCTTTGAATGAGGGTCACTGGACTTGAAATGTTAGTTGTTGTTTTTCTCTCTCCACTGATGCTGCCAGACCTGTTGAGTTTCGCCAGCAATTTCTGCTTTAGTTTCAGATTTCCAGCATCCACGTTAGTTATGTTAGTTTATGTTAGTGAGTAATTTTGAGGGCTGGCCATGGATCTGGGGAGGGATGTTCAAATCTCATGACAGCAGCAGTGGAATTTTAATGTAATCAAACATGGAAACAAAAGTATCAGTAATGGGAACAATATAAATTATAAAAACTCATCTGGTTCATTAACGTCTTTTAGAGGAGGACGTTTAGAGTCATAGAGTCATAGAGATGTAAAACATGGAACCAGACCCTTTGATCCAACCCATCCATGCCGACCAGATATCCCAACCCAATCTAGTCCCACCTGCCAGCACCTGGCCCATATCCCTCCAAACCCTTCCTATTCATATACCCATCCAGATGCCTTTTAAATGTTGCAATTGTATCAGCCTCCACCACTTCCTTTGGCAGCTAATTCCACACACGCACCATCCTCTGCGTGAAAAAGTTGTCCCTTAGGTCTCCTTTATATCTTCTCCCTCTCACCCTAAACCTATGCCTCTAGTCCTGGACTCCCTGAACCCAGGAAAAAAACTTTGTCGATTTACCCTATCCATGCCCCTCATGATTTTGTAAACCTCTATAAGGTCACCCCTCAGCCTCCAACACCCCATGAAAAATAGTCCTAGCCTATTCATCCTCTCCCTGTAGCTCAAATCCTCCAACCCCGGCAACATCCTTGCAAATCTTTTCTGAACCCTTTCAAGTTTCACAACATCTTTCTGATAGGAAGAAGACCAGAATTGCACGCAATATCTCAAAAGTGACTTAACCAATGTCCTGCACAGCCACAACATGACCTCTCAACTCCTGAACTCTGACCAATAAAAGGAAGCATACCAAATGCCTTCTTCACTATCCTATCTACCTGCAACTCTACTTTCAAGGAGCTATGAACCTTCACTTCAAGGTTTCTTTTTTTTTAGACTTACAGTGTGGAAACAGGCCCTTCGGCCCAACAAGTCCACACCGACCCGCCGAAGCGAAACCCACCCATACCCCTACATTACCCCTTACCTAACACTACGGGCAATTTTAGCATGGCCAATTCACCTGACCCGCACATCTTTGGACTGTGGGAGGAAACCGGAGAACCCGGAGGAAACCCACGCAGACACGGGGAGAACGTGCAAACTCCACACAGTCAGTCGCCTGAGGCGGGAATTGAACCCGGGTCTTCAGACGCTGTGAGGCAGCAGTGCTAACCACTGTGCCACCGTGCCGCCCACGGTGTTCAGCAACGCTCCCTAGGATCTTACCATTAAGTCCTGCTAAGGTTTGCTTTCCCAAAATGCAGCATTTGCCAAGTTTGACAATATGTGCACATGTAACCAACATTCAGAAAGAAATTAGAAGTTTGGCAGAGGGAGGGGGAGATGAGGGTAAGACAGTGAAGTGGAGAGCATTAGAAAAATGTCAAAGATTGCTTTTATTGAAGTGTTTTTAAATCAGAGACAAAATAGAAGATGCTGGAAAAGCTCGGCAGGTCTGGCAGCAACTGTGCAGAGAAATCCAAGTTTACAATTCAGGTCGAGTGACCCTTCCTCAGTACGTTAACTCTGATTTCTCTCCACAGATATTTCCAGACCAGCCAAGCTTTTCCAGCGATTTCTATTTTTGTGCCTGATTTACAGTATCCACAGTCCTTTCAGCTTTTATTTTGATTTTAAATTGGAGCTGTATCAGAAATCTGGCAACCTCTAAAATTATAAGCAAACAAGAAAAAGCAATTTTCTTTCGACTGTAGCAAACATTTTATAAACATTAAGGTGAAGCATACCAAATAACAATAACAATTTACATTTATATAGCATCTTTGATACAGTAAACCTTCTATGACAGTTTGCGGGAGCACTATAAAACAAAAAATTGAAACCAAGCTACGTAAATAGACATTTACACAAATAATCAAACATTTGTGTAGTAACTGTAATGAGGTCAGTTCATCGAATATGAGTTCCCTGACTGGGGCTGTTAACCTGGTCCAATCAGGGAGCCCTGGCTAACAGATATAAACAGGGAGTGATCCTTGCCCTCCCCTTCACTGTTTGATCGCACAGCATTGCCCTTTGATGTGAAGGGCACTGCTTGTCACCGGCCTCCTGGGTGTTTTTCTATCTTCCTGGTGGTGGAAATTGAATAAAGATTCATACACTTTGTGTCTCTTACTGTGTCTCACACCTACACACACACCATGGGTGCTGGGGAAAAATAAGCACTACCGCAGTTAGGCGGTAGTGTGGGGTTTAAAAGAAAACACAGGAGTGTCAGGGGTTCTGCTCACAAAAAAAAGTAAACAGGGAGTGATCCCTGCCCTCCCCTTCACTGTTTGATCACACACAATTGCCCTTTGATGTGAAGGGCACTGCTTGTCACAGGCCACTCCTTTCTTCCTGGTGGTGGAAATTTGAATAAAGATTTATGCATCTTGTGTCTTTCACTGTGTCTCACACCTGCACACACACAACATGGGTGCTGAGGAAAACATAAGCACTACTGCAGTTAGGTGGTAATATGGCGGTTAAAAAAAGGAAAGAAGGAAAAGAAAAGAAAAAAAAACAGGAGTATCAGAGGTTCTGATTAAAAAAAAGTATTAAGATTTGAACTTCCTCAAGAAAAAAAATAAATAGGGAGTGTCAGAGGTTCTGTTCTCTCTGAGAGCTGTCTCTGAGGGAGTTGGATCAGCATCAAGTGCCACGCAAAGGGTGATTTGGTAACAGGATGCCAGTTTTTGTGAAGGTATTTCAACTTGGTCAAAGGGGAAGTTTCAAATAGGATCTTCAAGGAGGAGATTTGAGAGGTGATGAGGTTGAGAGCCTAAGGGGATTCTAAAGCTCAAAATTAAGGTTAAAGGCATTGTTGTCAATGGTGCAGTGATGAAAAATAGGATGTGCAGGAGGGCAGAATGGAGCTGAGCAGATACCTTGGAGAATGTTGAGATGAACAATTGCCTCTACAAACGTGGGAACAGGAATGTGCTGGTCAAGTATGCTCTCTCAATCAGTATATCATGGCTGAAATGAATTGATATTACATGTTGTCTGACCTTTTCACCCATCCTACTGATGGGATATTGTCTTGTTTCTTCTGAATGCATCAACAAATCCCATACTAACTGAGAGAAGAACACAGGTCAGAATCAATTCAAAGATGTCAATAGAAGATTGAGGAACAGGATTTGTAGGAAACAAGGTTGGAAAGAACAACAAATCATCAAGTTAAAGAATTAAGATTTTCAAAAGTAATGGTTAAGAAGATGGTCTAATGGAGGTGTTCCAAATGATGGCATAATTTGATCGTAGAAGGGACAAGAATGAAAGGCACATAGATTGAGAGTGATCAACTAAGGAAGCAAGACTGATGTGAGATAAAAACATTTTCACACAGTTAGGGCCTGAAATGCATGGCTTGGGTTGAATCAGGTTCAATTGAGACATCCAAGAGGGCTTTAGGTGATATTTTGGATAGAATAGAGGTGCAAAAGTGTCTGCTCCATCACAATTCTGTGGTTCTGTGATAGGGATAGGTCACCATATCCCACAGTGGGACAGTCCAGAACAAGGGGCCCTCGGTTAAAGTGAGAAATGGGGATATATCAAGAAACATTTTTTTCCCACAGGGTGAAGTGGAAATCAAAATTGAATTTGTTAGATTTTGATTAAGCCAGGATTTTAACGAATATAAGCTGTGCAGATAACGATAGGACAGAGCACACCCAAGATCTAAATAAGTATCAAAAAGGGCAGGCCTGAGTGGCCCAAGGATGCCCATCTCCACTCTTTAAAAATGCCAACCTAATATCTTCAACTACTTTGCCCTTGTAAAAGATGAAGCAGTAAGGAGTATCCTAAAAGAGGATAGAGAAGGATAGGTAGAAAGCAAGAGCGACGTAGGGAGAGTATTCCAGCATTTGTGGGCAGCACGGTGGCACAGTGGTTAGCACTGCTGCCTCACAGCGCTTGAGACCCGGGTTCAATTCCTGACTCAGGCGACTGACTGTGTGGAGTTTGCACGTTCTCCCCGTGTCTGTGCGGGTTTCCTCCGGGTGCTCCGGTTTCCTCCCACAGTCCAAAGATGTGCGGGTCAGGTGAATTGGCCATGATAAATTGCCCGTTGTGCTAGGTAAGGGGTAAATGTAGGGGTATGGGTGGGTTGTGCTTCGGCGGGTCAGTGTGGACTTGTTGGGCTGAAGGGCCTGTTTCCACACTGTAAGTAATCCAATCTAATCTAATCCCATTTAGGGCCTTTGCAGTTGAAGGCTCCATCACCAATAATGAAGTGATTGAATTTCACAAAAACTCAATTGCCCAGAATTAGAGGGGTGGGCAGAGGGTTAAGGAGCTGGAGGAAATGACAGAGGTAGGGAAGGGTGAGGCCACAGAGGGATTTTAATACAGGGATAAAGAATTTCAAAATTGAGATGTTGCTTGGCCGGGATTCACTGTAACTCAGCGAGCAGTGTGGTGATGGGTAAATCAGACTTGGTGTGAATTGAGAAAGAAGTAGCAGAGATTGATGGTGGCAAGTTTAAGATGAGCAGAATGTGGGAGGCCAGCCAAGAGACCATAGAAATAGTCACATCTGAAGGTAATGAAGTAAAGATGAAAGTTTCAGTGGCAGATCACAGAATCGCAGATTTGTTCCATTGCAGAAGGAGTCTATTCAGTCCATCATGCCTGTACTAGCTCCTCACATGAGTAATATTACCTAGTGCCTATCTCCTGCTTTCTCCCCAAACCCTTACACACTGTTTTTACCCAAACAATCACTCACTTGAACCTGATAACCCAAAATTCCAGGCCGTGCTCTAACCACACGGAGAAAGTGAGGACTGCAGGTGCAGGAGATCAGAGTCGCGAGTGTGGTGCTGGAAAAGCACAGCAGGTCAGGCAGCATTCATGTTTCGAGCATTAGCTCTTCATCAGGAAACAGCATTTCCTGACCACTGCAGACCCTGACCACAGCGTGAAGAAACTTTTCCTCACTTCACCCCTTCTTCTTAATAGATTACTCTATGACCCCTCGTCATGTCACTTTTACGAGTGGAAACCATTTCTCCCCAGCTACTCTATCCAGTCTGTTCATGGTTGTGAAAGCCTTGATCAGATGGAGACATTGAGTCATAGTCACACAGCATGGAAACAGACCCTTTGGTTAAATTAGTCCATGCTGACTAAGTTTCCTAAACTAAACTAGTCCCATTGACCAGCATTTAGCTTATATTCCTCTAAACTTTCCTAATCATGTAACTGTCCAAATGTCTTTTCAACATTATAACTGTACCTGAGTCTACCACTTCCTCTGGCAGTTCATTCCATATACACAACACCCTCTGTGTGAAAAAAGTTGCCCCCCAGGTCCCTTTTAATCTTTCGCTTCTCACCTTAAAAATGTGCCCTCTAGGTTTGTACTCCCCAACCTCAGTGAGTTATTCACTTTATCTATGCCCCTCATGATTTTATAAACCTCTATAAGTCACCCCTAAACCCCCTTCGATTTAATATAAAGGGTCCCAGCTTATCCAGCCCCTCCTTATAACGCAAACCCTCCAGTTCTGGCAACATCCTGGTCGATCTTTTCTGTACGCTTTCCAATTTAATAATATCTTTCTGACAGCGGGTCAACCAAGGCTGTATAAAGTAGTCCAAATATGGCCTCACCAACATCCTGTACAACTACAACTCCTACACTCAATCATGTGAGCAATGGAGGCAAATACCTTCTTCACCACCCTGTCTAACTGTGACACAACTTTCAGCAAACTATGTACCTGAATCCCTAGGTCTTTCTACTCTACAAAATTCCCCAGGGTACCTTGCATGAACTGTGAAAGTCCTGCCCTTGCTCGTCCTGCCAAAATACAACAGTTCGCATTTATCTTGATCATCTGCTCTTCAGGGAGACTGCTCCCAAATTCTTCAAAAAACCTAAAAACTGCTGGACAAACTCAGCAGGTCTGGCAGAATACTGTGGAGAGAAGGTAGAGTTAACATTTCTGGTCCAGTGACCCTTCCCCAGAAGGATGTGAATGCATTGGAGAGAGTGCAGATGTCTAGTCGAACAGTCCAATAATTTAGTAACGGCGGAGTTAACAGAGAAGAGGGTGAACTGGGAGTGGGGATTATCAGTGTACACATAAAAACTCACACTGTGTAATCTCTCTGAGGGGGTCACAGAAAGAACCTTGGGGAATACGAGACACAACAGCATGAGAACAGGAAGAGATGTTAATGCATTCTAGCTAACATGGGACAAATAAGAAGGAAGCCAGGTGAGAGAAATCCATCCAGCCAGGTAACAGGTTCTACAGGAGGATGGACTGGTTAACCATGTCACAGGCTAAAGCAGGTCAAGAAGGTTGAGAAGAGAAAGTTGACTTGTGCCACAGTCACGTAGGATGTCACTTGTAACAATGAGAATAGCCATTTCTCAGAGATGTGCAGGTCAGGTGAATTGGCCATGCTAAATTGCCCGTAGTGTTCACAGATATGTAGGTTAGGTGCATTAGTCAGGGGTAGAAATAGGGTAGGGGAAACAGGTCTTGGTGGGTTACTCTTCAGAGGGTCGGTGTGGACTTGATGGGCCGAATGGCCTGTTTCCACACTGTAGGGATTCTATGGTTCGATGATTTTCCTATTGAGGCAGGACAGGAAACCTGACTGGATGAACTCAAGCTTGAATTCTCCGAAAGTTAGGAATGAATTTGGGAGATGACAGCACGTATTTGTGGACTTTTAAGCAGAAAAGGAGGTTGGAAACAGGCTGGTGTTTTGGAAGAATGGTGGGGGTCAAGGTTCTTTTCTTTTAAAGGGAGTGGGAGATTCAAAGGATAGAGGGGCAACATCTTAAGAGAATGAACTTTAAGTGATACCAGGAAACACAGCATCTAGGAGGGGAAGTTGGGTCTTCAGAAATTAATATAAAATTGATATCACAAATTGCAAGATGCCTGATTAACTCCAGATGGAAGAAGGCAGCTTTGGGAAAGGAGATGACTTTTAAAAAATTAAGCAGATTATGCTGATTTTTTTCCACCAATATTAATATGCATTTAGCACAAATTTTAATCTGCTATACAGTAGCTTTAAAGGAATTATCCTATAATCAGCTCAGAACGAAGTAAATGGCTGACACCCAAAGTTCAAGTAACCCAGTTTAGATTCTGAGTGCAATTATTTGCAGGTCTGTCTGAGTAAAAGAAAGACTTGCATTTATATAGCAACAGAGACGCACAAACACATGCAAACATTCACACATGCACACACACACACCCTTCATGACACAGAAAGCTAGCACATCAGTGCAGTAAGTAATCAGGAAAGCTAATAGAATGTTGGCCCGTTTTTTAAGGATGAAAAATGTGTTGCTGGAAAAGCGCAGCAGGTCAGGCAGCATCCAAGGAGCAGGAGAATCGACGTTTCGGGCATAAGCCCTTCTTCAGGAACTGGCACACCCTCCTCATTCCTGAAGAAGGGCTTATGCCCGAAACATCGATTCTCCTGCTCCTTGGATGCTGCCTGACCTGCTGCGCTTTTCCAGCACCACATTTTTCAGCTCTGATCTCCAGCATCTGCAGTCCTCACTTTCTCCTTATTTCAAGGGGATTGAAGTATAAGAGTAGGGAAATCTTTCTGCAACTGTACAAGGTTCTGGGGAGGCCACATCTAGAGCACTGTGAGCAATCTTGAACCCTTTATTTATGAAAGATTTTACTTCATTGGAGACAGGTCATAGAATGTTTGTTAGGACGATACCGAGTATGGAGGGATTGTCTTTTGAGCAAAGGCTAAGCACATTGGGACTCTACTCACGGGACTTTAGAAGAATGAGAGGTGATCTCATTGAAATA
This sequence comes from Hemiscyllium ocellatum, assembly GCF_020745735.1. Lineage (NCBI taxonomy): Eukaryota > Metazoa > Chordata > Chondrichthyes > Orectolobiformes > Hemiscylliidae > Hemiscyllium > Hemiscyllium ocellatum. Next base: position 11,624,347 of record NC_083424.1, read on the forward strand.
GACAGGATTCTTAGGTGCTGGAAAAGCACAGCAGGTCAGGCAGCATCCAAGGAGCAGGAACATCAACGTTTCGGGCAAAAGCCCTTCATCAGGAAAGCACAGCAGGTCAAGCAGCATCCGAGGAGCAGGAAAATCGACATTTTGACCCAAATGTAGCCTTCCATTTTCCATGGATAATCCACCTAACCTGCACATCCTTAGACACTATGGGTAATTCAGCATGTTCAATCCATCTAAACTGCACATATTTTGGCTATGGGATGAAACCCATGCAGACATGGGGAGAACATACAAACTCGACACAGACAGTCACCCAAGGCTGGGATTGAACACAGGTCCCAGGCACTGTGAGGTAGCCGTGCTAACCCCTGAGTCATTGTGCTGCCTGGTGCATGTAGAATTCCATTCATGGTTCAACATTCCGATTGATACCTGGTATTCGTACCAAAACCTTAATAGATGTGTGAGTAAGGTAGGGTGGGATTGGACATGACTAAAACCCTTTTGTTATCAACTACCCTGCTAAGAACTCTACAATGAAATGCCTGCCTTAGGTATGTATTTTCATGTAATGGAATCCCTTGTTAATTTGGTGGCACTGTTAAAGGCCCATTTGTATCCAGTTATTTGGATGTTGGCAGGGCAACACAGATCACTCCACTTTGGTAAGTCATAAGCACACATCCTGTGAAACAGATTTTTTTTATCAGCAAGGTATTCAAGAGTTGTAGTGAAAAGGCAGGAAATTGGTGTTAAAGGTTAACATTGAATGGCAGAGTAGGCTTTATGGACTGAATGGCCTACTTGTGCTCATAAACCTTTTGGTCTTGTGGAATGAAATCTGAAAGAACTTGGAAATGGGAGTTCATTCAGCCTCTCAAGCTTGGTCTTGACGGAATTCTATACTTCTGTCTTCGCCCATCCCTCCTTGATACTTTTAATTAACAAAAGTCTAAAATCAGAGATTTAAATTAACAGTTGATTTAAGCATTAAATCCTACTTGCAGTCGAGAGTTGCAAATTCCTATTTTGTCAAGGAATTCTTTAACTTCACTCCAGAAGGTCGTCCATTGTCGTCCATGTCTACGAGCCTTAGGTTCCACAACCAATGAAGATGACTTCTTGCTATCAATCCTGTCCAGAACATAGAAATACAACATTGCCCACTGTTTCTGGGCCCTAGTTGTGAACCTTTCCCAATGTGGTCAACGGTGGAGAATGGACACCCACCATTTAACATTGGCATTTCCATCACAAGTGGTGCTGAACAGATATTGAAAGGCTGAGGGTAACATGATCTCCAGCCAAACAGTCTGACTAAAAATATATTTTATCCCCTTCATTTTTATTCTCATTATAATGCTATTATTTGGCATTAAGATTGGAAGCACGTATAAAACTGTTGCACAATATATAATCAGCTCATTAAGCAAGACAGTTATTATTCATTGCAAGCTAAGAATTTGTTGTAGCTCGCTATTCTCACTAATAATAATCCATTAAGGCTTGATTTAAAGTGGTCCATGTGGCACAGGGTGCTAAAACATTCCTCTTTCACCTTTGATCCTCTGGTTTGAATCGAGCCTCTAATGAGAGGGATGGAATGATTTCTGCTTTCAGACAATCATTTAGGGTCTTTACTGAAGACACTTTGGGCAGCATCAGCCTGAAACCTTGTTTGATTTAGTTCCACAGTCCAAAACACTAATTTAGAGAAACTGAATGTTTTAACTTGTGGGGAGTTCAAAGCTGTAGCTCATAAATATAAGACAGTCACTAATAGATGATAAAGTCACCATCGTGACACTCTGTTATTGAGAGAGACAACTGTCGATGAGTTTAACACGAGTGCTACCAAGCCACAGAAGAAAGGTGATGTTGAGATGGTAGGACTTTCATGGCGTCTTCAGCTGGTATGGGAATTAGAAATGGCATCATTGGCATTACCCTGCATCTCAGACTGTCCAAATGAGTTAACCAATCCCTTAGCAAATCCAATAGGGAATTCACAAGAATGTTCAGATCGAGGTTGGAATGTGGGCCTGCTACCATGAAAAGTGGTTAAGAGGAATATCAGAGATATATTTAAGACGAAGCTGGATAAACACTTTTTTTTAAAATGTTGACAAAGTTACATGGAAAATAGGGCTGGAGAGACTCATGTAGAACAGAGCAGTTGGGTTCAATATGCATATATTCAATGCAAGACACCATAAGTATAGTGAAAGGAGTGTTGCACATTGGAAATAAACAGAGAAAGCATAGTGAGGGGGAATGGGTGCTGGAGAGAGGGGCTTGAGACTGAGGAGGTGAAGGAGACAGAGAGAAAGTTAGGAGAGAAGGTGAGGAAATATGAGGATAGGAGAGATGGAGCAGATGAGAGATAGGGGAAGAAGAGTTGAGGAGAGATTGGAATAAAGAAGGGAAGGATAGAGAGGATAGGAGAGGTGCAGAAGAGAGACAGAAAGCAAGAAAGAACAGTGAGAGGGGAGAAAGCAGGAACAAAATGGAGACAATCTTCACATCAGATGAAGAGAACGGCAAACATATATAGAGGGAGAAAGAGAAGAGGTAACTGTATACTGGACCCCGACATATACATCGAGGTAGGAATTGTGAATGTTTATATTTACCTCAGATGTGGAAATAGATTGGGTCAGGTCACAGCTAAGATCAAGGGTCAGACCACTGTGCTCAGGTTGGGGAACCAAGTGAAGACCAGCACCCGGAGAGTGATTTCTGTCCCTGTCCCTAGTCAGAACAAATGATTACTGTACTGAATGCTGGGGATCACAGCAAGTCAGGCAGCATCCATGGAGAGAGACAGCAAGCTAACGCTTCGAGTTTAGATGACTGTTCATCGCACCTGATATGAAGTGTGGAAGGGACAATATTTGTGCAATAGCGGGAGGGTAGAGTGCTGGGCAAGAGACACTGCTGGTAGAGCAGATCAAGTGATTGAAATGTGAGAATGACAGAGCAATGTTGTGTCTAATTGCCAGACTGGAAAGGGCAGACAATCTCACTGGGGTGGGGGGAGGTGAGAGAGGACATGGTAACAGAGAATGCAAGAACTAAGGCTAAAAGAAAGGGAAGGAATGGGAGTGGCTTCATAATCTGAAGGTGTTGAACTCAATATTCAGTTCAGAAGTTGTAAAGTGCCTAGTCTGCAGATGAGATGTTGTTTCTGCAGTTTGCACTGTGATTCACTGGAGCATTGCAGCATGCTGAGGACAGAGAAGTGGGCATGTGAACAAGCGTCCAGTACTCCCTGACTGAGCACAGTCCCCTTTTTTCCCTCATAAATCCCGTGCAGCTTTATTGTTCTCACTTGGCCACTTGCTTGAAATGAATACAGTAAGTTTAGCATGAAGGCTGCGGCACAGTGGCTCAGTGGTTAGCACTGCTGCCTCACAGCACCAGGGTCCCAGGTTCGATTCCAGTGTGGAGTTTGCACATTCTCTCCGTGTCTGCATGGGTTTCCTCCGGGTGCTCCAGTTTCCTCCCACAGTCCAAAGATGTGCAGTTCAGGTGAATTGACCATCTTAAATTGCCCATCGTGTTAGGCGAAGGGGTAAATGTAGGGGAATGGGTCTGGGTGGGTTGCTCTTCGGAGGATCGGTGTGGACTTGTTGGGCCAAAGGGCCTGTTTCCATACTGTAAGTAATCTATCTATCTAATGTGCTACAGCTCTGGCTCTCATACAGCATGATGCCACACAGTGACCTGTGCACCCTTCTATCCATTGTTCTGTGATAAACCTCTGCCCCTGGGTTCAATACATTGCATGGACTTTAGCATCTGCCCCTGGTTTCATGGACCTTAGCAGGAGGAATAGAGGAGCTGAATATTATTTAAACAGAGAAAGCATGCAGAAAGCTGTGGGAGTCCTCATCCATGAATCATTAGAAACTAGCATCCAAGTTCACCAGATAACAGGAAAGGCAGATGGAACATTGGCCTTTATTTCAGAGGAAATGCAGTATAAAAGTAGAGAGGTTTTGCTTGAACTGTACAAGGTGCTAATCGGACCATAACTACAATACTAGAAACGGTTTTGGGGCCCTTATCTTAGGAAAGCTTTACTGACATTGAAGGCAGACCACAAAAGGCTCACTTGGCTGATTCCAGGTATGGAGGGGCTACCTTATAAGGAGAGGTTGGACAGGAGGAAAGTCAAAGTCGACAAAACATAGACAAATCAAGGCTGTTAAGGAGTGGTGGTATGTGGAGGTGGGGGGGTGTAATGGATGATGAATTCTGCAACTTCAGACACAAAATCAGAAATAGCTGGAAAAACTCAGCAAGTCTGGCAGCATCTGGAGAGAAATCAGCGTTAACATTTCGGGTCAGGTGACCCTTGCTCAGAACTGCAACTTCAGATCCTGACTGCATGACATCTGTTTTCTTACAGTCTGCCCCTACCCTAGCCCCAGGGCCTTGCCTTGTTTGTATCATGTTTACTTTGCTCTTCATGAAGAAAGATTATTCCCTCCCTTTCTTACCTTTTTTCCCACCCATTTTCCACCCCTATTTTTCTTTGTCCTCCATTAACAGCTCCTTTTTCTTTCACACTGTCTATCCAACCTCCTCATCCTTCCTCCATCTCTGTCAAATTATATAAAAAATTCTATTTAAAATTCTGACCCCTTTCAACCCTGAAGAAAAGTCATATTGGACTCAAAATGCTACTCTGCCTCTCTCTACAAATATTGTCAAATGTGCTGAGTTTCTCCAGCTTTTTAAAAATGTTTTCTTCACATACATATGGAGTTTCATTCTAGCTTTGGAATAATTGATTGATTAAATCACCATTAAAGGTTTTGTTAAAAGTTTATATACTGCTTACTGGCGCATTTTAGTAAACAAACATATTTAGATATATTGGGTTGCAAAAGTACAGAAAATAAACCCATATATTCACTGGGACACATTATTGCTGCAATTTTGATTACATAGCAACTTTGGTTGTTTCCAGAAGTATGAACTGATAATTGATTTCTATCGAGATAAATGCCTCTATTGAAATCATTGAGCCAAGAAAATTTAAAAGAAAAACGCATGAATTTTTACAACACCTTTCATAAAATCCCTACAGTGTGGAAACAGGCCATTTGGCCCAACAAGTCCACACTGACCCCCTGATGAGTATCACACTGAGACCCATTCTCCTAACTGATTACATTTCACCTGACGAATGCACCTAAACTACACATCCCTGCACACTATGGGTAATTTAACATGACTAATCTAGGCATCTTTGGACTGTGGAAGGAAACCAGAGTATTCAGAGGAAACCCACACAGTCACCTGAGGCTGGAATTGAATTCAGGTCCCTGGCGCTGTGCGGCAGCAGTGCTAACCACTGAGCCACCTTTCTTGACTACTCCAGGTATCCCACAGTGCTTCACAGACAATGAAGTACCTTCCAAGTGTAGCCAGTATTGTAAACAGTAACAAAGTTGCACAAAGCTCATTCCCACAAACTTCAATATGATAAAGACCAGTTAGTTTGTGATTGCGATGTTGATTATAGTTTGAATATTGCTCAGGAGAACGGTAATAATTCTCCTGCTTTTGTTAAAAAACAATGCCTTAGAATTCTTTACATCCACTTGAGAGAACAGATGGGTCTTGTTTGAATATGTCACCTGACATCAGCATCTTATAGGTCTGTACAATGGCTCAGTGGTTAGTACTGTTGCCTCACAGCGTCAGGGATCCAGGTTTGATTCCACCCTGGAATGACTGTCTGTGTGGAGTTTATGCATTCTCCGTGTGTCTGTCTGGGTTTTCTCTGGGTGATCTGGTTTCTTTCCACAGTCCAAAGACATGCGGGTTAGATGGATTGGTCATGGTTTACAAAAATAATTGCCCCATAGTATCTAGGAATGTGCAGGTTAAGTGTTTTCACATGGTTAAAATCCCCATGTGGGGTGTTGGGAGTTGGATGGGAGCCTTAGTGGGATGCTGTTTGGAGGATGAGTGCTGACTTGATGGGTCTTTCTGCACTTGGAGGGATTCCGTGATTTCCAATAATACAACACTCCCTCCATAGGTGTTGTGCTGAAGCCCTGGAGTGGAACCTGAAGCTGCATCTAGCTAGGTAATGCTTTGACTTCAAAATATAAGATCAGCGAAAGTTCCAAATCTGTGGCTCAGTGGAAAGCATTTCTTGGCCCTAAGTTGTGTGTTCAAGTCCCCATTTGGAGACTGCTTAATCTTTCATCAATTCTGATGCAGAGTATCAATTGTCTTCCCTCTCTTCAAGCTGTTGCCAGGTCTAATGAGTATTTTGAGCATTTTCTTTCTCTTCATTCAGATTTCCAGTATTCGCAGCATTTTGCTTTTACATTCTCAGAGTCTGTCGAGCTAGGTGTGGTGGGAGGGAGACGAGGAAGGGAAAAATCAGCAGGGGATTCTGATGGAGATCAGTAACACGCAGCTTTCGCTGTAATGTGTGAAGTGTGTCTCTACCTAGTCTTTCTTGCCCTGCTCTTTGAAGTACAGCTTTAAGGTCATTCCATTAGCAAAGAGATCAGATGAGGCTTCAACTGAATATTTCATCTGAAAGACAACGTCTCCAGATGGGTGTAGTTCAGACTGAGCAATGCGCTCAGCTCTCTGGAGTAAGACTTCAAACCACTACCATTTGACTGAGCGGCAGGTATCTTCCATTGTGTGAAGCCTGATGATGATGTATGCTAATATTCAAAAACAGTCCTTGCAAACTAACCACTTGAGTAAGCTTTTGGAAAGCTGCGAAGAGCTATAGAGCCCGCCTGGACAAGAGGAGAACATCCGTTTATTTTTAAACTCATGGAAAGAATGCAGACATCAGAAAACAGACATCAAATCTGCAGGACTCAAACTCATATTGCTTTAGAGAAGTTGGTGTTACCTCCAGTTTATACCCCTTTTGTGCAGTGTAGAAAATTAGTGGGGAATGTGGATTCAACGCTATTTTACTCCCAGGCATAATCTGTGTGGAAATCACTTTACACACAATATAAGCAAATGTACTTCAATCTTTTATTATTCCTCAAACATAGAAACAAAGAAAGCAGGTGCTGGAGTAGGCCATTCAGCCCTTCTAACCATAACCACAGCTGATCATGCAATCCTAGTATCCCACTCCCGCTTTCTCTCCATATCCCTTGATTCCATCTAGCTCCCTCTTGAATATGTCTAACAAACCAGCCCCAACATCTTTCTGTGGGAGAGGATTCCACAGGTTCACAACTTCCTGAGTGAAGAAATTCTTCCTTATCTCAGTCCTGAATGGTTTGTTAGACTGTGACCCTTAGTTCTGGATTTCCCCAACATCAGGAACATTCTTAGTGCATCAAGCCTGGAGAGTCCCATCAGGATTTTCTATGTTTCTATGAGATATTTCTAAATGCCAATGAGTACAAGCCCAGTAGATCCAGTCTTTCTTCATGTGTCAGTCCTGCCATCCCAGGAATCAGTCTGGTGAACCTTTGTTGGACTCCCTCAATAGCAAGAATGTCCTTGCTCAGACTAGGAGGCGAAACCTGTACACAATGTTCACGGTGTACCCTCACCAAGACCCTGTATAACTGTAACAAGACATCTTTACTCCAATACTCAAATCCTCTCGCTCTGAAGGCCACCATGCCATTAGCTTTCCACACCACCCGCTGTACCCTGCATGCCAACTTTCAGTGACTGTTCCACCATGACACCCAGGTCTCATTGTATCTCACCTTAAAACTTCCACCATTCAGATAATCATCTGACTTGCTGTTTTTGCCATCAACCTCACATTTATCCACATTATATTGCATTTGCCTAGTATTTGCCCACTCAACCAGTCTGCCCTAGTCACCCTGCAGCCTCTTAGCATCCTCCTCACAGCATACACTACCACCCAGCTTAGTATCATCTGCAAATCTGGAGATATTGCATTCAATTCCTTCATCCAAATCATTAATATATATTGTGAATACCTGGGGTCCCAGCACTGAACCCTACGGTACCCCCTCGTCACTGCCTGCCACTCTGAAAACTCTCTGCTTCCTGCCTGCCACCAGTTCACTATCCACATCAATGCATTACTTCCCGTACCATGTGCTTTAATTTGCCGTACTAATCTCTTGTGTGGAGAAAGCCATTTGAAAGTCCAGATACATAACCTGTCCTGATTCACTCTTGTCCAATCTACATTCCAGAAGATTCATCAAGCATGGTTTCTCTTTAGTGAATCCATGCTGACTAAGACAGATTCCAAATGCATCCTTAAGAATTGACTCTAGCATTTTCCCCACCATTCATGTCAGGCTAACCAATCTATAACTCTCTGTTTTCTCTCTCCCTACTTTTTTAAAAAGTGGGATTATATTAGTTCCTCTCCGGTCCATTGGAACTCATCCAGAGTCTATAGAATGCTGGGAAGTGATCACCAATCCATTCATTATTCCAAGAGCCACTTCCTTAAGTACTCTGGGATGCAGAGCATCAGGGCCTGGGGACTTACTTAGTTTTAATCCCATCAATTTCCCCAGTACTTTTTCCTAACCAATAAGGATTTCCTTCAGTTCCTCCTTCATCCTTGACCCTCTATGCCCCCGCATTTCTGGATGGTTTGTGTCCTCTTTAATGAAGACAGATCCAACTTATTTGTTTAACTGGTCTGTCAGCATCTGCCAACATTCACTCCAAACTTTGCATCCCTTTATTTCCATTGAAATACGTAGCTCAAGCCTCATCCACCCTGAGAATGTTATTATGAGGCTAAAGAAAGATGAGTCTGTGGTACAGTTTTCCTTGATGTCCTCAGCTTGGCATTACAACAAATGAAATGAGTCACCATTGTAAGGTAGGTCATATCGCAGTTTATGGACAGACAGCAAATCCCCACAAAAAGCAATGAGATAAATCATCAGGGAAAATTGCCCTGCTTTTTGATGTGATGCAGTAAGATCCTTTCATTACTGAAGAGATCAGATGAGGCCTCAACTGAATATTTCAACTGAAAGACAACTTCTCCAAATGAGTCTACTTCTGACTGAGTGGCGAGCTCAATTCTCTGGAGTAAGACTCCACACCACAACCATCTGGCTCAGAGGTGGGCATCTCTACTGAATGAAGCCCAATGATAGTTCATGCACATTGGGCTCTGCTCTGAGTTAAAGCCCAATAGCTTATTTTCCATTTACATCGCCAAGTAGAATGCAGGTCTGAGAAGAAAAAAATCTCAAATTGCGTTCATGAATTGCTGGAGAATGTACAGAACTGGCTACCATTCGTATCCAGAGTTAACACCCAATTAGAACTGGGTCTGAAATATTAACTCTGTTTTCTCTCCATAGATGCTGCCAGACCTGCTGTGTCTTTACAGCAATTTCTGTTGTTGTTTCTGATCTCCAGTATTTGCAGTTTTTTGTTCTTTTTTTTACCAATTGCATGCTGGTGCCTCAGAAAGCTGAAGTTTTCCTTGCAACAATATATTTTATTCATAAAAAATCTTTGTCGATATTCACAGGTGGTGTGGCAGTTCTGTGTAGTCTTTGCATGTCAAGTAAAACAAACATTGGAACTCGACATACCCTGCAGTTGCAAAAACTAAAGACATTTCCTACTCATGCAGGAGACTATTTACATATATTGATGCAGCAAGAGGGTCTGACAACTGAACAGACCCTTGTTATAGAAAGACATTTCGACTGTGGTCTTTCGCCTCTGCGCCTTATAGCAGCTGCCCCAAGCTTTTGTACGTCCCTCACCACCTAGTCCTGGACCTCGGAATGTGTCAGTCTGCAAAACTTGGTCAAGGTCAACTCTTTACGCTGGAAGACCAACAGGTTTCAGGCAGATCTAAGAGCGCCTTTCACTGAGCCGATGGTCCTCCACACTCAGTCGATGCTTATCTCAGTGTGTGTCCCGAAGAACAGCCCGTAGACCATGGAGTCCTACATTACGGAGGTGCTTGAGTCACAACACTACGTCTCTCTCCAGACTTCCTTTGCAAAGGCACATTCCAGAAGGAGATGTGTGACAGTCTCTAGCACCTCCCCCTCTTCGAGGGCAGAGTGTGGACAGACCAGGCATACCTTCCACCAGCCAAGCCATATCTTGCTGCATATTGGAAAGTTCTGGCATTGAGGCCTTCTGCCAAATGACTTTGATAGTCTGCTCATGGATCAACCTGCCAGGATCAGGCCCCCTCCTTTTCCCACAGGGTCTTGAAGATGTTATATGCTGATGACTCCCTGATAGACTTGTGATCGAAGGCATTTTCTTTTACAATTTTTTCCACAAGGGACAGGTCATATGGAGCAATCTAACTACTTGGAACATTTCAAAGTGCCAAGGCCAGACCCATCCTTTGTAATTCCAAGCATAGATAGAACCTCAGTGCGCACTGACACTTGGTGCTTGCATACTAAAGGTCTACACACAGCTTGATACAGCCGCACACAAAGGTGGAAAAGAGGATAAGGTTTGTACATGGTTTCCATGGAGAAACGGTCCATCTTTACCTTCAGGTGAAGTGGAACATGGCTCAGGTGACTGCAAAGGAGCAGGTTTTGGGGAATGGGCCAGAGTTGATGATAGAAATCTGAGTTTTCTCCAGTTTCTTCATTTCCCCTCCCCCACCTTGGCTCAGTTCCAACCCTCGAACTCAGCACCACCTTCCTAACCTGCAATCTTCTTCCTGACCTCTCCGCCCCCACCCCACTCCGGCCGTTTACCCTCACCTTATCACCCTCATCTTAACCTCCTTCCACTTATCGCATTTCCAATGCCCCTCCCCCAAGTCCCTCCTCCCTACCTTTTATCTTAGCCTGCTTGGCACACTTTCCTCATTCCTGAAGAAGGGCTCGTGCCCGAAACGTGGATTCTCCTACTCCCTGGATGCTGCCTGACCTGTTGCGCTTTTCCAGCAACACATTTTCAGTATAAACCCTGAATCCTCAAACATTCCTCACATGTTAAGCTTTTCATTCCTGGGACCATTCTCGTGAGCATCCTCTGAACCTGCTCCAGGGCCAGTACATCCTTCCTGAAACATGGGGCCCAAACCTGTGCATAATACTCCAAATGTGGCCTGACCAGAGCTTTATAGAGCCTCAGAAGTACATCCCTGCTTTTATATTCAAGTCCTCTCAAAATAAACACCATCATTGCATCCTAACTACTGACTCAACCTGCAAGTTGACCTTGAGAGAATCCTGGACTAGAACTTCCACGTCTCTTTGGACTTAAGACTTCTGAATTTTCTCCCCATTTACAAATTAGCCTATGCCCCTATTCTTTTGACCAAAGTGCATGATCCCACACTGTACTCCATCTGCCACTTCTTTGCCCACTCTGTCCAAATCCTTCCGCAGCCTCCCCGCCTCCTCAATACTATTGATTCATGACCATCACTGGCCTCTTAATTCCCTCTTTTGTTGAATTCATATCTTGTGTTGATGTTATCCCATGCAGTATATTGTTCAGCTGAAAGGTCTGCCTCGTCTGGCCAGATGATTTATTGTGCTTTAAGTCAGCACACTCTTGGTAGAATATTTTGCATTCACTGGAACCTTTACTGTTTGATGCTTCTCAAACAATCTTCTGGACTCTATCCACACAAATTGCATTTATGCGTGGACTGCATTTATTAATATTAGACCCTCTTTTGCTGAAAGAAGATTTATTGAAGAGGCCAATAACAATTCTGTCACAAATGAGGTCTTGTTGCCAGTGTCCATTGTTGCATGGTGCAGATAGTATATACAGGTTATTAATGAAACTATTCCTAGAAAATGATATCTACTCTTGTAAAATGACGTTGTCTTATTTGTTCTTGAAGCGAATTATCCCTGAAAGGCTGTTAGAAGGTCAGCAAACATTACTTTTTTTCAACAATATGTTGTCAACAATAACAAACAGTCTGATGCTCTTCCCCTGTTATCCGATTGGTGCTAGCCTGTTATGCATTTGATTTGTAGATTTCTAAACGAGTAACATAGCAACAACATGCATTGAGTCTTGGACTTAAAGGCTTTCCTTTGTCTAGTGCTGTGGATCTGGAGGCTTGGGTGGAGAAATGGCCGACGGATTAATTTGGACACTTCTGAGGTGTGTGATCAAGTGCAGGAGGGAAGTATGCAATAAATGGGAGAATCATTAGTCACATCAACATACAAAGGGATCCAGGCTCACGGGTCCATAGTTTTCTGAAAGTGGCAGCACAAATGGATAAGGTGGTCAAGAAGGTATCTCAGCAGGGCAGCAGTAGACGTCCGGTACGTGGCCACCGCCATCCGACGCCTTAATACGGCGGTGCTTGGACCTGATGTAGTGCACCAGTTGGAGGACGCTCAGGTGTGCGGTGGGATCCCGTCCGCGCTCACCCCTGCCCGGATGGAATTTCACATTGGCTCCAAGGTCCCGGACTTCCCGCAGGAGCCTGTGCCCCACAACCTGAGCCGCCTCCGAAATTTAATTTTGTCCATTTTAAGGATGTAAAAAGGCGGGTCCTATATCGACTGCTGCTGCACACAGTCCACCTCTTCTCCCTCATCCACCGTCCGGACACGCCTTGGCATGCCCATTTGCCACTGGGCGGTGGGGATCCCCAGTGGAGGGCCCTCTACACGGGAGTCCTCCCCCTTTCTCTCAGGGATCTGGGGTGGAGGGTGCTGCATGCAGCAGTCCCCTGCAACCTCAGATTGCGGTGGTTCATGGACTCCCAGCCCAACTGCTTGTTCTGTGGTACTGTGGAGTCCGTGGACCATGTGTATGTTGGGTGTGGGCATTTGCACTCCCTTTTTGATTTTCTTAAAAACCTCTTCCTCTGCTTTTGGTTGCACTTCAGTCCCATGCTCCTGATCTTCGGACACCTGGTACGGAGGAGGGAGGGCAGGTCTGAAGACCCCCTCGTGGGTCTGCTCCTGGGCCTGGCCAGACTGGTCATTAACAGGTCCAGGCAGCGGGCCGTGGAGGGGGTCGTGAGGGCCGACTGCCTGCCCCTCTTCCGTGGTTACGTTAGATCCCGGGTGTCCTTGGAGAAGGAGCACGCGGTGTCCACCAACACCCTGGAGTTGTTCAGGGAGAGGTGGGCACTGCACGGAGTGGAGTGCCCCTCCACCTCTATTTTGATTTAGTCCCTGCCCTCCCCTTCACTGTTTGGTCACACAGCATTGCCCTTTGATGTGAAGGGCACTGCTTGTCACTGGCCACTCGGGTGTTGTCCTTTCTTCCTGTGTAAATTGAATAAAGATTCGTACACCTTGTGTCTCTCACTGTGTCTCACACCTGCACACACACACCATGGGTGCTGGGGAATAAATAAGCACTACTGCAGTTAGGCGGTAGTGTGGGGGTTAATTAAAAAAGAGAGAAAAAAAGGAGAGTTTTAGGGGACTGACTCTGTGCTGGCTGGTACTACAGTCAACATGTTAAAAGATTAAAAAAAAATTCACGGACTTTCCGCGGTTACATTAGAGCCCGGGTGTCCTTGGAGAAGGAGCACGCGGTGTCCACCAAAACCCTGACGTTGTTCAGGGAGAGGTGGGCGCCGCAGGGAGTGGAGTGCATTATTTCCCCCTCCAACTCTATTTTGATTTAATCCCTGCCCTCCCAAAAAAAAGGCATCTCGCATCCTTGCCTTTGTTGGTCAGGGCATAGAGTAAAATAATTGGGAAGTCATGTTGCAGCTGTATAGAATTTTAGTTAAGCCACATTTGGGATATTGTGTACAGTTCCGGTCACCACACTACTAGAAGGGTGTTTGGAGACTTTTGAGAAGGTATAGGAAATGGTTTACCTGGATGTTGGCTATTTGGACGGTATTAGCCATGAGCAGAGATTGGACAAATTTGGTTTGTTTTCACTTGAACATGGAAAGATAAGGGGTGACCTATTAGATATTTATGAGAGGCATGGATAGAATGGATTGTTGTAGTCTTTTTCTCAGTGTAGAAAAGATATTTACATGGAGACATAGGTTTAAGGTAAAAGGGGACTAGTTTAAAGGAGATGTGAAAGGCGAGGTTTTTAACAGAGAGCCATAAATACCTAGAATACACATGCCTGAAGAGGTGGTGGAGGCAGATACAACAGCAATGTTTAAGAGGCATCGTAATGTTGGCTCAGTGCTTAGCACTACTGCCTCATGGGACCTGAGTTCAATTCCAGCCTCAGGCAACTCCAGTCTGTGTGGAGTTTGCACATTCTCCCCATGTCTGCGTGGATTCCCTCCTGGTGCTCCAGTTTCCTCTCCAGTCCAAAGATGTGCAGGACAGCTGGATTGGCCATGTTGATTTGCCCATAATGTTCAGGAAGGGGGCATTAACCATGGGAAATGCTGGGTGATGGGGTGGGTCAGGGTGGCATGCTCTTCGAAGGGTTGGTGTTGACCGATGGGCTGAATGGCCTGCTTCCACACTGCAGGGACTCCACGAATTGACAGATGCGTTCCTAGGGAGGAGATAAAGGGATACGGACTGCATAGAGGCATAGAGAGTTTCGGTTCAGAAAGGCATCATGTGTCAGCACAGTCTTGGTGGGCCGAAAGGCCTAACCCTGTGCTATACTGTTCTTTGTGCTTTTGTGTCTGTGCAGGTGAATAGAGCACGGGAAACAGGCCAACAGAGGAGCATTTTGTGCAGTCAGCCCAGAACTGCGCAAGTCAATTCAAAATCAATGTATGAAACATGGTGCCAATTTAGGAATCATGCTCCCTGATTTCCCAGCCAGAATTCCCACAACACACTCTGAAGCACTTAAAGAAAATGTTCGCTTCATGCCAGCTACAAATGATCTGTTGGCTCATCAGTGCCACAAATAACACAAACGATATTTACTATGTTCTCTCGTAGGGGGAACCTGTCCTGTGCACTGTTTTCCAGTGGCTGGTCAGGGTTTGTGTATCCCATTACCAGCGCCTGTGGACTGTTACATATTTATTTTCCCTGCCACAGCTAAGTGGAGTATTGCAGCAACTTGTCAATAAGCACATGATTGACGAATGGATTTCATTATCATCACCAACGACACATGGCTGTCACAAGCATGGCTGCAGCTTCAGACAAATCTGCTTTGTGAGTGTTATTGACAGACCCTGAGTGTGGATGCCTATTATCAGATCTGTGGCTATTGATGTGTAATTATCAATCAACTTGGGGCAGACTGAAAAATAAGGCTGTAATGATTTAGCTGCACGTTGGTATAGTTTACAAGAGAATGCTCACAGGACATATCCTAATGCTAGCTCACCTCGAGATAATCCGGTCCATTAAAGCTGCAGCAGAAGGGAAGGAAGCGGATCTTTATGTCTCTTCAAATTGCTAATGGCATCCCTCTAGGCCATTGGTATTCACATCACAGCACAAGTCGCATTCATAACTCATACTTTCCCTTCACTGGTGATGATGGGAAGGCTTGATGCTGTAAGGTCTCTGTGTTCATGGCTATGACCATGTCAGGCTTTGTTTTGGCGTTCTTCCTTCAGTGCTGGGAAAGGAGGCAAGGGAATGCTGGGAAGTAAAATCTCGCCCGAGCAACCCGAACCGTGCATGGATGAGCTTAAGCTTGTTCAGGCGTTCAACTGGATCTTCATTGATCTGCCCCTCAACTTCATTTCACTGCCTTTGCCCGGTATCCTTCGTCGAAAGATGTCTAAAGAAAGAGAGAGAAGGAGGGGAAGAGAGAAAGAGACAAAAAGAGAGAGAAAACGAGGAAGACAGAAAAGGAGGGAGAAATAGAGAGTGTGAAAAAGAGAGAGAGAGAAGGGAAGAGAAAGAGAGGGAGCAGGGGAGAAATAGAGAGCAATAGATAAAAAGAGAAAGAGAGAGAAAGAGAGAAAGACAGGAGGGAAGAAGAGAAGGGCAGCACGGTGGCACAGTGGTTAGCACTGCTGCCTCACAGCACCAGGGACCTGGGTTCAATTCCCGCCTCAGGTGACTGACTGTGTGGAGTTTGCACGTTCTCCCCGTGTCTGCGTGGGTTTCCTCCGGGTGCTCCGGTTTCCTCTCACAGTCCAAAGATGTGCGGGTCAGGTGAATTGGCCAAGCTAAATTGCCCGTAGTGTTAGGTAAGGGGTAAATGTAGGGGAATGGGTGGGTTGCGCTTTGGCGGGTCGGTGTGGACTTGTTGGGCCGAAGGGCCTGTTTCCACACTGTAAGTAATCTAATCTAAAAAAAAAGAAAGAGAGAGATAAAGAGTGAAATAGAGAAAAGAAGGAAGAGAGAAAGAAAGGACAGAAAGGGAGAAAGAGATAAAGAGAGAAAAGAGAGAAAAAAGGAGAAAATGAGAAAGAGAGACAGAGATAGATTGGGAGAGAGGGAGCTGGTCTGAGATTGTGACCTATGAGACAGAATTCTTGGATGATGCCAACTTTAGGTATCAGGGCTTCAACATATTTTTCTCCCTTCAAATTTTTCATGGTCTTCTATGATTCCTGCTGACCCACTGACGCGTAGCAGTCATCCAATACATACTCCATATTGCTATCCTTCAGCAGAGTCTGGATGGTAACTGATGGTCATTTGTTGAATCCACTCAGCAGCATAGCTTGCCAAGAAACTGCCCTCACCCAGTGATTAAACATTCCCTCGCTCACAAAGACCACTGCTTAACAGAGCAGAGCAGTAACCCTTCATATAATGATGTTCCAATGATTGAAGTGCTATCAGCGAATCATTCAAGGCACAAAAGGAGGCCACTTGGCCCATCAGGTCTATGCTGGCACACCATAGAGCAATCCAGTCTACCCTACTTCCTTGTTATATTCCTGAAACTCTGCAACCCTTTCTCTTTCAAGTATCCATCCATTTTCCCTCAGACATCATCTGCCTCAACTTCCATCCACTCAATTCATCAAAAAGGTTCTTCCTTACGTCTCCTTCCCAAGATCTTAAATCGGGGTGCCATAGACTCCATGTACTACAGGCAGTTTCTCTTTGTACATTTTATTGAAACTTACCATAATACTGTCCACTCCTCTCAAGCTTCTTTATTCGAAGGCGAACAATTCCAGCCTCTTCAAACTGAGCCCGGAATTAAAACCTCACATCCCTGGATCTGTTCCGTGAAAAGAAAGTGAGGTCTGCAGATGCTAGAGATCAGAGCTGAAAATGTGTTGCTGGAAAAGCGCAGCAGGTCAGGCAGCATCCAAGGAACAGGAAATTCGACGTTTCAGGCAGCTTATGCCCGAAACGTCGAATTTCCTGTTCCTTGGATGCTGCCTGACTTGCTGCGCTTTTCCAGCAACACATTTTCAGCTCTGTTCTGCGAAATCCTTGCACTTCCTCAAAGACACTCATGACTTGCATAAAGTATGGTGAATAGACAATACTCTAGTTGTGGTTTAATCCAAACATAATGGATTGGTGTAACTTCCAGTTTTTGCACTCTATACCTTTATTTCCTGTTGCATTCTCTTTCTCAATCTCTCCCCGGCCACCGTCAGGTTAAAGAACCACCAGTTCATCTGACTCTCTCCAATGAGACAGGGGCCCTATGGCCGCCTAGTAAGGCTGTGGTAACTTTCTCTTTTACCTCTTTTTAGTCAGTTGAAGATCCCAGATGTTTTGCTCACTACTGCCTCAACTTGTCATATCAATCTCAAAGATGTTTGTCCATGCATTGCCCCCTGTTGAGACTAGAACCTTCTGCTCCTGCACAATGCTCAAAACCATGGCGAGCAAAAAATGCATCATCTCACGCTCCTCTGTATTAATTCCATTTCCCATAAAGACCAGGAGACTGGGGAGGACTTCTTTGCTCTGTTTCAAAATACCATGGAATCTTCCACATTCCCCCAAAAAGACAGCTTAACATTTCAAATGATGGCCCCTCCCTCAGTGCAACAACCACTCAGCAGACTTTGTGTCAACATAAGAATTTGTGTTGAATTCTCTGCAATGGGGCATGAACCTATGCCTTCTGAATTCAGCACTAACAAATATGACTGGAAGAAAGCCAGAAGCAGAGAGGAAGAAGGGGAAGTCTGCAGTGTGGTTCAATAAGTTGATGGCTATATTAAAGTACAGATGACTCTGAAATAACAGGAGGTCCCTTTAATGTGATTTCACTGATTGACGAATTGGGTGACACTGTTTCTAAAATGTAAACTTTTAGAACGTGTGTTGGCTGTAGCGTGATTACATCGCTAACATTTTAAGTGCTGCTTCTAAAGCAAGATTTTTCTATAATGCGGGGTTGCACAGGAACACAACCACCGCATTGTCGAAGAATTGACTGTACCTTGTGATAAAAGTTATAACATGATGGGGTTGATACTTATTGTGGTAATTATAGTCAATGCTTTCAGTCATGTAAAGGTGATGTCAAAACAAGATGGAACCTGTAGGTGCCAAAGACGCTTGCTCCTACTCTCTCCAGTGTACAGGGCAGTTTTTAATAGAAACTGTTAATATTCGCTTACCTGATTAAACCACAAAAACAAGAATCTTCCTTTGACAGTGCATACTCATTCCTCTTGTTTAATTTGTGCAGAGAGCTAAAAGGTCACTAGATTTCAGTTGTCAGTTGACAAGCTTGACGTGATTCCATGAAGATGGCCGCCAGGCAGGAATAGTTACTGATGCTTGAATGTAATTTAATTCATTGTGAACTACGAAAAAAAACACACAGTAGACACTGAGGTGTGAGTGCCTGACGCTGAGTGAGTCAGTCAGTTACTATAGTGCAGATCCTATACTCACTCAATGGGAGACTGATTTGTGAGACCTCATTAAGATCCATCATTATGCAAAATTCCAAGATTGGAACTGGCATGTCCATTGTTTTTGCACTCTCTCAGCCTCCTAAACAAGGACTCTTCAATATATAGGTGCTGTGTCACCATAGTCTTACCAGACCACAGAGGCTGCTCTCATTTTGAGAGAAGTGACTGATGGTGACTTAACCTGAGGGTCACCAGACCTCAGGTAAGGGGAGAGGTTGAGAAGGAGTGTCCTTCACGGTAACCTCAAACCGGTGATGGGAACTGAGCCCACACTGTTGACATCACACTGTTCTGTAAACCAATGATCCAGACAACTGAGCTAAATCAATTCCCTCAACAGTGGTTTGCCAGGATTCAACCACTGTGGACA
The DNA here is from genome assembly GCF_020745735.1 of Hemiscyllium ocellatum. Taxonomy (NCBI): domain Eukaryota; kingdom Metazoa; phylum Chordata; class Chondrichthyes; order Orectolobiformes; family Hemiscylliidae; genus Hemiscyllium; species Hemiscyllium ocellatum. Next base: position 11,643,423 of record NC_083424.1, read on the forward strand.
CACAAAGGGACAACATAGAGTCATAAAGCAGACAAAATGTTCTTTCATTTCCTGGAATTTGGACCCAAATTTGGCTTTTGCTGAACTGCACATTTTGAAGCTAAATCAGACACCAAAGCTCAAGCTTGGCTAACCAAAAACATGGAAATAATTCTGGAGAAGGATCACTGGATCTGGAACGTTAACTATTGCTTTCTCTCCACGGATGCTACCAGACTTGCTGAGTCTCTCCAGCAAATATTTCTGTTTGCGTTACAAAAGTAATTAATGTGACAGAGAAAAGGTCCCTGTGTAATAATAAACACTCAAGTGGCAATGAGAGAGAAACTGAGTTAACATTTTGATATGGTTTGTCAAATCTGGCACAGCTTAGACACATAACAGGCATTAAGTAAGTGTTCTGGGAAAGGTGGGGGCAATGTGAAAGAGTGAAAGGGGAAGGCTTCCATCATAGGGTGCAAGACAAAGATATTGACAGGCATGGTGACGATACAAGGCAAAAGCAGATGGTATGGGGACAAATAAAGAAGTGATATACTTCATCTTTCAGATGGATATATCATATTTATGACAAACAATGTAATAGGAAGAGCAAGCACTGGGTGACTGCTTTGTGAAACAAGTCCATTTTGCCTGAAAGCATTTAGAACCCCAAACTAGTCAATCTTCTTGAAAACTTAGAACTTCTCATTCTGATATCATCCTGGTGAAGCTTTCTGCACCTTCTCTAGTGCTTCCATATCCTTTTTGAGTATTGCTGAAAGCAACCTTGTTCTTTTCGGAATGAAAAGGTATCTGCATACACAGCATTCATTTCAACTCAACAAAATTAGCATTCCCGGTTCAATTCTCAGGGCAACTCTCTGACCAGTTAGAGACAACTTTTCTAGTTTTAAAATATAAACAAATCCTGGCTGTTAACTGTAAATCATCATCGATTAGTGCGTTCTCCAAGGCAGTGCTTGCACCAATCAATCAGCATGGTCCTGTCGTTCATTATAAATGCTGGCTTCCTTGGAGAAGGAGCACGCAGTGTCCACCAACACCCTGGAGTTGTTCAGGGAGAGGTGGGTGCCGCAGGGAGTGGAGTGCATCATTTCCCCCTCCAACTCTATTTTGATTTAGTCCCTGCCCTCCCCTTCACTGTTTGTTCACACAGCATTGCCCTTTGATGTGAAGGGCACTGCTTGTCACAGGCCACTCGAGTGTTTTCCCACTTTTCCTGGTGGTGGAAATTGAATAAAGATTTGTACACCTTGTCTCTAACTGTGTCTCACAGCTGCACACACACACCATAGGTGCTGGGGATAAAAATAATAAGCACTACCGCAGTTAGGCGGTAGTGTGGGGGTTAATAAGGAAAAAAAAGAAAAAAGAAATGCTGGCTTTGCCCTTAAATTTGCCTTGCATATGATCCCAATGGGTGGTAAATGAAAAGCTTCGATAAAATAATGTTTTGTTTTCAGTAATACTCAAGTTCAGTGTTATCAAATGACTTGTTTACATGTCCCTTTGGAATGTGATGTGTAGGTGCCAGTGTTGGATTGGGGTGGTCAAAGTCTGAAATCACACTATGCCAGATTATAGTCCAACAGGTTTATTTGAAATCGCAAGCTTTCAGAGCGCTGCTCCTTTGTCAGGTGACATCAAGCTCATGATTTCAAATGAACCTGATGAACTATAGCCTGGTGTCATGAAACATCAGTATGAAGACCAGAATTGTCCACGTACTCCAGAAGCGATGTAACCAGTGTTCTGTACCAGTTAATGTAGCGTTTCTACTTTCCAGTTATAGTCCTCCAGAAATGAACACCAGTGTTCTGTTTGCATTTTCATTAGTTTGTTAATATCTATTCAGAATGAGTGTTTGTGGCTCTTGATCACTTTGTTCATCTATCCCAAGTATGCACTTATTTTCCAAGGAGTATGTGACCTTTGTATTTCTCCTACTGAAACATTCCACTTCACATTTTTGCAAACTAGATATTTGTAAAATGACTCTAATAAATTTCATGCAGGGAAAATAAAACAGACAGAAAGCCTTCTCTGTTTAAGGACAATTGAATTCTGCAACTACAGTAGTCCATTCAATCTATCGAGTCTGTGCTAGCCCTTGGTGAGACCAACTCAACGAATCCTACTTTCCGACAATTTTTCTCAAGCCGGCAAAGTTATTTTCTTCTGTTTCACTGTTAATGCAAACTTCTTTTGAAAGCAATGATTGAAACCACCACCAGCAAATGTTCAGACAGCGCACTGCTGATCTAAACCATTCACTGCACAAAAGACAAATAGTTTCATGTTGCCTTTGGTTTGTTTGCTGATCAACTTAAATTCTGGTCACTTGGTCCCAACCCGGAAAGGAAGCAGTTTCTCCTCATCCACTAAGTTTGGGAGAAAGTTGTTTCTACAATTGAATCTATAGATTGTGGTAATGACCTGAGACTGGAGCCTGCATTGTTGTCCCTCCATGGATTCTACCTACATTTCCCTGGGCCCTTGGGTATCTGTGCTGCCCTGTTGAGGCTGCTATCTTTTGTGTTGTCTCTATCGTCAACTTATCAAACAGTAACTCTTCTCTCAATCTCAACAGACTCTTGTAAACCCTTCATCTACATTCCAATACACATGAGACTGGTGACAGCTCACTAGAAACAATGTCCCTCATCATAATAGTGATGCTAAGGTCTGGGTACATCCGGTAACATGCTGCCATCAATCCTTCAACCTGTGCTAGTCTAGGAGCTAGCTACATAAGCAAAATACTATGAATGCTGCAAATCTGAAATAAACACAGAGGATTCTGGACAAATTCAGATAAAGAACCAGAGTTAACATTTTGAATCGAGTATGACTCTCCTTGAAAAGAAATGTTCTACTGACGTCAGACTGATTTTGAAATATTAAATCAAAATCATAGATGACCTACTGAGTTTCTCCAGAACGCACTGTGGTGTTTTGGAGCATTCTAGCAACTGGTAGTGAAATATACTACATATTGGCGCAGTGGTTAGCATTGCTGTCTTACAGCACCAGGGATCCGGGTTCGATTCTGGTCTCGGTGACTGCATGAATGGAGTTTACATGTTCTCCCTGTGTCTACGTGGGTTTCCTCCAACAGTCCAAAACTGTCCAGGCGAGGTGGAGTGACCATGCTAAATTGCTCATAGTGTCCAGGGATGTACAGGCGAGGTGGATTGGCCATGCTAAATTGCTAATTCTGTCCAAGGATGTACATATGGGGTGGATTGGTCATGCAAAGTTGCTCATACTGTCCAGTGATGTACAGGCGAGGTGGATTGGCCATGCTAAATTGCTCATCTGTCCAGCGATGTACAGGCGAGGTGGATTGGCCATGCTAAATTGTTCATACTGTCCAGTGATGTACAGGCGAGGTGGATTGGCCATGCTAACTTGCTCAAAGTGTCGAGGGATGTACAGGCGAGGTGGATTGGCCATACTAAATTCCTCGTACTGTCCAGGGATGTACAGGCGAGGTGGATTGACCATGCTAAACTGCTCATACTGTCCAGGGCTGGTCAGGCGAGGTGGAATGGCCATGCTAAATTGCTCATACTGTCCAGCGATGTACAGGCGAAGTGGATTGGCCATGCTATATTGCTCATACTGTCCAGGGATGGTCAGGCGAGGTGGATTGGCCATGCTATATTGCTCATACTGTCCAGGGATGTATAGATGAGGTGGATTGGCCATGCTGAATTGCTCATACTGTCCAGGGATGGTCAGGCGAGGTGGATTGGCCATGCTATATTGCTCATACTGTCCAGGGATGTACAGATGAGGTTGATTGGCCATGCTAAATTGCTCATTGTGTCCAGGAATGTACAGGCGAGGTGGACTGGCCATGCTAAATTGCTCATACTGTCCAGTGGTGTACAGGCGAGGTAGATTGGCCATGCTAAATTGCTATTACAGTCCAGGGATGTACATGCGAGGTGGATTGGCCATGCTAAATTGTTCATACTGTCCAGGGATGTACAGGCGAGGTGGATTGGCCATGCTAACTTGTTCATAGTGTCCAGGGATGTACAGATGAGGTGGATTGGCCATGCTAAATTGTTCATACAGTCCAGGGATGTACAGATGAGGTGGATTGGCCATGCTACATTGCTCATACGATCCAGGGATGTACAGGCGGTGTGGATTGGCCATGCAAAATTGCTCATACCATCCACGGATGTACAGGCGGTGTGGATTGGCCATGCTAAATTGTTCATAGTGTCCAGGGATATACAGATGAGGTGGATTGGCCATGCTAAATTGTTCCTACTGTCCAGGGATGTACAGGCGAGGTGGATTGGCCATGCTAAATTGTTCATAGTGTCCAGGGATATACAGATGAGGTGGATTGGCCATGCTAAATTGTTCCTACTGTCCAGGGATGTACAGGCGAGGTGGATTGGCCATGCTAAATTGCTCATAGTGTCCAGCGATGTACAGTTGAGGTGGATTGACCATGGTAAATTAATCATAGTGTCCAGGGATGTACAGGCAAGGTGGATTGGCCATGCTAAATTACTCATACTGTCCAGGGATGTACAGGTGGTGTGGATTGGCCATGGTAAATTAATCATAGTGTCCAGGGATGTACAGGCAAGGTGGATTGGCCATGCTAAATTACTCATACTGTCCAGGGATGTACAGGTGGTGTGGATTGGCCATGGTAAATTAATCATAGTGTCCAGGGATGTACAGGCAAGGTGGATTGGCCATGCTAAATTGCTCATACTGTCCGGGGATGTACAGGCGGTGTGGATTGGCCATGCTACATTGCTTAAACAGTCCAGGGATGTACAGGCGAGGTGGATTGGCCATGCTAAATTGCTAATACTGTCCAGGGATGTACAGCCTAGGTGGACAGGCCATTCTAAATTTCTCATAGTGTCCAGGGATGTACAGATGAGGTGGATTGGCCATGCTAAATTGTTCATACAGTCCAGGGATGTACAGATGAGGTGGATAGGCCTTGCTAATTTGCTCATAGTGTCCAGCGATGTACAGGCGAGGTGGATTGGCCATGGTAAATTAATCATAGTGTCCAGGGATGTACAGGCAAGGTGGATTGGCCATGCTAAATTGCTCATACTGTCCAGGGATGTACAGATGAGGTGGATTGGCCATGCTAAATTGCTCATAGTGTCCAGGAATGTACAGGCGACGTGGATTGGCCATGCTAAATTGCTCATAGTGTCCAGGAATGTACAGGCGACGTGGATTGGCCAAGCTAAATTGCTCATACTGCCCCCAGGGATGTACAAGCAGGGTGGATTGGCCATGCTAAATTGTTCATATTGTCCAGGGATGTACAGGCGAGTTGGATTGGCCATGCTAATTTGCTCATACGATCCAGGGATGTACAGGCGGTGTGGATTGGCCATGCTAAATTGCTCATACTGTCCAGGGATATACAGATGAGGTGGATTGGCCATGCTAAATTGTTCATAGTGTCCAGGGATATACAGATGAGGTGGATTGGCCATGCTAAATTGTTCCTACCGTCCAGGGATGTACAGGCGAGGTGGATTGGCCATGCTAAATTGCTTATGGTGTCCAGCGATGTACAGTCAAGGTGGATTGACCATGCTATATTGCTCAAACTGTCCAGGGATGGTCAGGCGAGGTGGATTGGTCATGCTATATTGCTTATACTGTCCAGGGATGTACCGGCAAGGTGGATTGGCCATGCTAAGTTGCTCATACTGTCCAGCGATGTACAGGCGAGGTGGATTGGCCATGGTAAATTAATCATAGTGTCCAGGGATGTACAGGCAAGGTGGATTGGCCATGCTAAATTGCTCATACTGTCCAGGGATGTACAGGCGAGGTGTATTGGCCGTGCTACATTGCTTAAACAGTCCAGGGATGTACAGGCGAGGTGGATTGGCCATGCTACATTGCTCAAAGTGTCGAGAGATGTACAGGCGAGGTGGATTGGCCATGCTAAATTGCTCAAAGTTTCGAGGGATGTACAGGTGAGGTGGATTGACCATGCTAAATTCCTCGTACTGTCCAGGGATGTACAGGCGAGGTGGATTGACCATACTAAATTGCTCATAGTGTCCAGGAATGTACAGGCGAGGTGGATTGGCCATGCTAAATTGCTCATACTGTCCAGTGATGTACAGGCGAGGTGGATTGGCCATGCAATATTGCTCATACTGTCCAGAGATGTACAGGCGAGGTGGATTGGCCATGCTAAATTGCTCAAAGTGTCGAGGGATGTACAGGTGAGGTGGATTGACCATGCTAAATTCCTCGTACTGTCCAGGGATGTACAGGCGAGGTGGATTGACCATACTAAATTGCTCATAGTGTCCAGGAATGTATAGGCGAGGTGGATTGGCCATGCTAAATTGCTCATACTGTCCAGTGATGTACAGGCGAGGTGGATTGGCCATGCAATATTGCTCATACTGTCCAGTGATGTACAGGCAAGGTGGATTGGCCATGCTAAATTGCTCATAGTGTCCAGCGATGTACAGTCGAGGTGGATTGACCATGCTATATTGCTCATACTGTCCAGGGTTGGTCAGGCGAGGTGGATTGGCCATGGTAAATTAATCATAGTGTCCAGGGATGGTCAGGCGAGGTGGATTGGCCATGCTATATTGCTCATACTGTCCAGGGATGTACCGGCAAGGTGGATTGGCCATGCTAAATTGCTCATACTGTCCAGCGATGTACAGGCGAGGTGGATTGACCATGGTAAATTGCTCATACTGTCCAGCGATGCACAGGCGAGGTGGATTGGCATGGTAAATTAATCATAGTGTCCAGGGATGTACAGGCAAGGTGGATTGGCCATGCTACATTGCTCATACTGTCCAGGGATGTACAGGCGAGGTGGATTGGCCATGCTAAATTAATCATAGTGTCCAGGGATGTACAGGCAAGGTAGATTGGCCATGCTAAATTGCTCATACTGTCCAGGGATGTACAGGCGAGGTGGATTGGCCATGCTAAATTAATCATAGTGTCCAAGGATGTATAGGCGAGGTGGATTGGCCTTGGGAGTTACAGGAATGGGGGTTGGTCTGGTTAGGATGCTCTTCAAAGTGTCCGTGTGGACTCAATGGGTTGAAAGTACCTGATATTTTAAGGCATCTATGATACAAGGATGGAATCATAAACAAGTTTCAGCTGACTTCACTGGACAGACATATGGACGAAAATGCAAGAGTGTCGGTTTGATGGCCTTCGCATTGGTTTTACAGGTCAGTGCAACATCAAGCGCTGAAGGGCATGTACCAGGCTGTTATGTTCTATGTTACAACAGGACACATATCTTTTGTAACAGCGTACATTTTACTATGTTTTGTCACTACATAAAGGTTACATTAAACTGATGGTAACCAGATAGTAGAAGATCTGACTGTCTCCAGTTCAATGCACTGACTCTTCCCCAATTTGACTAATGCTCCACCTAGAGGTTGGATTAGATAGTACATTTACCAGAGCTTCAATTTTGTTCATTGATTAGCGCTTTCAATCCTAATACCATGTACAACATTTCTCTTCTTCAAGTTCTAACCACCTCAGGGTATCATCATGCAGATCATTGCAATTAGTTATTATACGACACTACTCTGTCCAGGACCCTCGTGACTTTTAAATAATACCAAAGCCCAACAAAAGCAATCAAAAAACAAGTCCCAAATTTGAGTATTAAGCTGCTGCTGGTTGGTGTCGTATATGAAATTAAGAACACTGTTTTCAGAAACTATCACAGGGGAATTAACCAACGGTGTCACGTTGTGCAACATTCCTTTGAAGTCAGTGCAAACATTCCCATTACAGCAGACATCTACATTGTCTAACATAGAGTTATAGAGATGTACAGCACCGAAACAAACCCTTTGGTCAAACTCACCCATGCCAATCAGAATCTCTAAATTAATCTAGTCCCATTTGGCAGCATTTGGCCCATATCCCTCTGAAACTTTCCTATTCATATACCCATCTAGATACCTTTTAAATGCTGTAATTGTACCAGCCTCCTCTACTTCCTCTGGCAGCTATTCCATTCATGCACCACTCTCTGCGCGAAAAAGTTGCCCCTCAGGTCCCTTTTAAATCTTTCCCCTCTCACCACAAACCCATGCCCTCTAGATTTGGACTCCCCTATCCTGGTGAAAAGACCCTGGCTATTCACCCTATTCACGCCCATCATGATTTTATAAATCTCGATAAGGTCATGCCTCAGCCTCTGATTAGATTACCTACAGTGTGGAAACAGGCCCTTCGGCCCAACAAGTCCACACCGACCCGCCGAAGCGCAACCCACCCATACTCCTACACTTACCCCTTCACCTAACACTACGGGCAATTTAGCATGGCCAATTCACCTGACCTGCACATCTTTGGACTGTGGGAGGAAACCGGAGCACCCGGAGGAAACCCACGCAGACACGGAGAGAATGTGCAAACTCCACACAGTCAGTCGCCTGAGGTGCTCCAGGGAAAATAGCCCAAGCCTCTTCAGCCTCTCTCTATAGCTCAAACCCTCCAACCCTGGCAACATTTTTGTAAATCTTTTCTGAACTCTTTCAAGTTTCACAACATCCTTCCAGGAGACCATGATTGCAACCCGCGGAGCAGACAACCAAAAACATTACTGGCTCCTATTTGTCAATTGCCCTGAAACTAAAATCAAATGAAATTAAAAGTCAGGTTTGGATTTATAAAGAGGGTCTTGACTCACTTACACCTATTTTAATCTTGCCCACAAAGGTAAGATCTAACCCCTTAGACTTCTAGGGAGAGCAGTGGAGCTGACGCTTGGGAATGTTTCAAGTCCTGAATCCATCGCAGGTAGGAGATTGATTAAGGTTAAAGCAACCAAATGTAAACTGCTGCAGATGCTGGAAATCTGAGATAAAATAAAACGTGTTACCATCAGGTGCGGATGAGTGAATATGTTTTTTTTCTTTTTAAACCTGCTTGGCAGGTTGTAGTAAAGATTTTAAAATCTTTTCAGCCTCACAGCCGTATCGCACTTTATAATTAAACACTTGTTCAGTGGAATAAATATGAAGGAGTGAATTGAAAAAAATGCTTTTGGGTGAAAGAAAGAGGAATTTTATTACCTACTACCTGAGAAAGTAATAAAATACAACAAACTTTGACACAATGTTATAATGTTTTAAAAGGGCAAGGGTCTAGTACGAAGAAGAAAATCAAGAATATGTTATTTAAATAGCCCTTAAAGTCCTTGAAGTGTGATGTTTTAATTAACATCTTGTATCCTCAGCAATAACAAAGTTTTACACAGCTTCTTTGCGAATGGATTTTTCTTCAATTTGCTTCATCATTGAAGGGAATTGGGAGAAGGAGAAATTCCAAACTTCCAATTCTGTGCTACAAATCAATTTTCCTTCTATCTCTTCTTACAAAAGCTGTTTCCTGAAATATATTTCACCTATATATGCCCATGTCAGGCTTCACTATTTTCCAAGCTGGTAAACTTCAGGTGACATTAAATCCAATATATGAAACTTTTGGGGAGATGGGTAGGGAGTTATAAATCAACTAAGAGATATAGATTTGCCTTTTTGTAATGATATTAACTTTGACTCAGACTGATTCTTGTTTATTGATCATTTCATGAGCTTGGCTTAACCTGGATCAGATAACCACTGCATCCATTTCAAATCAGTGTTTTTCCTTTTTCAAAAACCATTTGAGTCCATGAGGGGTATGTATTAAAATCAGATAGAGTCATAGAGTCATACAGCATGGAAACAGACCCTTTGGTCCTGTGGGCGGCATGGTCGCATAGTGGTTAGCACTGCTGCCTCACAGCACCAGAGACCCAGGTTCAATTCCCGACTCTGGCGACTGACTGTGTGGAGTTTGCACGTTCTCCCCATGTCTGTGTGGGTTTCCTCCAGGTGCTCCGGTTTCCTCCCACAGTTCAAAGATGTGCAGGCCAGGTGAATTGGCCATGCTAAATTGCCCGTAATGTTAGGTAAAAGGGTAAATGTAGGGGTATGGGTGGGTTGCGCTTTGGCGGGGCAGTGTGGACTTGTTTCCACACTGTAAGTAATCTAATCAATCCATGCCAACCGTAATCCCAAACTAAACTAGTCCCACCTTCCAGCACTTGACCCATATCCTTCCAAACATTTCGTATTCATGTATGCATCCAAAGGTTGTAACTGTGCCTGTAATAACTGTAAAAAATCTCGAAGTATATCTAGAAATAAGCATGAATCGCTGGATTAGCCACAAGATCCACTCTAGTCTGAGTCCACCACTTTAGAATGATGTTAAAAATCCAGGATATAGTCCAACAGGTTTAATTGGAAGCACACTAGCTTTCAGAGTGCCACTCCTTCATCAGGTCATCTCCAAATCATTTTAGAATGATGAAAGAGTAAAATTCAATGTCTATTTTTACCACCATCATAACAACAAATCATGCTGTAAATACTCAGTAGATCAGATCACATTTGGGGAGAGGGCAACAGGATTAATGTTTAGGTCAGTGACCTTGCATGAGAATGATACTCATGAAAAGTCATTGTCACGAAGCATTAACTGTTTCTGTCCATGGGTGCTGCCTTACTTTGGAACATAAGCCCATATGAATTCGAAATAGTAGCATTCGGCAGCGTGCGTGTGCTCTGTCATTCAATCAGATCATGATCAATATTTAAAGACCCAGCCTCCAACAGAGTCAACATCTCTTTGATTTTCTCAAAACAACTCAGGCTTTCTTCCACTCAGCAGCTTCCATTGTATTTTATGTAAAGGTTCATTGAAAACAATAAGGTTGGACAAGACCTCTCCTACTTGATTTATCAAACACCCAGTCCTTCTCGGATGCTTGATATTTCTCTCTCGGCAATTTCTGGTGCTGACGTGATGCCAAAGGGTAATCTATTGAAACAAAGCCTTCCAAATGCTGTGATAAAGTGATTTCATCAAGGGATAGTTGCCAAAAAAATACTATTTGCTTTTGGTTTTGTGAAGATTGAACACCTTCCCAAATATTGCTAATCTCTCACCTACATGAGCCATAAGCTGAACTGTCAATAACAAGATCCATGTAGACTCTAATCAAACTCCAAGGATCTGCTTGTAGGTGAATTAACCTCTTGCTAAAACAGGGAGCCAATTTCTGTCTTTGCCTTTGGCAAGTTTGGAAACATTCTGGGTGTAAATGGACACACTGGCTTCATTTCAGAACAATGTGGTCTGCGGTCTTCAGCTTTTCTAATGGTGAAAACTGCAGTTACAATTCAATTCTGACCTATTTAGACTGATCTCAACTTTCCAGCTTCTCTATTCTCAAAATCAAATTTAAGACAAAGCAAACTTTCCTGTTGAAGAGTGAACAATTCTGGATGTCAGTCACACCTAAAGTTTCTGTGACTTCTCTCCCTTGATATTGTCCTATGACTGTGAGTTCAATACCTCTAAATTTGTGCAGCTTGTTGCTTGATGGCTGAAGAGAACATGTCTCCAATCATGGTTCAGAATCATAAAGAACCAATCTCTTGTTTCTTTTTCCCAGTAGGATATCAGCTTCCCAGTTGCTTCTGGTTTCTTGATCTCTACAAGAAAGTCATCTCAGTACCATTGGTACTTTAAACTTCACAGGCCTATCTCTTTATGTTTATTCTGTGCAGGATTTTTGCTGCTACACAAAATTTGGACGTGCCTCTTCCTTTTGCAACAAGTGGCATTCAGCCTCTTTGACAACAAAACGACACTTTCACTGTATCTCGGTACATGTGACAACAATCAATCAAACAAATTCCTACAACAATGATTCTAATTAGAGTTTGCATGTTGCATGGGATTCCTCTGGGTGCTCTGGTTTCCTCACACAGTCCAAAGATTTGCAGGTTGGGTGAATTGGCCATGCTAAATTGCCCATAGTATTCAGTGATGTGTAGATTAGATGGGTTAGTCAGGGGAAATGTAGAGTAATAGGTTAGGGAATAGGTCTGGGTGAGATATTCTTTGGAGGGTCGGTATGGATTTGTTGGGCCAAATGGCCTGTTCCTACACTGTAGGGATTCAATGATTAGCTGGGATGATTGATACATCCTCTGACACCACTGACTCTCTGCTTTTAAATTTAACATATTTCACTGAGTCGATCGATTTTGGTATATGATTTATCCTTTCACCCTGAGCCATTGATTTCACTTCTTGACCTCAGCATCTCTACTCAGTTGAATTGCTTTTTTTAAGGTTAAATCAGCTCTCAACCGCAAATGGCCAGGCAAAGGCGCTTTCCAAGACTCTGACAACTCTTCTGTCCTTGATTAGGTCATAGACCTGGCATGTTCATAACTCTATGCAGATCATTTATATCTGCATCAACACTTCTTCCTTGTCGTTGGATATGCTTGTTAACTTTCGTTCACTCACCAACGGTGACTTTCCACAAGTTGAAATCGACATAAAATGCTTGCATTACATTATCATAAAGGAACTTTCCTTTGTCAATTCCTTGTTTGATTTGGATATTGCCTATGCAGCCATCCTTTGATACAAAAACATATTGACCTACTTGTCATTGTTATTGAGGTCAGACTTGATGTGATATCTGGTAAATCTTTTTGGTGCCAATTGAGTCTCACTTCTTGGAGCCTGCAACATGCCCAAAGCTTTCTGGTGATGGTGGTGACTTTTCCTTACTTGCTATTTTGCTCACAGCTACCAAATAATATTAGTGAGTTTTAAGAAGATTTGTAGCTCAGGTTGACCTCAGGTTGCCTCAGTCAAAGTTGTATCCTTCCTCATCCGTACGTGAGGGTACTAGTGAGAGAGGGTCATGAACATCAACTAGCCACAAAAAGACATGACCCTCTCTCACTAGTATCCTCACATATGGATGAGGAAGGACACCACTTCGACTGGAACAACACGTCCATCCTAGGACCAGCCAACAAAGACACACACGAGAATTCCTAGAAGCATGGTATTCCAACCGGAACTCTATTAACAAACATATCAAGTTAGACCCCATCTACCACCCCCTGAGAAAAGGAACAGGAAATGACTTCACCACTGGAAATAACATCCCCGCAGAAAATGACATCAGCAACCCAAAGAAACCCAAACATATAAATAGATAGCAGGAATTTTCAGCATTGCTTTACCTGAGGCCCCCTGAAGATGTTACCTAGTAGGGTAATGAAACGTCTGGAAATGAACCTTGCAGCTCAGCAAGCAAACCTACATCCAAAACCAAATTACATTCTTGCACTCGTGCTAATACAGAATATTTACAGAGGTAAAGAAAACACTAACTTTGTTCAGAAATTAACATACTGTGGGCTACATCTTAGCATCTTACAGCAAGAGAGTAAGAGAGAGAGTAATATCACATGATATTGTATGACTTCCTACAGTGATGAGCAGTGTGTCTTATTAGCATAGTGCACAGTTAGAATTAACTCCTTATGCTCCATATTTCTATGGCTGAGGTTTTAATGTTGTTAATTCCTGAGGCTTTCCTTGCTTTGCTCTGCTGTAATTGACATATAATCAACTAGATTCCAATTGTCTTAATGACTGATAACATAGGATTCAATTTCTATGAAGCAAGTAAGCAGGTTAAGTTGCAGATTATCAAGTTATTAAATATCTCCTCATTAGAAAACTAAAATTATATTCAATTAGTCTCAAAATTAATCCTTGTTTTAATTCTAATTTACTTTTGCTATTCAAATGTTTTATTTACAAACCATTTTATTTTCCTTTTTTAATCTTCGTTCAATAAACACCACAAAAGTAAGACTTTCCATTTATTTCTGGAAATAACTCAAGTCAGAATGAAAATGGAAAGCTTTCCTGAAAGAACAGTGGATGCTGAAAATCAGGAAAAAAAGTCTCTGTTTTTTAAAAAAAGTATTCACTCATGGGATGTGAGAATTTATTTCCCCATCCCTAATTGCTCAGAGGGCAGTGAAGAGTCAACCACATTGCTATGGGTCTAGAGTCACAGGTAGTCGGACCAGGGAAGGATGGCAGTATCCTTCCCTAAAGGACATTAGTAAACCAGATGGGGTTTTCCAACAATGATTCCAATCTAGTCCCACCTGCCAGCACCTGGCCCATAACCCTCCAATCTCTTCCTAGTCATATACTCATTCAGATGCCTTTTAAATGTTGCAATTACACTAGCCTCCATCACTTCCTCTGGCAGCTCATTCCATACACGCACCACCCTCTGAGTGAAAACGTTGCCCCTTAGGTCTCTTTTATATCTTTCTCCTCTCACCATAAACTATGCCCTAAACCTAAACCTAGTTCTGGACTCTCCCACCCTAGGGAAAAGACTTTGACTATTTATCCTATCCATGCCCCTCATGATTTTATAAACCTCTATGAGGTCACTCCTCAGCCTCTGATGCTCCAGGGAAAAGAGCCCCAGCCTGTTCAGCTTCTGCCTATAGCTCAAATCCTCCAACCCTGGCCACATCCTTGTAAATCTTTTCTGAACCCTTTCAAGTTTCACAACATCCTTCCGATAGGAAGGAGACCAGAATTGCATGCAATATTCCAATAGTGGCCTAACCAATGTCCTGTACAGCCACCACATGACCTCCCAATGCAGTACTCAATACTCCAACCAATATAGGAAAGCATACCAAACACCTTCTTCACTATCTTATCTACCTGCGACTCCACTTTTAAGGAGCTAAGAACCTGCAATCCAAGGTTTTTTTGTTCAGCAACACTCCCTTGGACCTTACCATTAGGTGTATAAGTCCTGCTAAGATTTGCTTTCCCAAAATGCAGCATCTCACAATTATCTAAATTAAACTCCATCTGCCACTTCTCAGCCCAGTCTAGTGATAATACAATGAGGCCATTGCTCCCCTTCAAGGTAAGCTCAGCTGGTGTGTTTTGAGGTGTGTCCATTGTTGTAATGTAGAAAACAAACTCCCACAACCACAAAAATGCTAAGCAACAAATAATCGGTTTTAATGTTGTTGGCTGATGAATTCTTTGAATGATGCCATGGGGTGCGTAACACCCATATGAGAGAGCAGACAGTTCCCTGTCTCACCCAGAACAAAGTACCGTCATCAGTGCTGCACTCCAGCGGCACCTCACAGGAGTGTCAGCTCAGCGGTTGTGCTCAAGCTCCTGAAGTAGATTTCCCCTTTCAAATAGCACCTTGACTGAATTTAGATTTATAGCCATATGACTGCCAAAACCCTGTTGAAAGAAAAGCGCTGTAAACTTCAGCAATATACTGACAGCAGCATGATTGTCCTTGTGCCACTGCAGTTAGCTCAGGTTGTAAATCTCCACGGAGGAACTCTGAATGATAAGGGAAAGGCATAATTTGTTTATGATGCTGAATTCTATAGGAAGTTTCACAGTACAGTTTGGGAATTATTTTTCATGGGTTTAGTGTAGCAGTGAAAGGTTACACTGTAATTGTTGAGTTTTATAATGTAAATATAAAGAGTCACAGTAAACGCAGTTATATATATTATACAGTTATTCAGAGTGACACTTTGCCTATGGAGTTATATTTATAGCATAAAGAGCCACTGATGAGGAACCAAATAAACCTCTCTGTCCTGAGATGAAGAGAAAGGGTGGGTGGATTGGCCGTGCTAAATTGCCTAATGTCCAGGGCTGTGAGGCCTAAGTGGATTAGCCATGGGAATACAAGGGTAGAGAGGGGGTGGTGGGCTTGGGTGGGATGCTCTTCAGAGGGTCAGTGTGGATTTGATGGGCCAAATAGCCTGCTTCCATACTGTAGGAATTTTCTGAAACATTTTCATCCAGATAGTGGTAACTCTGTGGAATTCACCACCTCAGAAAGTGGTTGAGGCCGAACCATTATATGGTTTCAAGATGGAGGTAGATTTATGTGGCTAAGGGGATTAAGGGATGTGGGGCGAGGGTGGGATTAGGGTATTGAGCTGGATGGTCAGCCGTGATCATATTGAATGATGGAACAGACTCAAGGCCGACTGGTCTAATCCTGTTCCTACCTTCTATATTTCTATGTGCAGCTGTCACTTACAACTGATGGTGACTTCAGTCTCTCCAGTTCCATGCGCTCTTGAACATATAAAGACCGTGTCATTTTAGTTCCTTCCTAGTTGCTCTGTAGACTTAAAAAAATAAGAAATTGCTCTAAACCAGTGGCTAGCTTCACAAAGTGCTTCTAGAAACCACCATTTCAAAGTAGTGTGTGACACCATATTCCTGTGTGACCTCTCACCTTCCCAATCT
This sequence comes from Hemiscyllium ocellatum, assembly GCF_020745735.1. Taxonomy (NCBI): domain Eukaryota; kingdom Metazoa; phylum Chordata; class Chondrichthyes; order Orectolobiformes; family Hemiscylliidae; genus Hemiscyllium; species Hemiscyllium ocellatum. The sequence goes on from NC_083424.1 coordinate 11,659,665, forward strand.
CTTCTGACCATTTAGGCTCAGAACATTAGTGAGCAACTACATAATGAAATGTTCGATGGGGGAGTGAAAGGGAGACACTAAATCATCATATCCACTGCATTGTCTCCCCTTCAACCACACTAACTTCATTCAAATACAGCCTGACACTGTTTAAGTGACCAGAGGAGGCTTGAATTCTTTTAATCGTTCTTAGGCTTTTGGATGTTCTGGGAGAAATATTTGAGTTGCCTCAGTGCCTGGAAACCACATGAAGACGGACACATTTTTTACAAAGGCACTCAAACTCCATTATATTCCCATTTTCTTTTCAGCAATTTTTTTTTCCCAATGGTCTGCTTTATTAATTTCTCTGATTCTACTCAGGTGATTTTTCCATTGGTGGAGGCTTGTTCTCAGTTGATGGGTTGAATGGGCTCTGTCTTAGATGGGATGGGAAGGGCAGACTTTAGTCCATCACATCTACTCCATTGTCTCCTCTTAAACCTCATTATCAGATTGCTTCTGGTTGGGTGTCAATTGTTGATCACACTGACCTCCTTCCACGAATCCAATGTGACATCTTTAACTCTGTCCTACTGAGAACATTGTCCTAAATGATGCAAGTACCTAATTCAGAGAAGTGCTTTAAGCAGAGATGGAGATCAGCTCTGAGCTATCAATGCAGTTCACTTTCAACTTACCTACAAGCTATTCTTCTGAAGTTGGATAATGGGGAAGATGAGGTACAATTGTGCAGTTTTGTCTGTTCAGAAAGAGAGATGGTCAGTGAACTGTGTACTATTGAGGAAAGTTAGCAATGTTAGTAGTTTCTTATGGCAGTCACATTTATTGTTGAATGTAATTGTTTCAAAATCTTGCAAAGTCATTCGAAAGGAATAGGTTGTATTATGCGGTTGTGGGTAAGGTGGGGATTGTACTTTATTCTGGATTGATAAATGTCGTAAGATTTCGGGAAAACTCATGTTTGTAGCCTTCAAAGAGTCTGTTATGTCTTGTATTTTGTGCCCCATTCTATGCCAATGAACAAGCTGGATTCTGTGGGTGTACAGAGCTGATACATATGGCTCAGGTCCACACACTGTGGATCTCAGTAAGGGTCCACGAAAGATCTATTGAATGGATCAAGATCAGCTTCTTTTTCCTCTTGTGATGATGCTATCACATTGAAAAGGTTATTTTGTTCTTGGTTTTTTTGAACAGAGACTGTAAAGGCAGAGGTGCCAAGGAGTCTGAGAACTTAACAGTTTAACGATGGAATGGAAGTGGCCAGTTATCCCAGTTCAGGTTTTTCTCTGCTTTGTTTTTAGCTGTAGCAGTCACTAAATGTATGAGTCCAGAAGAGTTGCAAACTTCAATAAAGGATTCCTCTGACTTTCTGAGAAATTTCTCTCTAGATGTTGTTCCCTCCTGCCTGTAAAAATCTGTGTTTGAATTTACCTTTTGCCAAAGAGTGTGTTTATGGGATGTTACTGTTGGAACTGTTAATACTATACTGTTCGGTTAAGTTTTCCAATAGTTAAGTTATTCTAAATTCCACTTTTTTTTTGTTCATGTTTCAACTTCAGTGTTTAAATATATTCTGTTTTGCTTAAAGCTGAGTGGTTTGACCAGCTGCTTCACACCTGGAACACCTCACACCAGCCTTTAAAATAAGAAAAAGTTTGAGTCAAGGTTACCTTCTGAAAATATTTTGAGGGATTCTGGCCTTGTGCATAACACTCTGTTTGTTTATAGGATGAGGGTATTGCTGGCTAGGCAGCATTTATTGCACATCCCTAATTGCCCAGAGGGCAGTTAAGAGTCAAACACATTGCTGTGGGACTGGAGTCAGACCAGGTGAGGATGGCAGATTTCCTTTCCTAAAGGGCCTTAGTGAATCAGATGGGTTTTTAACAACAGTGGTCATCATTAGACTTTTAATTCCAAATTTTTATTGAACTGAAATTCTAACACCTGCCACGGTGGTTCTGGGGTTCCCCAGAACATTATCTGGTCATTTGGAATAAATCATCTAGCGATATGACAGGGAGGCCAGGAGAAATTAACAAAAAGGAGAAAAAGTGAGGCAATGATTATGCTGTGAAATAATTGAGTCCAGAAGGTGGAAAAGTGTCTCGTTGAAAAATAAGGTATTGTCCTGTCTTTTCTTTCATTCTCTTTATTTTGCTTTCTGGACCTGATTTGACATTGAATTCATCTTCTCTAACTCGGTCTCCCTCTATGGTTCTGGTGCAGCATCGATTTCAGTCTATTAGTCTGATTAATTGCAGAGACACTCTGACCACTCGGGCCCCACTGTACAGCTTTCAGCTTGCATTTTGCAGCAACCTAGTGGGGAAATGGACAAATGTTTTGAGCTGATGGGTGCAAGGCCTTGGACAGGGTGTGGGTGGGTGGAGGGGTGACAGTCCCACCCAAGGTCGGGTGCACTTAGATGCTGTCTCGCCATCCAATCTGCTTTGCCAGTTACTCAAGTATTGCTGTTGTCTTATTGCATCTTGTGATTTTTGAATAGCCATCGTCTGTAATGAAATGGCTCATAGCCAATCAGATTATGGGTTTCTAAATAGCTACACTCTAAACTGCCATCCTTGGTTGCCGCATTGATTTACAGGCAGGTGATTAATAGTCATAAGAAGATTTGAAAACATCAGTAAGATTTCATTAGCACAGACATCCCCATATTATTAGCATCAGACATCCGCAGAGGATATCAATAACATTTAGCAGCCAAAGTATTTGGAGCATAAAGGGATTAAAGCCAGGCCCCATATTCTCCAGCTTCTAAACGCCCCAGCTGAAAAGTGGAGCACAAAAATAATTCCAATGGCCAATTTAATTTCCGTCATTCTTTCACTTGGCAGTCCCTTTCCCTGTGAATGCTTTTGTTTAATTTTATTAAAACAACCTGGTGCTGAAGGCTTTACTTTCAAAATAGCTGACATGCGTGGAGTTTACTGGCTGGCAGTTTTGAATTTATGCAGTTGACCTTCCACAGGCATATACATCATCAGGGCAGTGAAGGATACTGCAGCTGGTTGGAAGTCCACATTTAATAAGGCTGGCAAATGACAATGCCTGCTTCTGTGTTGGAGCCTGTTGTGGATTTGATGTTGTTGAAGCGTCAAAACGAGGCAAGTGCGCTGTGAATGTTAACACTTCCTCAGCGACAGAACAGAAGCTGTGCCCCTGTAACAAAGCTCCAATGCCATCTGACTGAAAGTGTTTGTTATATTATAACCAAAGTGGTGCTTTGTGTTTGTCGAATTAGCTCAGTCTGTGACAATGGCTCCACAACTGGACTGAGGCCAGAGTAAAACATTGAGCCAGTGTCGAGATAGATGTTAATGAGTTTTAACAAATCACGAGTCTCTGAGCTAAACATAGAAATGTAGAAAATAGAAGCAGGAGTAGGACATTCGGCCTCTAGTATTTGCTGCACCATTCAAGCAGATTATGGTTGATTTATCCAGCTCTCTTCTTGCTTTGTCCTCACACCCTTTGATCTCTTTAGCCCCAAGAACTAATCTGACACCTTTTGAAAACATTCAATGTTTTGACCTCAACCCCATCTGTGATCGTGAATTCCACAGGCTCACCACTTTCTGGGTGAAGAAATTTCTCCTCATCCCAGTCCTTTCCCTGTGACCCGTACTCTAAGCCATAATACCATCGTGACCTTGGTAGTCATGTCTCTGCAAAGAGTTTTGAACCTGGATCACTCAGAATTTGTTGCACTGTAGCCTTACCATCATGTACAATGTAATAAGTTACGTAACTTTACAGAAAACATAGCAGTCTGGCTTGAACTTGCATGCAGACCAGAAGGTCACACCTGTAGGACAGGTTGCAACAGCCAGGATTTCCGTTCCTGATTGCTGTCTGACAGTATGTTCAGCTGCTCATGGTGGTGGGCATTGGAGCGGTGGTAGGTTTGGATTTAGCCATGATGCTCATGACGATTAAAAAAAATGCCAACTCCCATCTCCAAGGCAATTTGTCTGAGTTGGGAGGTTGGACAGAATTATTTCCTTGGTGTGAAATCAGAACCATCTTAGAAGTCATCTGAACTTTGGGACAACTTTCACTTCTGCTATTTCCTTTTATGTTGCTCCTGAATAACCTCTCCATTCTGGATAATCTCCAGATGTTATTTTGTTTTAGTGTAGCCCTTTGGTCCAGGCTATACCCAGGCCAACCCTAAATATGGCTGTGTGGCGTGTGCTGAGACTGGGTTGGGCAGTAGCTTACGGGGTCCTAAACCACGTGTGAGAAATGTGGCAGAATCATACAGGAAGTCTATCTTAACATCAGAGGCAACCCACTACATCTTCAAACTGAGTTCCAGGTGAGGTTCGCACCTGGCAGCAGCATGTTCAGGGGAATTATCATTGGTTATTAACCTGATTAACTGCACATCTCATTCTATTCATATGCAGCTTTCGATTGTGCCACTCACTGGAACTAAACTAAATGCTGGGAATTCTCAACATGGAAATCAGAGACGGTTCTGTCTCACCCCTTGTTCTAAAGGACTTTGCATTGGCACCAATATCTCAGGGCATGATCCATAGGCATGCACCTCACATCCATGAACATTGGCATCCAACATGTACCAGCCTCTAAGAACCTTCATGCCTGATCTCAAACCTACGCTTCTGACTTCATTATGGTACCATGGGGTGCAATAACAACTCATTGTAATGCTGCAGCAAAGACCCTGTGTATTCTGGGACATGCACCCAGCTCATGGACTGCATTAGGCTTCATCTGCAGACTCCAACTCTCACTCACTTTGTGTCTACTTGGATCTTCACAGCATCCCTGCCTTGCATTGCCTTGCCCTGGCTTTTTGGGCCTTTCTATTCAGACCAAAGGTACCAGCCTCACAGTATTGGTGTATTGCCTTGCTGTTTAGTAGCAAAACAAAGGCAGGGAAGTTGCCATGGTTAGCAGCAGCACTCAGTCAAGGAAGATAGCCTTCAGTCAGGGGATCCTGGCATAGTAAGTCAAGGCCATCCTCAGACACCGGTGCAGGGGTTTGCACACTGTCAACAAGCCACCTGTGCCAGTCAGAATCAGCATGTTCCCCATGTTAAGGCTCAGGGGGCTATCCATCAGCTGTCTTAATGCTTTCTGCCCTATTGTGGGCAATTTTCCTCCCAGAATGAAAGAGACATTGGTATTGAGGGAAATGAAAGTGGGTGGAACAGCTGGTCCAGTTGGGGGGTGGGACAGGTGGGAAGGTGTTCTGAGCTAAGATAGGCAATGCAGAGGGCTTGTAGGGTTAGTGGGGTTAGGGTTTGGGGTGGATGACAGATGGAGAATGATGGAAGATGTCATGACAATAATGAGAGCGGCACAGCGAGAGCCTTGTATGGCAACAGGTACAGTAGGAGGGAGCGAGAGAGAGATAGAGAGAGAGAGACCGCGAGAGAGAGAGACCGAGAGAGAATGTGAGGAAGCAGAGGGAAGAGTATGGCACTTATGTTGACAGAGGGGAGAAAGTCAGGAACTGGTTGGCAACGTCTGGCATCTTGGCATTCACCACCGCTCCCGGTGCCTGAGGACAACACCCTCCCCACCACATCTGCATCACTTCCACTCTTCAGGACCTCCACAACCCTGCCTACACAGCAGTGTGCCAATTTCCCCTTGTACGCCGAATCTGGGCAAACATCAGAAACCATGCAGGGCAAGAGTGTTACTGAACAAAGAGACCTTGGAGTGCAGGTTCATAGCTCCTTGAAAGTGGAGTCGCAGGTAGATAGGATAGTGATGAAGGCATTTGGTATGCTTTCTTTTATCGGCCAGAGTATTGAGTACAGGAGTTGGGAGGTCATGTTGTGGCTGTACAGAACATTGGTTAGGCCACTGTTGGAATATTGCATACAATTCTGGTCTCCTTCCTATCAGAAAGATGTTGTGAAACTTGAAAGGGTTCAGAAAAGATTTACAAGGATGTTGCCAGAGTTGAAGGGATTGAGCTGTAGGGAGAGATTGAATAGGCTAGGGTTGGTTTCCCTGGATCATTGGAGGCTGAGGGGTGACCTTATTAGAGGTTTATAAAATCATGAGGGGCATAGAAAGGGTAATCAGACAAGGTCTTTTCCCTGGGGTGGGGAAGTCCAGAACTAGAGGGCACAAGTTTAAGGTGAGAGAGGAAACATATAAAAGAAACCTACGGGCTAACCTTTACATGCAGAGGGTGGTACGTGTATGGAATGAGCTGCCAGAGGAAGTGGTGGAGGCTAGTACAATTACAACATTTAAGAGACATTTGGATGGGTATATGAATAGGAAGGGTTTGGAGGGATATGGGGCGGGTGCTGGCAGGTGGAACTAGATTGGGTTGGATATCTGGTTGGCATGGACAAGTTTGTTTCCATGCTGTTTCCATGCTGTACACCTCTATGACTCTATGATTCTATAGCCTTGGGCCTACAACACTTGTCTGGGTGCATAACTGGATTTTTATATTGGCACTGGTGCCAAGGATACAGGTCCACTCTAGAATATTTCCAGTTGTTCTGCAAATGGTGAGTTGGGCGGGGGGGGGGAGGGGGGTGAGTTGACACTAAAATTGGGGAGGGGGCACCACAGGGGTGGAGTGAGACTCACCAGGACTCATGGTGAGCAACTGGCACATATCTAAAATACTGGAAGATTCCGCCTGGGTTCAACTGAGGCGCTGATCAATAATCTCAGCAGGAGGTCGGGATTTTCAGCATTCCCAGGCCTCCTGTCCATGAATACGCATCTCTGCCTCGGTCTCTTTCCACTTCCCTATAAGTATCAGAACCAATGTTTCAAATCAATTACCTGCCTTCAGAACTGTTCTGCCTGACCTGTTGAGTGCTTCTGCCATATTGTCTGATTTTACTGCACATTTCCATTATAGGTATTCATTTCATTCACTGTCTGTGCCCATTGAATTTTGTGCATTAAACAGAACAGCTGATGCTACATGGATTTTCACTTGCTGATATTTTGTGGAGAGTGATCCTGTTCCATCATCTCTTCAATAAGAGCTCTTAAGCATCATGCTCTTAAGCATGACCGACATTGGAAATTGGAACTCCAAATTGTGGTGAGTAGATGGTTCAGGTTATTACTAAAAATATATTCTTTTTCCCAGCATAAGGACTATTTATCCTGCAGACAATTCATACTATTCTTTATCTGGCAGAGTACATTGTTGATACTGGCAAAAAAAAATTGATTTCATACTCCCTTTTTATGAAAGCAAAAACAAAGTTATTGGGATAGATTATGCCTCAAAGGAGCCACTGTTTATTAGATTGTACTTGTAGTCCTTTTCTCAGCTTCTGCAAGTTGAGTTCTGTTCACCACCATGTGCTCCAGCGTTGATACTGTCTTTGGAAGGGAATTTGGGATAGTCATTAACTGGACAAGCAAGTCCAGTTATTTCCCATCCAATCTAACTGAGGAACTGTCAATGAGCACCTGAATTATGAAGTGTCAAATTAGAACAATGTCAATCAAGATTAGAAAGCTGAATAAAAGTTAGGAAAGAGTGCTTGGATTGAGTGGGTGAAAGAGAGAGAAAAGACGTAAAACATATAAACAGATTATTCCAACATTTAAAAAAAATTATCTCCACCAATAAATAAAATCTGAAGGAATGAGACTTCCTGTTTGTAATCAGTCATAGTGTTTTTGTTTATTTGTTCATGAATAATGCTGTCACGTCTGGGCCAGCATTTTTGCCCATCCCTAATTACCCAGAGGGTATTTAGAGTCATAGAGTCAGCATGGAAGTAGGTCCCTTTATCTAACCAGTCCATGCTGAATGTAATCCCAAACTAAACTAGACCAACCTGTCTGCTCCTGGCCCACATTGTTGACCAGACCAGGTAAGCGCATCACATTTCTGTTCCTAAAGTACAGTAGGGAACCAGATGGGTTTTCATCACATACTTCGGTGGTAACATGGTCACTATCAGACCAGTTCTCATTCCTAAAATTTCATTGAATTCAAATGTCCACAATGACTCCTACTTATCTTTATAAATGCACCGTAGAAAGCATCCTATCTGGATGCATCACAGCTTTGTATGGTAACTGATCTGCCCAAGGCAGCAAGAGATTACAGAGAATTGTTAGTCAGCCCAGTGCAACATAAAAACCAGCCTTTCAACCATTGACTCCGTCTACAATTCCCACTGCCTCGGGAAAGCAGCCATCATCATCAAAGACCCCTCCCATCCCAGTTATACTCTCTCCCACCCTCTTCCACTGGACAGAAGATATAAAAAATTGAAATCAACTATCATCAGTTTCAAGAACTGCTTCTTTCTCGCTGTTATCAGACTTAAATGAACAGACCTCTCATGTATTAGAGTTGATTTTTCTCTGCACCTTCTCTGTAGCTGTAATACTATATTCTGCACTCTGTTCTATTACTCTGATGTAATTTTGTAAGGTATGATTTGTCTCAACAGCATCAAAACAATACTTTTCACTGTGTCTTAGTGCATGTCACAATAATGAATCAAATCAATCAATCAATCAAATTTCACCATCTGTCATAGTGTGATTCAAACCCATGTACCCAGAACTTCAGTTCAGTATTTTGGATTATAAATCCAGTGATAGAGCGTAGAAATGTACAGAAAGGAAACAGACCCTTTGGTCCAACTCGTCCATACCGATCAGATATCCTAAATTAATCGAGTCCTATTTGCCAGCATTTGGCCCATATCCCTCTAAACCCTTCCTATTCATGTACCTATCTAGATGCCTTTTCAATGTTGTAATCGTACCAGCCCCCACCACTTCCTCTGGCAGTTTATTCCATACATGAAGCACCCTAAGCTTGAAAACGTTGACCATTAGGTCCTATTTAAATCTTACCCCTCTCACCTTAAACCTATGCCCTCTATTTTTGGATTCCTCCACCTTGGGGAAAAGACCTTGGCTATTCACCTTGTCCGTGCCCCTCACGATTTTATAAACCTCTATAAGGTCACCTCCTCAGCTTCTGATGTTCCAGGAAGAATAGCCTCTCTTTATAGCTCAAAACCGTTAACCTTAGCAGCATCCTTGTAAATGTTTTCTGAACCCTTTTATGTTTCACAACATTTTTTCTATAGGAGGCCAGAACTGCATGTAGTATTCCAAAAATGGCGTAACCAACATCCTGCATAATCTACCACTTCCCTAAGTGAGGATGATTTGGAAGTAAGTAGAAAGGAACAAGTAATTTTTCCTTTAAAGTTTCATCTGAGTATATCAGTTTCGGTACAGAAATATCACACCAGTCTGTGCATGTGAATGATGGGGTAGATGCTGAGATGCTGGTACTATGTGGATGATTGGCATATCTCAGAAAGCAATGTCCAAACCTTTGCATTTAACAGCACATGTGTGGTTGCTTTTGGATTTTCATGCCAATGAGAGTGAGCACTGCTAAATTTTTACTGCACAGTCTGGCAGCTTAACCAGAAGGACTGGAGAACTTACACTCTCAAGAACAACAATGGTCACCAGCCAACACAAACATATCAGACCTGGGACTTTGCCATCACTGGAACATAAACATGAATGTGACAATCTGTTTTTGCTGTATTTTGTTCAATATTGCACCTTATATTGTTACTGGCTGTCATATTTCAGTTGTTATTCATCGAGCTATTTGCATGGCCTCATTATGATTTTCTTTCTGTTCATTTGTTTCGATGGCTAATGCATATATGCTACATTGAATCCCTCCCCAGGGCTAATTGTTACCCCGGGGTATAAATATGCACTAAATAAAGTTACAAATAAATTGGGCTGGTCTGCCTTTGGTCTTATTCTTCAATTATAAAGCTCACATTTCATTCACAAAGGCTTGTCCATTAGCGCTTAAATTAATCCCCCTGAGAAGATAGCTGCTGGCTATTGTCCTCACCCGCCTGAAATCCCAGTCTGTCAGAACTTGTCTCTGTTCCTTTTTGTTTATCTTCCTCCCTTCAAAAATGCCATCCTGTCACACGTCTCTTCCATCCTAGTTTCGGACAGAATCTTGCCATGACTGAACTAACACTGTTTGGAAGCAGATTTTCTACAGGTGCAGAAACAAATCCATAACCAATGAAACATTTCTGAATCAAATTCCCAAATGAAGGATGGACATCGTGGCAGGAATGATGATGAGGCCATCAGCACTCACTGTTATTAGACAGTGAATCAGACAACAAGTTCCCACTCCCTAACCTCTGAATTTGAACAGTAATTGTGCTATACGAGTTACTGTGCTCCTCCAACAGCTATGCCTAATCAATCTCAGGTTGAGGTGGGCACGAAATTATTAATCTTACACAGTAAACATACAAGAAGGAGATGAATTGATCAATCCAAGTGGGAATGAATGGGGCAAAAAGTCACCCCAGCCTCTCTGGCACTGAACACTCACTGTATAAAATCTAATTTCTTCACACTTTATGAATGGAGATTTTTTAAAAAAATACATTTTTTCTGTTGACTGAAGCACTGCTGATAATTCCTGCTTTCTATTTATAGGTTTGGGTTTCTTTGGATTGGTGATGTCATTTCAACGCCATTCAGGACAAAAATAGAAATTTCTAACAAAGCTCCGTAGGTCTGGCAGTATATGTGGAGAGATCTCCTCAGAACCGGACCTGGGTCCCTGGACCCAAAACGTTGCCTCTGATTTCTCTCCACAGATGCTGCCAGACCTACGGAGCTTTGTTAGAAATTTCTATTTTTGTCCTGAATGGCGTTGAGCTTCTTGATTGTTGTTGGAGCTGCACCCATCCAGGCAATGATGAGTATTCCATCACACTCCTGACCTGAGACTTGTAGATGGTGGACAGGATTTGGGGAGTCAGGGGGTGAGTTACTGCCGACACAGGAACAATGGTAGTGTCCCTACCTCTGAACTAGAAGCTCAGAATTTAAGTCCCACACTAGGCAAGAAAGGTATGTTTGTTATGGAGCCAAACAGGTTGAGTATTATCTTGTCAATCCTTCCAACATATGGCCAGCACTGTAAGGAAAGACAACTGAAACTCCACCATTGCTATCCACAGCAGTAAACCTCAGCATATATGTCGATGTTGCGGTCAAGAGTGTGGTGCTGGAAAAACACAGCAGGTCAGGCAGCATCTGAGAAGCAGAAGGATCGACATTTCAGGCAAAAGCCCTTCATGAGGAATAAGGCTTGTCAGTTGAGGAGCTGAGAGATAAGTGGGAGGGTCATGGGTTTGGGGGATAGGTACCTGAGAATACAATAGGTAGATGAAAGTCATAGAGTCATAGAGATGTACAGCATTGAAACAGACAATTCAGTCCAACCTGTCCATACCAACCAGATATCCCAACCCAATATAGTCCCACCTGCCAGCACCCGGCCTATATCCCTCCAAACCCTTCCTATTCATACACCTATGCAAATGCCTCTTAAATGTTGCAATTGTAGCAGCCTCCACCACATCCTCTGGCAGCTCATTCCATACACGCACCACCCTCTGCCTGAAAATGTTACCCCTTAGGTCTCTTTTATATCTTTCCCCTCTCATCCTAAACCTATGCCCTCTAGTTCTGGATGCCCCAACATCAGGGTAAAGACTTTGTCTATTTATCCTATCCATACCCCTCATAATTTTGTTAACCTCTTTAAGGTCACCCCACAGCCTCTGATGTTCCAGGGAAAACAGCCCCAGCCTGTTCAGCCTCTCCCTGTAGCTCAGATCCTCCAACCCTGGAAACATCCTTGTAAATCTTTTCTGAACCCTTTCAAGTTTCACAACGTCTTTCCGATAGGAAGGAGACCAGAATTGCATGCAATATTCCAACAGTAACCTCACCAATGTCCTGTACAGCCGTAACATGACCTCCCAACTCCTGTACTCAATCCTCTGACCAATAAAGGAAAGCATAGTAAATGCTTCTTCGCTATCCTATCTACTTGCGACTCCACTTTCAAGGAGTTATGAATCTGCACTCCAAAGTCCCTTTGTTCAGCAACATTCCCTAGGATCTTACCATTAAGTGTATAAGTCCTGCTCTGATTTGCTTTCCCAAAGTGCAGCACCTCGCATTTATCTGAATTAAACTCCATCTGCCACTTCTCAGCCCATTGGCCCATCTGGTCCAAATCCTGTTGTAATCTAAGGTAACCCTCTTCGCTGTCCACTACACCTCCAATTTTGGGATCATCTGCAAACTTACTAACTGTACCTCTTATGCTCGCATCCAAATCATTTATGTAAATGACAAAAAGTAGAGGGTCCAGCACCGATCCTTGTGGCACTCCACTGGTCACAGGCCTCCAGTCTGTAAAACAACCCTCCACCACCACCCTCTGTCTTCTACCTTTGAGCCAGATCTGTATCCAAATGGCTAGTTCTCCCTGTATTCCATGAGATCTCACCTTACTAATCAGTCTCCCATGGGGAACCTTGTCAAATGCCTTACTGAAGTCCATATAGATCACATCTACTGCTCTGCCCTCATCAATCTTCTTTGTTACTTCTTCAAAACACTCAATCATGAGAGACATGATTTCCCACACACAAAGCCATGTTGACTATCCCAAATCAGTCCTTGCCTTTCCAAATACATGTACATCCTGTCCCACCCGATTCCCTCCAACAATTTGCCCACCACTGAGGTCAGGCTCACCGGTCTATAGTTCCCTGGCTTGTCTTTTCTGCCCTTCTTAAACAGTGTCACCACATTTGCCAACCTCCAGTCTTCTGGCACCTCACCTATGACTATCGATGATACAAATATCTCAGCAAGAGGCCCAGCAAACACTTCTATAGCTTCCCACAGAGTTCTCAGGTACAACTGATCAGATCCTTGGGAGTTATCCACCTTTCACCGTTTCAAGACATCCAGCACTTCCTCCTCTGTAATCTGGACATTTTTCAAGATGTCACCATCTATTTCCTACAGTCTATATCTTCCATATCCATTCCCACAGTAAATATTGATGCAAAATATTAATTTAGTATCTCCTCCATTTTCTGTGGCAACACACAAAGGCCACCTTGCTGATTTTGAGGGGCCCTATTCTCTCCCTAGTTACCCTTTTGTCCTTAATATATTTGTAAAAACTCTTTGGATTCTCCTTAATTCTATTTGCCAAAGCTATCTCATGTCCCATTTTTGCCCTCCTGATTTCCCTCTTAAGTATACTCCTACTTTCTTAATACTCTTCTAAGAATTCACTCGATTTATCCTGTCTATACCTGACATATGCTTCCTTCTTTTTCTTAACCAAACCCTCAATTTCTTTAGTCATCCAGCATTCCCTATACCTACCAGCCTTCCCTTTCACCCTAACAGGAATATACTTTTTCTGGATTCTCGTTATCTCATTTCTGAAGGCTTCCCATTTTCCAGCCATCCCTTTACCTGCGAACGTCTGCCTCTGATCAGCTTTCAAAAGTTCTTACCTAATACTGTCAAAATTAGCCTTTCTCCAATATAGGACTTCAACTTTTAGATCTGGCCTATCCTTTGCCATCACTATTTTAAAACGAATAGAATTATGATCGCTGGCCCCAAAGTTCTCTCCCACTGACACCTCAGTCACCTGCCCTGCCTTATTTCCCAAAGTAGGTCAAGTTTTGCACCTTCTCTCGTAGGTACATCCACATACTGAATCAGAAAAGTGTCTTGTACACACTTAAGAAATTCCTCCCCATCTAAATCTTGACACTATGGCAGTCCCAGCCAATGTTTGGAAAGTTAAAATCCCTTACCATAACTACCCTAGAATTCTTACAGCTTGCTGAGATCTCTTTACAAGTGTGTTTCTCAATTTCCCTCTGACTATCGGGGGTGTCTATAATAAAATCCCAATAAGGTGATCATTATTTCTCAGTTCCACCCAAATAGCTTCCCTGGATGTATTTCCAGGAATATCCTCCCTCAGCACAGCTGTAATGCTATCCCTTATCAAAAATGCCATTCCCCCTCCTCTCTTGCCTCCCTTTCTATCCTTTCTGTAGCATTTGTATCCTGGAACATTAAGCTGCCAATCCTGCCCATCTCTGAGCCATGTTTCTGTAATTGCTATGATATCCCAGTCCCATGTTCCTAACCATGCCCTGAGTTCATCTGCCTTCCCTGTTAGGCCCCTTGCATTGAAATAAATGCAGTTTAATTTATGCGTCCCACCTTGTCACTGCCTGCCCTGATTGTTTGACTCACTTCTGTTCTCAGCTGTACCCGTCTCAGATCGATCTCTTTCCTCACTATCTCCCTGGGTCCCACCCCCGCCCCCCATTACTAGTTTAAATCCTCCCAAGCAGTTCTAGCAAATTTCCCTGCCAGTATATTAGTCCCCTTCCAATTTAGGTGCAATCCGTCCTTCTTGTACAGGTCACTTCTACCCCAAAAGAGATTCAGATGATCCAAAAATGTGAATCCTTCTCCCATACACCAGCTCCTCAACCATGCATTCATCTGCTCTATCCTCCTATTCCTGCCCTCACTAGCTTGTAGCACTGGGAGTAATCCAGATATTACTACCCTTGAGAGCCTCCTTTTTAAATTTCTGCCTAACTCTCTGTAACCTCCCTTCAGAGTCTCAACTTTTTCCCTTCCAATGTCATTGGTTCCAATGTGGAAAATGACCTCCTGCTGGCCCCTCTCCCCCGTGAGAACATTCTGCACCCTCTCTGAGACATCCTTGATCCTGGCACCAGGGAAACAACACACCATTCTGCTTTTTCTCTGCTGGCCACAGAAACGTCTGTCTGTACCTCTGACTGCAGAATCCCCTAACACAATTGATCTCTTGGAAGCCCTCGTTGCATTAGAGCCAGTCTCAATACCAGAAACTTGGCTGTTCGTGCTATGTTCCCCTAAGAATCCATCACCTCCCACATTTTCCAAAACAGCATACCTATTTGAAATGGGTATATCTAAGTGCCAACCTCTCTCACCCTTCCTGGAGTTAACCCATCTATGTGACTGTATTTGAGACTTTCCCCCCTTCCTATAACTGCCATCCATCACATACTGTTGCTGTTGCAAATTCCTCATCGCTTCTATCTGTCTCTCCAACCGATCCACTCGATCTGATAAGATTCACATCCAACAGCATTTATGGCAGATATAATCCGCAGTAACCCTTAAACTCTCTTTAAACTCCCATATCTGATAAGAAGTACATATCACTGCAAAGGCCATTTTTGCTCCTTCACAATCTACAGACCAGAAAATAACACCGTCTTATTCCTCTACAAAACACTGCCCCAGGTTAAATTAATAGCTATGGCTTATATTTTAAGTTTAATCAAGAGACATATCTCCAAAAAGATATAATCAAGAAAGGATCCACTATACTCACTACTGCAGCCAACCTCTTGGACAGACTTAAAACAACAATTAACTTATCTGATTCTGTGCTGTGAACTTCGCCCAACAGTTCCTCCAAGATTAGTTGTGAATTTCACTGTTTGTTAATTTTCCCAGATGCACTCCGATGTCCAGCAAGGTGGCTAGCTGATAGGTCGGAGAGGAGGGTAAGAATATAGATGGGAAAGGTGATGGACAGGTCAGGAGGGCAGTGCCGAGTTTGAGGCTTGGGACTCGGATAATGTTTGGGGAGGGGAAATGAGGAAACAGTTGAAATCCGCATTGATCCTGTGTAGTTGCAGGGTCCCAAGGCGGAAAAATGAGGCGCTCTTCCTCCAGGCATCGGGTGGTAAGAGTTTGGTGGTGGAGTGAGAGACAGAGTGGGAGAGGGAGTTGAAGTGTTCAGCCATGGGGCGGTGGAGTTGGTTGGTGCAGGGGTCCCAGAGATGTTCTCTGAAACAATCCGGAAGTAGGTGTCCTGTCTCCCCGAGGAGACCACATCGGGAGATGCGTCTAATATTAGAGCAACTCCTGCCCATGGTGAAGATGGTGGCGCTGTAAGGTTGGACCTGCTGTGATTCAGATAACTGAAAGATGAAAATTTTCCTGCTGGGATTTAATAGCCAATTAAAAAAAAAAGAAGTATGTGTGAAGGAAATCTGAAACAAAAGCAGAAAATGCTGGAAAAACTCAGCAGGTTTGACAGCATCCATGGAGGGAAAGCAGAATTAATGTTTTGGGTCCAGTGACCCTTCTTCAGAATTGCTCAATTCAGCCCTCACATCTACTCACCACTGAGTACAACCATGGCTGATCTCATCTTGGCCTCAACTCCACTTTCCTGCCCATCACCGCCCACCCCCTCCCACCCCAATAACCCTTCAACCCATTACTCATTAAAAATCTGCCCAGCTCCTTAAATTTGTTCAGTATTCCAGTATTCACTGCACTCTGGGTTCTTGAATTCCACAAATTCCTTTGAGAGAAGCAATTTCTCCTCATCGCTGTTTTGAATCTGCCACCCCTTTTCCTGAAACCATAACCTCTCATTGTAGAGTGCCCCACAAGGGGAAACATCCTTTCTACATCTACTTTGTCAATTCCCTTTAGCATCTTATATAACTCAATTAGATCTCCTCTTATTTTTCTAAACACCACAGAGGAAAGGTCTAAACTGCTCAATCACTCTTCATAAAGCAAACCCCTTACCTCTGAGTCAATCTAATGAATGTCTTCTGAACTGTCTCCAATGCAACTATATCCTTTCGCAAGTCGGAGAACCAGACCTATACACAATACTCCACATACTGTCTCATTAATACCTTGTACAATTGTAGCAATTCTTGTCTACTATCACACTCTACCCTTTTCTTGATTATTTACTTTATTCCTTTTGCATTCTTTGTAATATCTCTCAAACTAACCTGAAGTAAAAGGGGAGGCAAGGCAACAGCTATCAAGTCACTTGAAAGGTGTTTGAAGAAAAGAAATGTCAGACATTAGCCAATGTTCCTGCACAGCAAGTGAAAATGACTTTATAACACATTAAAAATGTACAAAAGTTACATATTTTTGCAGTAATATGATTAAAATCAATTCCAACGTTATTATTATTTGTTCTATGAGTACTTTGATTAATGTTCTAAACTGAAGGGAACAGTCTCTTTCAACTGAGCTTGGAGGTAATATTTTTCTTAGAGCTAACAACTCAAGCAAAAGCACATGTATGTGAGCATGTGCAGTACACACACTTTGGTTGTACCCAGTCACTTCAGTATAATTGGATAGCAACATCTTCTCATCCTGGAGAATGCCTGAGATTCTTGAAGGGATTGAAAACAAATTATACAACTGCTTTCTCAAGGACAGTTTCACATTTGTTATTAAGCCCCAATTCTTGATTTAGACAGTGATATCTAGCTGGTTTCAGGGATAGAAAGAAGGACTGGACATGAGAGAGAGAGAGAGAGAGAGAGAGGAGAGCTGAGGTGGGGGCGGGGAATGGTGGGGTGGGATCAAGAGAAAGAAAGAAAAATAAGGATATGAAGCGAAAAAGAGAGACAGGAGGAAGCAGTACAATGTAATCTGTGGTTTATCATATTGTGCAAGAACAATGCTCTTTTTGTAAAAAATAGTAAATAATAGAATGGCCTAAATGACAGTGAAGTATTAGGTGCTGGATATTGAGTGTTGGACATTGAATGTTGGACAGTACATGTTGAACAGTGGATGTTGGGTACTGTGCAATGGGTGTTGGACACTGAGTGATAGACATTAAGTGTCAAGCAGTGGATGTTGACAGTAGATATTTGGTGTTGCACAAAGGGTAGTGGATGTTAAGTGTCAGGCAGTTGCTATTGGGTGCTGGGAGGTGGGTGCTGGACAGTGGTTGTTAGGTACGAGACGGTGGTTGTTAGGTACGAGACAGTAGATGTTTGGTGCTTGGCAACATGTGGTCATGTTCTTCTAACAACCCTTTAACCAAACCTCAAACTTTGTCTAATTATCTTGTTCCCATAAAATAAACGTGTCCCTTGAGTTTATGATGTGGCAGTGGCTTAAATGGTAAAGAGAAATTTTAGCCATTAGATTTATTTATGTTCCAGATTATACAATCCTTCAGGGGCAAGAGCATTAATTACTGCTAAATCTTGTTTATTGCGACTTTTCTTCAGATATAATTCATAGTCAGACATTCATGTACTGCTTCTATTATACATACTAAATATTGCACAGTGAATGTGGACTTACTAAAGAGAGATGAAGGTGAGGTTTCAGTGGGCACTAAGGCCTTGTCAGGCTGTTTAAATGAATATTTACAATGTATATTGCAGAAATGAAAAACATGTACCAAAATTCTTCATCTTGCACTCAGCAGGACAAATGCAAGCATGTCAAATATCAAATTACCATAATAATTTATACCATGGTGAAAGAGGTGCTGATTGGTTGTTAACTAGACCCTGACTGGCTGAGGTGTTGCCATGAAGAAAGCAATGGGAATTATAGGTTCTCTATGCTCCCAAGTAATTGATAAAAGCCACATGGCCTCAAAATGGCCTTTTTTATTTGCAGAGGATGGGTCTCATCTCAACAGAAGATAGAGATAAACAGTGAGAGGTGAATAGAAAATCAGAAAAAGGAGAGAAATAAAATCCCTATAGTGTGACAGCAGGTCATTTGACCCATCAAATCCACACCAACCCTCCAAAGATCAAGCCACTCTATCCTATCCCTGCATTTCCCATGACTAATGTACCCAGCCCTGAGTACTGTGGGTAATTTTGCATGGCCAATCCAACTAACCTGCACATCTTTGGACAAGGGGAGGAAACCAGAGCAAACCCTTACAGACGCAGTTGCCTGAGGCTGGAATTGAACCCTGGTCTCAGACACTGGGAGGCAGTAGTGCTAACCACTAAACCACCATGCTGCATAGAGGTATGGAGAGAGAACAGGTGAGAGATGGAGCGATAAACAGAATGAGATAGAGAATAAAAACAAAAAAAAGAGGTCAGCAATGACAGATAAATAAAAATCATAAATGGAGAGATATAGATATACAAAAGGATAAGCAGCAAGAGAGATATAGAAAATAAGAAGTAGTAAGATAACGATAAATGGAAAGTCACAGAGAGGAATCAGAAACAGCAAAATATAGAGGGAAGTCCAGAGGCAGACGAAATAAGAAAGAGATAGATTGAGATACAGAAAGAGTCTGCACAAGGGACAGAGTAGAGGTAAAAACAATGACTGCAGATGCTGGAAACCAGATTCTGGATTAGTGGTGCTGGAAGAGCACAGCAGTTCAGACAGCATCCAAGGAGCAGCGAAATCGACGTTTCGGGCAAAAGCCCTTCATTAGGAATACAGGCAGAGAGTCTGAAGCGTGGAGAGATAAGCTAGGGGAGGGTGGGGGTGGGGAGAAAGTAGCATAGAGTACTATGGGTGAGTGGGGGAGGAGATGAAGGTGATAGGTCAGGGAGGAGAGGGTGGAGTGGATAGGTGGAAAAGGAGCTAGGCAGGTCAGACAAATCCGGAGAAGTCATGGGGACAGTACTGACCTATCACCTTCATCTCCTCCCCCCCTCACCCATTGTACTCTATGCTACTTTCTCCCCACCCCTACCCTCCCCAAGTTTATCTCTCCATGCTTCAGGCTCTCTGCCTGTATTCCTGATGCAGGGCTTTTGCCCGAAACGTCGATTTCGCTGCTCGTTGGATGCTGCCTGAACTGCTGTGCTCTTCCAGCACCACTGATCCAGAAACAAGGGACAGAGTGAAGAGCAGGAGAGGGGCAAGCAGTGCGGGTGGGAACCAGAGAATTTAGAAAGAGAGGAAGGCAGGCAGGGCAAGTGAGAGAATGAAAGAAAACTGAATCAGATGCAGGCAGCATGAGCAAGAAGGATAGAAATGAATGGCAGATGTGAGAAATGTAGGTGATACACTTTAGAAGAAGTAACAGGACAAGAGAGTAGTCAGTGAATGGCAGGACACTCGGAAGCTCAGAAGAACAGAGGGAGCTTAGAATGCTTGGGCACAGATCCTTGAAAGTGGCAGCATAGGTCAATGAGGTAAAATTCCTAATGAAGGGCTTTTGCCCAAAACATTGATTTTCCTGCTCCTCGGATGCTGCCTGACCTGTTGTGCTTTTCCAGCACAACTCTAATCCAGAGGTCAGTAAGGTAGTTAAGAAGGCCTATGCAAATCTTACCTTTCTCACTTGGAGCATAGATTATAGGAGGAGGGTGATTATGTTGAAGCTGTACAGAAATTGGTTCGGCCACAGCTGGAATACTGTGTGAGGTTCTGGCTGCCACACGAGAAGATGGGTATAATTGCACTGGAAGAGGTGCGAAGGAGATTAACCAAGGTGTTGCTTGGGATGGAGCACTTCAGCGATGAAGACAAGCTGGATAGGCTTGAAGCAGAGAACGTTGAGGGGGAGGGAAACTGATAGAGGTACACTTGTTATGGTCAGGATGAATAAAAAGCAGCTGTCAATGACTAGGGGGTGTAAGTTGAATGTGAAAGGCTGGAGGTACAGAGGGGATTTGAAGAAAATCACTTTCACCCAGAGAATGATGGGGGTCTGAAACGCATCGCTTACAAGGATAGTTGAGGTGGGAAACCTTGTAATGTTTAACAAGTACTTACACGAGCACTTAAGTGTCAGGACATCCAAGGCTCTGGCCTAGTGTGGGAAAATGGGACTAGTGTAGATAGTCATGCATTTTTGGCAGTACAGATTCAATGGACTGAAGGACCTAATTTGTACTGTCTGAATCTATGATTCTCTCATTGTGAACAAGTCACCTTCCATGATAGAAACAAAGGGGACAAAATTGCCAATTTAACAGAAGAACCTAAAACCAAGACAAAGGCAAAAACTCATTGGATTTACTGGAACTTACAAAAAGAATAAGTAGGAAAATAATAGGATGAAAATAAATAAACCTCTGGGAGCTGGTAGTTTCAATTCCCATGTTCTAAAATAAACGGGCGAGGAAATTGTCACTGTGTGAGTTAAAAGTTTTTCATTCTAGATTATAGAATTAAACCTTTAGACTGGAAGTCATAGAGTCATAGAGATGTACTGCATAGAAACAGACCCTTCGGTCCAACCCGTCCATGCCGACCAGATATCATGAATTAATCTGATCCCATTTGCCAGCATTTGACACATAAACCTCTAAGCCCTTCCTATTCATATACCCATCCACATGCTTTCTAAATAGTTCATAAGTTCATAAGATAAAAGAGAAGAATTAGGCCATTCAGCCCATCAAATCCACTCCGCCATTCGATCATGGCTGATATAATCCTCATCCCCTTTTTCTGCTTTCTTTCTGAATCCCTTCAACCCATTACCAATTAAAAATCTGTCTAACTCCTCCTTAAATTTACTCACTGTCCCAACAGCCACCACACTTTGGGGTAGCAAATTCCAATGGGCCACAATCCTTTGGGAAAAGTAGTTTCTCCTCAACTCTGTTTGAAATTTGCTACCAGCAATTGTACCAGCCTCCATCTCTTCAGCAGTTTGCAAATACCACTCCCCTACTTAAAAACCAATAAGTAGAGAAGAAAAATATTTAATACCAATTACTCAGTTCTTGTGTATGCTCAGGCTGAGAACAAAAGGGGTTTAATAAAGCCCATCACTGTCTATCTGCAAACTCAATTCAGAAACTTGGGGCAATTATAAAAGGTAAATATCATTATACTCTTCATTCAATTGTCATTCCCTTTCAGTTCAATGGAAAGACGAATTGGAAAATGTGGTAACGTGGTGATGGGAGCACAGTGAGGATTTCATTGGAGTAGTAATGTAAAAGCCCTGGTCAATGCCCTGGGAGCATGTGTTCAAATTCCACAATGGTTAAATGGTGGTGTTTAACTTCAATTAATAAACCTCAAATATAGAAGGATATGGGTCAAAGCCAGTTATATGGAGTTAGGCCACAGACCAGCCAATGATCTTGTTTAGGAAAACCTTAACGGGGCTGAAGAGCCTATTCCTGGACCTATACATCTAGTCTCACCATTGGTGACCATGGAGCTCCTATTGTTTTTTTGTCAAAACCCATCTAATTCACTCATGTCCTTCAGGGAGGGAAATCTGATGAGACTCCAGACCCAAAGCAATATGGTGGACTCTTACAAGCCCTCTGTAATTGCCAAGCAAGCCCCTTAGCTCAAGGGCAATTAGAGATGAGTAGCGAATGCTGGTCTTGCCCAATGATGGCCACAGCCCATAACTGAAAGCTAAGATTGCCAACTTACGTTTTGTGCTGTTATGCAAACAAATGCTGTGCTCAGGTAGCCCCCTTCACCAACCTCAATGTACCTCAAATTCAACTTATAAAGAAAAGGATTGATGATTGGGACAGGATGATGCATTAGGGAACTTTAGAGGTTGGTACAGAATTGAAAGCAGCAGCAAGGCAAAGACTCAATTTATTCTTTTAACTTCACAGCAGAAGTCAAACATTACTGATCTGGGACACTAATGTTCTCTTCCTTCCGGCTGAAGGTATTGTGACAAGTTCTCACTATACGCAATAATTTACAGAATTCCTGCAGAAAACACAGGGAAATAAAGCAGCAATGGACGCAGACTAACACCTCAGGGCTACTGGTATTTGTCTATTTATTGAATCGATAGTGTGTGACAAAGGGAATGACTTATGGGAGAGCTGCTTGTAATATTTCAAATAAAGTGAGGTATATATTCAACTTGTGGAGTGAGATTGGCATGACAATCAGCCTGTTGTTATAGCAACCACTCAATGTTCACTGCAAAATCTAGGTTTATCTCCACAGTGGTCATCCAATTGATAAAACCAGTTTTATTTCTGAGTGAAATTATACCTCACAGAGCCCCATTCTGATGCAATGTGCAAATCAAGATGACTTACAGGGAGTAGCCAGTAATCACTGGTCTGAACCAGCCTACGGACTCCAGTGTAAGGGAGGGAGACTGTTGACCTATAGCTAGAAATCACTAATGTTGCAACTTTGTCTTTGTATCTCATTTCTACTTTGGCCTTTGTCTCAAAGTAAACCCAAACAGAGTGTGTACTCTGTAAAACACAAAGGGCTGGATGCTGGAAATCTGTAAAAAATACTGAAGTTGCAGGAAAACCCTAGCAGGTCTGGCGGGAACAATATTTTGGGTTCAGTGAGCCTTCTTCTGAACCTGAAATGTTAATGCTGCTTTCTCTCCACGATGCTGCCAGTCCTGCTGAGATTCTCCAGCAAATTATGTTTTGGGTTTGAAGTCTGTGAACTTTGATTTAGACCTAAGAATGATTGCACTTTTGTTAAGTAAAAATTAATCAATAATGTAAACAATAGCAATACTTTAAACCATAGACCTTTGGCCCTGTTCACAAGGCTATTTTTCCCAAGATGCTTCTGGCAAAGTTGTGTTTCCGCAATAAGAAGAGAAATTGCACCTACTCTATCAATATACATCTTCTGAATCAGTGGTGCTGGAAGAGCACAGCAGTTCAGGCAGCATCCAACGAGCAGCGAAATCGACGTTTCGGGCAAAAGCACTTCATCAGGAATATACATGCTGGGCCAACAAATGGTTTTACATGGGTTGATTCATGAAATTGAGTTTTATCAATGGACGCTTTATATTTTTGAGAGATATCTTTTGTTATTATTCATTCAGAGGATGTAGGCATCACTGGCTGGGCCATCCCTAGTTGCCTTTGAGAAGGTGGTTGAGAGCTGCCTCTTGAATTGCTGCAATCCATCACACACACACACACACACACACACACACACACACACACACACACACACACACACACACACACACACACACTCTTCAGGATCTTGACCCAGCACACTGAAGGAACAATGATAGATATCCAATGAGCTAACTTACATAGTTATCATCAACCTGAGCTACAAATCTTCTCAAAAATTGCCAATAAATTTCCAAGTCAGGACGGTGAATGGTTTGGCGGAGAATTGTAGGTGGTGACGTATTCAGCTGTTTTTGTTCTTCTAGATTTTAACTGTTTGGAAGGTGCAGTCCAAGGAGCCTTGGTGAATTTCTGCAGTGCATCTTGTAGGTGGTATACAGTGCTGCTCCCAAGCATCAGTAGTGGAAGGAGTAAGTGTTAGTGAGTGTGGTGCCAGTCAAGTAGACTGCTTTGTCCTGAATGACATCAATCTCCTGGAGTGTTGTTGGAGCTGTGTTCAATCAGGCTCCTGACTTGTGCTTTGTCAATAGTAGACAGGCTTTGCAGAGTCAAGATGTGGGTTTCTGTTGCAAGATTCCTAGTCTGTATCCTGCTTTTATAGTCAATGTATTTATATGACTAATCCCGCTCAATTGTAATCCCAACGATGTTGACAATGAGGGATTCAATAATGGTAATGTTATTGAATGTCAAAGAGTGATGGTAAGATTCCCTTTTGATGGAATGGTCATCACCTGGCATTTAAGTGGCACAAATGTTACCTGCCACCTGTCAGTCCAAGCCTGGATGTTGTCTAGATCTTGTTGCATTTGGACACAGACTGCTTCAGTATCTGAGGAGTTGCAAATTGTGCTGAAAACTGTGCAATGATTGGTGAATATTCCCGCTTCTAACCTTATGATAGCAGCTGATGATGGTTGGGCCAAGGGCACTACCCTGAGATATCATGGAGCTGTGATGACTGACCTCCAACAACCACAACCATCTTCCTATGTAACAGGTATGATTCTAACCAGCGGAGAGTTTGCTCCCTGATTCCTATTGATTCCAGTTTTGGTCGGGTTCCTTGATGATATAGTCAGTCAAATGCAGCTTTCATGTCAGCTCTCACCTCTCCTCTGGAATTTAGCCCTTTTGTCCACATTTGAACCAAGGTTATGAAGAGGTCAGGCTCTGGTGGAACCCAAATTGTCAGTAGGCTATTGCTAAGTTAATATTGTTTGATAGTCCTATTGCTAACACCTTCAATCACTTTACTGATGACCAAGAGTGCACTGACAGTGCAGTAATCGGCTAGGTTGGAGTTATCCAGCTTTCTGTGTCCATGGCATACCTGTATGATTTTCCTCATGTTCTGAGAGATGCCAGTTTTGTAGCTGTACTGGATCAGCTTGGCTAAGGGCATGGCAAATTCTGGAGCACAAGTCTTCAGTACTGTTGCCAGAACGTTGTCAGGACCCACGGCCTTTGTGGTACCCAGTGCCTCCGACTGTTTCTTGATATCACATGGAGTGAATCGAACTGATTGCAGGCTGGCATCTGGGGACCACTGGAAGAGACCGAGATGGACCATTCACTCAGCACTTCTGACTGAAGGTCGTTGAGAATGCTTCAGCCTTATCTTTTGCACTGATGTGCTGAGCTCCCCCATCACTGGGGATAAGGATTACTGTGATGCCTCATCCTCCTCCAGTGAATTGTATGATTGATCTGCATCATTTCCAATCAAATGAGGCAGAATGACAGCCTTTGGATCTGGTTTGTTGGTTGTGGTATCACCAGTCCTGTCTATCACATACTTCTCACGCTGTCTGCTGCTCAGCTAGCTCTGTGGTATAGTTTCACCAGGGTGACACCTCATTTTTAGGTACATCCCATGCCTCTCCTGGTATGCCCTCCTGCACCCTTCATTATGTGCAGTTTTGGTCATCACACTATCAGAAGGATGTGGAAGTGTTGGAGAGAGTGCAGAAAAGATTCACCAGGATATTGCCTGCTCTTGAGGGCATTGGCTATGAGGAAAGGTGAAAAAAAAGGATTGTTGTCAGTGGAAAGACAGTGGCTGATAGAGGTCTACAAAATGATGGGAGGTATAGATAGGATGGATAGTCAGAGGTTTCTCCCCCACAGTATTGAAGTTTCAGTTACAAGGGGGCACAGGTTCAAGGTCAGAGGGGGAAAGTTTAAGAGAGATGTGAGAGGGACATTTTTCGCGCAGAGAGTGGTAGGAACTTGGAATGCACTGCCAGAAGAGGTGGTGGAAGCTGGCACATTGGTAACATTTAAGGGGCATCCAGATGGTTACATGAACAGGAAGGGAATAGAGGGACATGGACTGAACAATGGCTGACTGTTTGTTTTTTAGTTTAGTTAAGGCGTAATGATCGGCACAGGCTTGGAGGGCCAAAGGCCCTGTTCGTGTGCTGTACTTCTCTTTTACTCTTTGTTCTGTTTTTCTGAATCATTAAGAATGGGTCAATGACTTGAGTTTAGAGAAGTATTCAGATTCAACCATAACTGAGTGAGATCATGGCACAGGGGTTAATCAGGCATTTTTCTTTGAGAAGCCCTAGATGGAAGCCTCAGAATGCTAGAATGGAGCCAGAAGTTCGGTTTCAAGTCACACTGTGTCCAGAATACCCTGCTACTTCCACTGAGTGGTGAACAGATAATGGAGAAGATGGAGATAAAGCACAATGTTGGAGTAACAGACTGGGGACACAGCTTTCATGTAAAGCTAGTCAGAGACTTAGTGATGTTAGTGCCAAGGTTTATTTTCTTGTTTTAGAGTCTTGACATGGACAAATAACTTTGAAGTTATTTTATTGCTCTTCATGGTAAGCAGACCAATATAGGAGTTATTGCTTTTTTACCATAATAAAGTTATATATTTTTTCCTTTCTCTTACATATCTACAAAATGCTTTCTTTCCTATCAAGGAGGTAGTCTTTTCTTCTTTTCTTTTTATTCTCTTGTGGGATGTGGGCATTGCTGGCAGTGCCAGTATTTATTTCCCGTCCCTGGTTGCCCTTGAGAAGGTGATGGTAAGCTGCCTTCTTGAACTGCTGCAGTCCACCTGCTGTCGATAGACTCAAAATGCCCTCAGGGAGGAAATTCTTTTTAGAAATTTTATTATCATTGATATTATCATTCATAATCGTTTCCATAGTTGGATTATTATCATTATCTTCAATAAAAGTGCTGTTTTAAGTTATTGACAAGCATTGTCACTCATTACTGTGATGTCCAGATTACAACTTCAGACATGACTGAGACCCACCAAGGACTCTCAAGTAATGGATATTGTTTTGGCATTTTTCATAATCATCAAAAGACTCACCACATTTTATATTGCAATAACATTTTAAAGAACCTAAAAACTGGGAGAATGGCACGTCCCTCCTAAGTATTGCATTGTGGCCTCAAATCGATGGACAATGAATGTGCAATTTCTCTGATGGCCTTGAACTATCATAAAGTGCTTGAAAATCATAGAATTATAGCATCATGCATCACAGAAAGAGGCCTTTGTCACTCTGCGCTGCTATTGATTTGATAAAGTCTGTAATGTTCTGTTTCATCTTCTCTTTCTTTGCTGGCACTTGTTTCTCTGTCTCAGCAGGTTCCCTCCAACAATTCCTTCCACGGGGGAGGTGACAGTGATATTGTGGTAAAACTAGTCATCCATGAGACCAGGTAATATTCTGTGGGTCTTGGCTCTAATAGTGGGCAGGCAACAGCCTAAGGGCATTAGCGCTAGACTACTAATCCAGAAACTCAGCAAATGTTCAAATCCTGATGTGGTGGAATTTAAATTCAGTAAAGAATCTAGAATTAATGGTCTAATGATGACTACAATTCATTTTTGGAAAAAACCATCTAGTTCACAAATCCCCTTTTCGGAAGGAAATCAACTATCTTTACCTAGTTTGTTCTGCAGGTGACTCCAGACCCACAGTGTGGTTGGCTCTTACTGCCCTCTGGGGCAATTAGGGATGGACAATAAATGCTGGCCTAGCCAGTGACATCCATACCCTGTGAGTGAATAAAAATCCCACCTTGGCAGAGGGTGGAATGTGAATTCCACGCAATGAATAGTTTAAAGTCTGATGATGACCACAAGCAATATCTTGAAACCCAAGGTGGCTGATTTAATGACCCTAGGGGAAGGAAATCTATAATTTTTACCTGGTCTGACCTACATGTGACTCCAGACCCACAGCAGTATGGTTGGCTCTGAACTACCCTTTGACATGGCACAGCAAGGTCAGAGGTCACTTGAAGGGGCAGTGCTCTGAAAGCTCGTGATTTCAAATAAATCTGTTGGACTATAACATGGTGTTGGGTGACCTCTGGCCTTGCCCACCTCAGTCCATCACTGGCACCTCCACATCATGACACAGCAAGGGTCACAATTCAAAGGCGAGTGCAGCAAACACTCTCTGGGCAATGACACCCACACCCCACAAATGAAAAGCAACAAATTAACTGGAACTGTCTTCCCTTGCTCTGTTCACATTCTGTTTCTCTCGAAACCCCATCGCTCTCCCTCAGTTTTACAGTCCTGGAGTATACAGAATATTTCACCCACTTCATAAATGCTCCCATCAATCAGAATCCAGGGGCAAGGGGGTGCACTTGAGAACGTCTTGTAAGTCTTCTGCCAGGGTTTAAGTGGGTATTAGTGTGCTCTATGGTACCTGGAACATGCCACATTTTAACTCGTTATTCATCGCTGGAACATTTCCTAATTTTGGGAGGACATTCATCCCACAACAAGCGAGCGTAACCTTATAAAATTGAGATGTAAGTTTACACATCTCGAAACACGGTATCAGCCTTCACCCTGGGCAAGGTTAAAACACTGGCACCTGTCGGATCTGACTCAGTGAGGAATGTAATTACTCTAATTAAATGATGAGAATGGCTAGATATGAAGCAGATGTGGGCTGCCGGCAGCGACTGTGTGATCATTTGCCCCATATAAAAACACAGAGGAAATCACGTTCAGCATTTAAGCCATCGCCTCAAAGGCATCCAGACTCTTGTAAAGCTGTGGAATATAAAAATGACTTATCTCGCTACAGCTATCAACTTGGAGGTTCGGGCTTGACAGCAATAATGAGATTTGAGTTTGCATATTTATAGACTTCCTTAACAACTCAGCATTTTGAGAGAATAAAACCCACAGATGTCTTTTTTTTTATTAAAATGTGAAGCTGTTTCGATAATGTATATGCGCAAACATTATTTTGCAAAGGTTTTGGTGCAATTCAGCTTAAAAAAAATAACTCCCACACTGGAACCACCTCTCTCACTGTGCAGGGGTGTCTCAACATGTCATTGATGCTGGGCTACAATAATAAGTCAGAGAGAAAGTTAAAAATCACACAACACCAGGTTATAATCCAACAGGTTTAAGTGGAAGCACTAACTTTCAATGGTTGACAACTACCTGATGAAGGAGCGTCGCTCCGAAAGCAAGTGCTTCCAAATAAACCTATTGGACTATAACTGGTGTTGTGTGATTTTTAACTTTGTACACCCCAGCCCAACACCGGCACCTCCAAATCAAGTCAGAGAGACATAGCTTTGGACCAGCTTTGACTAATGGGAGACTAACCTGCTGCTTAGAGGATCTCCTGTGGCATTGCTCACTGTGACAATCATCAGGAATTGAAACCACAGATACAACTTGCAATTAGATCGTAGTGCTTTCAGTGTCCTAAGGTGCTTCACAGGAGCTTTGTGAACAAACTCTGATGAAGAGGCTCATAAGATACAGCAAAATATTGACAAAGTGATAGTTTGTAATGAAGGAGGAGAAAGAGGCAGGAAGGTTCGGGTGTATTCCAGACTCAGGGTCTCGGCAGCTAAAAGCCATCAATGGTGAAGTATTAAAGTCGCTGATGCACAGGAGGCTAGAGTTGGAGGAGTGCATTGACCTCAGAGGGTTGTTGTGCTGGAGGATGTTTTGGAGAGATGAGATCTTGGAAACATTTGAACACAAGAATTTAATTTGAAGGCATTGCCAAATCTGGTGCTTTATAACAATTGGGGCATTGTCTACAGGTTGTGACTTGGAATGGACATTGGGAAAATACACAAAAAGTGACTCCGTACTCATACTATCACTAAGAACACCTACTTCCATACTTTTATCATTGTCTGACTTCATCCCTGTCCCTGCTCATCTGTTGCTCAAACTGTCATTCATACCTTTGTTACTTGGAGACTGGACTCAAGTACGCTATATTACTCATTCCTGATGAAGAGCTTATGCCTGAAACATCAATTCTCCTGCTCCTCGGATGCTACCTGACCTTTTCCAGCGCCACACCTTTCGACTCAAGTACACTGCCAACAGGCCTCTCACGCTGTATCTTCTACAAACATCAGATGATACAAAATTCTCACCTGAACTCATTTTGAGTCCTGTTCCTTTAAGCTCGCTGATGTATTCTAGCTATTGGCCAAGCAATATCTTGATTTAAATATTTTCAATCTTGGGTTCAAATTCCTTTGCTGCTGCACCCTTTCTATTTCACTAATCACTTCCAACCTCACAATCCTCTCAATTATTACAAACCATCTGATGTTGGCTGTACCCTCACTTACCCAGGCCCCAAACTCTGGAATTTTCTCCCTATCCCACTCCATTTCCTAACCTTGCTTCCCTCCTATAAGGCACTCCATGACTCCAATCATTCAAGATTTTAGTGATCTAGCCTAAGATCTCCTTATATGGCCCAGTGTCACACTTAGTTTCACAATTCGTTGTGAAGTACTTTGAGGGATGTTGAAAGGTGCTACGTAAATACAAGGTGTGGCTGTGGGAGAGTTGCAGGGAAGCTGGTGTGATGACTGTGAGGAATGCCCCAGGGCTGTGGTTCAGTAACTATGAAGGGTGATGTGGGTCAAGAGTGGAATGATTATACTGCCTGTATATTGCCACTCTCTCAATGGGAGGCTGGGTAAGGAGAGCAGGAACTTGTTTAAATCAAAGAGACTGGTTGCCATTGGGAAATGGATATGGGACCATGAGACTCACAAGAAGCTAGCCAGCAGGGAGACTGTAACAATGAGGGAGTACTGAGGGAGTGATATGTGATAGTGATGGGGCTGCAGCAAGACTGGCAGCTAGTGGGATGACAGAATGGCAGTCACTGTCTTGTCCTGGCAGGTTTTTCAATGGAAGGGGCCATCATGTTGCTCAGTCAAACTTCTGCTCCACTGACCTGGGAAGACGAAGTGAGGAAAATTCTTTTCACTCAGTGAGTAGTTAAACACTGGAATGCAGTTCCTGGAAATGTGCAGGTTCAATTGATGTGGAGGTGCCAGTGTTGTATTGGGATCGACAAAGTTAAGAATCACACAATAACAAGTTAGAAACCTGCTGGACTCGTACCTGATGTTGTCTGATTTTTAATTAGGTTCAATTGAGGTATTCAAGAGGATCATTGAATGATTATGTGGATAAATATGCAAGGGTAAAGGGGAAAGCAGGACATTGGCACTATGTATAGACACTCATTCAACAAGCTGGTATAGAGGCGATGGACTAAATGGTCTCCCCCTACGCTTTAATACTTCTGTAAATTTGGGAGCTTTTACTGTATCTGTTCACGGTTTAATTCTGAGGGGTTCATGGTTTAATTTTAGAAAGGGGAAATCGCATCCTATGTTCCAGTCTCCAGAAGTTGATTTCCACTCTCTGAAAGTGTAAAGGAAGGTGGCAGGACGGGCAAATAATTGGCCCCAGAGACTTACCAAGGTTCCATGATTATATTGGCATTTAATAGACATGTTTGGAGTTATGTGAAAGGGGGGGGATGCAGAATGAGAAAGGAATTGAAACATGAGATCAAACTGAGCAGGTACCATGGATTGATCAGACAGTGGCTTTAATCATTGGCATGCAACTGAAAAATGCAGACCATGACCAACTCACATTCAATCACTGGCCTATGCTGAGCAAGCTGACCCATAGGTAAAGCATATTGCCGGGTTAACACCTTTGAATGAGGCAAGAGAAGTGTAAGGGAAGGGCAGGAAGAGCAGGTTAGGGGGGAGAAGGGAGAGGGAAGGAGGAGGGGAATGGGAAGCAGGAGAGAGGAAGGAAGCAGATGTCTCTCCCATACCTTGCTGCTATCTGAGGGCCCTCCGGTCAGTTGGAAAGTGCACACTTATAGACATGGGCATCATGGATAGCTCTACAGCCAAAATATGTGGCCTGGACTTAGTGCCGGAGTTCACAAAGTGACATCTGAGCGGATTGTCAGAAACAATGGGACAATTCACACAGATTATGTCATTCAGCTGAAGGGATATCAAGAAAGGAGAGAGAGAAAAAAAACACCCAATTTCCACGACCATTTAAAATCCATTACTGAAACCTCAGTACACTTCAAATTTCACATGGAACTCATTTTATATTACCACCGAAATCAGGACAAATTGCTCATCCAATTTCTTCAGGCAGTCATCCCTTCGAGTTAATAGTAGGCAGACTTTTGCTGTTATCGAGAGGGATTGTGAGGAAGTGGAGGGGGAGCATATGGAACTGTCTACAAGTGAAAGAAAGTGGAGAAATCTCCTCTCATTGGATCTGTATTAAGCTAATTTCCAAACTTCTGGCCAACATCTTTCATTTCCTCTCAACCTGAAGATGAATTAGCCATGGGATGTGCAGGGTTACAGGGATGGGGTGGGGCAGGGGGATCTGGATGAGATGCTCTTCAGAGGATCACTATAGCCTTGAGGGGCTGAATAGCCTGCTTCCACACTGTAGGGTTTCTATGATTCCCCGAATACCCTGGGGTTGAATTCCTCTTCTAAATGAGAGGTGGAAAATAGCTCTTTTCTTTCTACAATGAGTAATCAACAGATGAAAAGAATGCACAGAGCCTTAACAAAACTTATTCATGGGTTACTAAACAACCCAAAAATTGCAGTGAGCCATGTCTCAAAGTAATAATGACCTGCACCCTGTCACCTTGAAGGGTGGTGGGAGTGGAGACGGTGGATCATTTCAAAAGGAAAATGGACGGCCACTTGAGGGATGCAAAGTTGCAAGGCTATGGGGATGGAATGAGATTGATGCTGCAGGGTGCTGGCATGGGCTTGATGGGCCAAGTGACTTCCTTCTGTGCAGTTTTGACTCGATAAGAAGGGTTTCACTCTCCCAGATGGTGTAGTAGATGATATCAGTTTATTGGGTGTCAAGTGGGTGCTTAGTGCTTCAGTATGGTAGACAAACTTAGTCCTCATTCAGAGTCAGGTGTACACACCTGTCTGTGGTATTTGTGTGTAGAAGGATGCCAAAACCAGTCCTCCTTTCTTGGCTGGGTCTAAGGGCCGATATGATTTACAGTGGTAGAAGGAAAAGGTGCCAGTGAATCTTAAAAAGAAGGTGCTCTTAGCTGAACAATATATACAGTTTATTGAATGATAATCCCACCACTCCCATTTTGGCAGAATGGTGGCACAGTGGTTAGCACTGCTGCCTCACAGCGCCAGAGACCCAGATTCAATTCCTGCCTCAGGCAACTGTCAGTGTGGAGTTTGCACATTCTCCCCGTGTCTGCGTGGGTTTCCTCTGGGTGCTCCGGTTTCCTCCCACAGTCTAAAAATGTGCAGGTTAGGTGAATTGGCCATGCTAAATTGCCCATAGTGCTATGTGAAGGGGTAAATGGGTGGGTTGCTCTTCGGAGGGTCGGTGTGGACTTGTTGGGCCGAAGGGTCTGTTTCCACACTGTAAGGAATCTAATCTGATTACAAATAGGTACAATTTCATTATCAAGTTCAACACTATTCCTAAGAAAGGCATAGATAACACAGCTTTGCTCTTAATGGTCCAGAGATATTCTCCTGATGTTCCCAAATAAAGCTGTTTGATTTCATCAGGTTGGATAGATCACCATGCCAACATTAACCTTTTCAGGAGTGATAGGTGAAAGTGAAGAATGCAGATGCTGGAGATCAGAGTCTAGATTAGAGTGGTGCTGGAAAAGCACAGCAGGTCAAGAACTGATGAAGGACTTTTGCCTGAAACATTGATTTTCCTGCTCCTTGGATGGTGCCTTTTCAGGAGTGATACCTTATCCACACAGAGACTTTGGATTGGCTTTTCATTCAGTGAACATATCTTGATACTGTCTTTGCTCTCTGGTCCAGGAACTCCCCACATATGTCTGGGACACTACCCATGCTCTCCACCTCCTCCAAGACTTTTGTTTCCCTGGTCCCCAATGCCTCATCTTCACCATGGACATTGAGCCCTTGTGCACCTCCATCTGCCATGATGAGGGCCTCCAAGCCTCCGTTTCTTCTTCTCCCGACATCCCCACCAGTACCCTTCCACTGACACTCCCATTCGTTTGGCTGAACTGGTCATCACCCTCAATAAGTTTTCCTTTGAATCCTTCCACTTCCTCCAGAATAAAGGGGTAACCACGGGCACCCACATGGGCCCCAGCTATGCCTGTCTCTTTGTCGGTTACATGGAACAGATCATCTTCCGCAGTTACACCGGCACCACTCCCCATCTTTTACTCCACTACATTGATGACTGTATTGGCACCATCTCATGCTCCCAAGAGGAAGTTGAACAGTTCATCAACTTCACCAACACATTCCATCCCAACCTCAAGTTTACCTGGACCATCTCTGACACCTCCCTCCCCTTCCTAGACCTGTCCATCTCCATCAACGGTGACCAACTCAACATTAACACCTTCTGCACACCCGTTGACTTCCACATCTATCTGGACTGCACCTCCTCCCACCCCATCTCCTGAAAAAATGCTATTTCTTATTCCCAATTCCTCCACCTCCACCACATCTGCTCCCAGGAGGAGCAGTTCCACCACAGAACACACCAGATGGCCTCCTTCTTTAAAGACCGCAATTTCCCCTCCCATGAAATTGATGATGCCCTCTAGCGCATCTCATCTACTTTCTGCACCTCCACCCTCGAAACCCACCCCTCTAACTGCAACAAGGACAGAAACCCCCGGACCTCACCTTCCACCCCACTAATCTCCATATACATTGTATCATCCTCCACCACTTCTGCGACCTACAAATGGACCCCTCCACCAGAGATATATTTCCATCCCCACCGCTATCCACAACTGCTTCGTCAGGTCATGCCCCCACCCTCCCCATCAATTCACCCTCCCCTCCTGGCACCTTCTGCTGCCACTGCAGGAATTGCAAAACCTACGCCCACACCTTCTCCCTCACCTTCATCCAAGGCCCCAAAGGAGCCTTCTACATCCATCAAAGTTTTACCTACACTTCCACACATGTCATTTACTGTATCCATTGCTCCCAATAGCATCTCCTCTACAGTGGGGAGACAGGATGCCTACTTGCAGAATGCTTCAGAGAACATCTCTGGGTCACCTGCACCAACCAACCCCACCACCCCGTGGATGAACACTTCAACTCCCACTCCCACTCTGCCAAGGACATGCAGGTCCTGGGCCTCCTCCATCGCCACTCACTAACCACCTGACTCCTGGAGGAAGAATGCCTCATCTTCCACCTCGGAACCCTCCAACCCCCATGGCACGATGTGGATTTCACTAATTTCCTTATTTTCCCTCCCTCCCATCTTATTCCAGTTCCAACCTTCCAGCTCAGCACCGCCCTCCTGACCTGTCCGACGGTCCATCTTCCTTCCCAACTTATCGGTTCCACCTCCTCTCTGTCCTATAACCTTTACCCCCACCTTTACCAATCTATCACACTCTCACCTATCTTCCTCCCAGCCCCACCTCTCTCCCATTTATCTCACCACCCCTTCAGCTCACAGCCTCATTCTTGATGAAGGGCCTTTGCTCAAAATCTTGACTCTCCTGCTCCTTGGATGCTGCCTGACCTGCTGTGCTTTTCCAGCACCACACTCTTGACTCCAATTCCAGCATCTGCAGTCCTCAGTTTTGCCTTTTCCATGAGGTATGCAGACTGCACCAAAACAACTTGAAACAAGGAATAACTTGGTCAAATTGCGGTCCTGTGTTTGCTTAGTTAGCTGAATGGCTGGTTTGTAATGCAGTGACACCAAACAACATAGGCCTAATTCCTGCTACCAGGCTGAGGTTAACATGGAAGTCCCACCATCTCAGCCTTGCTCCTTGCCTGATATCATAGAGGTCTACAGCACAGAAAAAGGCCCTTTGATCCATGAAGTCAGTACTGATCAAAAATAGCCATCTAACTTTTGTAATTCCATTTTCCCACACTTGGCCCACAGCTTTGTATACCTTGGCATCACAATTATCAATATGGTGTTCCTCAGGTGAAATACACCTGTTGTCTCTCTAAAGAGGGAGCAGCCCTCTGGGACTTTGGTGACCTTACCTGACCTCTGTATCTTCGAGGATCATTTTCTGTTTTTGCTATGCCCTCGTGGCTGACTGACTCACCAAGCATTTTACTGAGCTAAAGACGAAAGAATCCTTCACCTCCTGCTTTCTATAGGGATAATATAGTGTTGTAGGTTCCCTTCCTTGTTACTTCAGGAACCCGGTCAACCTCTGAGACATCATTTTCTGATGTGTTTTCTGTCTCAGGGAAGACATGTTTACTCGCTGAGCAGAGACATTCCCTGGTCCTGTGCTTTTGATTGGTTGGTCTTAAAAAAAAGCTTTCACCATTGATGGACAGTCTAGCAAAGCTGCCTTCAGGCCTGGTGGATGTGGGTCCTGTGTTGGACAGCAGGGAGCAGGAGCAAGTGTAACAACATGGAGGTGGAACAGGAGGGCATCACAGAAGAGCAAGACATCTCCCAGAAGAACTTGACTCAGGAAACACCTTCCTTTCACATCCAGTTTCCTGCCCTTTCCCCATAACCTTTGATTCCCTGACTGATCAAGAATCGACCTCAGTCTTAAATACACACAAGGACTTTACCCCCGTAGCCCTTTGTGACAAGAAGTTCATTCTGAGACTTTGCCTTCTGGTCCTAGACTCTCCCCTGAGGGGAAGCATCCTCTCAGTATTTACCCTGTCGAGCTCCTTAAGAATCCTATATGTCTCAATGAGATTTCCTCACAGTCTTCTGAACTCCAGTAGGTAGAGGCCCAATCTGTTTAACCTTAACTCATATGTCAATCTCTCCACAGCGGGGATTACCTGAGTGAACCTTGAACTTTCTTAATAGATTAAGACCCAAATGCAAATGGGTGGTATGGTTTAGCATAGCCCTCCACACAGTGGGACATGGAGGACCTTGACAAGGAGAGTCATGGAATGCCTCTATAAGGAACTTTGGCAATGGACCTTATCCAATGAATGTGGCACAAGTATTACCACACAAATACCATAGGAGATTGTAAGTGCTGTATGATTACTGATAACTTGGCTTCCCAACTCCACATCACTCAAGAAAGACAACATTGCACTTACAAACTTGTTGGTGCAAACTTACAGTTCAAGGTGAGAGAAAAATCAGGGGAGAGTCTAGGACCAGAAGGCAAAGTCTCAGAATGAACTTCTTGTCACAAAGGGCTACGGGGGTAAAGTCCTTGTGTGTATTTAAGACTGAGGTTGATTCTTGATCAGTCAGGGAAT
Organism: Hemiscyllium ocellatum; assembly: GCF_020745735.1. NCBI lineage: Eukaryota > Metazoa > Chordata > Chondrichthyes > Orectolobiformes > Hemiscylliidae > Hemiscyllium > Hemiscyllium ocellatum. Next base: position 11,696,813 of record NC_083424.1, read on the forward strand.
CAAAGGTTATGGGGAAAGGGCAGGAAACTGGATGTGAAAGGAAGGTGTTTCCTGAGTCAAGTTCTTGTGGGAGATGTCTTGCTCTTCTGTGATGCCCTCCTATTCCACCTCCATGTTGTTACACTTGCTCCTGCTCCCTGCTGTCCAACACAGGACCCACATCCACCAGGCCTGAAGGCAGCTTCTGAGCTCTCGCGTTGTCTCTCTGAATAGTGGCCCGCAGGTGACACATTTAATCATGCTTCTGATTACTTCATCTTCACAGAGATGACAATCTTCAATCCACAATGATCATTTTGACAGGAAGAATGGAGAGGTCACAATACCTGGAAGGTGCAAGTTTAGATGAAGCAGAGGAACAAAGGGATCTCAGATTATAAAGAGGCTACAGAGGGATATCAATGAGTGAGTGGATAAAGATTGCCAAATAGAACAAAATGTGAGAAATGTGAAATTGTCCATTTTGGCAGGAAGAATAAAAAGTAGCAAAATATTTAATTGTAGAGGGATTGCAGACCTCTGAGATAAAAAAAAGGGATCCGGCTGTACTCATGCATGAATCACAAGAGGTTTGTATGCAAATATAGCAAATAATTAGAAAAGCTAATAGGATGATATGGTTTATGATAAGAAGAACTGAATACAAAATTAGGGAGGTTATACAGGGGCCCTGGTGAGATCACCTCCAGAGAATTGTGTGTGATATTGATCGCCTTATTTCAGGAAGGTTGTTAATGGATTGGAAGCAGTCCAGGTAAGGCGGGTCTGAATCACATTTGGAAAGAATATGCTATCATCTGACAAAAAGTTCGACATGCTTGGTTCATGTCCACCAGGATCTAGAAAAGTACGAGGGAACATACAAGATCCTGAGAGCTCCTGATGAAATGGGATGTTTCTTCATGTGCGAGAGTCTAGAACTGGGGACCGTAGTTTAAAAACAAGGGGTCACACATTTAAGACAGAGATATGGAGACTTTATTTTCACATCAAGGAAAAAACGTCCTTGAAGCTCTTTTTCAAAAGTTGGTAGAACAAGAAATGTCAAGGCAGAGGTAGGTAGATTCTTGATAAGCAGGGCGATGAAAGATTGTCAGGAGCAGGCAGGGATGTGAAGCAATTAGATGAGCCATGATCTTACTGAATGACAAAAGTAAGCTTGAGGGGGTGAGCATCCTACCCTTGCTCCTAATTTGAGTGTTCGCATGTCACATTAATCACTAAAGATTGTGCCACAGGTTAGCAAACTCATAAAGAATTAAAACAAGCATTAATTTTACTTCTGAAGGGATGGAATTGAAAATTAGGAGGGTTAGACCAAACTAATATCTGACATTGAAGGGAATGCATAAAGAGCACTGTGTGCAGTTCTGGTCACCATTTTATGAACAGCATATGAAGACAGGGTAGACAACTTTCATAATAAGCAGAAATGTATGTCTTTACATATTGGGAAAAGATTGACGGGGCAGATGTCTTTTCCCATGAAAAATGAAGACTGAGGGGTGAACTATTGGAGGATTTTTGAAATTATGAAATATTTTAGTAGCTCAGATGTGGAGCGATATTTTCTCCTTTGAGATAATGAGCGTAACTAAACGCCATTGGACTCCAATAGGAATTCTCATTCACCCAATGAGTGGTGAAAGTGTGGTATACATTCAAAACAAGCAAATAGCAGATGAAATCAAGAGGAAGTCAGAAAAGCCATGTTAGATCAGTGGTCAGCATTGCTGCCTCACAGCATCGGGGACCTGGGTTCGATTCCAGCCTCGGGCGACTGTCTGTGTGGAGTTTGCATATTCTCCCTGTGCCTGTGTGGGTTCCCTCTGGATGCTCTGGTTTCTTCCCACAGTCCAAAGATGTGAGTTTAGGTGGATTGGCCAGGCGAAATTGTCCCATGGTGTCTAGAGATGCAGTTTAGGTGGATTGACCATGGAAAATGGAGGGGAAATTATAAGGGGAGCTTGGGTCTGAGAGGGATGCCCTTTGGGGTAGGGGTTTGGTGTAAATTCGAATGGCCTCTATCAGCACTATAGGGATTCTAAGGCAGAAGGAAACAAATGATTCAACTTTACGTTTGGGTGAAAAGAGATGAGAGGAGGCTCAAGTGGTGTAGAAACCAGTACAGACTGAGTGCCCACTTTCTATATCAAGCAGGAGAGCCAACTTGGCTCATAGCCCTGTTTGGTACGACAATTCAGGTTCTCATCTATAATGGGTTGTAAACATTTTAGGCTGTTTCCTCCCCGCCCTCTCTTTTAGGTAGTGTGTTCCAGACATGCACCACCCTTTGGGTGAAAAAGATATTCCTCAAATTCCCTCCAAATTTCTTTCTTCTTACTTTCCAACTGAGCCCCTGGGTTATTGACCCATGTACTAAGGAGTTGCAGTTGGCTGGTTCTTCTGCAAAAGTGGCATTCATGGCCAATTCACGGGATTTCAAAGAAGGGACAGGCTCCTTTTACCTTGGCCAGGTGTGTTTCCAGCAGTTGCAGCCACTGAAAGTAACCAATTCAGCACAGGTTCTGTTCCAAATGCTGAATACCATACCAACACTTTTTACCAACTGCACAAAGGAAGCAAAAACACAAAACCCTTTCAGTGCTTGTCTTGGAGCACCAAGAAGGAATTGACAACATTACTTCCTTGATTCAGAGGGAGCAGTGAATCTGTTTTGTTGAAATGCAATCTTGGATCAGAGATGATAATTAAAGGGAACCTTTCAACCTTCTTTGAGTAAATGACATACAGCGGTTTTTACCAATAATATTAAAACACACCACAAAGCTTTATATCATTCAGGGTTTATAGAGGGTCTAAAACACTGTTCATTGATCTGAAATGATTTATAATGTAGTCAGTGCTTGTTTACACTCTTCATTTCTATAAGGTCTCTCTCAGAGATGACCCTTCTTCCATTTGCCTGGTATCTTTGAAGAGCTCACAAGGCCGATTGATGTTTTGTCACTCAGTGTCTGCTAACTGTATGTCTGCAGAGGTACAAATTACTGATGCAGCAGGATTACACAAGAGCCATTAGCACTCACCACATAGCATTTACAAATGAGCAGAAAGCTAGACATTCACCTTGCCTCCTCTTTATTTCTGATTATTATGCAAGCCAAATTCTTCTACATAAGGAGAGCCCTGTATTTATACTTAGAATCCTCCACCATCCAGCTGATGCAGTATATCAATAACAAGTAGTCGCACTTTCAATTGTCTAAGTATGACCAGCCCCATTTTCGCATTGTACATTTTTAAGGTGACTCTGAACATCTTGGTTAGTATAATAGCAGAGGCTGAGGAGGTACTCTGGTGTTGAGGCTTTAAGCTTGTGGTCACTTGTCCTCATGATCCCTTATGTGGCTCGGTGCCAGATTTTGTTTAATTAAGCTTCTTGGAAGTATCTCGGGATATTTCACTGTTAAAAGTGCAGGCTGTTGTTGTTGACAAACAAGTATGGACAGATTTTGGATAGACTAGTCAGAAGATCGTATACCGCACCCACGTTAAGACAGGCTATGGTATACATTAGTCATTGGATTTCAGAGTAAACAGAGATTTAATGATAATAGGTCATGATCTCTATTGTAAACAAGATCTTTAAACAAGCAAGATGGAAAATATCAAGAAAGTTCATGTACAAATGTAGAAAATAGCAAAGAATGGGAGTCTGGGCCAAGGTGTCTCATTGCATTCTGTAAAGGAAATTGCCAAATTGATGAAGAAATGAAATTGTAAATGGGCTGACTCTTACCAGAAACCATGTCATTTCCATTGAGATTCATGGAGGTTTCCCTCCATTAGGCCTGACAAGAATTCTCATGCTATCGTCCAAAACTTGCCTCATTAACTAGATACCAGCTCAGACAGTGATGCCTCGATGGGAGTATTAGCCAACTCAGAACCTGGGGTGGATCACTGCCAGGTCTCTGCAGCTGGTCGAGGAAGAAACCAGACCACCACCACACAGAGGACTGCCAGCTACCAGGCACTGCTCAGCTCAGGCAGGAGAGGACCGCCATGTTGTCAATAATCTGAAACTCAATTGACATGGATATTGACATGAATATTGACATGGACATTAACACAGACATTGACTTCGGACATTGATATGAACATGAACGTGGACATTGAGATGGACATTGATGTAAACATGAATGTGGACATTGAGATGGACATTGACACAGACACTGACATGGACATTGAGGTGGACATTGGCATGGGCAATAACATGAAGATGACATGGACATTAACATAAATATGAGGTGGACATGGACATTGACATCGGCATTGAGATGGACGTTGACATGGACATTGAAATGAGCATTTACATGCACATGACATATACATTGACATGGATATTGACTTGAACATTGATATGGACATTGAGATGGACAATTACATGAACATGACATGGACATTGACATGGATATTGAGATAGATATTGATATGAACATGACATGGACATTGACATTGACATGGACATGGGCATGAACATGACATGGATATTGACACAGGCATGACATGGACATTGATATAGACATGATATGGACATTGACATAGACATGATATGGACATTGACATGGACATTTGGTATGGACATTGGCATGAACATGACATAGACATTGCGATGGACATTGACATGGACATTGACACATGGACATTGAGATGAAAAATAACATGACCATGCCTTGTACATTGACATGGACATTGACATGAACATGACATGGACATTGACATGGACATTGAGATGGACATTGACACTGACATTGACATGAACATGACATGGACATTGACATGGACAATAACATGAGCATGACATGAACATTGACATGAATATGACATGGGCATTGACATGGACATTCCCACTGACATTGACATAGACATGGACATGACATGGACATTGACATGATTTGACATGGACATTCACACTGACATTGACATGGACATGACATGGACATTGACATGGACAATAACATGAGCATGACATGAACATTGACATGAATATGACATGGGCATTGACATGGACATTCACACTGACATTGACATAGACATGGACATGACATGGACATTGACATGATTTGACATGGACATTCACACTGACATTGACATGGACATGACATGGACATTGACATGAACATGACATGGGCATTGACATGATTTGACATAGACATTGACATGGACAATAACATGAACATGACAAGGACATTGGCATGGACAATAACATGAACATGACATGGACATTGACATGGATGTAGACTTGGATAGTTACATGGATAATAACATGAACATGACATGGATATTGGCATTAATATGACATGGATATTGTCAAGAACATTGGCATGGACATTGGGATGAACAGGACATAGACATTGACATGCATATTGTAATGGATGTTGACATGGACATTGACATGGATATTGAGATGGACAATAACATGATCATGACATTGATGTGGACATTGACAAGGACATTGACATTTTCATGGACGTGGACATTGAAATGGACATTGAGATGGACATGACATGGACATTGAGATGGACATCGACATTGGCCATTGACACAGACATTGAGATGGACAATAACATGAACATGACATGTACATTGACATGGACATTGGTATGAACATGACATGGACATTGACACTGACATTGACACTGACATGACATGAACATTGACATGGACATCGACATGGACATCGACATTGACACACGGACATTGAGATGGACAATAACGTGGCAATGCCTTGTACATTGACATGGACATTGACATGGACATTCACTTTGACATTGACATGGACATTGGCATGGACAATAACATGAACATGATATGGACAATGACATTAATATAACATGGACATGACATGGATGTTGACATGAACATTGACATGGACAATTACATGAGCATGACATGTACATTGACATGGACAATTAAATGGACATTGACACTGACATTGACACTGACATTGACATGGACATGACATGATCATTGACATGGACACTGACATGTACATTGACATGGACATCGACATGAACATTGACACACGGACATTTCAGATGGACAATAACATCATCATGCATTGTACATTGACATGGACATTGACATGAACATGACATGGACATTGGCCTGGACATTGACACTGACATTGACATGGACATGACATAGACATTGACATGAACAATAACATGAACATGACATTGACATTGAGATGGACATTGACATGGGCATTGAAATGGACAATAACATGAACACGACATGGACATTGACATGAGTTTGACATGGACAATAACATGAACATGATTTGGACATTGATACGGACATGGACATTGGCATGGACAATAACATAAACATGACATTGACATGGACAATGACACGGACATTGACATGGACATTGAGGTGGACATTGACAAGGGCATTAACATGAACATGACATGGACATTGACGTGGACATCAGCAGGGACATCGACACAGACATTGACACAGGCATTGAGATGAACAATAACATGACCATGGCATGTGCATTGACATGGACATTCACATGGACACTCACACGGACATTGACACTGACATTGACATGGACATTGACATCGACAATAACATGAATATGATATGGACATTGACATGGGCAATGACATGAACATGATGTGGACATTGACATGAATATGACATGGACGTTGACATGGACATTCACACTGACATGGACATGGACATGGACATGACATGGACATTGACATGAACATGACATGGGCAGTGACATGATTTGACATAGACATTGACATGGACAATAACATGGACATTGACACTGACATTGACACTGACCTGACATGATCGTTGACATGGACATTGACATGGACAATAACATGACCATGCATTGTACATTGACATGGACATTGACATGAACATGACATGGACATTGACCTGGGCATTGACGCTGACATTGACACTGACATTGACATGGACATGACATGGACATTGACATGGACAATAACATGACCATGCATTGTACATTGACATGGACATTGACATGAACATGACACGGACATTGACCTGAGCATTGACACTGACATTGACACTGACATTGACATGGACATTGACATGGACAATAACATGAATATGACATTGACATTGAGATGGACATTGACATGGGCATTGAGATGGACAATAACATGAACATGACATGGACATTGACATGGATGTTGACATGGACATTGACATGGACATTGAGATGGACATTGGCAAGGGCATTAACATGAACACGACATGGATATTGACATGGACATCAACATGGACATCGACACGGACATTGACATAGACATTGAGATGGATAATAACGTGACCATGGCATGTGCATTGACATGCACTTGACATGGACATTCACATGGACATTGACACTGACATTGATGTGGACATTGACATCGACAATAATATGAATACGATATGGACATTGACGTGGACAATGACATGAACATGACATGCATATTGACATGAATATGACATGAACATAACATGGATGTTGATGTGGTCATTGACATGGACAATAACATGAACATGACATGGATATTGATATGGACATTGACATGAACATGACATGGACGTTGACATTAATATGACATTGACATTGGGATGGATATGACATAGACATTGACATGCACATTGAGATGGATGTTGACATGGACATTGACATAAACATGACATGGGCATGGACATAGACACTGAGATGGATGTTGCGATGGACACTGACATGAACAATGACATGGACATTGACATTGACATGAATATTGAGATTGACAATAACATGAACATGTTAGTGACATGGATATTAACATCTCCATTGACATGGACGTTGAGATGGATATTGACATGGACATTGAGATGACATAAGTGAGGACTGCAGATGCTGGAAATCAGAGTCTAGATTAGAGTGGTGCTGGAAAAGCACAACAGGTCAGGCAGCATCCGAGGACCAGGAAAATTGACATTTCAGGCAAAAAACAAAAGGGATAGCCATGGGCACCTGCATGGGCCCCAGCTATGTCTGTCTCTTTGTTAGCTATGTAGACCACTCCATCTTCTGTAGTTACACCAGCACCACTCCCCACCTCTTCCTCTGCTGCATTGATGACTGCATCGGCGTCACCTTGTTCTCCTCTGAGAAGGTTTAGCAGTTCATCGTCTTCACCAACACATTCCACCCTGACCTCAAATTCACCTGGACTATCTCTGACACCTCCCTCCCCTTCCTGGACCTCTCCACCTCCATCAATGACGACCGAATTGACACGGACATTTTTTACAACCTGCCGACTCCCAAGCCACCTGGATTGCACCTCTTCCCACCCCACCTCCTGCAAAAGTGCTATCCCGTATTCTCAATTCCTCCGTCTCTGCCATATCTGCTCCCAGGAGGACCAGTTCCACCACATGGCCTCATTCTTTAGACAGTGCAATTTCCCTTCCCACGTGGTTGAAGATGCCCTTTAATGCATCTCATCCATGTCCTGCACCTCCGCCCTCAAACTTCACCCCTCCAACTGCAACAAGGACAGAACTCCCCCCCCCCCCCCCCCTCCCCGGTCATCACCTTCCACCCTACCAACCTTCACATTAACCGCATCATCTGCCGACACTTATGCCACCTCCAAACAGACCCCACCACCAAGGATATATTTTCCTCCCCACCCCTTTCCGCTTTCCACAAAGATGGTTCCCTCATGACTACCTGGTCAGGTCCATGTTCCCCAACAACCTACTCGCCCCTCCTGGCACCTTTCTCTGCTACCGCAGGAATTGCAAAACCTGCGCCCACACTTCCTCCCTCAACTCCATCAAAAGCCCCAAAGGAGCTTTCCATATCCATCAAAATTTCCGATGCGGTCTCCTTTACATTGGGGACACTGGATGCCTTCTCACAGAGTGCTCTGGGACACCCCACCGCCCATGGCCCAACATTTCAACTCCCCCTCCCACTCTGCTGAGGACAGAGTTCTCCAGTTTCCTCATTTCCCCTCTCCCCACCTTACCCCAGCTCCAACCTTCCAGCTCAGCACCATCCTCCTGACCTGTCCTATCTGCCAATCTTCCTTCCTACCTATCCACTCCACCCTCCTCTCTGACCTACCACCTTCATCCCCACCCCCTCCAACTATTGTACTCTTGGCTACATTCTCCCCAGCCCCACCACCCTCTATTTATCTTTCCACCCCGGAGACTCCCTGCTTTCAGTTCTGAAACATCAATTGTCCTGCTCCTCGGATGCTGCCTGACCTGCTGTGCTTTTCCAGCACCACTCTAATCTAGACATGAACATTGAGGTGGACATTGACATGGACATTAACATGACTTGAACATTGACATGGACATGCATATAGCCATGGGCATGACATGAATATTGACATAAGCATGACATGTACATTGACATAGACATGACATGTACATTGATATGGACACTGACAATGACATTGACATGGACATTTGGCATAGACATGACATAGACATTGAGATGGACATTGAAATGGACATTGACATGTACATTGGCATGGACATTGACATGAACATGACATGGACATTGACAGGACATGGACATTGACATTGACAATAACATGAACATGACATGGACATTGACATGAATATGACATGGACATTGACAAGGACATTGGTATGGACATTGACATGGACATTGGCATAAACATGACATAGACATTGAGATGGACTTTGACATGGTCATTGAGATGGACATTGAGATGGACATTGACATGGCCATTGACATGGACATTGAGATGGACAATAACATGACCATGCCTTGTACATTGACATGGACATTGACATGAACATGACATAGAATTGAGATGGACATTGACAGGGACTTTGGCATGAACATGACATGGACATTGACATGAATATGACATGGACATTGAGATGGACATGACATTTACATGTACATTGAGATGGATGTTGACATGGACATTGACATGAACATGACATGGACATGGACATGGACATTGACATGGATATTGAGATGGACAATAACATGAACATGGCATTGACATGGACATTGACACAAACATTGAGATAGAGATTGACAAGGACATTAACATGAACCTGACATGGACATTGACGTGGACATTGATGTGGACATTGACATGTACATTGAGATGGATATGGATATAGACATTGACATGACTTGGACATTGACATGACATGGACATTGACATGGACATGGACATTGAACAAGACTATTGAGATGGACAATAACATGAACATGACATTGACATGGATATTAAGATGGACTTTGACATCAACATGACTTGGATATTGACAAGGACATTGACATGGTCTTTGGCATGGACATTGACATGAACATGACATAGATATTGACATGGATATTGACATGGACATTGACACGGACAGTAAAATGAACCTGACATAGACATTAACAGCAGAGGAGCAGCTGACAGGCTTGTGAGGTTGATGGGGTGGAGTACTGTGCGCATTAGCAAAAAGACTGTCGTCATGCCACTGGAGCTGTGTGCCTCAGACATGCAAGTGTCTGGCTGCCCTTCCAAACAGATTCACCGCTGCCCTGGAGAGCTTGGTGCAGCAGTCTCAGGATGTGCTGGATAAGTGCATAGCCCTGCATTCCATTGCTCCAGTCCCTGGTGCCTGCCACCCTCAGACTTGTGGGACTTTAAGCTGAGGAAGATGCACCCAGTGTGTTGATGCCCTCTAGCCAGAAAAGCCCCTGGGGTTTGCTCCACCAAAGCTGTAAGGCTAATGGGCTTCATGTGTGGCAGTCTCCCTCTATTGTCAACTGCGGTCCCCAGGATAACACTGAGATGTAGTGGGAGGGTCAGAAAGAAAAAGACATTCTGAGGGCACATGAGAAGCATGGGTGACACATCACTGTAGCTGTATATTCACATTTGTTAAAAATGTTCACTGTTCACCATTAGCAGTGTGTGTGTGTTTATGTGTGTGTTTGTGTGTGTGTGTGTGTGTGTGTGCGTGTGTGTGTGTGTGTGCATGTGTGTGATTGGCTGTTTAGCCACAACAGCAATGTTGAAGGTATGGAGCTAAGCTATTCTTAGTGCTACACCATGCTTGATGAGTCAAAGTGTAGAATGAGCAGCTCCTGCACCAGGTTCTGGTTATGAATAAATATCAGGTGGTTGCTAATTTTGCAAAAGCAGTCAATCTTTCAAGGCTACAAACCATTGTTTGTGCATTAAAAGTCTTAATGGGATTGATTTGTAATGTTGCATGTTTTTGCTTGCAGTGTTTGGTACAAAGATTTGAACTTTATACTGAAAGCTCACAGAGCATGCAGTGACTGCAGGAGTGTTTCACTTTTAGTGTATGTGTGCCTGTGTAATGCTGTTAGCCTTTGAAATACCTCTCACTGATCGTGTGTAGAAACAGAAACATTCTGCCCTCTGAGCCTTCCTCACCAATCATTTATGATCCTGGCTGATCATCCAACTCAATAGCCTGTCCCCATCTTTCCTCCATTTCCTTTGATCCCATTGGCCCTAGGTGCTGTATGCAACTCCTTCCTCAAACTTCACAATGTTTTCGCCTTGACTGCTTTCTGTGGTAGTGAATTCCATGGGCTCCCCAATCTGTGGGTGAAGATGTTTCTTCTCAGCCCTAACCTTGTATCCATAGACTGGACTCCTTCTGGAATCTCCAATCCTCAGGAACATTTTCAATTCCATTGTGTACTTGCCATTGACAGCACAATGATAGGAAACAGAGGGCACTCTTCATGTAGTTAGTCTCATGCCCAGCCTCTTAGCATTGGTGAACTCCCACATACATACATGTTCATCTTGTTATTCCTCCCTGTCAACCTATTTGGCTTTGAACTTCCCCACATCTTCACCCAATCCCCATCGATCCAAATCTGGAACTGTCCACTTTACCCTGTCCCCTCGGGGATATCGAGTAAATATATCAGGTTTCATAGTGTACATTCCCCCATTGAAACCATGCCATCAGCCATCAAAGCTGACTATTGGTGATCCCTTTCCTCTGGCATTACCCTTTTCCTCCCAAGCTCTGTCATGGGCAGTGACACGGTGGCTCAGTGGTTAGCACTGCTGCCTCACAGCACCAGGGACTGGGTTCGATTTGAGCCTCTTGCAACTGTATGTGTAGAGGTTGCATATTCTTCCACCCGCTCCCCCCACCCCACCCGCCCTGTGTCTGTGTGGGTTTCCTCCCACAGTCCAAAGATGTGCAAGTTGGGTGAATTGGCAATGCTAAATTGCCCGTAGTGTTCAGGGATGGGTAGGTTAGATGCATTAGTTAGGGGCGAATATCGAGTAATATGAGAATGGATTTGGGTGGGATACTTTTCGGAGGATCAATGTGAATTTGTTGGGGAATAGGGCCTGTTTCCACACTGTAGAGATTCTATGATTATATGATTTACCCTCCCTGTATATGTTTAGTTGCGCCCTGTGCTCACCCCCTCATTCCACAATTGCAATCTATCCTGCATCCCAGGGTTGTGTACCCAAACCTCCCTCCCGCAGCCCTGACCCCTGGTAACCTCCACTGACTTTTAGTGGATGGTTTGACTGTGGCCCACTCCCTTGAGTGACTTAGCCGGAATGATGAGCGACCAGTTCCTGAATATCTGTACGGCCTCCCGACTATCTCACTGCGATTGCCTGAACTGGGTGCACAGTGCCCACAGGCCTGATCGTGACCCACCCCCTGGACTGTAGAAGCATTGACCCCGACCCTGACCAATCCAAATGGCCAACTGACCATACTCAAGAACCCTGAGCCTATGTCAGAGGCCGCCTTTGACAGACTGTGCTGGGACTCCCTGTCTGAAGGATTTCGGCCTGGATTTGACCAAGGCCTGCTCCTCTTAGACTCTGTGAAATGGCTGTTCATTTGAAGCATGTGCGGTGTGCTTGGTACACAGTTGACACAAAATACCTGATCACAACCACCTGATGAAGGAGCAGCACTCCAAAAGCTAATGCTTCCAATTAAACCTGTTGGACTGTAAACTGGTATTGTCTGATTTTTAACTTGTCACAAAGTACAGCTGTGGGGTTGGCATCACCCAGTACCAGTAAAAAGTGAGGTCTGCAGATGCTGACCTGATGAAGGGCTTATGCCCGAAACATTGAATTTCCTGTTCTTTGGATGCTGCCTGACCTGCTGCGCTTTAACCAGCAACACATTTTCATCACCCAGTACCATACAACAACATGTCTGTCCCCTTGACTGATGACAACTGACTGCCATGGCAAGCTGCCTAGCCGTGGTTCTGCACGAAAGACAAGTCAGGGTAGAGGTTCTTTGAGCTTTTTGGTTCTGGTTGAAGAGAAACATGCTGTGACGCAAGATGAGATAGAGACACTATGAGACACGAGGTGAGTGAACATTTAGGGTTCGAATGAGCAGCCCTGAAATGCAGTCAAACCCAAACACTGACCCTGGCACCTGTCTCTGGCAGCAGCATTGCAGTCAGAGCTGCTGGTGTGCTCCAAAGCACAGCTTTGTTTGGAGTGTAAACGGGTCAGAGATATTCCAATCAGATGCAGTGAGGCTGGTATCATTGCTCTGAGGTGCCTAGAGTGTGTCCTGAGATATCCAGAGTGTGCCCTGAGATGTACTCACCCAGACTTCCTACATTGGGAATGCCAAATGTTTCATTTCTATCCAGTGGGTAGATAGGATGGGAAACTGCATAGTTCTAAGACCATAAGATATAGGAGCAGAAATTAGGCCATTCAGCCCATCGAGTCTGCTCTGCCATTCAATCATGACTAATAATTTTCTCAACCTCATTCTTATACTTTCTTCCCATAACCCCTTATCTCCTTGATACTCAAGAACCTATCTATCTCAGTCTTAAATACTCAATGACATCGCCTCTACAGCCTTCTGTGGCAGTGAATTCTATAAATTCCCTACTCTCTGGCTGAAGAAGTTTCTCCTTACGTCTGTTCTAAAAGGTCTTCCTTTTGCTCTGAGGCTGTGCCCTTGGCTCCTAGTTTCTCCTACCAATGGAAACATTTTCCCAACTTCCACTCTGTCCAGATTTGAGGTGAGGTTAAACAATAATGACGTTGATAATTGAAATAACACCACAGAGGCTGATATCCCATCACCAAGTCACCCTTTATTTACACATGAACAGTCCTACACTGTAGTACTGCCTCATATAGAGTCAGACACCACAGTGTCAGTATCTCTAACACACAATATTTTTGTTTCAGTAAGTCTTCCTTGATTGGACCAGATTAGCAGCCCCAATCAAGGAACCCATGCTGGATGACCTTCACTACAACAATAAGCGATAATCCATGTTTGCTCAGTAGCTAAAATCACATCCCATTTCCCAGTTTCCTAGGACTTAGTAATCTTATCCTGACTGGAATTCTCTCCCAATTTCTCAAAATTCTCAAATGGCCCATGTGGTTGAGCAGCTAGAAATATTCCACCCAAAAATAAAAAAATTAATTTCAAAGTAAAACAACTAATCCAGAGTTTGAACCTTTGCCAAAAGAGAAATGCAAAATAACTTCATGACCTGGTGGTTCAAAGACATAGACATTTAGATAAAGTACAAAAGCATATGACGTAATCCGAAAGAATGCTCCTGCACAGAACGAACAGCAGACAACAGGAGATGTTTTCAAAGTGACCAAAATTTTATTTGAAGCTAGGCAATTGCACTTTTCAGAGCAGCAATCTTGACCACAAGCATGGAGTCAAAATCTCTTCTAAAGAGGAAATGAAAACAGAGAACTGCAGACGCTGGAAATCTGAAACAGAAGCTGGAATTACTGGAACAACTCAGCTGGTCTGGCAGCATCTGTGGAGAGGGAAACAGATTTAATGTTTCAGGTCCAGTAACCCTTCTTCAGAATGCCTGTGTTCTGAGGGAGAAGGGTCACTAGACCTGAAATATCAACTTTGTTTCTCTGTCCACATCTTAATTCTCTTTTTGTTTCTCTCTCCTATTTCAGCTTAGAGTCATACCAAGTTGAGGTCTTGAATTAACAATAAATTTGGATGCGTAAATTTACTTCACCAGGGGTAATGAGAGTTGGGGCTTAGTAAGTTATTTGGAAACCTTCCCATGATATAGTAGCTGAGGTCTCCAGCTTCATTGAGTTGACCGGGCTTTGACACCTGAAGAGGAAAGGTAATTATACCTTCCTCAAAGGGTAGCTGCTGAGCATGTGCAATAGTGTGTGATAGTAACATATCAGATCAGATGGAGCTAGAGTCTGGGCTGATAGGATTCCAAATTGAGATGTCCTCTCTGACCATCCTTTGTATGTAGCTCAGTTACATACAAGCCTCTTGTGGTTAATTCACAAGAATATAGATCTACAACCACCACCAAACAAACCTCACCAAGGATACTTGGTCAATGCTGCTTGAACTAAAACTATAAGAATGGCATGGTGGCTCAGTGGTTAGCACTGCTGCCTCACTGCAACAGGGACCTGGGCTTGATTCCACCCTCAGCCAACTGTCTGTGTGGAGTTTGCACATTCTCCCCATATCTGTGCCGGTTTCCTCCAGGTGGTCCAGTTTCTGCCCACTATCCAAAGATGTACAGGTTAGGTGGATTGACCGTGCTAAACTGCTTGTAGTGTGTAGACTAGGTGGGATGGCCATGATAAATGTGGGGTTACGGGGAGGTGGGTCTGGGTGGGATGCTCTTTGAAGTGTCAATGGGCTGAATGACCGCTGTAGGGATTTTGTGAATCTAAATGGCTCAAATACCAGCAGTAAGGAAATGCATCATATTTCCAACAACAAATGTTGGAGATCAAAGTTGGTTAGACAGCATTAATGGAGAGAAAGCAAGCTAACGTTTTGAGTCTGGATGACTCGTCATCAGAGCTGGGTTGAGAGGTTGCATTGGTTAGGATTGTATTCACTGGAGTTTAAAAGAATGAGTGAGAATCTTTTAGAAACCTGTAAAGTTCGAACAGGACGAGACAGTGTAGATGCAGAAAGGATGTTTTTGATAGTGGGGGAGTCCAGAAACAGGATCATTGTTTAAGGAAAAGGGGCAAATCTTTTTGGACTGTGATAAGGAGAAAATGTTTCATCTGGAAGTGGTGAAGCTGTGGAGTTCACTGCCTCAGAAGGTGGTTGAGTCCAAAACATATGTTTTCAAGAAGGAGGTAGAGATAATTCCTGGGCTTAAAGGATCAAGGGATCCAGGGAGGGTGGGATGAGGCATTGAACGCAATCATTAACCTTGATCGGGTCGAATGGTGAGCAGGCTGGGGAGGTCAAATGGCCTACTTCTGCTTTTATCTTTATGTTTCTATGAAAGGTGCTATATAAATGTGACTCATCCCTCCGTTCTCCTTCCTTCTTTCTTATTCTCTTCCTTTCTCTCTCTTTTCCCCCTTCTCTTCTTTCCTTCCTCCCTACTTCCCTTCCTCATCGCTTCCCTTCCCTATCCCTTCATTTCTTCTTTCCTTTCTTTCTTCCTCCCTTCATCCCTCGCTCCTTCCTTCCTCTCTCTCCTCACAATGTGATCTCTTTGTGTATTCCTTGATTATTTTTATCCTGATTGAATTTTATGCGTTTACCAGAAAATACTTGACAAAAGTGATTGTGCGGGGAGATAGTATCACACAACAAATTGACCTTCAAGTAAATTTGACAACTAGCGAATCTGTGGAGCAGTGACGTTTTCATTGCATACCTAATGTCAATCTGTAAGTGAGATGATATATATTCTATTATGTTATTATTAGTGTGTGAACTCTGCAGTGAGTGGATCACCTCCTGATCTTACAAACCCACTAAGCACAAGTTAGAAGTGTTCAGCGGACTCTCCTTGTAGATGAAAAGGGGTAACTGTCGTTTCAGTTGGGAAACTGAACATTGTCAAAGGCAGAACAGTGCACTTGATCATCAGTCCAATTGAGACAAGCAGCATACAAGGCACAGCCAGATAAATACATAAGTGAGAAAGGACCGGAAGGCCATGATAGGTGGCACAGTGGTTCAGTCGTTAGCACTGCTGCCTCACAGCGCCAGAGACCCAAGTTTGATTCCAGCCTCGGGTGGCTGTCTGTGTGGAATTTGCACATTCTCCCTGTGTCTGTGTGGGTTTCCTCTGGGTTCTCTGGTTTCTTACCACAATCCAAAGATGTGCAGGTTAGAGTAAATTGGCCATGCCCATAGTGTTCGGTGCATTAGTCAGAGGGAAATGGGTCTGGGCCTGGGTGGGTTACTCTTCAGAGGGTCGATGTGGACTTGTTGGGCCAAAGGGCCTGTTTCTACACTGTAGGGAATCTAATCTAATCTAATTATAGAATCATTGAAGATGGGTTGGAAAAGACTCACCTGGTGTACAAACAGCAGTACAGACCATATGGGCTGAACGGCCTCTCCCTCTGCTGGACATTCCTTGTACCATGTAAACGATGCAGTAAAACAAGCTGCTGAAAAGTGATATCATAACTTTGGGGTTACAATAACATCCGCAAACCACTTAAACCTTGCCCCTCTGGCTTATTCTAACATCAGAAACACTGGAGCAAATTACAGTCTTGGTGCTGCCAGCATTCTGTACTTCTACATATTTAACTCTGCGACTCAATAAAAAGGCAATTTGTTTTAAAATATGCATTCAAATTTCCTGTTGACCATGGTAATTGCAGCTGCTCTGCTATAAAATGGCTGAGCGTGACAGATTTACTGCTTTTCACTCAGAGCCTGCCCTGTCGAGTCAATACAGTGCAAACAGTTCCTGTGTGCACAGGGCAGCTGATGATGAATTAGAAACTAAACTTTGGAAAGTGTACTCGCTCTGAGCACATCACAAACTCACAAGATAGAAGCAGATTGCTAGCGCAGCATGCGGGTACTTTTGCCCAGGAGTCCAGACTTCATCTACACCATCTGAATTTTACTTTTATCTTTGCTCTCTACACTTTTTAAAATGTTTTCATTTATTAACGGCTGTGACAGAAGGTGTTTTCTCCCAGAGCGGGCCCAGCAGCAAGGAGGCTTCCAGTCGGCATGGTGGCCTCATTCCAGAGCGGTGGTCTTGGCTTAGTGTAGTGGTCTCCAGGTTTTGGTGGTCCTGTCCTAGCATGGAGGTCTAGTCGCGCTGTGAAGATTCTCATTCTGGGCATTCCTGCGGTCTGGTGGATGGTGTGGTCCAGGGATGGATGTCACCACCTGGCAAGGCAGTCGTCTTGTCCCAGAATGGCGGTCTTGGTTTGATGGTTTCGGTTTGGTGGTCTCGGTTTTGTAGTCTCTGTTTGGTGGTCTGTTTGTTGGCCTTGGTTTGATGGTCTCGGTTTGGTGGTTCTAGTTTGGTGGTCTCTGTTTGGTGGTCTCGGTTTGGTGGTCTGTTTGTTGATCTTGATTTGATGGTCTTTGTTTGGCAGTCTCAGTTTATTGGTCTTGGTTTGATGGTCTTGGTTAGATAATCTTGGTTTGGCGGTTTTGATTTGACGGTCTCCGTTTGGCATTCTCCGCTTCGCAGCCTAATCTCACAGTGAAGGTCTTCTTTGGTGGCAGATTCCATACATTCCAATATTCATCGCTTTAATCGGCTTTCCCGGAACTAAAATTGATCTGGGATGAACTTTGCCTTATTTCTTACTTTTCTTTTCTTCTTCTCTATGATTTATGTCATTTATACTGGTGCCATGATATGGCAACTGGTAAAACTTTTTACTGTATTGTTACAACACAGCAATAGACCCTTCTGCTAATCAAACCAAACAGATAGAAACGTTCATCTTGCCTCGTAATCTGTTAAAGTATGAGTGATAGAGAACTCCCCAAATTCCACTATTTAAATAAAAATATCTTTTTTTTTTACATTAAACAACAACTATTTACAACTCTAACCGTCCTTCCTCTCCAAGGTCTGTTATCCACTTCCAACTCTATAATGGTGGTGGACAAGTTGTTGGAGGGAATCTTGAGGGACAGGATGTACATGTTTTGGAAAGGCAAGGACTGATTCGGGATAGTCAACATGGCTTTGTGCGTGGGAAATCATGTCTCACAAATTTGATTGAGTTTTTTGAAGAAGCAACAAAGAAGATCGATGAGTGCAGAGCAGTAGATGTGATCTATATGGACTTCAGTAAGGCATTCGACAAGGTTCCCCATGGGAGACTGATTAGCAAGGTTAGGTCTCATGGAATACAGGAGAACTAGCCATTTGGATACAGAACTGGCTCAAAGTAGAAGACAGAGGGTAGTGGTGGTGGAGGATTGTTTTTCAGATCGGAGGCCTGTGACCAGTGAAATGCCACAAGGATCGGTGCTGGGTCCTCTACTTTTTGTCATTTACATAAATGATTTGGATGCGAGCATAAGAGGTACAGTTAGTAAGTTTGCAGATGACACCAAAAATGGAGGTGTAGTGGACAGCGAAGAGGGTTACCTCAGATTACAACGGGATCTTGATCAGATGGGCCAATGGGCTGAGAAGTGGCAGATGGAGTTTAATTCAGATACATGCGAGGTGCTGCATTTTGGGAACAAATCTTAGCAGGACTTATACACTTAATGGTAAGGTCCTAGGGCGTGTTGCTGAACAAAGAGACCTTGGAGTGCAGGTTCATAACTCCTTGAAAATGGAGTCGCAGGTAGATAGGATAGTGAAGAAGGCTTTTGGTATGCTTTTCTTTACTGGTCAGAGTATTGAGTACAGGAGTTGGGAGGTCATGTTGCGGCTGTACAGGACATTGGTTAGGCCACTGTTGGAATATTGCATGCAGTTCTGGTCTCCTTCCTATCAGAAAGATGTTGTGAAACTTGAAAGGGTTCAGCAAAGATTTACAAGGATGTTGCCAGGGTTGGAGGATTTGAGCTATAGGGAGAGGCTGAACAGGCCTCAGTGGGCGGCACGGTGACACAGTGGTTAGCACTGCTGCCTCACAGCGCCTGAGACCCGGGTTCAATTCCCGACTCAGGTGACTGACTGTGTGGAGTTTGCACGTTCTCCCCCTGTCTGCGTGGGTTTCCTCCGGGTGCTCCGGTTTCCTCCCACAGTCTAAAGATGTGCGGGTCAGGTGAATTGGCCATGCTAAATTGCCCGTAGTGTTAGGTAAGGGGTAAATGTAAGGGTATGGGTGGGTTGCGCTTCGGCGGGTCGGTGTGGACTTGTTGGGCCGAAGGGCCTGTTTCCACACTGTAAGTAATCTAATTTAAATAGGCTGGGGCTGTTTTCCCTGGAGCGTCAGAGGCTGAGGGGTGACTTTATAGAGGTTTACAAAATTATGAGGGACATGGATAGGGTAAATAGGCAAAATCTTTTCCCTGGGGACAGGGAGTCCAGAACTAGAGGGCATAGGTTTAGGGTGAGATGGGAAATAAATAAGAGACGTAAAGGGCAACTGTTTCACACAGAGGGTAGTACGAGTATGAAATGAGCTGCCAGAGGAAGTGGTGGAGGCTGGTACAATTGCAACATTTAAGAGGCATTTGGATGGGTATATGAATAGGAAGGGTTTAGAGAGATATGGGCTGGGTGCTGGCAGGTGGGACTAGATTGGGTTTGGATATCTGGTTGGCATGGATGTATTGGACCGAAGGGTCTGTTTCCATGCTGTATATCTCTATGACTCTAATATACTGATCCAAGAAAAGTTTCTATTAAAATTGTATCAACCCTCTGACTCTATTTTGATTTAATCCCTGCCTTCTCTTTCACTTTGATGATCACGCAGCATTACCCTTTGAAGAGAAGGGCACTGCTTGTCACCAGCCACTCGGATGTTTCCTTTCTTTCTGGTGGTGGAATCAGAATAAAGATTTGCACACCTTGTGTCATTAAAAAACCCAGCAGTTTCAGGGGCTCTGCTCACTGTGGGAACTGGCTCAGTGTGCAGGACTCTACATCTTGTGTCAGGGAGAGGACTGACTCTGAGTTGGCTGCCCACACCCGTGTGTACTGCTCCTGTTGGTTTCTGTTTGTTTTTGGAGGAAACCTGATTCCTGAACTGGATGAATTATACAACCAGTTTGTTAACTGGTATTCCTTTTTATTGAGGATTGACTTTTTAACTGCCTGATTTAAACAGTCAATGTGTTACAAGTGTAACTCAGTTCTCATTAGGGAACTGTTGTTTCACTGGCTGGATACAGCCTGTGTTACTCATTTCTCCTTTACTTTGAGAAAATGACTATGTTGATTTTGTGGAGAAAGTGAGGACTGCAGATGCTGGAGATCAGAGCTGAAAATGTGTTGCTGGAAAAGCGCAGCAGGTCAGGCAGCATCCAAGGAACAGGAGATTCGACATTTCGGGCATAAGCCCTTCTTCAGGATTTTGTGGCTGGGTTTAGCTCTTGCATTCTGGTTTTCTTTTTTTTAACGTGTTTTCACTTTTTTTGGTGTTTGGACTGAGCTCTTGTGAGAAAATATATCTTTCCAGATGAGCTCATCCTGTATGGGTAGGCCTGGCCCTTTGTGGGTGGCTCGGCCTCTGTAAAGACTGCGTATGTGCTGGGAGGTGAGCAATTGTTGCATAGTGGAGTGGACTCTGTATCATGGAGTGGACTCCGCATCCTGGAGTGGACCAAACCCCTGTGAGTTAACTGCACCTTTACAATGTACTGTGTTCCTGTGAGTGGACCTGGTCCTTTGTGGATGGACCAGGCCTCTGCGTCCTCGCAGGAAAGCTGATATAGGGCTGGCCGGTCAGTACATGGGGAAGCTGAGCCAGGCAGCTGACAGCAGACGTAGGAAGGTCGACTGGGGGAGGACTGGTCAATATGCAGGAAGGCTGGGAGCCGGACAGTCAATGGCCGGTCTGTAGGAACACTGGCCAGGAGAAAGGATCAGTCAGTATGCGGAGTGGCTGGGTGCTGGAAGGCCAACAGCCTGACTGTAGGAAAGCAGGCTGTAGTGGTTTGGTTAGTACTTGGGATGACCAGGAGCCCGTGGCCAACCACCGTGCCAGAGGGAAGTGGGCTGAGGAGGGTCAGTCAGTACGCAGGGTGGCCGGAGATTGGAAGGCCAACAACCAGCCCAGATGAAAGCTGCCTGGGGTAGTCTGGTCAGTATATGGGGTGACTGGGAGCTGGGTGGTCAATGAGCAGCCTGGAGGAAAGTGGGCCTGGTGAGGGTCGGTCAGTCAGCACGCGGGGCAGCCAGAGACTGGAAGGTCAACAACTGTCCTCCAGGAAGGCTAGCCAAGGTGAGTCTGATAGGTACGTGGTGCGAACGGGTGTCAGGTGTCTTATTTACATCTATATTGGGTCTGTGCTCTGTGCACTGTTTCTGATTTGATTGTCTGTGTTTGTTACTGTTATCTTTGTGATGAATGGAAGTGGGATTTGGGGTTCCTCATCTCCCTGAAAACTGGTTGATTGGTGGGTTGTGGAGTTTGGCTTTGCTGTCCTTTCCCCTGTATACAGTGGGGTTTTGTGAACTGCTGCTTTCTGATTATTGTCAACTGTATTTCGTACTGTTTAGGGAGAGATAGTCACCATGGGGAGTGGAGTGTTTTATTTCCCCCTCCAACTCTATTTTGATTTAATCCCTGCCCTCCCCTTCACTTTTATTTTGATCCTTTGTTGAGAAGGGCACCGCTTGTCACTGGCCACTCAAGTGTTTCCTTTCTTCCTGGTGGTGGAGTATAAATAAACATTTACACACTTGTTGGTCTTCACTGTGTCTCACACCTGCACACACAGAACATGGGTGTTGGGGAAAAATAAGCACTACCATGGTTAGGCGATAGTGTGGGGGAAAGATATAAACAAAAACGGGAGTGTCAGGGGTTCTGTTCACTCTGAGAGCAGATTTTGAGGGAGCTGGATCAGTGAAAAAAAACAGGAATTCCTGTTCAGGGAGAGGTGGGCGCCACAGGGAGTGAAGTGCTTTATTTCCCCCTCCAACTCTATTCTGATTTAATCCCTGCCCTCCTCTTCACTGCTTGATCCCTCAGCATTGCCCTATATCGAGAAGGGCACTGCTTGTCACAGGCCACTCGGCTGTTTCCTTTCTTCCTGAGGGTGGAGCATTAATAAAGATTTATGTACTTGTTTGTTAAAAAAAACAGGAGTGTCAGAGATTTTGTTCACTCTAAGAGCTGGCTCTGAGGGAGCTGAATTAGCATCAAGGACTCTCAATGTTTAAATAAAGGGTGACTTGGTGATGGGATACTGGCCTCGGTGCAGTTATTTCACTTTCCGAATGGGATTATAAGTGAAATCAACTATTCACTCTGGAAGAGATCAAAACTACACAAACTAGGAACAGGAGTAGGCCATTCGGACCCTCGAGACTCTCCACCATTCAATATGATCATGGCTGATCCAACATCCCTCACATCTATCTTCCTGCATTTTCTCCGTAATTCTTGACTTCCCCAATTGATCAAGAATCTAGCTCAATCTTAAATTTAGAGAAAAAAATGAGGTCTGCAGATACTGGAGATCACAGCTGCAAATGTGTTGCTGGTCAAAGCACAGCAGGCCAGGCAGCATCTCAGGATTAGAGAATTCGACGTTTCGAGCATAAGCCCTTCATCAGGAATAAGCTACTCTCTCTTATTCCCGATGAAGGGCTTATGTTCGAAACGTCGAATTCTCTATTCCTGAGATGCTGCCTGGCCTGCTGTGCTTTGACCAGCAACACATTTGCAGCTTAAATTTAGAGAAGAACATTGCCCCCACTTCTCTCTGTAACAAGGAGTTCCAAAGACTCACAACCCTCAGAGAGAAGAAATTCCTTCTCAACTCAGTCCTAAATAGACACCCCTTTATGCTGAGTCTGTGAACTCTGGTCCTAGACTCTCCCATGAGGAGAAACATCCTTTCAGCATTGACCCTGTCAAGCCTCTTAAGAATCCCGTATGTTTCAATGAGATCACCTCTCATTTTTCTAAACTCCAGTGAGTAGAGTCCTTTGCTCCCAAAGTAATCCATCTATACTGGGGATCATTCTAGCCAACCTTGTCTGAACTGCCACCAATGAAATAATACCTTTCCTTCAAAACGGAGACCAGAACTGCTCACATTTCTCCAGATATTGTCTCTCAATTGTGTTTTTTGAAAAGTTTCTCTTTCTTGAGGTGACAACATTTATGGTAGTTCAAGACCATTCTTTTAAAGATAGGGAAATCGGACATTGCACTTGTCGTCATCCTTTCCTAGTCGACTCTGTATCGAATGTGTGATTTGGGTTTATCATAATTGGGCAATCACCATGCCAAGTTGAAATCTGACTCAATTTCTGTGCCACCAAGAGGATGGATAATGGCATGTCACAGAGAAGAGAAAAGCTGATATTGGGGACCATTAATGGGCGAAAATGGGTTGGCTGTGTTGGAAACAGCCCTCGTGATGACAAGGTCTGGATTTGGGGGTGGGTAAAGGACAATGGCGCTCAAAGGACATGAAATTATTGAACTGGATATTGTGTCCTGCTGGGACTGTCTCATGCCTGCTGCAGTGCTCCAACAAGATTCCCAGCAAACTGCAAGAACAGCATCCCATTTTCCGCTTGGGAATTCTGCAGCCTTTGGGACTGGACCCGAAACATTAGTTCTGCTTTCTCTCCACAGATCCTGCCAAACCTGCTGAGTTCTTCCAGCAACTTCTGGTAAGTTTTTTTTAACATTTGTCCCTTGCAAGAGAATTGCCAGTCACATACGTTTAACATTAAGCACCCCCAGCCCATTTAGGTTGGATTCCCTACAGTGTGTGGAAATGGTTCATTTGGCCCAACAAGTCCACACCGACCCTCCAAAGAGTAACCCACCCCCCTACCCTACATTTACCGCTGACTAATGCACCTAACACTTTGGGTAATTTAGCATGGCCAATTCACCTGGCCTGCACATCTTTGGACTGTGGGAGGAAACTGGAGCACCCAGAGGAAATCCTCGCTGACGCAGGGAGAATGTGCAAACTCCGCACAGACAGTTGCCTGTGGTGGGAATTAAAACCGGGTCCCTAGCATCAGTACTAACCGCTGAACCACCGTGCCACCCCACATTTAGTTTGGACTTCTGTCGACTCTAAGCCATTTTTCATCAACAAAAGCTCAGTACAGTTTTTCCCTTTTATCCAAAAGTAAACTGTTTTTATGAAACCTTTCATAAACCGATATAGCTTAAAGCAAAGAAACAATTACTTTCTCATCAAAGCAAAAATCCTCTTCAGATTTCTTTGGGTTAGTAAAAACAGGTTCTAATGTGGGTCTTTCGTAAAAATGTAGTGGCATAAAGGGAACTTTCGAAAAGCGGGGAATACCTGTAACTGGTAATATGGTGGCACTTTCTCCCATGCCTGATAGAAACCCATGAGATGCCCATTGATAAAAATAAAAGGTCACTTTGTCAAAAGACTGGTCCTGGATCACAGATGTCCCCTCAGAAAGCTTGGCTTCATCTTAGTCATAGACTCATAGACATACAGCACAGAAACAGGACCTTTGTTCCAACTCGTCCATGCCGACCAGATGTCCTAAAATAATCAAGTCCCATTCACCAGTATTTGGCCCATGTCCCTCTAAACCCTTCCTATTCATGTACCCATCCAGTTGTCTTTTAAATGTTGTAATTGTATCAGCCTCCACCACTTCCTTTGGCAGCTCATTCCATACACGTACCACCCTCTGCCTGAAAGAATTGCCCCTTAGGTCCTTTTTAACTCTTTCCCCTCACACCCTAAACCTATGGTGTCTAGTTCTGAACACACCCACCTTCGAGAAAAGATCTTGTCTGTTTATCCTATCCATGCCCCTCATCATTTTATAAACCTCTATAAGATCACCCCTCAGCCTCCGATGCTCCAGGGAAAACAGCCCCAGCCTATTCAGCCTCTCTCCATAGCTCAAATCCTCCAATCTTGTTAACATCCTTTTCAATCTTTTCTGAACCCTTCCAAGTTTCACAACATCCTTCCTATAGCAGGGAGACCAGAATTGCACACAGTATTCTATAAGTGGCTTACCAATATCCTGTACAGCCGCAACATGACTTCCCAACTCCTATACTCAGCGTATCAATTAACGAAGGAAGTGAGGACTGCAGATGCTGGAGATCAGAACTGAAAATGTGTTGTTGGAAAAATGCAGCAGGTCAGGCGGCATCCAAGGAGCAGGAGAATCGACGTTTCAGGCATAAGCCCTTCTTCAGGCCCTTTTTCTTTCCTGATGAAGGGCTCATGCCCGAAATGTCGATTCTCCTGCTCCTTGGATGCTGCCTGACCTGCTGCGCTTTTCCAGTAACACATTTTCAGTATCAATTAATGAAGGCAAGTGTACCAAATGCATTCTTCACCACCCTGTCTACCTGCAACTCCACTTCCAAGGAACAATGAATATTCCAGTTTTCAACTGGAGAGCGTTATATCTTATTCGCCTCTTTAAATGGAAAAATCAAAGTATGATCTATCAAGCCAGATTTCAATATGGGACCTGACTATCCAGCAGTAACATCCACTGGGATCATAACAATTGTTATAATGCTTTTTTAGAGTTTAGTTGCTTTAGTAATTAGCAATATCTGCTTTCCTTGAAGTCTTCTGATCTACCATTTGTGTTTATCTTATTGGGATTGGTGCTGCTAAATTAAGATCCCACGCCAATCACTATACTGTGTGGTTTTTTGGCAGACTTACTTGGTTCAGTTTGCGTGAATGTGACTACTTTCTGGTCTAATGAGGTGTGTTATTGAGGAAATATTTTGTAGCTTTTTGTATCTCTACAACGGTTTGTAAGTTATAAGAATAGATTCTACATCACCACAATGACTGTTGGGAGGACTTAGCCTAAGGTCTGTGCCCCAGGAGTTCCTACTTTACTCTCTCTCCAAGTCCTCATGATACCGTCTGATGCTTATTGTGCCCAGTCAAGTAGATACTTTTTATGATCCTTCCAGACCCATGAATAACAAAGGGCAACAGGAGAGGCTTACTTTGTCAGAGATGTGTATGTCGCACAAATGCATGAGAATGAAAGTACGGTTATAGCAGAATATAGGACAAGAGTCAGATGCAGGAAAACTCAGTGTCCCTGAGAATCCTGACTGAGTGTGTCCAACAGAGAGATTGCCAAATGTCAAACGTGGAGATTATCCAGAGGAAAAGGGGCTTGACGAGACGTGATGCCTTGCAACTTGCTAAAGGGGAAAGTCAGGAAGCTTCTTCTTCCCTCAAAATCCAGTCAGCCCCTGGGTTGTGAACAGACTCTGTTCTTGAGCTAACTTGTCTGCAAGTCAGAATACAATACAGGACAACATAAAATAGCACTTCATAAGCAGGGGGAACCATTCGTACGTTGGATTTTTCAAATCACTTCCCTGTAGGGATTGCATTTGTAATTACGTGTTTGTAAATCAGAGACTCCTGTATATAACATCTGGAATTATCCCCTCATAGAAAGGCTGGAAAAATTGAACCTTCCAAACTGAGGTCAAGTGTAACATGTAATCAAGAACAAGGACAGGAAAATGAAGTTGGTCATGGTCTTCCACGGTAGTCTCAGCTGGTGTGGGAACTAAACCAGCATTGGCTTTACGCTACTTGGGAGTGGTCCAGCAAACTGAGCTAACCTCCTCCAATGAAGCTGGCAGTCTAAAAGGTTCATCTGAATGTGCAAATAAGGGGCAGCAATGTGAGTTCTCATGACTTCCAGGAGATGGTTCTCACGAGCAACCTCATTGATAGAGGTGAAGTCTTGAGTTGCCACACTGTTAGTATTCAGTAGATGACAATAAAGGTCTTGTTTGCTAACATGAACAGGATCTTGCAATCTTTACTGATCCCTCTCCTAGGTTCAATCTCTACTGAGCAGCAGAGAGCCAAGGGTCAGAGCAGCCATAATCTAATGTAAATAGTGGCATGGTCTCAGGGTGACAGAACAATCTCTTCCTTGCTTCAACTGTTTCAATGCTTCAGGGGTCAACTGGCGTAATTTGTTGGGTGTTGAAGACCAACTAGAAATTGAGAAATTCTACTTAGGCATTTGAAGAAAAAAATTGGAATTCCATACGCATAAACACAAACATGGGACCAAAATGTAATTTGTTCACCACACAATTTGTCATCCCCGCCTCACTATAAGATGTCAGTTTTAGTTTCCGGACACTTTTCAATGCAAGCAAAGCCTCCAGCCATAGTTTGCTAATGAGCTTAGGGCTGTCCTTTACAACACACAAGCTTTTATATCCAGACACTTGATCAGAATGAAAACTGACAAGGAGCAGCCACAGCCGAGAGGGAAACTAGCATGCTGGGAAACAGAACTTTGGTGCCCATTTTGTAACTTCAGCAGATCAGAATGATTTTGAAGGGCTACAATTTAACCTCGTTAACTACATGTTGGACGGAGATTCATTTCAGACCAAAACTGCATAAAAATAAACTGAATCAAGGGGACAAAACATCTGCAAACTAACTTCCCAGCTCGGTGAACATACTCACAACAACTGCAACCAGCACCTGAGCTATAAATCTTTACACAAACCTTGAAACTGAATCAAACTCCAACTCACCTATTACTTTCCACTTGTCAGTTCAAATGTGGATAATATCCAGATAGAGTCATTGAGTCATAGAGATGGACAGCATGGAAACAGACCCTTCGGTCCAATACATCCATGCCAACCAAATAACCCAACCCAATCTAGTCCCACCTGCCAGTCCCTGGCCCATATCCTCCCAAAACCCTTCCTAATCATATATCCATCTGAATGCCTTTTAAATGTTGCAATTGTACCTGCCTCCACCACTTCCACTGGCAGCTCATTCCATACACGTACCACCTTCTGTGTGAAAAAGTTGCCCCTTAGGTCTCTTTCATACCTTTCTCCTCTCACCCTAAACCTATGTCGTTTAGTTCTGGAATCCCCCACCCAGGGGAAAAGACTTTGTCTATTTATCCTATCCATGCCCTTCATAATATTGTAAACCGCTGTAGGGTTACTCCTCAGCCTCCAACACTCCAGGGAAAACAGCCCCAGCCTGTTCAGCCTCTCCCTATAGCTCAAACCCTCCAACCCTGGCAACATCTTTGTAAATCTTTTCTGAACCCTTTCAAGTTTCACAATATCTTTGCGATAGGAAGGAGACCAGAATTGCATGCAATATTCCAACCGTGGCCTAACCAATGTCCTGTATAGCCACAACATGACCTCCCAACTCCTGTACTCAATACTCTGACCAATAAAGGAAAGCATACCAAGTGCCTTCTTCACTATCCTATCTACTTGCGACTCCACTTTCAAGAAGCTATGAATCTGCACTCCAAGGTCTCTTTGTTCAGCAACACTCCTTAGGACCTTACCATTAGGTGTATAAGTCCTGCTAAGATTTGCGTTCCCAAAATGCAGCACCTCGCTTTTATCTGAATTAAATTCCATCAGTCACTTCTCAGCCTATTGGCCCATCTGATCAACATCCCATTGTAATCTAAGGTAACCTACTTCGCTGTCCACTACACCTCCAATTTTGGTGTCATCTGCAAACTGACTAACTGTATTTCTTATGCTCGTATCCAAATCATTTATGTAAATAACCAAAATGTAGAGGGCCCAGCACCGATCCTTGTGGCACTCCACTGGTCACAGGCCTCCAGTCTGAAAAACAACCCTTTACAACCACCTTCTGTCTTCTATCTTTGAGCCAGTTCTGTAACCAAATGGCTAGTTCTCCCTGTATTCCGTGATATCTAACTTTGCTAACCAGTCTCCCTTGGGGAACCTTGTCGAACGCCTTACTGAAGTCCATATAAATCACATATACCGCTCTGCCCCATCAATCTTCTTTGTTACTTCTTCAAAAAACTCAATCATGCTTGTGAGACATGATTTCCCACACGCAAAGCCATGTTGACTATCCCAAATCAGTCCTTGCCTTTCCAAATACATGTAGATCCTATCCCTCAGGATTCCCTCCAACAACTTGCCCACTTTCGACATCAAGCACACCAGTCTATTGTTCCCTGGCTTGTCCTTACCACCTTTCTTAAACAGTGGCACCATGTTAGCCAACCTCCAGTCTTCCGGCACCTCACCTGTGACAATCGATGATACAAGTATCTCAGCAAGACACACAGCAATCACTTTCCCAGTTTCCCACAGAGTTTGAGGGTACACCCTATCAGTTCCTGGGGATTTATCCACTCTACGCATTTCAAGATATCCAGCACTTCCTCCTCTCTAAATGGACATTTTTCAAGACGTCACCATATATTTCCCTACATTCTACATCTTCCATGTCCTTTTCCACAGTAAATACCAATACAAAATACTCATTTAATATCTCCCCCATTTTCTGCGGTTCCACACATCTTTGAGGGGCTCTATTCTCTCCCTAGTTACCCTTTTGTCCTTAATGTATTTGTAAAAATCCTTTGGATTCTCCTTAATTCTATTTGCCAAAGCTATCTCACGTCCTCTTTTTGCCCTCCTGATTTCCCTCTTAAGTATATTCCAATTGCCTTTATACTCTTCTAAGGATTCACTCGATGTGTCCTGTCTTTACCTTACATATGCTTTCTTCTTATTCTTAACCAAACCCTCAATTTCTTTCGTCATCCAGCATTTCCCATACCTACCAGCCTTTCCTTTTACCCTAATAGGAATATACTTTCTATGGATTCTCATTAACTCATTTCTGAAGGCTTCCCATTTTCCAGCCGTCCCTTTACCTACGAACATCTACCCCCATTCAGCTTTTGAAAGTTCTTGCCCAATACCATCAAAATTGGCCTTTCTCCAATTTAGAATTTCAACTTTTAGATCTGGTCTATCCTTTTCCATCATTACTTTAAATTTAACAGAATTATGGTCGCAGGCCCCAAAGTGCTCCCCCACTAACACTTCAGTCACCTGCCTTGCCTTATTTCCCAAGAGTAGGTCAAGCTTTGCACCTTCTCTAGTAGGTACCTCCGCATAGAGAATCAGAAAATTTTCTTGTACACACTTAACAAATTCCTCTGCACCTAAACCCTTCACACTATGGCAGTCCAAATCTATGTTTGGAAAGTTAAAATCCCCAACAATATCAGCCCAATTATTCTTACAGTAACTGAGATCCCCTAACAAATTTGTTTCTCAATTTCCCTCTGACTATTAGGGGGTCTATAATAAAATCCCAATAAGGCGATCATCCCTTTCTTATTTCTCAGTTCCACCCAAATAACCTCCCTGAATGTATTTCTGGGAATATCCTCCCTCAGCACAGCTGTAATGCTATCCCTTCTCAAAAATGCCACTCCCCCTCCTCTCTTGCCTCCCTTTCTATCCTTTCTGTAGCATTTGTAACCTGGAACATTAAGCTGCCAATCCTGCCCATCTCTGAGCCATGTTTCTGTAATTGTTATGATATCCCAGTCCCATGTTCCTAACCATGCCATGAGTTCATCTGCCTTCCCTGTTAGGCCCCTTGCATTGAAATAAATGTAGTTTAATTTATTAGTCCTACCTTGTCCCTGCCTGCCCTGACTGTTTGACTCACTTCTGTTCTCAGCTGTACCCGTCTCAGATCAATCTCTTTCCTCACTATCTCCCTGGGTCCCACCTTACTAGTTTAAATCCTCCCAAGCAGTTCTAGCAAATTTCCCTGCCAGTATATTAGTCCCCTTCCAATAAAGCCAATTAACAATACGAACAAAAAATGACAAAATAACAAAAGAGAACACAAAATAAACAAGGAAAATACAATAAGAATGAGAAGTAGCTGGGAAACTCTCAGCAGGTCAGGCAGTATCTGTGGAGGATGCAACTCAACTTCGATGACCTCTCACAGACAGTTCAGATAAAAGGAAATGGAGCCAGAATGCTAAGTCTGTATCATAGTACATTTATTTTACAGTATAAAGCCACAACATCGATCCAGAACCTAAAATAATTTCTTAGAATAAAAGTCTTGAGGTAATTGCTTACAGTTCTGAAGTAAATTATTCTATTATTATTTGAAAAAAGTCATTTGTGTACATTTCTGTTCCTGAGGATAAATTAAGATGCGACGGTTGACTTGCCCTTTGCTGTACAAGATCATCAGTACAAGGACAGAGGGATGTCAGACATGCTGTTTCAGCTGCCTGTAAACATACCTGCAGTCAACAAAATGACAGTGACGTGAAGTAACTGTGCCATGTGTCATTTTTACTAACTTAAACCGAGCCTTTCATTGAACTGGCTTGTCGGCGTTTTATTCTTCAATTCAGCTTTAACGCTTTGACTGCTGAATTTCCCCAATGTGGTGAGGCTACACAGACCAGCAGAACCCACTGCCAATAGAACATAGAACATAGAACAATACAGCTCAGAACAGGCCCTTCGGCCCTCAATATTGTGCTGACCTGTGAACTATTCTCAGCCCATCCCCCTAGGGTGGCACAGTGGCTCAGTGGTTAGCATAGCTGCCTCACAGCGCCAGGGACCCGGATTCAATTCCAGCCTCGGGCAACTGTCTGCGTGGAGTTTGCATATTCTCCCCGTGTCTCCGATTTCCTCCCACAGTCCAAAGACGTGCTGCTTAGGTGAATTGGCCATGCAAAATTGCCCCATAGTGTTCAGGGATGTGTAAGCTAGGTGCATTAGTCGGGGGTAAATATAGGGTAGGGGGATAGGTCTGGATGGGTTACTCTTCGGAGGGTTGGTGTGGGCTTGTTGGGCTGAAGGGCTGTAGGGAATCTAATCTAATCAAAATATCCCATCATCATCCATGTGTTTATCCAAGGAGTCTGTGAATCAGTGAATGCAGAGAGGGTTTATTCTGTCAGTACTAGTTAGATATAGTTCCTAGGGTGAAAGGGATCTAAAGATATTGGGGGAAAGTGTAGACTATGTTGGATGATCAGCCATGATCGTATTGAATGGCAGAGCTGACCCAAAGGCATGAATGGTCTACTCCTGTCCTATTTTCCATGTTCTGTGCATCTGTTCCCCTCTCCACTTCATCCTCGTCCCCCCTCACGAGGTCTGACATTTGTCTTTCGCTGTATGTGTTTCATACCACCCTCAAATGCATTCTTCAGATATGGATACAAGTTCAGGCCCAACTACTTAGCAAATGGTAAAGTATAGTTTTTTTAACGCTGTGATGATGGTATGGCGACAGAGTAACATGCTCTGAGCTGCATATAACCTAACTTCCCGGGAGATCACAACCATATAACCACTGAGGTCACTGCGACTTCAATGCTTACATGGTCTATCTACATATTTATTAAAATATTGGAATCTTGATTGATAGAAAGAGCTCTTAAGGTGCAGTGGTTGTGTCCCCATTACTGAGCTAGAAGACCTGAGTTCAAGTCCCATCTGTTCCAAAGGTATGTCATAAAACATCTGAAGAAGATGATTAGTAAATATCTCCAGGTAATACGGTACCAAATCTGTCTATGCTGTTCCAAGGGCTGAGTTATTAATGGATGGGCTGCTATGTTGAGCTGATGCAATGTGTTAAATGTCTTATCATAGATATCATCAAATCCCTACAGTGTGGAAACAGGCCATTTGGCCCAACAAGTTCACAACAACCCTTTGAAGAGTGACCCACCCAGACCCATTTCCCTACTCTATTACTCTACATTTACCATGGACTAATGCATCTAACATACACATCCCTGAACACTATGCTCAATTTAGCCTGTCCAATTCACCCTAAGCTGCACATCTTCAGACTGTGGGAGGAAACCAGAGCACCCAGAAGAAACTCGCGCAGACATGGGGAGAACATACAAACTCCACACAGACAGTCTTCTGAGACTGGAATCAAACTCAGGTCTCTGGCATTGTGAGGCAGCAGTGCTTACCACCGAATGTCAATGTCTTGTTGCTCTTACTGCTCCATTCTGGTGTGTTTATGATCTATTGTCCGGCTTGTGCTCTAGGCTGTTTTACCATATTTTACACTTGCAAAAACGTTGTGTACACTCAGAAGTTTGTTTTGCCAAACTCTGTGCATCTTTCTGAAGAATTAAGCCAGCCTGGCTGATGTCAGGAGGTAATGCCTTTGATATGCCCTATCTAAGCCAAGTTCCTCTGCAAAGTTATGCCCAGGGATTTCTACTTTCTACTGATCTTGATTGGTTTTGACAAGAGCTCAGTTCTCATATTGCATTCCTTGAGCCTGCTGCTTTAATGCAGCAACACTGACTGAATTCACGATCTCAGTATTACACATTGGAATGTCCCTTTCCTTCAAACTATCCAACAACAACCTGCATTTATACTTCATATTTTCACTGCAGTGAAATGCTCCATGCTATAGCACAGGAACAAAAAAAATGTTACAGATGGAGATATTCGGGGAAATTGCTCAAAGCTAGATGATCTTTGAGGGTTTTAAGGAACATCCTAAGGAGGAGATTGAGGTAGAGAGGTGTGTGGAAGAACTCAGAACTTTAGGTCTGGATATGTCCTTTAATGGGAGAACGTGAGGACTGCAGATGCTGGAGATCGAGAGTGTGGTGCTGGAAAAGCACAGTAGATCAGGCAGCATCTGAGGAGCAGGAGAATCAATGTCTCAGGCAAAAGCTCTTCTCAGGAATTTAATGTCCGTGTCATTAAAGTCAGCAATGCTCAAGAGGCCAGATCCAGCCTCTCAGTCTTTTTCCTTCCACGGGATTTCCATATTCATTACTCATCCTTACATGAATTGAATGGCTTACTCAGTCATGCCCCAAGTCAGTAAAGAGTCAACCACATCACATCATAGAATTGTTCTGGCACAGAAGAGGCTTATTCAGCCAATTATATCGGCACTGGCTTTCTGCATAGGCATTGTGATTTACTCACCCTTCTCCTGCCTTTTCCTCATTATCTTGACAAGTGTTTCCTCTTGCATGCCTCAATTGAATCTCCCTCTACCATTCATTCCAGGCTGTCTGCTTCACACCCTAACTACTTGCTGTGTGAAAAAGTTTTTGTCTCACATCACCCTCATTTCTTTTACAAATAATCTTATAGTCATATAAGAGAGGGAAGTTTCTCTCCACCTTCTCTCTCCTGCCCTCTCGAGATTTTAAATATTTCTATCAATATTTTTCTTAAGCTCCTTTACTGCAACCTCCCCCAAGTGATTCTCAAAACTGAGGTGCCTCATCCTGAAACCATTCTCGTAAACCTCATCTTTACTCTCTCCATGTGTTCACATCCTTCAATTAGAACTGTGCACAATACTCTAACAGAGATCTAAATAGTATTGGACATAAGTTCAGCATCACTTCACTTCTTTGGTGATCAATACCCCTATTAATGAAGCCTAGGTTGCTGTATGCTTTCTTAAATACAGCCCAAGTCTCTCTGCTCCTGCAAATCCTTTAGGGTTACACCATTTAGTTCATATTGTATATAAAAACATATCCACCTTGCACTTCTCTGCTTTGAACTTCATCTGCCACCTATCTGCCCACTCCATCAACTTGTAAGTATCCTATCACAGTTTTATACCGTCAGCCTCATAGGTTGCAGTGTTTATAAATTTTATATTGTCTGCAAAGTTAGAAATTGTCCTCTGCATGCCTAAACCTAGATCATTGACATAGGACATGAAACGCAGAATTTTCAAAAAATGACCTCTGGAAAATTCCACTTCAAACCTTTCTCCATTAACTCTTTGATTCCTATCATTCAGCCAAAGTTACATCCATGTTGCTACAGTCACATCTATTCCATGAGCCATAACACATTCTGTTTTGTGGCATTGTATTGAATATTGTTTGGATGTGTTTCTGTACCACATCAACAACTTGCCTCGATCTATAGTTTCTCTTATCTCTTTGTCATCAAGTGACCATTGGCTCAAAACTGGATATTCAAAATTGACCCAGCTGGAGACATCAGGCCTGAGACAAAATTGGTCATATTAAATTAACTAACAGCCAGCAGCTACCAGCGACAAAGTTCAGTGGAAACCAAGATCATAGAGATCTCAAAGGTTCAGGGGGAACCAGTTGCAACCAGCCTGAGGGTTGTGTATTAGAGAGCTATCAGTCAGACTTTCTGGCATCTTGATTTCCAACTAAAAAAGACCATAGAATATTCAGGAAGGTGCAGGGCGAGGGAGCTAAAACCACCTGGAAGCCAATCCCTCAGTGAAGACCCGTAGCAAGAGTCATGGAGGAAGACCATATAACAACCCAAGAAAATCACCTTGTGGAAGACAGGCAGCCCTGCATCAGTTCAAACATGAGGAACATTGTGGGTAATATCCTTTTTCAGAGAGAGCTAGATAGAGACCAAATATTGTGGGAATCTGGGAAATGCTCACTTGATGTTTTCAATCAGAATTATTTGGTTCATAAAATGGAGTTGAACTGCAAACAGAATTCTCCTGCCCTTTGTCCACCTCACCAACAAGAGCACTTGGGTAAAGGGTTTGTAATACAAACGTTGGTCACAATGACAAAAGCATAGAGCTCAGAAAAACAAATCAAAACCCTCCAAAAATCCTGCCATTGGACAAAATATTCTGGTGGTTCAAAATGGGCACCAGCATTGACACCTTGATAAAGATCTCAGTAAACGTGGCCATCATCATCTCTAGAGTCGAAAAGGGTGGCACTGGAAAACAACAGCAAGTCAAGCAGCATCCAAGGAACAGGAGAGTCGACGTTTCTAACATTATCCCTTATTCAGGAATGCCATTCCTGATGAAAGGCTTCTACCCAAAACATCGACTGTCCTGCTCCTCAGATCCTGCCTGGCCGGCTGTGCTTTTCCAGCACCACACCTTTCAACTCTGACACTTCAGCATCTGCAGTACTCACTTTCTCCATCATCTTATCTAGGCTAGTCCAAGTTTGGTGACTCCATAGGACCATCGCATCCTTAGATCCTCTGGAAAACCTTGAATGACCTCTCAAAATCAGTGTGAAGAAGCCAAATTGTAACACTCTTACCCTATTGGAAAAGTGTTCCTGTTGGAGCCAGAGGGGAGGGCTTAAATATTTCAATTTCTTTTTACATTCCTAGCCAGTTCTCAACTAATGAGTCCAATCCTGATAAATTATCCAAGTCTCCATCCAAATTATGGTCTCTGATTTCAATCCAGAGTGGCACAGTGCAGACAACTGTTCCTGTACCACTCTGTTGGTCTTAAATACATTGTTGCACCTTTCATCATCCCCAGCTTTCATATTTATTTATTTGCTGTTGTTCTTCAAATAAACAGGGAACTCTCCTGCCTGTGTTTTGGTGTAAAGAGGAACTGAATCCTCAAAGGTTTATTCTCACTCTTCCCTCTAGCCTTTCCGAATCCCTAATCTAATCTCTCCTGTGTATTATACGTCCGCAGAAGCTTGGGAGTGATCCTCTCCAGTCTCCCTTGGGAACCAAGTGTGGGATTGTCAGACTTTGACTGAAGCTTTTAAGCTTATACATAAAGATAGAGAGGGAAAGAAGGAGGGGGAGAGAGAGAGATAGAGAGAGAGAGAGAGAGAGAGAGATAGCTTCATCCAGATCATTGCCGCATTAAGTTGTTTGAAAGAAATGGCAACAGATGATTGAACCCTTCCTGTACTTTTAACATCTTGCTTTTATATGGCACCTTTCAGACAGTAAAACATTCCATTATTCATCTTGCCCATCATTTTTGAACTGTCCACGTGTTTAGAATATTGAGTGACAAACATCAACTGCAAAAATTGAGAGTGCACCACAACGACAAGTCAATAATTGAAAGAATACTTGCATTGTACTGGTGACAGAGCAGCAAGCATTAATTTGTCTGACATCTTACACAAGTGTATGTTAGTGATAAATGGCAAGGCTATTTTCTGCAATCATCTGTTGTTCCATGTGGTGTGAGAAAGACACAGTGTAGGCTATTCAGCCCATCGAGTGTGCTGGACCATTTGCAGAATTATGGAATCCCAACAGTGTGGAAGCAGGCCATTCATCCCATTGAGCCTACATTAACTCTTCCGAAGAGCATCCCACCCAGACACAGCCCTGTAATCCTCCATTTCCCATGACTAATCCAACCATTCTTTGGACTATGGGAGGAAACCAGAGCACCTGAGGAAACCCACGTATACATATGGAAAATGTGCAGACTCCACATAGACAGTCACCCAAATGTGGAATCAAACCCTGGCACTGTGAGGCAACAGTGCTAGCCGTGCCACATTCTATATGATCATGGCTTATAGAACACTTTAATGCCTTTTACTTAATTCAACTTCATAACCATGTCCACTACTGGGAATCAGAAATCTAAATCTCTACCTTAGACATACTCAAAGTCAAAACCTCCGCAGCCCTCTGTGGTAGAGAGTTCTAATGCTCTGCATTAACTAATTTCTCTTCATCTCTGACCTAACTGGTTATTTTAAACTATAACCT
Source organism: Hemiscyllium ocellatum (assembly GCF_020745735.1). NCBI lineage: Eukaryota > Metazoa > Chordata > Chondrichthyes > Orectolobiformes > Hemiscylliidae > Hemiscyllium > Hemiscyllium ocellatum. The sequence continues at coordinate 11,735,107 of NC_083424.1, forward strand.
TGCTTCTCAACTCCAGGTGGTGACCGAACCAATAACAGGGAGAAACATGCTTGACCTCCCAACTGATGTTATTACTAGACAAGACAGATCCTACACTAAAATCTGGTTTGATAGAATATATTTTGTTTCCCTTTTCATTTTAACAAGATGGTCTCTCAGTAGAATATTGCAGATTAGTTATAATCGGAAAATGGACATTTATTTCACATAAAAAATGAAGACAATAGGTAATAAATTAAACAATGTACATATAAAGATCTTGAAACACATGGTAAAAATATAATCTCATTAATCACCAAAATACTTCTTTACAGATCCCAAAAATACTCCTTTGAAATTTTCACATCAGAGAGAATCTCTTTCTCTATCACCTCTCTAGGCTTCATTTGCCTTGAGTTTAGATCAGAGTGGTGCTGGAAAAGCACAGCAGGTCAGACAGCATCCGAGGAGCAGGAACATCGACGTTTCGGGCAAAAGCCTTTCATCAGGAATAGAGGCAGGAAACCTCCAGGGTGGAGAGAAAAATGGGGGGTTGGAGTTGGGGAGAAGGTAACAAAGAATATAAGAGGTGAATGGGGCGGGGATGGAGGTGATAGGTCAGAGGGGAGGGTGGACCGATAGGTGGGATGGGAGATGTCTGCCAATCTCCCTTCCCACCTATCCACTCCACCCTCCTCTCTGACCTATCACCTCCATCCCCACTCCCATTCACCTATTGTACTCTTTGCTATCTTCTTCCTAGCAGCCCCCCATCCCCCATTTATCTCTTCACCCTGCAGGCTCCCTGCCTCTATTCCTGATGAAGGGCTTTAACCTGAAACGTCGATTTTCCTGCTCCTCGGATGCTGCCTGATCTGCTGTGCTTTTCCAGCACCACTCTGATCTAAACTCTGGCTTCCAGCAGCTGCAGTCCTTACTTTTGCCTGCTTCATTTACCTTGATTTCAAATCCCAGTCTGAAGAATCTGATAGCCTCTTCCTGGAGCCTTCATAGACTCGGTCTTAAACTTTCTCAGCTTCAAGTAATCCCTTCAGTGTTTACCCAAACACTGTTGGTCTATCACTATTGCTAAACTTAGCTGAAGGTAATCTATTGTTTTAACAAATCGAAACTATCTTCTCTCTTTCTCAGGAGCAACTGTTTTATACATCAATGTTCAGATGAGCATCCTGAAAGACTCTCCAAATTGAAAGTAAAATTGAAGGTTTCTTTCCAAGCTACAGATGTTACCCAGTAAGCTTAAAACAATCATGTTCCAGAAGCTTCACTATCTACTTTGTTCATTCATAAATCCTCCCAAAGTAAGCATAAACCCATTAGTTCTTGGACCTATCTCTTTCAAATTGTTTTAAAAGAAATCACCACAGCTGCAGAAACAAATTAATCATTAAACACCTTTACTAGTTTAAATTAAAAATCTGAACTCAAGAACAAATGGTATTATAATAAGTAAAAATCACGCACTTTACATAACAACGTATGTACATGCACAAACGCACACTAGCCTACACCATGTAAAAGAAGAGAAAATAAGGAAAGGAAAGAGGTTATAATTCAGAATAATTTAAAACTCAAAATTATAAACATTAATTCATGTGGTTCTTGACAGCATTTAGAAAGCCTGTAATCAGTAAAGACTTTTTTCTGTGATGGCTCAGTGATGGAGAACTAGCAATGAGATGGGTCCACCTTTCAAGTGCAAGTAGAATTTCTTCTTGAAAGTACATTTCAAAGAGATTGAGGCAAAAGAAAGGCTCAGCTGAACCTTGGCTCTGGTCTTCTCCAGGGGGCAATTTGAGCAAGCAAGAAGAACCCATTCTCTGAGACTAAAGCAAGGCCCACACCTCCACACTCACTTCCCTCCAAGGCCCCAAGGGATCCTTCCATATCTGCCACAAGTTCACCTGTACCTCCACACACATCATCTATTGCATCCGCTGCACCCGATGTGGCCTCCTCTATATTGGTGAGACAGGCCGCTTACTTGCGGAACGCTTCAGAGAACACCTCCGGGCCACCCGAACCAACCAACCCAATCACCCCGTGGCTCAACACTTTAACTCTCCCTCCCACTCCACCGAGGACATGCAGGTCCTTGGACTCCTCCACCGGCAGGACACAACAACACGACGGCTGGAGGAGGAGCGCCTCATCTTCCGCCTGGGAACCCTCCAACCACAAGGTATGAATTCAGATTTCTCCAGTTTCCTCATTTCCCCTCCCCCCACCTTGTCTCAGTCGGTTCCCTCAACTCAGCACCGCCCTCCTAACCTGCAATCCTCTTCCTGACCTCTCCGCCCCCACCCCACTCCGGCCCATCACCCTCACCTTGACCTCCTTCCACCTATCCCACCTCCATCGCCCCTCCCCCTAGTCCCTCCTCCCTACCTTTTATCTTAGCCTGCTTGGCTCTCTCTCTCTTATTCCTGATGAAGGGCTTATGCTCGAAACGTCGAATTCTCTATTCCTGAGATGCTGCCTGGCCTGCTGTGCTTTGACCAGCAACACATTTGCAGCAGTTCAGAACTTACTCAAACTCCAGAAGCTATGATTTGGAGGGGCAGGCATTGGACTGCGGTGTACAAAGTTAAAAAATCACACAACACCGGGTTATAGTCCAACAGGTTTAATTGGAAGCATTAGCTTTTGGAGCACTGCTCCTTCATCAGGTGGTTGTGGAGTGCAAGATTGTAGGACTCAGAATTTATAGCAAAAGTTCACAGTGCGATGTAACTGAAATTATATATTAGAAAAGATCTGAATTGTTTGTTAAGTCTCTCAAAGAATCATAGAGATGTACAGCATGGAAATAGACCCTTTGGTCCAACCCGTCCATGCCGACCAGATATCCCAACCCAATCTAGTCCCACCAGCCAGCACCCGGCCCATAGCCCTCCAAACACTTCCTGTTCATATACCCATCCAGGTGCCTTTTAAATGTTGCAATTGTACCACCCTCTACCACTTCCTCTGGCAGCATATTCCACACATGCACCACCACGTGAAAAAGTTGCCCCTTAGGTCTCTTTTATATCTTTTCCCTCTCACCCTAAACCTATGCCCTCTAGTTCTGGACTCCCCCACCCCAGGCAAAAGACTTTGTCTATTTACCCTATTTGTGCCTCTCATGATTTTATAAACCTCTGTAAGGTCACCCCTCAGCCTCTGAGGCACCAGGGAAAACAGCCCCAGCCTGTTAAGCCTCTCCCTATAGCTCAAATCCGCCAACCCTGGAAGATCCTTGTAAATCTTTTCTGAACCCTTTCAAGTTTCACAACATCCTTCTGTTAGGAAGGAGACCAGAAATGCACGCAATATTCCAACAGTAGCTTAAACAATGTGCTGTACAGCTACAATATGACCTCCCAACTCCTGTACTCAATGCTCTGACCAGTAAAGGAAAGCATTGCAAATGCCTTCTTCACTATCATATCTAGCTGTGACTCTATTTTCAAGGAACTATGAACCTGCACTCCAAGATCTCTTTGTTCAGCAACAGTTCCTATGACCTTACCATCAAGTGTATAAGAGCTTCCCAAAAATGCAGCCCCTCCCATTTATCTAAATTAAACACAATCTGCCACTTCTTAGTCCATTGGGCCACTGATTAAAATCCTGTTGTAATCTGAGTTAACCTTCTTCGCTGTCCTCTACACCTCCTTTTGGTGTCATCTGTAAACTTACTAACTGTACCTCTTGTGCTCACATCCAAATCATTTATGTAAATGACAACAAACAATGGATGCAGCATTGATCTTTGTGGCACTCCACTGGTCGCAGGCCTCCAGTCTGAAAAACAACCTTCCACCACCACCCTCTGTCTTCTACCTTTGAGCCAGTTCTGTATCCAAATGGTTAGTTCTCCCTGTATTCCCTGAGATCTAACCTTGCTAACCAGTCTCCCATGGGGAACCTTGTCAGACACCTTACTGAAGTCCGTATAGACCACACCTACGCTCACATTTATTACTTCTACAAAAAACTCAATCAAGTTTGTGAGACATGATTTCCAACACACAAAGCCATGTTGACTATCCCTAATCAGTTCTTGCCTTTCCAAATACATGTACATCCTGTTCCTCAGAATTCCCTCCAACAATTTGCCCACCACCGATGTCAGACTCACCGGTCTATAGTTCCCTAGCTTGTCCTTACCACCTTTCTTAAATAGTAGCCCCATGTTAGCCAACCTTCAGTCTTCCAGCACCTCATTTGTGACTATCGATGATACAAATATCTCATCAAGTGGCCCAACAATCACTTCCCTAGCTTCCCACAGAATTCGAGGGTACACCTGATCAGGTCCTAGGGATTTATCCACTTTTATGTGTTTCAAGACATCCAGCACTTCATCTTCTTTAATATGGACATTTTTCAAGATGTCACCATCTATATCCTTACATTCTATATCTTCCATGTCCTTTTCCACAGTAAACACTGATGCAAAATACTCGTCTAGTATCTCCCACATCTTCTGCAGCTCCACACAAAGGCTGTCTTGTTGCTCTTTGAGGGGCCCTATTCTCTCCTTAGTTACCCTTTTGTCCTTAATATATTTGTAAAAACCCTTTGGATCCTCTTTAAATCTATTTGCCAAAGCTATCTCATGTCCCCTTTTTGCCCTCCTGATTTCCCTCTTAAGTTCACTCCTACTGCCTTTATACTCTTCTAAGGATTCACTTGATCTATTCTGTCTATACCAGTCTCAGATTAATCTCTATCGTCACTATTGCCCTGGGTCCAACGCACATTGGTGAGACGAAGCAGAGGCTGTGGCAACAGATGAATGGACACTGCATAACAATCACCAGACAGGAGTATTCCCTCCCAGTTGGAGAACACTTCAGCAGTCATAGACATTCAACCTCGGACCTTTGGGAAGCCATCCTCGAAGGTAGACTTTGGGACAGGCAACAACGCAAAGTTCGGTACCCATGGGGACGGCCTCAACCGGGACCTTGGTTTCATGTTACACTCTAGGTGACACCTCTGCACAAAATACACACACACACAGACAAACACACACACACACACACAGACAAACACACACACACACACACTCCCACAGACCCATGTGCTCACGCAGACCCTTTCTCATAAGCTCACACATACACTCCCGCACTCAAGCACATACCCGCTCACAGACTTATATCCTTTTACTTTCACACTCACATTCCTATACATACATGTACACATACACACATTATCTCACAGACACTCATGTCCCCGCACACATACACCCACATGCACACATACACATATAAGTTTGTGGGGCGAATTTGTACTTGCAGAATTACATTTTATTTTGTTCAAAAATTGCATAAATCCATGTAAGATTCTGTAAATCCCTTTTTTAGATTGGAATTAGTCTGAACATTGGGACACAGACAACCTCACACAGGGCACCTCACACCTTCAATGCACTATCTGGGCCAACATGGCATCTATTGTTAAAGCTGAAAATGTGTTGCTGGAAAAGCGCAGCAGGTCAGGCAGCATCCAAGGAACAGGAGATTCGACGTTTCAGGCATAAGCCTTTCTTCAGGAATGTTTTGTTATCTATTGTTAAACTTCACTTGAGAATGTAACTTTAAGAATGTTATGGAATTTACATATGAAAGAACTGAAACCAGCATGCCTATTCTAAAAGATTTAACAAACAATCCAGATCTTTTTTGATACATAATTTCAGTTACATCACACTGTAAACTTTTGTTATAAATTCTGTGTCCTAGGATCTTATACTCCACAACCACCTGATGAAGGAGCGTCGCTCTGAAAGCTAGTGCTTCCAAATAAACTTGTTGGACTCTAACCTGGCATTGAGTGATTTTTAACCTTGTCAGAAGCTATGAATTTTTGGCTATGTGACAGGGTTCCTGGCTGAATCACTTTGGTTTTCAAGGAATTAGATGTAGTTCTTTAGACAAAAGAGATCAAAAACTATGAGGAGGCAGCGGAAACATGGAACTGAGTTGAATGATCAACCATGATCATATTGAATAACAAAGCGAACCCAAAGGATTGAATGGCCTATTCCTGTTTCTATCTTTTATGTTTCTAGTTAGCAAGGTAGTTCCTACACTTTGGTCCGGATTGTCTGCTTGTGTTTTGATTTGATTTTACTGTCACATGTTCGCATTGGAAAAAAGAAGGCAAAGGGGGGATTTGATAGAGACATACAAGATGATCAGAGGATTTGATAGGGTAGACAGTAAAGACTTTTTCCTAGGATGATGATGTCAGCTTGTATGAGAGGTCATAACTACAAATTGAGGGGTGATAGATTTAAGACAGATGTCAGAGGCAGGTTCTTTACGCAGAGGGTGGTAAGGGCGTGGAATGCCCTACCTGCTAAGGTAGTCAACTCAGCCACATTAGGGAGATTTAAACAATCCTTAGATAAGCACATGGATGATTTTGGGATAGTGTAGGGGGAGGAGCTGAGAATAACTCACAGGTCGGTGCAACATCGAGAGCCAAAGGGCCTATTCTGCACTGTATTGTTCTATGTACTTAGGTATAAAAGTACAGGAGTACAGTCAAAAGTGTATAATGTCATCAGACAAGGCACCATCTGAAGTACATTTACTAAGGTCCAGAATCATAAGAACAAGATAGAAAGAAAGAACAAAGTTAAAATTTAAATATTGCAGTAGTTATAGATCAGCGTAAAATTTATGAAATAAGGTTAAAAGTTACACATTGCAGACCTTCTTAATTTTAAGTAGGAAATAAAGAAACAAATCTGCAAGTGCAAACATTAGTCTTTCTTAAATGCTTAGCCAAGGTGGGAACACAGTCTGAGGGAGTCACCTCAAGAATGGAAGCCCATACTGAGGCCATACAGACCAGAGCGAGAGACCGCCACACTGGGGCGAGATACTGTCACAAAAGACCATCATACTGGGCTGAGAGACTGCCACACAGGATGACAGACCACCACACCAGAACAAGATAAATGGTGTCCATGAACACTACTTCAGCTGCAAGGTGTTCCAGTAATCCTTCATCACTTTGTTCAGAGATATTTGAGGAGTCATTTTATCTGCTGATCTCTTTGCATTCGCGAACTGCGAGAGACATCTTTTGCCATGGAACAGAAAGCAGAAGCTATATTTTCTTCTGGGGCCAGGAGCCCACATTTGTGAGGTAAGTGCAAAGTTAAAAAAAAACATTTAAAATTAAAGGCAATACCAATGGAAGATTAACACATGGGAATCTCTTCATTGGCAGGGAGACCTGTCCAATTAAGGAAAGTCTGGAAGCTACTGGGCCAATTCAGAAGGTTGAGGAGACAGAAGAATTCAGTTTGTAAACATCAGGAGAAAGGGATGAGAAAGAAAATGAATCCTTCTGCCAAGGATAATATGATATTCAAGGAGAATGATGTTTGCCCTCTGTGCTTGTTACTGATGATCGGAACTTTCCAGAAATTGTGATCTATTGGCCTCCTATAATGGGTGTGAAGGCGGCCATGTTTTAGTCCAGACTAGTCCACTTTAAATTTGAACCAGAAAACACAAAGCTTTTAAAAATAATTTATGATCTCTCTTCATGCCTTGTGGGCATGACAAAGGTCTTCAGTTTAAAAGAAAATTCTCTTAATCAAGTTTAGATAGAATTAGTTCAGGTGCCAGAGGATATGAATAGAAACTATAAACATTGCTGACACATGCAGTTGGCAGCTCAAAATGAATTATGGTAAACAAGTAATTGAGCCTTGAGTGTTAAGTTCATCTTTCTGATATCTTCTTCATGAGAAAGCAAATTGATCAAGGCCGAATGAGGACACTTTTCTGTGGTTTGCGAGTGTGCTAAAATGGAACAATTTCCACTTAACATGATCAGTGAAGTGAAGAATGATGGGAATATAATTGATTAGTCTCAGTAACTATGAGCCTCAGGTCAACAGTGCAATAAGTCTCATGCTGTGCCAGGTCGTTAAAACTACAGGATGACACAGTTAAATGGGGAAAAAAAACACAGATCAAAACAGCACCTTATTTCTAGGTCAGGGATAAAGGTATTGCTCGCATCAGTCAACAAATTTTCTAATGAGTCACAGGAACTAACTCTTTTTCTGCCTCATCCCTTTCTTCTGATGTTTATGAGAAGGATTTTCCCACCTCCTCTAACAGTCTCTTCCAGCTTTTCTCAGCTGCAATCAGGAACGGAGGCAAGTGAGAGGCCAGAAAAATTGCCACTAATCTGGAACTGCCATGAGGCAGGAGGTTAGCATCTCCAAGAGAAGCTGTCTGGAACCTGTCCCTCAATAGGTCGAGGCAAAAGGGACAAAAAGATGTTTGGAGCTGGACACACTGAGCTAAACTGTGATGTTAGTGCTCCAGGCAGGAGGAGATCCATTACAAACAAGGGCAGTATGGTGGCTCAGTGGTTAGCACTTCTGCCTCACAGCGCCAGGGATCCAGGTTTGATTCTCACCTTGGGTGACTGTTACAGCAAACCAATTCTAATTTTCTGCTCTGTTCCTGTCATAATCAATTGCTCAGTATTTGATTATGTGAGTCTGGTAACAGATTCATATGTTTGATTGGTTAAGTCTGGGTTTGGATCCAGAGCAAAGTCACCAGACGATACTGGAAGATGCTAGAAACTGAGTTGTAAGCATAAGTGCAGACATTTTAAGATTGTAGAGGTATTTTGTAATATACCTGTTGTGTACTTAGAAATCATGTCACTTTGGCATTGCTACGTGATGCATAATAGACAATGGTTCCTCACATTTTTGCCAGTTTCAAATATTTAATCAGTTGTTCCATAATGGATGGAATGAGTCTCTCCTGGGGTGACTGTCTGTGTAGGGTTTGCATGTTCTCCCTGTGTCTGCTTGGGTTTCCTCCAGGTTCTCCAGTTCCCTTCCACAGTCCAAAGATTAAATGGATTATCCATTGGAAATGTTGGGTTATAGGGAGAGGGTGGGGGACTGTGCTTGGGTGTGCTGGTTCTCAGAGGGTCAGTACATATCTGGTGGGCCAAATACCTATTTCCACACTGTGATGATTCTGTGGGAGGCAGTGTAGTGGTGAAAGGCCCACATTGTGGAGGGAATCTCCCACTCCACACAACGGCTGCTTTTAATGTGTTGGCTGAGGGGGCAGCAGTTTACTGAACCCACCTAGCTCCCTTTAATTGAGCAGGGTCCAGACATTGTCAATTAAGGTTCCCCATGTGTGCCAAAATTTCATCAGTCTTAATTTTAATTTTATAAGGTTTAATGTTAACTTTGAGACTATGATCACAGTTTCTCCACACATGCAGGTTCCTGGACCCAAAAGAAAACCCAGCTTCTGTTTTCTCTCTCCGTGGAAAAATATATCTCCTTCACTATCCAAACATATGGACCAAGTCAGTACCCACCATGTACTCTGTGGATAAGCAAACTATCGCTCTACAATCACATTCATCAAGAAAACCGAATGCTTTTTCACTAGCATGTTTTTTGTTTTCCTCTATGACTATGAAGTGTTCCATATCCACCTGCTTTTCCCAACTTGTGTATGCATGAAATTGTACTTCTTTGGGATGGAGTTGCCCGTGTGGTGGATGGCTGTATCATGGTCCACTTGGCCTTTCTCTAAGGGTCAACCTTTTACGTGTCCCATATAGTTTTGTACTTACTGCCTGCCCCTCTCTACTGGATTATACCAGGAATCTAGACATTGCCGTAGTCAGCTTGCTCCAAATCTTTACAAATATTACCAGATATACGTTATAGTAGTTGAACAGCTGAGCTGCTTCTAAACCAGACTCCATCTCAAACTCTCTCTTTTTATGTTCTATGTTATGGACACATAGTCAGTTACACTACTCCTTACTCCACATGTAATTCTTAACAGATGGTGTTTGGCTTGAACAACCATCATGTGCAACTGTTTGTTTTAGTTTGTAATAGTCATGGGATCTCTATCATGAGACATGTCTCCTATAAGCAGACATCTTAAGCTGCCTTTCAGTAAAATCTTCGTGTTGGATATGATGTTTTGTTGCGCACTCAAAACATGGTGTCTGATGAGGGACTGAGGAAAATAGCCCAGTACAAAGACTAATGTCACCTCGAACACAACCTACACTTCCAAAAGTAAAAAAAAACACTGAAGTCTAAAGTGGTAAGGGATGTAAGTGAAATATCATTTCAAATGATACTAACACATTATTGGAGTGGAATATTAGTCAGGGTACAGAATTCAACAATGTCAATAAAGTGACACATTGATCTATTTGGAAGAGTTAGCACCTTAATTGTATGCAGTGGAGGTGAACGATGAGATAAACAGTTGTAACTGTAGGCACATACTCTCCAATTGCACAATCTGCTATTCATCAGTACATGGATGATCTGGAAGAGATGAAGACACTACCTACATGGATCACATATCAACCATCAGACCCTGAGGACCACATTAAACCAATAAGAGAAATAGAACCTCCACAATAATAATGACAAAGGAAAAAGACTCTCTGATGGATCAACTAGCAGAGTGCTTCAGAGAACATCTCCAGGACATCCGCACCAACCAAACCCACTGGCCCGTGACCGAACACTTCAACTCCCCCTCCTATTCCACCCTGGACATGCAGATCCGAGCTGCCTCCATTGTCAAACCCTTACCACCTGATGTCTGGAGGAAGGATGCCTCATCTTCCGCCTTGGGACCCTCCAACCACATGGAATCAATGTGGATTTCACCAGTTCCCTCATTTCCCCTCCCCCCACCTTATCTCAGTTCCAACCTTCCAATTTGGCATCGCCCTCTTGACCTGTCCTACTTGTCCATCTTCCTTCCCACCTATCTGCTCTACCCTCCCCTCTGACCTATCACCTTTACTCCCACTTCCAACCATCTATTGCACTCTCAGCTACCTTCCCTCCAGCCCCATCCACCTCCTATTTATCTCTCAGCCCATCTGCTCCCAGCCTCATTCCTGATCAAGGGCTTTTGCCTGAAACATCAATTCTCCTGCTCCTCGGATGCTACCTGACCTGCTGTGCATTTCCAGCACCACACACTCACTCTAATCTCCAGCATCTGCTGTCTTCACTTTTGACTAGACTCCCTGATGGATCAATTCCATGCAGATAAACTGTCAATGATATCAACACACACATATACCATTTTAAAAAAGCAGCATGATATAAGAATTATGTGAGAACTGCAGACAAAGACTGACAATAATAACAAACAGCTAAAATATGAGAACAGTAATTATATATAGCTGGTAAACTGAGGAACTAAAAATGTGCACCATAATGCATGTTTTTCTTGCTTATTTTGATACTGGATAGGGGATGTTTCAGTTGAATTGCAACCATATATAAGTGACTGTTCTAGTCTGCCATGGTCATATGATCTCCATCATGAGGCATACAACATCTTAAGCTTCACTTTAATAAAATCCACACGTTGGATGTGCAGCAGCATTGTACACTTGAAACAAATGGCACTGTCACTGAGAAGCTGTGGTTTCCATCACTGCACAATCTCTACAGCCAACGTCTCCAAAGTGGAACTGAAACAAAAGACTATAGATGCTGGAAATGTACAATAAAACAGAAATCTCTGGAAATATTGTGTCGGTCAGACAGCTTGTTTGAAGAGGAAAGCAGAATTAATATTTCAAGTTCATAAAAGGATTCATGTAAGATCATCGTGAGGTGCAGAACAGGCTGTTGATTGCTTTGTAATATTAAGCAAAACAAAGCACTACCTCAATGTGTCCAGGTGTCTGCAGGGTCTAAGACATGACACAACACTATTTGTTCTATTTTTATTTTCCAGTGACGGATATTTGAAACTCTAAATCAACAATATATCATGGCTTCTGTCCACTTAGTGTTTATGAAATCTAGTTAGAGTTTGCAGTCTGAGCTTTTGTTTAATGCAGTAATTACACACTGCCTTCTACATGCAGGACAATCATGTTATTAATAAGCCAAGGATTTGAGTATAAAGGACTTGAGTTTGATTTCACAGCTCACTAAAAGTTATCCAAGTGGACATGGGAGCAATCAAGTGCCAAGTAACATTCATGTATCAGCAGACGTTCAGTTGGTAGGATTTTCAGCTGTAGGGTACTGTGTTCAATCACCATCTTGGCAACTGAACATGGATCCAAGGCTGTCAGTAAGGAGATGCCATCTTTCAGACGTTTGATCGGTCAATGTTAAAGATCATTTTGAAGACAAGCTGAAGAATTCTCTTCCGTGCCCTGAACAATATTTATTCCTCAAACAATATCATCAAAAATGCAGAATATTTGGTCATGACCATATTAATGTACGAGAGAATTTGAAGTGTGTGAATTGATTGACAGTTTTGCTACGTTATAACAGTGGTTGTACATCAGATTGGCTGTATGGCACTTTGAGATGAATGGAGAATTAATACATTAATGCAAACCAGTCAATTCTTTCACCCTCCTTTCCTACTGCAGCTGTGCCCACTGATGAATCTCAGTTTTAATATTCTCTCATTATTTTCAAATCTCCCCATAGTTTTGCCCTTTCCCATCTCGATAATCTTCTCCAGCCTCACAACACACTGAGATCTCATCACCCTTCCACTTCATGCACTTCCCTGATTTTTTTCACTCCATCTCTCTCTCTCCTCCTTCTTTGGTCACTTGTCAAATTATTTCCTTATTCTCTTCAGGGTCAATTCATTCATTTCTTGAATAAGGTGTAGCCATAAGAGTCTTACCAGACCATTGGGCTGTTCTTTCTTTCTATAGAGAGAGAGATGACTGGTTGTGGCTTAAACTGGGGGTCACCATGCCTTGCGATGACTTCTACTACAGTTAATGATGGCACTTAAATGCAAGAATGTGTTGTTGTAAAGACACAATCGAGATCATATGGACAATCCACTGACATCATGAAGTGTGAGGGCGAAAAGCCGGTGTGGTGGGGAGGGGTGACATTGTGTGATAAAGACCAAAGATGGTGTTTATCACAGTTGTCTCCTGAACTCTCTTCATAGAATCAGAGAATCATATAATCCTTACAATGTGGAAAGATACTGATGCAAATTGTACAGTTATGCAGTGTGTGTAGCCTTTCCTATAATCCACTTGTCTATGGCTCAGCTGGACGGCCAGTAGTCTTCTGGGTGACTGGTGCATCACACTGTTTTTACTAATATGATTGCTCATTACATATACATAACCTGGTACTTACTGTTCCAACTGGACTGTAATGCCAAGAAGAATAGTGGAAGTAAGAGTTAAGATCTTTAAATGAGAAAGCGTAGTGCTGAGTGACTCATCAGAAAAAAATTAAAGTAGGAGCCAATCTGAGCAGAGTAATTAACCAGACTTCTCTGGAATTGAGCTAATATTTAATTGCAGAATTAACACATGAAATTGAAATGTGTTTTTTTTTAAACTCTGTCACCTCAAACACACATTATATTAAGAAAAGTATTGAAAATATAAATTCATATTGAACATTTCATTTCATTGCTTTATACTCAATCCATCCCATTTAGTTGAAATTTTAATAAGGCCTGCTAAATTAAATACGCTGCCTGAGGTTGGAAAATTGAGCAGCTTCAGTTCTGATTGCATATTTATGTACACACCTATAATCAACCTTACTCTGGCCAAAGCATGCGAAAGAATAATTACTAGGATTGTGTATGCTTCAGTTCACAAACATGTTTTATTTAAAATAAGAAACAGAAACAGGAATAGGCCGCATGGCTTCTCAAACCTGTTCTGCCATTCAACATAATCGTCAAAAATCCCTACAGTGTGGACACAGGATATTTGATCTAGCGGGTCCACGTCTGCCCTCCAAGGAGTATTCCACCTTGAAACCCTGCATTTCCCATGGCCTATCTGCAGGAAAATTGACGTTTCGGGTTGGACCCCTTCACCAGGAAGATTCCTGATGAAGGGCTTATACCCGAAATGTCAATTCTCCTGCTCCTGGGATGCTGCCTGACCTGCTGTGCTTTTCCAGCAACACACTCTTGACTCTGATCTCCAGACCTCACTTCCTCCCATGGTCTATCTGCATAGCCTGAATGCTATGGGCAATTTAGCACGGCCAGTGCTGCACAACTTTGGCCTGTGGGAGGAAACCCATGCAGTCATGGGGAGAATGTGGCAAGTCCACTCAGACAGTCATCTGAGGGTGGAATTGAACCCAGGTCCCCGATGCTGTGAGGCAGCAGTGCTAACTACTGAGCCATTGTGGTGATTATTGTTTCTCAGCTCCATTTTACCAACTACACCCCAAACTACCTGAATTCCTAAGACATCAAAAAAATCCATTTATCACAGCCTTCACTACACTTAATAATGAATTATCCGCAGCCCTCCTTCTCCTGTCAGTCCATAAAAGAATCAGCTCCTTATCCTGGGACTGAGGTTCCTCAGTCAGTCAGTAACTAGGGGACACAAATAATGCAATAATTGAATTAATAAATAATTAATAGATTAGATTAGATTCCCTACATGTGGAAACAGGCCCTTCAACCCAACAGGTCCACACCAACCCTCCAAAGAGTGACCCACTCAAACCCCTTTTCTCTCTAACTAATGCACCTAGTTGACAAGTTATCATGGCCAATTCACCTAAACTGCACATCTTTGGACTGTGGGAGGAAACCGGAGCACCCGGAGGAAACCCACAAAGACACGGGGAGAATGTGCAAACTCCATACAGACAGTCACCCGAGGTTGGGGTTGAACCTGGGGTCCTAGTGCTGTGAGGCAACAGTGCTGACCACTGTGCCACCCCAGCTGGATACATCTGGAATATTAACCTAGGCTCAGTAATAGTGACTACAGTCAACAATCATGACAATGTTCTGGTTCTCTGTTGCTCTTTAACAGTGGTGGCTGCCATTCATGAAATCATAGAAATGGTATGGCACAGAGGGTGGACATTCAGCCCATCTTGTCTATCCTTGCGTTGTCCATATATGATACATGCCTGACAGCAATGGGGGTAACTCTTTACTGTCCGCTAAAATGGATTTGAGTTCAATGGTACAAGGTTTGTGCGAAGATTTGTATCTCGGGTGCTTGTTGTAGTGGTTCTGTTCGCCGAGCTTGAAGTTTTTGTTGCAAACGTTTCGTCCCCTGGCTAACCGAACGGAGAATTCACCACAAGGGTACACCGGAAAACAACACACACAGACCAAGTCCTAAACTATGAAAGTAACCACCCCAACACACACAAACGAAGCTGCATCAGGACACTATTCAAAAGAGCTACAACACACTGCAGTACACCAGAACTGCGAAAAGAGGAAGAGGAACACCTATACAAGGTATTCGCCAAAAACGGATACCCGCGCAACTTTATCAACAGATGCCTAAGAGATAGACCACGGAACGAGGACATGCCACAACCAAAAGGACTAGCCACACTACCATACATCAGGAGCGTTTCAGAACTGACAGCCAGACTACTGCGACCCTTAGGACTCATAACGGCACACAAACCAACAGCCACGCTCAGACAACAACTTACTAGAACAAAGGAGCCAATACCCAACATGAGCAAAACTAATGTAGTTTATAAAATACCATGCAAGGACTGCACAAAACACTATATAGGACAAACAGGAAGACAGCTAACAATCCGCATACATGAACATCAACTAGCCACGAAACGACACGACCAGCTATCCCTAGTAGCCACACACTCAGACAACAAGCAACATGAATTCGACTGGGAAAACACTACTATCATAGGGCAAGCCAGACAGAGAACAGCCAGGGAATTCCTAGAGGCATGGCATTCATCCACAAACTCCATCAACAAACACATCGACCTGGACCCAATATACCAACCACTACAGCGGACAGCTGAAACTGACACCGGGAAGCGGCAAGGACAGACCACTATAAATACCGGAAGAAACATCAAAGAAGCGCTTCGCAGGAGGCTCCAGAGCACTGATGATGTCTCCTAGCCAGGGGACGAAACGTTTGCAACAAAAACTTCCAGCTCGGCGAACAGATCCACTACAGTTCAATGGTAATTAAGGATGAACAACAAAGGCTGGCTTTGCCTGGGAAACCTATGTCCCATAAAAGAATAAAGAGAAATCAATCAGCTATAGAATGGTTAGGGTCGAGGACTCACTATCCAAAAAGTAGTAGAGGCCAAAACCATCCTCCGATGTGGATGTGCACAATTTTCTCTCACCTCAAAGTGAGTATAAGTAGCTTTTGCTCAGCTTTTTAAAAATTCATTTGCAAGATGTGGGTGTGACTGGCTTGGTCAGCATTTACTGACCATCCCAGAGAGCAGTTACGGGTCAACTACATTGCTGTGGGTCTGGAGTCACATGTAGGCCAAACTGGGTAAGGATGGCAGTTTCCTTCCCTAAAAGACACTCGTGAACCAGATGGGTTTTCCTGACAATGATTCATGGTCATCATTCAACCCTTAATTTCAGATTTTTATTCAGTTCCAAACTTCACTGTCTGACATGGTGGGATCTCCAGAACATTACCTCGGTCTCTGGGTTAATAATCCAGCGATAAAACTATCAGGGCCATCGCCTCCCCCAAGGGAGCCACAAAATTTGTGCTCCATGGTCTCCTTCTATGCTGTAAACTGTCTACAATGCTGCAGCCAATGAAACATTGCTGCAATGCAGCTATACAAATGCAAGTTTTTGTTGTTGTGAGATGCTGGCCACTTGGTATGCTCACCTCCATTGGTTCCATTTGAGCTAGAGCATTAGTTCCTTAGCAGGAGGAGGAGCATAGAGAAGGATCTTCAGGAAAGCACATTCGTGTTCTAGATATTTTTAATCAAACTGTCCAGACTTGTTTCCTCTGGACCAGGTGAGATTTGAAACCACAGTCTCCTAATTCAGAGGTAGGGTCACAATCGCTGTGTCACAAGAGTCCTTTTAAAGATCAGAAAGGATGAAAAATAAAGGCAGCAAGATTTGAACCTTTGCAGGAAGACCCCACCAATTTTAGACCTATTGCCTTAACCATTTGTGTATTCTAACCATTTGTGTATTCATGTCCTATCCTGGTGGGTTTTTTGTTCATTCACAGGATGTGGATGTTGCTGGCTAGGCCAGCATTCATTGCTTGTCCCTCATTGCCCAGAAGGCAGGTAAGAGTCAACCGCATGTGGGTCCGGAGTCACATGTTGGTCAGACCAGGTAAGGATCGTAGTTTCCTTCCCTAATGGACTCTAGTTTTTTTTTGACTGACAGTGAGATTGGCCAATCACAAGGACATCTTGTTTACCAGGGTAAACTTTATCCAGTTTTGAAGTCAGTTTATGGGATGGCCAATGATCCGCATTAATTTTTGATGTGGCTCTGTACTGTGATAAATTGGAATTCTCTTGTTTGGTTCCCAGGTGTACAGCCAACATGCTTAATTATTTTGTTATGATTCCTGGTTCACTGAACTGTGGTCACTTGGATACAAACTGATTGGATAATGGAGCTGAGGTTTGCAGTGAGCTCCTGAGGATTACTCCTGTAGGTCTTTCTTGTACCATGTATTATGGAGTAAATGCAGTCTGATCCTTAAGAGGATAAAGCTGAGCTAAAAATTGGCAGATAACATTTGGTCGTCTTGTCATAGTGAAGGATTTGAGTCCTTTTATTATCATTATTTTCTTCTGAGGTATAGAATCTGTGATTTTCATCCAGTAAAATAAACAGTTTTTACAACATTCTTTACAATAGGCACTGATCAATGTGTCACCTCTTTCTATCATAACTACCATCTGTTGGCCGTGATTGGGAAATATACGCAAGATACCTATTTATTCCTTTCAGTATAACTTGCTCTGAAACGTGTTTGTAGGCAGTTTACATGTGTAACGGCCATCACGTTCATGTCATGATTAATAATTTATCAATTTTGCAGTGTTATAGCAACTTTCAATCACATTTTCAAATGCCATTATAATCCACCTACCCCAACCCCTCTTCCCCCCAAGTCAAACTCTGTAACCTCCTCCAGCCTTACCGCTTTCTGACACTCGTCCAATGCTGGTGCCTTGCCCACGTTCCTGATTTTCAATAGTTCTCCACTGGCAGTCAGGCTTTCAGCTGCACAACCCTAACATTCTGAAATTTGCTTCCTGTTGAATCTCTCTGACTCTCAATCCTCCTTCAAAACACCCCTGATAACCTACAAACACAGAAATTGCTGGAAAAACTTAGCAGATCTAGCAGCATTTGTGAAGGGAAATCAGAGTTAATGTTTCAAGTCTGGTGACTCTTCCTCAGAACTCAAGTTCAAGTACCATGTCTCATTCAGGGAAGTGCTTTACATTGGATAAAACCACAGAAACAGACAATCTATCGATCCAATAGGCTCTGCTGCTGCACTAGCATGAAACTCCATATTGAATTTCCCTGGATCCTCTTATACTGCGTGGTGCCTTGAGTTTTCTCTCATGTGAAGCACTTTGGGAGTTTCTACTGTAATGGGGTACTATATAAATGCACATTGTCAGTGTCAAGGGAGGGCAGGAAAAACCAACACTCTCATACACTTATGTCCCACTGCAAGAATCAAATGACAGTGAATGAAATCATGAGTGTTTTAAAATATTGAGTATTGTTGAGATTAGATTACCTACAGTGTGGAAACAGGTTTTTCGGCCCAACAAGTCCACACCGACCTGCCGAAGTGTAACCCACCCCTACCCCTTCACCTAACACTATGGGCAGTTTAGCATGGCCAATTCACCTGACCTGCACATCTTTGGACTGTGGGAGGAAACCGGAGCACCCGGAGGAAACCCACGCAGACAGGGGGAGAATGTGCAAACTCCACACAGTGAGGATTGTATATTAAGGACTAGGTCAACTCTTTGCTATAATACCCTGCAGACATGCCAATTATTCTATAAATTGACATGAAGAGCTAAAATGGTTCAGATCTGATAGAAAACATCAGCAGCAGAGTTCAGATACTTAAACAAGGTCTATTGGATCGATAGATTGTCTGTTTCTGTGGTTTTGTTCAATGTAAAGCATTTCCCTGAACGAGAATGGTACTTGAACTTGAGTTAGAACATAGAACATAGAACATAGAAGGATACAGCGCAGTACAGGCCCTTCGGCCCTCGATGTTGCGCCGACCGAATCCTACCTAACCTATACTAGCCCAATAACTTCCAAATGCCTATCCAATGCCCGCTTAAATGACCATAAAGAAGGAGAGTTCACCACTGATACGGGCAGTGCATTCCATGAACTCACAACCCGCTGTGTGAAGAATCTACCCCTAACATCTGTCCTATACCTACCACCCCTTAATTTAAAGCTATGTCCCCTAGTAACACCTGACTCCATTAGCGGTAAAAGGTTCTTAGTATCTACCCTATCTAAACCCCTAATCATCTTATACACTTCTATCAGATCTCCCCTAAACCTTCTCTTCTCCAATGAGAACAGCCCCAAGTGCCTCAGCCTTTCCTCATAAGATTTTCCTACCATTCCAGGCAACATCCTGGTAAACCTCCTCTGCACTCGTTCTAAAGCTTCCACATCCTTCCTATAGTATGGCGACCAAAACTGCACACAATACTCCAGATGAGGCCTCACCAGAGTCTTATACAACTGCAACATGACCTCAGGACTCCGGAACTCAATTCCTCTGCCAATAAAGCCCAGTACACCATATGCCTTCCTCACAGCACTATTTACCTGGGTGGCAACTTTCAGAGATCTGTGTACATGGACACCAAGATCCCTCTGCTCATCCACACTACCAAGTAGCCTACCATTAGCCCAGTAATCCATCATCTTGTTATTCCTACCAAAGTGAACGACTTCGCACTTAGCTACATTGAATTCCATTTGCCACATTTCCGCCCAGCTCTGCAACTTATCTATATCCCGCTGTAACCTACCACTTCCTTCCTCACTATCCACAACTCCACCGACTTTTGTGTCATCCGCAAACTTGCTTACCCAGCTTTCAAGTCCTTCCTCTAGATCATTTATAAAGATAACAAAAAGCAATGGTCCCAAAACAGATCCTTGTGGTACACCGCTAGTAACTGCGCTCCAAGATGAACATAATCCATCAACTACTACCCTCTGTCTCCTTCCAACCAGCCAATTCCTAATCCAAACCTCTAATGTATCCTCAATGCCATACCTCCGAAGTTTTAGCATTAGCCTACCATGGGGAACCTTATCGAACGCCTTACTAAAATCCATATACACAACATCTACTGCTTTACCCTCGTCCACTTCCTTAGTCACCTTCTCAAAGAACTCAATAAGGTTTGTGAGGCACGACCTGCCCTTCACAAAACCATGCTGGCTATCCCTGATCACGTTATTCCTACCCAGATGTTCATAAATCTTATCCCTTACCATTCTCTCTAAGACTTTGCCCACCACTGAAGTCAGACTCACTGGCCTATAGTTACTAGGGCTATCCCTACTCCCTTTCTTGAACAATGGGACCACATTCGCTATCCTCCAGTCCTCTGGTACTATTCCCGTTGACAATGACGACATAAAAATCCAGGCCAATGGCTCTGCTATCTCCTCCCTAGCTTCCCATAGGATCCTGGGGTAAATGCCATCAGGCCCAGGAGACTTATCTATATTCATCCTTTCCAATATTCCCAAAACCTCTTCCCTGCATATTTCCAGGGCATCCATTCTAATTATTTGTGATTCCATATTCACATCAGCAACAGTGTCCTGTTCCTGAGTGAATACTGATGAAAAGTACTGATTTAACGTCTCTCCAATCTCCTCCGCCTCCACACACAACTTCCCACTACTATCCTTGACTGGACCGATACCTACCCTAGTCATCCTTTTATTCTTGACATACCTATAGAAAGCCTTTGGGACTCTTCTGAGGAAGAGTCACCAGACTTGAAACATTAACTCTGATTTCCCTTCACAAATGCTGCCAGGTCTGCTAAGTTTTTCCAGCAATTTCTGTGTTTGTCCTTGAATGAGGGTTTTGTTAAGGTTTTACACAGGCTCATTGGTGTCTCTTGGCTTTTATATTCAATAGCATTTTGGGCAAAACTGCTGGATTTTCCAAGAATTGGCAGTCAAAATCAGTTTGCCACTTCGGTCAATCTATTTCTTTACGTTAACAAGGAGCTCCACATCCAAACAGGAGATTCTGACAAGGAATGCGGAGTCACACTTCAAATCTTGTGGGGCAAAGAACGTCAGAGGAAAGGCAAATCGATCTCCTTCCTCACAACAGTCAATGGCTGCATTCTGTGATTTGAAAGGTACAGCCTCACAGGCAGCCACTTCGATAGCCCCAGTGAAAGGTGAAGTACATAATTTGATTTGATTTACTTATTGTCACATGTATCTTGTTACAAAATACAACGAATAGTGTTGTATAGTATCACCACTCTCTGACACTCTTAAAATACAAAAAAAACCCAAAACAGAATATAAAAAGGTAGAAAAATGAAGAAACAAAGGGAAAAGGTCCAACTGTACAGTCTTTCTTGTTAAGTGCTCTTACGTGGGCCATGGGCCAGGTGCCTGGATACAAGTACCCTTCGCAACCCAGCCATGCCTGGACTGAGAGTCACTGCTCATCAGCACCAACTGGCCTCCACCAACACCCTCACCATTATAAGTCCTTGCTGAACCTCACCATTGCAGATGCCACCGATGGTGTTGTGTACCACACTGGCCTAAACTCACCTCTGATGCTATGAGTCTGTGCTGCTGGGTCCCACTCGGGTCGGTGCTGCTGGGCCCCACTCGAGTCTGTGCTGCTGGGCCCCACTCGGGTCGGTGCTGCTGGGCCCCACTCGGGTCGGTGCTGCTGGGCCCCACTCGAGTCTGTGCTGCTGGGCCCCACTCCAGTCTGTGCTGCTGCGGCCCACTCCAATCTGTGTTTCTGGGCCCACTCGAGTCCACGCTGCCAGGTCTACTCACTGACACTGATGCTGTCACTGCAACTGAGCTCTCTGAGTTCTTCATCCAGGGGTAAGTAAAATAAAATAATAGAGAAAACAAATGAGAGAAGAGGGAAATAAGAAAAGAAATAAAAAGAAAAGCAGAATGAGTGGACAAGCCTGGGCTCAGCGTTATCTTTACTTGAGTTAAGGATGAGGTTAGCGTGCCAGGTGGAGAAGGGATAAGGCACCAGATAAGGAGGCTGCAAGGTGTGTCGGACTCCAGTGCAGCAGGGGGATAGGGTTCTTAAAGTGCCAGTGTGTAAGGGAGCCAAACAAGCGATCAGGTTAGTCCGGGGTGCATGGGAGATATAGAGAAGGATGGTGTTACGACACGGCAGTGAACCTCTCTGTTAATTAAACCAAACACTCAGAAATTTTCACCTCGCTTCTTAATTGGTTAAAATATGAGTGACAGACAAGTCCTAAATTCTACTATTTAAAGCAAATAACATCAATTTATTTCTTCACTCTAAAAGTGAACATTAAACAACAACTATTCACAACTCTAAGCCCCCCTCTTCCCTTAACTATTTATTGTCTGCTTCCACCTCTATAACAAAATTCTGTTTCAATACGACACTTACTAAAAATACATCAACGCAATTTCAAAAACATATAATTGCTGTCTTCTTCTTTTCTTCTCTCTTCCGGCTACTGATTCCCCCAGTACATCATCTTTCTTTATCCTGCGAGTATGTTTCATATTAAAAAAGTACCTTTGATAGAGAGTGTTTTTCTAATTTTTTTGAGAGCAAGCTGTTAGAAGGACAATTAGCTCTCCAGTTTCTCTCTTTACGATAGTTGCTCTCTGACAAATTTTCCAAATATCTGTATTTTATATCCTCCCAACACCGTCTCATTGGTTCAATGTTGGCAAAACAATAAATTCAAACTCAATTGGGTTTTAGTATCCTGAGGTTAAGATTAAACTGATTGGTGAAATTCAAATTTTTGTCAAAACAGCAGCCAAATCTCAGGTACCTATTTCATAGCCAATTTTACAAATTTTCAATTTTCCAATACACCTGGGACTGCCAACTAGTCATAGACACAGGTGCTTGTAATCTCTCAGTTCAGAACAGCATTTTCTCTCTCTCTTAAAGGTACAGTAAATGCCATCAACGTCATAACAGTGGATAAAGTGGGTAGGTATCAGATCTTGGGAGATCAAGGAGGATTGCAGAAGGCTGCATCTGGCAGCATGGGAGATGGTATCAAGTGGCTTCCAGATGGCTTCCAGTCCCCAGAGGTACAAAAGGCTCTCAGGTCTGCGAGGTGTGACATGTCTAGGGGAGGTGTAATTGAGGATTGCGTGATCCCTCTACCTTTTGCCTCTACCTTTTTTTTTGCTTATTATTGTTTGTGCGTTTCTCTGTGTGTATTTGTGTGTGTTTCTGTTTGTGTATATGTATGTGTTTTTGTGTATGTGTTTCTTTGTGTGTGCATTTGTATTTTTGTATTTGTGTTTGTGTGTGTGTGTATACAAGAGAGTGTTAACATGTGGTTTACAGATTTAATTTGTCGCGTTTAATTAATTTGGTTTCATTGTTAGCCTGTAGCTGGAATCTGAAGACCTGCAATAAAAGGTGGTTTCTTGTTAAGTGTGGAAAGCAGATCCATGCTTTCTCACAGCTTGGGTCTGAAAATCAGACAGTTTGAGGATTTTGTGTATTTATTTCAAAACTTGCAACTTTTGTAACAATCTGAGAATAGTGAAGCTTGACTTCCGGAGTGATATCTCCATGTGTTGAGATTCCATGGGGAATGACTACATGGGAGACAATGAATGCGTGACTTCACTCTTCCATGATATCATTGATGCAAAACAGTCAAGAGTGAAAATTGATTAATGCCGGACTCCAGAATTGGTTCTGGCACTTGGTGGCCAGTCATGATTGCAGGCGGATAAACGTCCTTTGATGCTTAATTCTCACATTAACAAGTTTGCTACATACTCAGAGCTAAGCTCCTGGGTTGAATAATATATACTGAACTAATGCATAACTAATGCAAACATGAACAGCGTGTCCCCTTCCACAGCTGTTACCTACATCCAACTACTTGTTTGGTTATCTTGTCTTTTTATGTATGTAGTATGTGTTTTTGTTTCAATGTTGAAATTGTTGTGCTTCCATTTCCTGCTTGTGCCGATGCCTGTTGGGTTTCATTTCTACAATTAGCCAGTAGCCCTTTGAGACATTTGAAGGTAAATGTCTGACATTTGTATGACACTATATTTTCCCAATACCAGGCTTTTCAAAGCACTTTTCTGTTCTCTTGTTACATTGATACTGTTGTAATGTAGGAAACATGGCAACTAATTTTCACGGGACAAATTCTTACAAATGTCAATATGGAAATGACTAAATACTCAGCTTTTGTGATGTTGATTGAGGGGTAAATATTGTTCAGGATGCTAGGATTAATTCTGGCCTTTGTTACAATCTTCGAGTAAAAAATGAGGTCTGCAGATGCTGGAGATCACAGCTGAAAATGTGTTGCTTGTCAAAGCACAGCAGGCCAGGCAGCATCTCAGGAATAGGGAATTTGACGTTTCGAGCATAAGCCCTTCATCAGGAATGAGAGAGAGTAGCCAAGCAGGCTAAGATAAAAGGTAGGGAGGAGGGACTTGGGGGAGGGGCGATGGAGGTGGGATAGGTGGAAGGAGGTCAAGGTGAGGGTGATAGGCCGGAATGGGGTGGGGGCGGAGAGGTCAGGAAGGAGATTGCAAGTTAGGAGGGCGGTGCTGAGTTGAGGGAACCGACTGAGACAAGGTGGGGGGAGGGGAAATGAGGAAACTGGAGAAATCTGAATTCATACCTTGTGGTTGGAGGGTTCCCAGGCGGAAGATGAGGTGCTCCTCCTCCAGCCGTCGTGTTGTTATGTTCTGCCGGTGGAGGAGTCCAAGGACCTGCATGTCCTCGGTGGAGTGGGAGGGAGAGTTAAAGTGTTGAGCCACGGAGTGGTTGGGTTGGTTGGTCCAGGCGGCCCAGAGGTGTTCTCTGAAGCGTTCCGCAAGTAAGCGGCCTGTCTCCCCAACATAGAGGAGGCCACATCGGGTGCAGCGGATGCAATAGATGATGTGTGTGGAGGTACAGGTGAACTTGTGGTGGATATGGAAGGATCCCTTGGGGCCTTGGAGGGAAGTGAGTGTGGAGGTGTGGGCGCAAGTTTTACATTTCCTGCGGTCGCAGGGGAAAGTGCCGGGAGTGGAGGTTGGGTTGGTGGGGGGTGTGGATCTGACGAGGGAGTCACGAAGGGAGTGGTCCTTGCGGAACGCTGATAGGGGAGGGGAGGGAAATATATCTTTGGTGGTGGGGTCCGTTTGGAGGTGGCGGAAATGACGGCGGATGATACGTTGTATGCGGAGGTTGGTGGGGTGGTAGGTGAGAACCAGTGGGGTTCTGTCTTGGTGGCGGTTGGAGGAGCGGGGCTCAAGGGCGGAGGAGCGGGAAGTGGAGGAGATGCGGTGGAGGGCATCGTTGATCACGTCTGGGGGGAATCTGCGGTCCTTGAAGAAGGAGGCCATCTGGGCTGTACGGTATTGGAACCGGTCCTCCTGGGAGCAGATGCAGCAGAGACGAAGGAATTGGGAATATGGGATGGCGTTTTTACAGGGGGCAGGGTGGGAGGAGGTGTAGTCCAGGTAGCTGTGGGAGTCAGTCGGTTTATAATAGATGTCTGTGTTGAGTCGGTCGCCCGAGATAGAGATGGAAAGGTCTAGGAAGGGGAGGGAGGAGTCTGAGACAGTCCAGGTGAATTTAAGGTCGGGATGGAAGGTGTTAGTAAAGTTGATGAACTGTTCAACTTCCTCGTGGGAGCACGAGGCAGCGCCGATACAGTCATCGATGTAGCGGAGGAAAAGGTGGGGGGTGGTGCCAGTGTAGTTGCGGAAGATGGACTGTTCCACATATCCTACGAAGAGGCAGGCATAGCTGGGGCCCATGCGGGTGCCCATGGCAACTCCTTTAGTTTGGAGGAAGTGGGAGGATTGAAAAGAGAACTTATTCAGGGTGAGGACCAGTTCAGTCAGTTGAAGGAGGGTGTCAGTGGAAGGGTACTGGTTGGTCTTTGTTATAATCTCCATAGACACTGATAACCGTTACAAAAAAACTTTATATTTCCAGTGGAAAACTGAAAGGATGATGTGATATGATTTTATTTTTTAAGACTTTTACTGTAACAAAGTAGAAATATCATTGATTAAACACCACTTCAGTAGGCAACCTATACATTACAGATCTGAACTTTCCCTTTTTACTTTTAACACGATAGGAAATCTCTCACTGAGATCTCTCTTCTCTTCTTGATCTATATACCTCAGTGTCACAGTGAGATCTGTATTTACAAATTTGCATTATATAATAACGAAGCAGAGAAGGAACCTGCATTGGCTGATTCATAGAGTTATCATTTCTCTGTCCTATTCAGAGATCAAAGCATCTTCATTGAACTAGGAAATAAAATTTTGCATTTTACATCAGCGAGTCTACTATTGTAGATTTGCCAACGTTAAGGGCATTTAAATGTGCATTGGACATATTTATGGATAATAATGGAACTGTGTAGGTTAGACGGGTATCAGATTAATTTCACAGGTTGGTGCAATGTCGAGGGCCGAAGTTACAGTACTGCACAGTAACGTTCTTTGTTCTATATTTTGTTTATGTAGCAGCATTCAGAACTTCAGGGTGTCCCGAAGCATTTTACAAATAAATTAGTGCCTTTGAAGTGTAATCACTATAATAATGTAGAAAATGTGTCAGCTATTTTGTACACAAGTTCCTGTAACAGTAAACCAAAGATCTGCAGAGGCCGGAAATCAGAAACAAAACAGAGGTTACTGGGAACAGATGCTGTTTGACCTGCTGAGTTTTTTCAGCGATTTCAATGTTTGTTCTCATAACAGTAATGTGGGAATGAACATACTGACTACAGTTTTGGAAATATCTAAAAAAGGTTTTGGATACATAACAACCTGGATATCAAAGGAGTCTCTGCCTTCTTCAAACTATTGCTCTGGGAACTTTTACTTTCACCTGAGAGGACCAAAATGACTTTGGTCTCTTATCTCATCTGAAAGACAATGCAACAATCTCACAGTTGTGCCCTGTATTGTACAAGATAATAATTCTGAAGAGGTTAATATTCATGTTACATTTGCTCGACCTCACCTACTGAGGTCACGCACAGTCTGTGAATGGTGAAAGAGAGTTCACTTCTAGCTTCCAAAAACAGCAGATGTATCTATGCCAGCTACTTAGATCCTTGGTTAGTCAAATTAGATCACATGGGATCCAGGGAGAGCTAGGCAATCAGATACAAAATTAGCTTGAAGGGAGGAGACAAAGGATTGCTTTTCAGACTGGAAGCCTGTGACCAGTGGTGTGCCACAAGGATTGATGCTGAGTCCACTGCTTTTCATCATTTATATAAGTGATTTGGATATGAATAAAGGAGGAATGGTTATTAAGTTACAGATACACCAAAATATGCAGTACAGTGGATAATGAAGAAGATTATCTCGGACTACAACGTGACCTTGATCAGATGGGCCAATGGGCCGAGGAGTGGCAGGAGGAGTTTATTTAGATAAGTGTCAGGTATTGCATTTTGGCAAGGCAAATGGGGGTCCGACCCATGGTTTAAGGTCAGAGGGGAAAGATGTAAAAAGGACCCGAGGGTGGTGCATATATGGAAAGACCTGCCAGAGGAAGTAATGGAGCTTGGTACAATTTCAACATTTAAAATGCATCAGGATGGGTATATGAATAGGAAAGGTTTAACAGGATGTAGGTCAAATGATGGTAAATGGGACTAGGTCAGATTGGGTTGTCTGGTCAGCATGGATGAAATTGTACTGAAGGGGCTGTATGACTATGTAACTAAGACTAGTAATCATGCCTGATTAAATGTCGATGTACATTTGATTGCTAACATTTGTGTTACGTAAGAGTATTGCCCTTTCTGTAGATACTCCACTGTGATGTATCCTCCATCCCTAACCACTAGATAGGCTCAAAACAATGCAAAGACATGGAGGATTGGTGACAATGAATTACCTTGAACAATCCTTTCCCCGTACCACATACCTCAGGTGCTCAAAGTGGTCATCTGGGAAAATATCAGATATTGGACTTAAAAGTTGGAATTTGAGTTCAGATTTGTGGAGTGCGGATTGAACTCACAACACACTGACCCAGAGGGGAAAGTGCTACCAACTATGCCAGGACTGACAGCTTGGCCATTAGCATTTACATTTCTATCTATCTACGTTCTGACACAGCATTTAAATAGCGTAGCTGTGACAATTTCCTAGTGGATTGGAATGTGGCATTGAGTGATCAATATCCCATGAAGCTGACAAAACTGGAGTCTTTTTCCTCTCTTTAATTAGAACTGAACTCATGCCTCAAAAGCAACATTGAATAACAGCTGTGAGATGCAAAGTATTTGCTCATTAATTACTCATGAGTACATTTTTCTGAATGGAAAGGATTTGGAATAGTGTATTAAAATAAGACCACGAGATAGGATTTTGGCATAGAGTGAATTATAATTTAACTTGTTGTCACAGAACCCGAGTGAGAGATAGAGGCAGCTCTTTGAGGTTTGACCAGGATCCCAGAAGCACATTTAGAAATAGAACGTTACTCATTGGATACACGTAACTGCACATTCCTTAGTTCAAAGGTGGAATTTCTGATATCAAACAGTCCATTACCTGGAATTACCGAAGCAAATAGCTTGTTTCTATATATATTTTAGAACAAAATATCAAAAGTTCATTTTCATTATTCAACACATTGAACAGTGACACATCAATGATCAGGGGCCAGCTGCTCCCCACTAACCAACAACTTATTTCCTGAACAATAAAGTGTTTTAATTAGCTTCAGCAATGAAATGAATGATTGAAACAAAGGTACAGGTCAGTCACATTCTGTTTGTTATGAAGGCGATACAAATGGAAAGTCTTGCACTGCAGTGGGTAGTGTCCCTGCCTCTGACCCAGAAGCTCCGGGTTTGATTTCCATTCCAGCACTTGATGGCCATGGAAGCTGGGTTCATAATGCGGCCTATTATGTTGCTTATTGAGCTGCCGATCCTTCCAATATAGCAGTTGTGAGGAAGGGGGATCACTGGACCTAAAATGTTAACTCCGATTTCTCTCCACAGATGCTGCCAGACCTGCTGAGATTTTTCAGAAATTTCAGTTTTTGTTTCTGATTCACAGCATCCACAGTTCTTTCAGTTTTATTTTGTACCTTCCAATATGTTTATGGCAGTCAGTAAGGGTGGCAAAGTCTATGCAACTTCAAACCTTTTATATCAGGTAGGTTCCAAGAGCAGAAGAATTAACGCTTCGGGTAAGAGCCTTCCATCAGAAACGTCCATTCCTAATGAAGGGCTTACACCCAAAATGTCAATTATCCTGCTCCTCGGATGCTGCCTGACCTGCTGTTCTTTTCCAGCACCACACCCTTGACTCTGACCTCCAGCATCTGCCGTCCTCACTTTCTCCTCTTATATAAAGGTAGGTCTGTTCCAGGAGAAACAATTCATGGAAACAGATGAAAGTGTGTGTTTTGCCTGCCTCTTCCATGTCTAGACAAAGGACGTCTGGTAAGTCCATGCAACCATGATCAGGCTCACAATGCTATGACAAGATCATTCCAATTTTTAAAATCACACAATCCCGGGTTACGATCCAGCAGGTTTATTTGGAAGCATTAGTGTTTGGAATGTTGCTCCTTCATCAGGTGGTTGTGGAGCCTTTTTCAATATACAATTTCAGTTACATCACACTGCAAACATTTGCTGTAAATTCTATGTCTTATGATCTTATACTCCACAACCACCTGATGAAGGAGCAGGTAGAGCTTCCAATTAAACCTTTGGATACAACTTGGTGTTGTGTGATCTTTAACTTTGTCCACCCCAGTTCAACACCGGCACCTCCACATCATTCCAATTTTAGTGTGACTTTAAATGCATAAGGCTGTGTCTATTTACTGCCCTTAACATCAACATACATAAATCATTCCTGAACTTGCAATGACTTTTTATGTTACGTTAGAACCTACACTTAGCCATGAAAGTCTGTCTAAATAGCCACACTCTACAAGGGATTTCGCTAGTTCTGGTGTAGCCAGGGTTCTGTATCCAGCCCTATTGTGATATCGTGTGGAGTGAACCAAATTAGTTGAAGACTGACATAGTAGTGTTTGGGACATAAGAAGGGGACCAATATATTTCATCCATTCAGTACTTCTGGCTGAATACAGTTGTGAATCACCCCAGTGTTGTTTGTTGCCTCCTGTTCACAGCTCGGAATTCACTGATGCTTGAGAAGCATTCTCTCCTGCTAGTTGTTCCATTGTCCTCCACCATTCATAATTAAAGATGACTTGGAAACAGAGCTTCAGTCTGATCCATTGATAATAGGATTGCTTAGCTTCGTCTATAGCAAGCTGCACCTACAGTTTAGCATGTATTAGCCTTGGGTTGTAGCTTCACCAAGTTGGCACCTCAGATACATAAGAGTAGAAATTCTTGGTTCAGCTCCTGGGTTGTTCTTCTGTAATCCTCGCCATATCAGAGTTGGTTCACTAAAGTAGTAAATAGCTCATGAGGTTACAGATGGTTGCTGAGTGGCAATATGCAGGGATGGGATTAATGTCAATACAGATACCATCAGTAACAGAGTTCAAGGCTGCAGCTTGGACTGGAGCCTTTAAAAATTGCGAAGCCCTATATTTACTCAGGAGTTTTTCAAGTTTTCTCTGAGTTCTCTCATTCTCACTCATGTTCCTACAGCAAGGCAACACTCCCTCAGTATCACCCCTCTGGCTCAGTCCAACATTCCTTCAATAGTCCCTCCCATTTAGGGCACAGCCATTGATAGAAATGCTGTTCTTTCTTGCCTCTTTGCTTTTAGGAGATTGAGTTTGATATTTGGGTCATGGTAGAATTTCAAGAAGAGAGGGAACAGTAGAAAAAGAAGTTGGGAAAGTAGAGAGTGGATTTGAGAAAATATTGGTAAGTAGAATTGACCAGTGGGTTTCATTTGTAATTTGGTTAGATTAAAGCTGGGTGAATTATTCTGTAAGTAAAAAATGAGGTCTGCAGATGCTGGAGATCACAGCTGCAAATGTGTTGCTGGTCAAAGCACAGCAGGTTAGGCAGCATCTCAGGAATAGAGAATTCGACGTTTCGAGCATAAGCCCTTCATCAGGAATAAGAGAGAGAGAGCCAAGCCGGCTGAGATAAAAGGTAGGGAGGAGGGACTAGGGGGAGGGGCGATGGAGGTGGGATAGGTGGAAGGAGGTCAAGGTGAGGGTGATAGGCCGGAGTGGGGTGGGGGCGGAGAGGTCAGGAAGAGGATTGCAGGTTAGGAGGGCGGTGCTGAGTTGAGGGAACCGACTGAGACAAGGTGGGGGGAGGGGAAATGAGGAAGCTGGAGAAATCTGAATTCATACCTTGTGGTTGGAGGGTTCCCAGGCGGAAGATGAGGCGCTCCTCCTCCAGCCGTCGTGTAGTTGTGTTCTGCCGGTGGAGGAGTCCAAGGACCTGCATGTCCTCGGTGGAGTGGGAGGGGGAGTTAAAGTGTTGAGCCACGGGGTGATTGGGTTGGTTGGTTCGGGCGGCCCAGAGGTGTTCTCTGAAGCGTTCTGCAAGTAAGCGGCCTGTCTCACCAATATAGAGGAGGCCACATCGGGTGCAGCGGATGCAATAGATGATGTGTGTGGAGGTACAGGTGAACTTGTGGCGGATATGGAAGGATCCCACTTCCCTCCAAGGCCCCAAGGGATCCTTCCATATCCGCCACAAGTTCACCTGTACCTCCACACACATCATCTATTGCATCCGCTGCACCCGATGTGGCCTCCTCTATATTGGTGAGACAGGCCGCTTACTTGCGGAACGCTTCAGAGAACACCTCTGGGCCGCCCGAACCAACCAACCCAATCACCCCGTGGCTCAACACTTTAACTCCCCCTCCCACTCCACCGAGGACATGCAGGTCCTTGGACTCCTCCACCGGCAGAACACAACTACACGACGGCTGGAGGAGGAGCGCCTCATCTTCCGCCTGGGAACCCTCCAACCACAAGGTATGAATTCAGATTTCTCCAGCTTCCTCATTTCCCCTCCCCCCACCTTGTCTCAGTCGGTTCCCTCAACTCAGCACCGCCCTCCTAACCTGCAATCCTCTTCCTGACCTCTCCGCCCCCACCCCACTCCGGCCTATCACCCTCACCTTGACCTCCTTCCACCTATCCCACCTCCATCGCCCCTCCCCCTAGTCCCTCCTCCCTACCTTTTATCTCAGCCGGCTTGGCTCTCTCTCTCTTATTCCTGATGAAGGGCTTATGCTCGAAACGTCGAATTCTCTATTCCTGAGATGCTGCCTAACCTGCTGTGCTTTGACCAGCAACACATTTGCAGAATTATTCTGTAAAACAGAGACCTTTGTCTGAAGTGATTATGTCTTATGCTTGTCCCAAGTTCAATAACCTATGAATGGGAAACAGGGCATGTGGTTTATTCACATTCAGCTTTGGAAATTGTTGACTGGTTGACTCCACATCAGGCACAGCAATGCGAATAGTCAGCTATTTTAGAAGCTACAACATCAAGTCCCTGGAATAGCGCATGGTTTTTGCTTTTAAAAAAATCCAATCAAATATGTTTCCAGTCGGTTGTTTCATTACAACAATTATTTATAAAGCATGGTTTTGTGACATTTCTGGGTGATAGTTATTGCCCTGCCTCACTCAAGTTACAATTCTCCATGGTTGAGTAATACAATGCAATGCAGAAAATGATACAGCCTGGGATGTGTTCATTCTGCTTACACTGGTTCACTGAAAGAACCACTCAGTTCAACTCACTCACTGTCCTTCCACATAGCCCTGAGAACATCTTACTTTTCAGGAATTTATCTAATTGCCTTTTGAAGCTTTCTACTGAATCTCTTCCAGCTTTTCAGACTGCACCTTCATCCCTCATCACAGATTTCACGCACAGAGTTGCGACCTTCTCATTATCATTTCTGTTTCTTTGGACAATCAGGGCTGTGCCCCAGGCGCCTTTGGAATTAGCTCCTTTTTTTAAAAATCAAAACCCTTCATGAGGAGAAAGAAAGAGGGGGGCGAGGGAGATGAAGACAGTAAGAAAAGAGGGATTCATTGACATTCGATAAGAATCATCAGCAAGCAGCCAGGCCATAGATTCCTGTCCATAGTATTGTCATTGAATACTTATCCCTCACCCAAATTCACTAAACAGATTAGATAATCATTTCTGTGGAGGCTGATTATGTGAAATAAATGGTGAAAATTCCAGACAAACTCAGCCAGTCTGGCAGCATCTGTGGAGAGAGAAAGAGAGTTCACATTTTGATTCCAATCTGACTTCTTCAGAACAATCTGATCATTTCCCACAGTGCTATCGTGGGACATTAACTGGTCAAATCTGACTATGTTACCACACTTCAAAAAATATTGCTACTGGCTCAAACATACTTTGGAATATTCTGAATTTGTGACAGGTGCTATATAAATGTAAGTGTTTCCTCGTTCTTTGAGAGTTTGTGCTCCATTGACACCCGCACATTAGGAGTTGAGGATAAAGCAAATGAGTGGTGACTTATTTTCATCATCTCACTGCAGACCTACAGAACATTATTAGAGACAAAAATATACTGCAAATGCTAGAATCCGAGGTAGACAAACAGGAGGCTGGGGGAACGCAGTGAGCCAGGCAGCATCAGGAGGTGCAGAAGTCAACATTTTGGGTGTAACCCTTCTTCAGGACTGGGGGTGGGAGTAAGGGGAGCTGCAGATAAAGAGGGTGGCAGGTCAGGGTGGTGAGGTGAGGATGGGTGGAGACAGATTCCAGTAGGTGACTCCGAGGATTGGAAGGGAGGGGGAGGGGCTGGATAGGGAGTCAGGAGATGGAAAGGAAAGTTATTTGCAATTGGCGAACTCAATGCTGAGTCATCCAGGCTGTAGGCTGCCCAAGCAGATGATCAGGTGTTATTCCTCCACCTCCTCCTGCCTAGTTTACTGTATCAGGTGCTCCCAAAATGGTCTTCTCTACATCAGGGAGATGCAATGTAAACTAAGGGGATCTATTGCTGAGCGTCTGAGCCAGGCCCACAGTCAGCACTCATTTTAATTCCACATTCCATTCCCCTTCTGGCACGACCATCCTTGGCCTCCTCCATTGCACCACACCACAAATTGGAGAAACAACACCTGATCTTCTGCCTGGGCAGCCTACAGCCTGAAGGACTCAACATTGACATCTCCAATTTCAAATAACTCCCCTTCCCATCCCCCGACTCCCTTCAAGCTCCTGCCCCCTCCCCCTCCTTTCCATTCCTCTCAGTCACCAACTGGATCCATTCCTCCCATTGACCAATCAGGTCGTACCATCTACCAGTCTTCACCTATTCCCACCTCACCACCCTGCTCCCACCACCCCCTTTGTCTGCAGCTCCTCTTACATCCACCCTCAAGTCCTGAAGAACCAAAATGTTGACTTCTCCACCTCCTGATGCTGCCTGGCTTGCCGTGTTCCTCCAGCCTCTTGCTTGTCTGCCTTACGGAACATTATAGCTATTTTCGTCCCCGTCTGTCCAAGATCTGTGAACCAAGAATTGAAACTGCCTCCGACTCCACATTATGTGGCCTGTTTTGCTGCATTTGGCACAAGCATTAGCTGGTGAGTTATCTGAATAATACAACCCAGAGGTACAGAGTGAGTAACTCATCATTATCAAATGTCAAATTCATTGCAGTCTGCATTAAGCAGGAAACGAGTAACATGTTGGAGGGGGTGTGGGTGGGAACAGTTTCTACACCAGCCTGTTGGGGATACACTTAAAGCAATATTGAAAATAATTAGTCTCAAGCCAGCTCAGAAATGGGAAGGCATCCAAAATGCAAAGCATTTGATGAATTCAAAAAGATGACTAAGTGGGAATAGCATCAAATACAACTTCATAAACATGAATGTCTTAAATTTAAATTAATTGAGCTTCTGGATAATCAACTAAAGTGTTCCCTTTTCGAGACATCAATTGTAAATGCACATTTAGAATCTGCATGGCAGATAAAACTCACTGCTAATTGACTTAGAAAGGTTGAAATTTTACACATTTCCATCCATCAGGCTTGAGCCAGAGGAGGTCAAAACTGAATGATAGAGATTAGTAACAAGTCAAGACTTTCTTTCATCACAACTCCTTATGGTTATCAATATGGTTTTGTTAAGAAAACCCTCCTCATCTTTATCAAGGATTTATCATGACCCAAGAAAAGGGAGGGTAGAATAGATCTTCTGAAGAAGCTAATGGGTTAAGATTAGATTACTTACAGTGTGGAAACAGGCCCTTCGGCCCAACAAGTCCACACCGACCCGCCGAAGCGCAACCCACCCATACCCCTACATTTACCCCTTACCTAACACTATGGGCAATTTAGCATGGCCAATTCACCTGACCCGCACATCTATTTATCCTGTCTCAGATTCATATTTCATGTCAGAACAACTAGCATTTATATATTAGTGTTAAAAGCCTCCCAAAGGACTTGATAAGAGACCATAAGAAATAAGACCAGGAGTGTAGGCCTTTCAGCTCATAGCGTCTGCTCCACCGTTCAATAGGACCATAGCAGATCCGAGATTCCTCATGCCCCCTTACCCGCATTTTCCCCACAACCCTGAGTTCTCCTACCGATTGAGGATCTGTCTATCTCAGCCTTAAATACACATAGGATTCTGTACCATTGCACACTGCGTTGGTGAGACCACATCTGGAATATTGTCTCGAGTTTTGGTTTTGTTCCAGAAGAAAGGATCTAATGTGGCAAGCTATTCCCAAGACTCACAACCCAGGAGAGTGATCAAACTAAATCAAGCACCAGGGAGATGGTGAACAGATGATTACTAATGGAATCAAAAAAAAGGTTAGATCACATGACATCGCAGCCGAAGTAGGCCATTCAGCCCACCCAGGCTACTTGTCCGTTGAATGAGATCACAACCGTCCTGATAATCCTCAGCTCTACTTTCTTGCCTTTTCCACATAACCTTAGCTTATTAAGAATAAAGGAATCAATCTACCACAGCCTTGAGTATGCTTAACAACCCATGTATGTCCAGCCTTCTGTGGTAAGGAATTCCACAAATTCACTCCTTCTAAGAGAAGAAGGCTTCCTCATCTTGGCCTGAAAAGATTGTTTCCTTATTCTGAGATAATGCTTTTTGGTACTAGATAGTGGTTTCTGAGCCAACCTGCCATTTATACCAAAATTCTGTCTGATTTGAATTAAGCTTGTGGAAAAGATTGGCGAACTGCCCACACTACTTGGCAAATCATGAAGAAGTTGAGTTCACAAGTTTTGAATGTGCAAATCTTTGTTTTAAAGATGAGCAGCAATTGAACCTGCTATGTCAAAAGAAACTGCACTCAGTTGTGAAGCTATGAAAGAATCATGCCCTTGTGGTACTAATGATGGGATCCTTACATTAAGGCTTCTCATGTACATCCCTGTAATGGAAGCAGGCTATGAGCAGGAGGAAGGAATGTAAAACACACAGCACAGCACAACAAAGGGAGCAGAATATAAAAGTAGAAAAGTTTTGCTACCATTGTACAGAGTGTTGGTGAGACCACATCTGGAATATTGTCTCAAGTTTTGGTTTCATTATGTAGAAAGGATACAATGGAAGTGAAAGCTATTCAAAGGAAGTTCACTCAATTGATTCCAGGGTTGGACATTTTGGGCATAAACCCTTCGTCAGTATTTCCTGATGAAGGGCTTATGCCCGAAATGTCAATTTTCCTACTCCTCAGAAGCTGCCTGACCTGCTGTGCTTTTCCAGCACCACACTCTCAACTCAGACCTCCGGCATCTGCAGTCCTCAGTTCCTCCCTCCTGATTCCTAGGATGAAAAGATTGTGTTCTAAGAAACATTTGAGCTTGTATCCAATGGAATTAAAAGAATGAGATGTGATTTTAATGAAACATATGAGATCCTGAGTGGGCTTGGTGGAATAGATACTGTAAGAGTGGGTTGGATTTTCTGAGCAGTTCATGCAGATTGCCTCACTGGCTTTTGTTTTGCAATGAAGGAGAGACTGCCCATTTCGACATACAAGACTTTGGAAACAACTCGGTACTACAGCTGGGTGCAACAGTTTGGTCACTGCTCTGGTGATGTGCAGGAGATCTGTTAATGGATTTTCCACCTGTAGCAGGCCCTGGCTCATGAGATTGCTAAGCAATCAGTGTCATTGTGAGTCAGAGTCTGATAACTGCGAGGGGAGTGGGGCTGTGGAGAAGGATAACGATAGGAGTGGAGGTTGGATTCTTGGGGGCGCAGACTAATGAGATGAAAGGGATGGAGGGAAAGAAATATATCTCTGGTGGTAGGGTCTGAGTGTAGGTGGTGGAAATGGTGGAGGATGATGCGTTGTATCCAGAGGTTGGTAGGGTGGAAGGTGAGGACCAAGGGGTACTATTCACACTGCCTCGAACCCACCCTCCCCTCATGGCACCTTCTCTTGACACTGCAAGAGGAGTAAAACCTGAGCTCCACCTCCACTCTCACCCCTATCCAAATCCTCAAAGGATCCTTCCACATCCAACAGAGATTGTCCTGCATATTCAAACACCTCATCTACTGTGTCAGTTGCTCTCCACGTGGTCTACTCTACATTGGGGAGACAGGATGCCAATTTGGAGAACGTTTCAGAGAACATCTCTGGGACACGCGCACTAAACAAACTCATCGCCCTGTGGCCAAACACTTCAACTCCCCCACCCATTCTGCCAAGGAGTTGCAAGTCCTTGACCTCCTCCACCATCAAATCCTAGCCATCCGATGACTGGAGGAAGAACATCTCATCCTTCGCCTTGGGATCCTCCAACCACATGAGATCAATGTCGACTTCACCAGTTTCCTCATCTCCTCTCCCCCCACCTTATCCCAGATCCAACCCTCCAACCCGGCACTGCGCTTTTGAAGTGTCCTACCTGTCCATCTCCTTCCCACCTGTCCACTCCACCTACTGCTCCAACCTATCACCATCACCCCTAACCTCATCCACCCATTGCATTCCCAGCTACCTTCCCTCCAGCGCAACCGCCCGCCCGTTTATCTCTCAGCCCCCTTGGGCCACCCCACCACATTCCTGATGAAGAGCTTCTGCGCAAAACCTTGACTCTGCTGCTCTTCGGGTGCTACCTGACCAACTGTGCTTTTCCAGCACCACACTTTTTGACTGTGATCTCCAGCATCTGTAGTCCTCACTTCCTCCTCGTTGTCATTGTGAGCATGTTCTGTTGCTCAGTACTTTAATACAGATGTACAGTGATAAGTGGAATGGGTTCACAGGTTCATATCCTAACTGCTCCAGACATCTGAACTGGTTAATTAAAAATATCTCTAAGTTATTGGATGCTATTGATATCTGGATATAACCTGCAGATCAAATAACACAATCTTCACAGATCTGGGACATCCCTTCCGCAGTGCCTGGGGAATATAATGTTGCCTCCGTGATGCCTCAGAAAAGAAGACAGTTGTTTATTATGGAGGTGCAAACATCTAAATGTCTTTTGAAATACAAGAAGCAAAGAACAGGTTTAATATAGAGTAATAGGTGGATTTACTGTCCACATGATGCCTTGGGGACGTCCTCCATCATGTTGTGCTTCACAATCACCGTACTAAATGGGAGAGATTTCAAAGAGACCCAGCAACTCAAGACTGAGCATCCATGAGTTGCTGTGGGCCATTAACAGCAGCAGATTCACACTCTGACTCAATCCAGGAACTCATAGCCCAGTATATTCCCCAATCTCCCATTAACATCAAGCCAGGGGATCAACCCTGGATCAATGAGAGTGCAAGAGAAAGTGGGGACTGCAAATGTTTGAAAGAGTCAAAAAGAGTGGCACTGGAAAAGTACAGCAGGTCACGCAGCATTCGAGGAGCAGGAGAGTTGATGTTTCGGGCACAAGCCCTTCATCAAGGATGTTGGGGAGGAGGGAATGGGCTGAAAAAGGTGATAGGTGAATGCAGGTGGGGGTGTGATGGTGATAGGTCAGGGTGGAGGGTGGAGCAGATATGGGAAGGAAGATGCACAGGTGGGACTGTTCAAGAGGGTGGTGCCCAGTTGGATGGCTGGATCTGAGATGAGGTGGGGGGAGGGGAAATGAGGAAACTGGTGAAATTGACATTGATGCCATGGGGTTAGAGGGTCCCAAGACGGAAGATGAAGTGTAGCTCCTCCATGCATTGGGTAACTAGGATTTGGCAGTTAAGGAGGCCCAGTACTTGCATGTCCTTGGCAGATTGGGACTGGGGTTTGAAATGGTCGGCCACAGGGCAATAGACTTGTTTGGTATGTGTCCCCAGAGATGTTCTCTGAAACAGTCCGCAAGTTGGTGTCCTGTCTCCCTGAGGTAAAGGAGACCACATTAAGAGCAACGAACACAGTAGATGATTAGATTAGATTAGATTAGACTTACAGTGTGGAAACAGGCCCTTCGGCCCAACAAGTCCACACCGACCCGCCGAAGCGAAACCCACCCATACCCCTACATTACCCCTTACCTAACACTACGGGCAATTTAGCATGGCCAATTCACCTGACCCGCACATCTTTGGACTGTGGGAGGAAACCGGAGCACCCGGAGGAAACCCACGCAGACACGGGGAGAACGTGCAAACTCCACACAGTCAGTCGCCTGAGTCGGGAATTGAACCCGGGTCTTCAGGCGCTGTGAGGCAGCAGTGCTAACCACTGTGCCACCGTGCTTGGATGCGCAGGAAAATCTCTGCTGGATGTGGAAGTATTCTTTGGAGCCTTGGATGGAGCTCAGGGGGCAGATGTGGGTGCAAGTTTTACACCTCTTGCAGTGGCAAGGGAAGGTGCTGGCAGTGGAGGGTGGGTTGGTGGGGGCGCGTGAACCTAACAAGGGAGTCACAGAAGGAATGGTCTCTGCAGAACATAGATAGGGGTGGGGAGAGAAAAATATCTCTGGTGGTGAGGTCTGACTGTAAGTGGAGGAAATGGCGGAGGATGATGTGTTGAGTGCAGGAGGGTATGCCAGGAGCAAGATCAGAAATGCCTAAAAATGGTGTGCCAACTTGGTGAAGCTACAACCCAGATCTACATACGTGCCAAACAGCATAAGCAGCAATCGACAGGGTAATGCAATCCATCTGAACCTTCTCCAGAGATTCATAGTATCACATAGGCCAGTCTTCAGCCAACTTGATTCACTCTACATGATACCAAGAAACAACTGATAGCACTGGATCTTGCAATGGCTATGGGCCCTGACAACATTCCGCCAATAGTATTGAAGACTTGTGCTCCTGAACTTGCCACTTCCCTAACCAAGCTATTCCAGTACAGTTACAGTACTGGCATCTACCTGACATGCAGTCTTTAATGCATTTATGGGCGGCACGGTGGCATAGTGGTGAGCACCGCTGCCTCACAGCGCCAGAGACCTGGGTTCAATTCCCATCTCAGGCAACTGTTGTAAGGAGTTTGCGCATTTTCCCCGTGTCTGCGTGGGTTTCCTCCGGGTGCTCCGGTTTCCTCCCACAATCCAAAAATGTGCAAGTTAGGTGAACTGGCCATGCTAAATTGTCCATAGTGTTAGGTGAAGGGGTAAATGTAGGGGAACGGGTCTGGGTGGGTTCTTTTCAGAGGGTTGGTGTAGACTTGCTGTGTCGAAGGGCCTGTTTCCACACTCTAAGTAATGTAATATGGAAAGTTGCCCAGGTATGTCCTGTACATAATAAAGCAGATCAAATCCAACCCAACCAGCAACCTCCCTATCAGTCTACCCTCAATCATCAGTCAAGTGATGGAAGGTGTCATCGACAGTGCTATCAAGCAGTACCTGCTCAGAAATAACCTGCTCATTGACGCCTAGTTTCGATTCCACCACGCTAATCAGCTCCTGACCTCATCACAGCATTGGTTCAAACATGGACAAAACAGCTGAATTCCAGAGGGAATGACCTTTGATATCAGAGCCGTATTTGATTGAATATGGAATCAAGGAGCCCTAGCAAAATTCAAGTCACCAGAAATCAAAGAGGTAACCCCCTGCTGGTGGAATCATACTCAACATAAAGAAAGATGTTTGTGATTGCTGGTGGTCATCTCAGCTCCAGGACATCTCTGCAGGAGTTTCTCAGGCCAATGTCCTTGGCATAACCATCTTCAGCTGCTTCATCAATGACTTTACCAGAATTATACGGAATGCTTGCTTGATGATTGCACAATGTTCAACACCAATCATGACTCCTCAGAAACTGAAACATTCCATGTTCAAATGCATCAAAGCCTGGATGATATGCAGACTTGAGTTGACAAAATGACAAGCAATATTTGCACCACATAAGTCTCAGGCACTGGTCATGTCCAAGAAGAGAAAATCTAACTGTTGCATCTTGATATTCAATGGCTAAATCTCTAAATGTCAAAATCCTTAAGGTTATCATTGATTAGAAAGTGAACTAGCTACAGGAGTATATAAATAGTTTGACAACTAGTGCAGGTCAGAGACTAAGAAGTCCCACAATGAGTGACTCATCTCCTGACTCCTCAAAGCCCTCTCATCATCTACAAGGCACGAGTCAGTCGTATAAGAGAATACTCCCCACTTGTCTGGATGAGTGCAGTTCCTACAACACTCACAAAGCTTCTAGGACAAAGCAGCCTCGTTGATTGACAGTCTACCTTCAACAGTCTCTTTCCACCACCGATGCACTGTGGCAGCAGTGTTTACCATCTACATGGTGAACAACAGATATTTACCAAGGCTCTTAGGTAAACCTTGAACCACTTCCATCCAGAAGAACAAGATCAGCAGATACATAGGAACATCATCAGCTACAAGTTCCCCTCCAAGCCAGTTACAATCCTGACTTGCAAAATATATCATTGTTCCTTCAGGTCACCAGGTCAAAATCCTCAAAGGCCCTTCCTAACAGCACTACGGGTTTACCTAAACCAAAGTACCACAGTAGTTCAGGAAGGCAGCTCACCACCAACTTCTCAAAAGCAACTAGGGTAGACATTAAATGCTGGCCAGCCAACGACACATATTCTTTAAATGCATTAAAGACTGCATATTTGCAGCAAGTTCTTCTCAACACTTCTGTATAGATCAGTAAATTCCTTTTATCAGTGTTTCTGTTTGTGTTGATGTGGAGGTTCTGTTTTTGGACTGGGGTGGTCAAGGTCAGAAGTCAGACAACGCCAGGTTATAGTCCAACAGGTTTGTTTAAAATCACAAGCTTTCAGAGCATTGCTCCTTTGTCAGGTGAAGTGAGCAAAGCACACAGGCATAGAATTTATTGGTAGAGAGATCAATGGACAGAGAGATCAATGGGTAGAGAGATCAAAAGGTCATACAAATGGTGTGAGAGGAGTGTCAACAGGCTGAATAATAGGTCTCTGTGGGTGATCAACAGCGTCAGACCATGTGAGTAAAGTGTCAACAGCTGAATAATGAGTGGAGTGACCCAATTAATTAAGGCATAGAGATAATTACAAAAAATTAAAAGTAAAGCTGTGCTGAAGACAAACCAAATGACTGGAATAACATAATGGGTAGGAGTCCCATGCTGAGCATCTAATCAAAGTAATACGTAATCCAAAACTGTACAAGCTATTTGAGGTAGAGAGATCATAACAATTTACCAAAGTGATGGTGTCATAGCAGGACAGTAAGGAAGATTTTCCAGATACTGAACAGTGCAGTGGGTTCACATGTAATACAACTTAAACCGTAGATCGTGCTTAGGTTTGTCTTCATGGGTACTGAACTTAGCTATCAGTTTCTGCTTGGTGATTCTGCATTGTTGTGTATCTTGAAGTCTGCCTTGGAGGACAATTATCCAAAGATCAGAGGCTGAATGTCCTTGACCCCTCAAGCATTCCCTGACTGGGAGGGAACATTCCTGTCTGGCAATTGTTGCACGGTGTCCTTTCATCCATTGCCATAGTGACTGCTTGCTCTCCCCCAGGTACCATGCCTCAGGGTATCCTTGCCTGTAGTGCATGAGGTAGACAACATTGGCCAAGTCACATGAGTACCTGCCATGTATGTGGTGGGTGGTGTTCTCACATTTGATCCATTTGATAATCTGGCATGTCTTGCAGAGGTTGCCAGGGCAGGGTTGTGTGGTGTTGTTGTTGATATTGCCCTGAAGATCAGGCAGGTTTTGGCTAACAATGGTTTGTTTAAGGTATGGTGGTTATTTGAAGGCGATGCGTGGAAGTGTAGGGAT
Organism: Hemiscyllium ocellatum; assembly: GCF_020745735.1. Lineage (NCBI taxonomy): Eukaryota > Metazoa > Chordata > Chondrichthyes > Orectolobiformes > Hemiscylliidae > Hemiscyllium > Hemiscyllium ocellatum. The sequence goes on from NC_083424.1 coordinate 11,778,389, forward strand.
GATCTTGGTGAGATGTTCATCATCATCGATGCCATATTGAAGGCTGCGAAGAACATGGCGTAGTTTCACTGCTCCCGGGAAATTGTGTTATGTATTTTTAATTAACACCGTTTCCTGAAAGCATTTATGCAAGTGCTATATTGCCGGATTTCAAGTGCAGATTGTCTCTTACGCAAATTGAGTTTTCATAATCATTCATTTCATGAGAAGCTGATGTTTCTCCATAAAGTTGGTCAGTCCCAAGATCAATTCAATCATGGGCAAAGTCTGCCCCTTCTGCATCTATTTGCAAGCATTGAAGAGGCTTTTGAAATTGAGTTGGATCTTTGGGTTATTAAGGGAGGGATCAGTAGGAAGACTGTCTGCTGATTGGACTCATACTTGGCAGAAAGTGGGAGGTGATTGTGATTGTTGGAGACCAATCACTTAAACCACAGAACATGACTGCGGGAGTTTCTCAGGGCTGTTCTAGAAACTGGAATCAAACCCCATCCCTCCATTTAAATCTCAGCACGTTTTCAGCTGCATTTATCAATTTGCATCAAGTTACTGCTCTTAAACATGTCAATGATGTGGAGGTGCTGATGTTTGGCTGGGGTAGACAAAGTCAGAAATCGCACGACACCAGGTTATAGTCCAACAGGTTTATTTAAAATCACAAGCTTTCAGAACACTGCTCCTTCAATCAGCTTCACCTGACAAAGGGGCAGTGCTATGAAAGCTTATGATTTCAAATAAACCTGTTGGACTATAACCTGGTATCATGTGTCACTTCTGACTAAATCATCAAGGAATCCTTTTAAAGCATAGTTTAAAAACAAATTCCTAAAAGACTACCTAGCCTTGTTGGGTCATATCAACTTGGACACTCAGCAACATGCTTCTGTCTTTAATTGGAAACTGGGGAAGTAAAATGTGTTTACATTTTGTACCTACATCACCGACTGTGCTAAAATTATAAATTTTATTTAGAAATATTTAACCTGTGATGATCTAAGGAAACTTTGTTTTGAAGTATTTATGTTTTGCAAATGCATTAAAGGAATTGGACTTAAGAACTTACAATCCAATGGTTATTCCTATGGAGTTTTCAATGGGTATTGATACACAACCTGACCAATATACAATGTCGCACAGAAACTATATCTAGCTTTTGTGTATTAAAACACACCATTGACAAGGGCTTCCTCTAAGCAATGCTATCTTGGAGCCATCTGTTAAACTCCTTTGTCTGATAGAAGCAACTTTGTTTTTGACCTTCCTAAAACCATCCCACAGAAGTTAGAATAACACAAATGCTTGAGTGCTCCCAAGGACATCCTTGACTGAGCTAGGTTTCAGCAGCCAAATTTAGCAACACTGCTCAGATAGGAAAGCTTTTCCTTTAATAGAGAAGCTTTATCCTTTAAACCAGAAGATTTACTGTAAAATAGAAGCTTTCTCCATTTCGCGGAATCACAGACTGATATTGATGAAAGACAGCTATTAAACCCATTGAATGTGCTGGCTTTTTGAAAAAGCAATCCAGTTATGCCCGTTGTTTCTCCATCTCCATGCAAAGTTTTCTCCTTTGCCTATCAATTCAACTTTGTTTAGAAACTTTATTTACCACCCTCACAGACCGTGCATTCCAAACCCTCAAAACATCGTTGTATAAGGGAGCCTTCCCTCGTGTCACTTCTGGTTCAGTTACTGATCATCTTCAATCTGTGTCATTTGGTGATTGACCCTTCAGCCACAGGGAAAGTGTTCATTATTTATTCTATCCAAACCTGTCATGATCTCAAACAGCTCTGTCAAGTCAAATTAGCCTTCTCTGTTATCAGAAGAGCAACCCCCAGCTTCTTGAGTCTATCCACATCAGAGTGATCCCTGGAATCGTTCTCATAAATCTCTTCCATACCATCATCTGATATTTATGTTCTTTGCTAAAATGTGGTGACCAGGACTTACCATAGTATCCCATAAGAGGTTGAATATGGAAGCCTTTAATTATGTATTATTGCTGATACTACCCATGACACAAGTCTGTGGTGGTACTTGATTGGACTTCTGGCTCTCCAGGCCTTATTGCAGGGTTAGGGGCCCTCTTTTTATGTGCACATCTGAGAGCTTGGGTATTGAAGAAAAGACAATGCGAAGAGCTATCACCAGACTTAGTCTTCTTTAACACTGTTTATTGCATATAAAACATGAAATAAATGGAAATTTGAAATATATTAGGCTGTGATCTTACTGTAATCTTGTTAAAACTATTATCCACTTGTGCTTCTCTCTTTATGCTAACCTAACTCCACCCATACTGTACTATTTATGCCCAGTGAGGAGTATCTCTATGACACTATCTGAAGGCTGCTCTGGGGCTCTAACAGGGTCCTGGCACAATGCTTCAACATCGTCACTACAGACACATGTACCTCTTGGATTCTAACACTTACTTGAGCAGGCATCTGAGAGGGTCGAGCTAAAAAGGTCACATGAACTTCAGGATGGAGCATGGTGTTGAGAGACCTGTCTTGAACAACTTCACTGGGTTGTGGAATGTTCACTGATCAGAAGAAAGGATGGTGGAGCCAACGGTTTGAACCTTCCAGCCCTGACAACTACTTCCCCAATGCTTTAAATGGTCCACTTTAAACTGTCACCCAAAACTGGCCTGCTGGTGGTCAAAGTACACTTTGGATGCCGTGACATTTCTGAAGATCTCTGTGTTCAGGTGTAACCAAGGAAAGCTACCTTGGTGCCACCACTCTCTCACAGTGCGTTGTGTTAAATCCATCCACAACACTGACAATGGCATTTTTGTACCACTTATGTAAACCAGCCCAGCTCTTCGAAGATGATCCCTGCGGTAGAGGTGTTCATCCAACAATCTACTTTTAAAAGCAGCACCTTACACTGAAACATTGAAGTGTGGTGCTGGAAAAGCACAGCAAGACAGAGCATTTGAGGAACATGAGAGTCAGCGTTTTGAGCATAAGCTCTTCATCAGGAAACAGAGCTTATTCTCAAAACGTCGATTCTCCTGCTCCTCAGATGCTGTCTGACCGGCTGTGCTTGCCAACTCTGATCTCCAGCATCTGCAGGCCTCACTTTCCCCCTTACACACAAAACCCCACTCCATTCACAGTCCCCTCAGCCTCTCCCTTCTCAATGCCATACTCACTATCCAATAAAATGTGGATGACACTACATCCATTCCTTTGTGAACTCTGGCCTCTCAGCTACAGCTACCAGGTTTATAGCACTTCTGTCTTGCCATGCCATTTAGGGCAGATGTAGACAGCTCCTCCTGAGGTTGTCAGCAATCCTCAGCCAGGTCACAGGGATCAGCCTGAACTCAGAGTCCCAGCATAGTTACTGAAGGCTAGCCTCCATTATCAGTCCAGGGGTGTGGACACAGTTGCCTAGCCACTTGGGGGTAGCCAGAGTCAGGATTATTTCCACCTGAGGGTAAGGAACCAAATGTCAGGCAGCCCACCACCCTTTCTCTTCCACTACTTCTTAGTCAAATACTAATGGCAAAATGTATGTGGATATAAATGCAGTGTTGAAATTTTCAAGGATGAAACAAAAACAGGCATGAAACCTAGTAAACTCGATGCTAAATATGCCAGCTCAATGCAGAATAGCAATCTACAAAGAACAATAGAACAGTAAATGATACAACCAAAATATTGGAATGTACAGATAACAATAGAGGTGTGCAATGTTCTCAGAGACTACAGTTACATGGATTACTCGACCAGCACCTGGAGTGATCAAACAACATGTGCTCAGATTTCTTCCTGACAGCTGGGGAATTTAAATTCAGTTCATTAAATACATTTGGAATAAAAAGCTGATATCAATAACAATGACCATGAAATTCCTAGGTTGTAATAAAAATCCATCTGCCTTGTTAATGACCTTGAGGGAAGGAAACTTACCATTTTATTCAGTCTAGCCTCCATGTGTCTCTCAGCTCATAATAATGGTTGACTCTTACCTATCCTCTGAAATGCCACTCAATTTCCAATTACCTCCACCTTTGTCAGGAATGAGCAATAAATGATAGCTTTGCCAGTGATATCCATATCCCGTGAATGGAAAAAATATTAAGTTCAAACTCAGAATAAAAGCAAGGTATCACAAAACCTGAAATTAACATAAGCTTAATAGCAACTTTGTAATAATTGAGACATAGAAAGGAGCAGGAGTAGGCCATTTGGCCCTTCGAGTCTTTTCTGCTATACATTATGATCATGGCTGATCAGCCAATTCAACAGCCTGTTCCCATTTTCCGCCGTATTCTTTGATCTCTTTAGCCTCTACGTGCTGTATCCAACACTTTCTTGAAATCACACAATATTTTGGCCTTGACCTCTGTCTGTGGTAGTGGGTTCCACAGGTTCACTACTCTCTGGGTGAAGACATTTCTCCTCATCTGGACCTGAACAATTTCTGTAAAAAACCCATCAGGTTAACTAATCTCCTTGAGGGAAAGAAATCTAATATCTTGACTCCAAACCCACAGCAATATAGTTAACTATGAAGTTGACTCTTGAGGACATGCAAGAAATGGTAGTCTAGCCAGAGGCATCCACTTCCCACACACAAATATATAAATACGTATCTTCATATAACTGCAAAGATACTATGGATTTAAGAGTTGTATTTTGTCTTTTTGTATGAAGCAGGTTTGAGACAGAGAAAAAAGTTGGCTTAACTGTAACTTAAGCGGTCTGCTTCAAGGCAATAAAGTAAACAGGTTTTGTTTGTTAAGTTGGAATAAAATTTGCAGTCTGAATGGGTAGGATCAAGCTCCCACAGAACAAATTTTTCAGCTCAGCTTTCAGTAAGAATTGCTGAGGTCATGAAGCTGGATGTGGAAGCTCTTTTTCCTCTCTCTATTTCATGTTGCTAGAATTGCATGCGAGACACTTTATATTATTGAATTTGCCTTTGCCAAGGGTGTGATTATGGGATGTTACTATATTGGAACAGTTTATTCTTTTGTTAAGTATTTTAATAGAGTTACAGTTAAGCCAACTCTTTTCTTTTATTTTTATTTTGTCTTTATTTTAATTATAGTGTATGAATAAAGTGTGTTTTGCTTCAAGCCTAATAGCTGGACTTATCAAATTGCATCAGAGCACAATGTCTGGCATTTGCCTTGAAAACAAGAAAAAGTTAGGGTCTAGGCTATCTCTTTGATATGTTTTGAGGGGGTTTGAGCTGACCTATAAACATAGTCAGTGCAAATAATAGACATCTGAAGGTTAAAAATTCAGCATTATTTAAGAACCAGTGGATGTAGGAGGGTAATAGAGAAGGTAATACCTAAAAATCCCAATCCAACCTCTTGTAATTGATGTCAGCACATTGTGATACCATCCTCCAGGTAGATTTTTCACTACAAATGCATACTTGCTTTTTCCTAGTTTACCAGGACTTACTGGTAATAAGTGGTGAAGAATTAATCACTAATAAATCTTTGGTAGAAGAAGCATGGCTTGAGGAACATAAACTAGCGTATTACACAATAGTATGACAACAAATGACATTCACGCCAGATACAAGACAATGTCCGCTCTGAAGGTAGCCACTAGGTCTATGTTATGTGGCTATAGAGCATACCAACTTAGAACAAATGTAAACCAATTATATAGAACTACAGCTTAGACCTCACTAGCTCCTCCTGGAGACACGGTCATTTAAATATGACAGTGGGCAGAAGTATTCTAACACTCCTGAGCTAACTAGTCTAGGCCCACACATGCACACAACAAACCTGAACTCAAAGCCAGATATCTCTGGAAGCAAAATGAGGGGGAAATCTAATAAAAGTCGTGTTTCCAGGAGATGGGTAACTCATTTCAATGTTTTGATGAAGTTGCATGCCTCAGATTTTATCTCGTTCCTAGTTTGAACACTTGCTGCCATTTCCTCAGGCAGCTGAAAGGAAGATGAGGATTGCTGGGTGGAGGAAGAAAGTGCTTTTCTACCAATGCTGGGGAATGAAGAAACATAGAAAACAGGAGCAGTAGGAGGTCATTCAGCCCTTTGACTCTACTCGGCCATTCACTATGATGGTGGCCAGTCAACCAACTCACCCAACTCTGTTCCCACTTCCTCTGCCCACACTTTGACTCCTTTTGGTCTAAGACCAATATCTAACTCCATTCTAAAAAACAAACATTCTTTGGTCTCAAAAGAGAAGCTGGAATGTTTCCCCCAGACTAATAAGCAAAGTGGCAGCTCACTCCAAAATGATCAGAACTGCTTGTCCTTCAGTCAGATATCCGGCCATGACCATTGCAGACCACTCATGATCACCCTGCTACTCTGCTTCTAGGCCACTGGATTCAAATCAGTGGAATAGACCACCTCATGTATAGCGTCCCCATCTGTAATGGTCTTGATCGGAATCTTGACAACATGGGACCATTTGCTAATGTTAACTCCTTACCAAAGAGATTTTTGTACAATGCAAAAAACTTGAAGCACACACAAACAAGTTCACATCAATAATTTATGTGTTAAACCTCAGATTCACCTGAGAAGGAATTTGTTTTAACAATTAAATTGAAAGCTTCAGTTCAAACATAGGTTACTCAGCTGAATTGTACCGAATTGGTGTTTCTCAAGAAGGTATGCTATGAGTTAAACATGTCAGTTTTGTCCATCTTGTGTTACATGGTGTTTTAAACAAGACCCATGTATATTTTTCTTCGTGCATTGTTGCCTCCCATGCTTAGTACAGAATTGGCTGTGGACTAGACACTACAACTGGAATTTTCAGCTTGATTAATCCATGAAAATCAGGTAGGATTTCTGAAGGCGATTTATTAATATTAGGTTTATCTGATTTTCCAAGTCACATTATAAAAGCTCAATCTCTGGGTTAATCAGCAGATTCAAGCTATATATAGATCAGCCTACAGACTTTGGATTTGATGAAATGAGTACAAATAATTTACAAGCGTACTGTGGCCTTGGTTCTTACAACTGGACTCATGCAAAATCCTTATTCCATGTGTATAGAAGCTTTCTCCCCATTACTGTTTTGCCAGCTGGTAAATCATCTTGCATTATAAATCAATGAGAGAGAAGCACTCCAGTAATTAGCACAGTCAACTCCACAGTTTGTTTTGGGTTATGTATGAATAAATTCTAACCTCAAGTCATGCAGATCTCTTACACCTGAATCCTGTGCTATGCTGGGAATTGATTTCCTACTAATTCCATCCTCACAGACCTTCATTAATGTCCAAAACTAGGCTTCCCCTGAAGTCTTTATTGTCAAAATTAAATTTGTCTAAAACAATCCATCTGCTGTTTCCCCACTCTCCGCAGCTCAAAACTTTCTCTGAATTGGTTGCTTTCATGTGCCTTCCATCACTTCTGACTTCTTTCTCTTCCTACACAGAATTATCTATGTTCCTGCAGATTCCCTTGGGATACCTGTTTCCAAAAGGAGCTACACAAGTAGAAGTTGACAAGTTGTAAACAGCCAATCTGCTTTCTCATTCATCTATGAAGTAAGTATATACTCCTCATTGACCAGATGCTGAATAAATTGAAATCCAGCACATTTCTCTTCATTCAGGCACTCCACTTTGAATTCTCCATATTTGAATACGTTTTTGCAGAAGGGAAGTAGTTGTGATCATTGCTCAAAGTCACTAAAATTTCATTGGAAATAAAAATAAATTAATAATTTCTGTTTGGATTCAAGTTAATGCAGGTAAGTACATCATCTTTATGATCCATACTTTCCTGAATAGTTTTGTTCCTTAGTGCTTGATAGTCAAGGTTTTTGTAAATATTCTTTCTGAGGCTATGGATGTTGCTGGCTAGGTCAATGTTTACTTCCCATTGCTAAATGCCCACAGAGCAGCAAGAGGTCATTCTTGTTGCTGTGGGTCTGGAGCCACATGGAGACCATAAATCATAGTGGAGAGCCTTCCCTGTAGGACATTAATGAACCAGTCCACTGTTTATACTATCGACAATGGTTACAACTTGATCAGCCTTTCATCAAATTCAAATTCCATCTTCTTCCTTGGTGTAAGTCAAACACATATCCCTGGGGCATTTAAGTGATTTATGGATTATTAGTCCAATGATACTATCTATTTGGATACAGAACTGGCTTGAAGGTAGAATATGGTGGTGAAAGGTTGCTTTTCAGACTGGAGGCCTGTAATCAGCAGTATACAACAAGGAATGAGACAGAGGAAGTAGTGGAGGCTAGTACAATTACAAAATTTGAAAGGCATCTGGATGGGTAGTTGAATAGGAAGGGTTTTAGAGGGATATGGGCCAAGTGCTGGCAAATGGGACGAAATGAATAGGCCTACTTCCGTGCAGTATATCTCTACGACTCTAAGATATTACCATCAAACCATCACTTCTCTGTGCTAGCTTAGTCTTGTTTTGTGCTCAGGACATATACAGACAATCCCACTTTTTTTTTGATTAGATTAGATTACTGACAGTGTGGAAACAGGCCCTTTGGCCCAACAAGTCCACACGGACCCGCCGAAGCGACAACCCACCCATACCCCGACATATACCCCTTACCTAACACTATGGGCAATTTAGCATGGCCAATTCACCTCACCCGCACATCTTTGGACTGTGGGAGGAAACCGGAGCACCCGGAGGAAACCCACGCAGACACGGGGAGAACGTGCAAACTCCACACAGTCAGTCGCCTGAGGCGGGAATTGAACCCAGGTCCCTGGTGCTGTGAGGCAGCAGTGCTAACCACTGTGCCACCGTGCTGCCCAGGTAGATGAACTCAACCCAGTCCATCACACAAGCCGACACATCTCATCCATTGACTTCATCCAAACTTCTCACTGCTGCACAAAGGGAGCAGGCATCATCAAAGAGCAGCCCCCCCCCCCCCCCACCCAGCCCAGTTATAGTCTCGTCCACCTTTTTCCATTGGGCAAAAGATACAAAAGGTTAAACACATGTACCAACAGATTCAAGAACAGCTTCTTCCCCGCTGTCATTAGACTGTTGAATGGAGCACTCAAATTTTAAATCTAATGTTGATCTCGCTCTTTGTGCAGCTTCTCTGCAGCTGTAATATTGTGCTCCTCACTCTATTCTGTTAATCCGATTGCACATAGCATATAATAATCTGCCTGCAAAACTAAATTTTTCACTGTATCTAGGTACATGTGATTAGATTAGACTTACAGTGTGGAAACAGGCCCTTCGGCCCAACAAGTCCACACCGACCCGCCGAAGCGCAACCCACCCATACCCCTACATTTACCCCTTTACCTAACACTACGGGCAATTTAGCATGGCCAATTCACCTGACCCGCACATCTTTGGACTGTGGGAGGAAACCGGAGCACCTGGTGGAAACCCACGCAGACACGGGGAGAACGTGCAAACTCCACACAGTCTGTCGCCTGAGTCGGGAATTGAACCCAGGTCTCAGGCGCTGTGAGGCAGCAGTGCTAACCACTGTGTCACTGTGCCACCCACAAAAATGTGACAAAAATAAATCAAATCAAATAAATCAAATCAAAATATGCCATTGTCATAACTGAACCAGAGCAGCTTGGCTAAGGGGCATTGTTATTGATGAAGCTCACATCTTCAGTACTATTACTAGAATGTTATCAGGGACAGTAGCCTTTGAAATATACAGTATCTACGGCAGTTTCTTGATGTCACATGGAGACTGGCATCTCTGCTGCTGGGAGCCTCCGTAGGAACAGACAATGGACAGTCCACTCAGCATTTCTAGTTGAAGATTGTTGCAACTGTTTCAGCCTTAACTTTTGCACTCATATGGTGGGCTCCCCCATCATTGAGGATGGGGATATTTGCGGAGCCTCCTCCTCCTTTTAGTTATTTAATTATACACCATCATTCCTGACTGGATCTGGAAGCATTACAGATTTCAGAACTGGTTCATTGATTGTGGATTCACAAAGACCTGCCTAATATACGCTGCTTTCACCACTTGGCATGCAAGCACTGCTGGGCTGTAGCTTCATCAGGTTGAGTTCTCATGTTTAGATGTTCGTGGTGATGTCCCTGCTCTCTTGTACTCTTATTGAACTGGAGTTGATCTATTGACTTGGTGGTATTGGTAGAGTGAAGTATATGCTGGGCCACGAGGTTACAGATTGTGACTTAACACAATTCTCACGGATGACTAGTTTTGAGTTGCTAGATTTGTTTGAAGCCTGTCCTATTTAGCATGGTGATCATGCCACACAATACATTGGAGGCTGTCCTCAATATGAAGAGAGGACATTGTCTCCACAAGAACTGTGCATTGTTCACGCCCACCGATACTGTCATGGGATGGTAACACCTGTGACAGGCAAATTGGCAAGGATAGGGTTAATTAGATTATGCCTTCTTGCGACACACCCAGGTACATCTTTTAGCACTTGGCCAGCCTGGTCAGTAATGGTACGACCAAGCCACTCATGTAGATGAACGTTGAAGTTGACCATTGCCACCCTCAGTGCTCCCTCCAAGTGGTGTTCAACATGGAAGAGAACTAATGGTTGATAAGCTGAAGTGGGATGGTAGGTAGTAATCAATAGGATTTTACCTTGCCCATTTTTTACCTGATGTCATGAGACTTTGTGGGGTCCAGAACTGATGTTGAGGATACCCAGGGCAACGCCTTCCCAATGGTACAATACTGTGGCACCACACTGGGACAGTGATGGTCTGTAAATTAATAATCCATGAAAACAATCATGTCAGGCTGGTACTTGACAAACCTGTGAGATGGCTCGCCCACTTTTGGAACATGCCCCAGGTCTATGCTGAGTTGATGAATCTTGTTTGCCTTTGTCACCTCCAGCTCCTAGGTTGATGCAGGCTTGTCTGTCTGGGTTCATTTCTTTTTTTGGGGTTTGCAGCAGTTCGGTACAACTGAGGGTCTTGCTTGACCATTTCAGAAGGCCGCTGAGAGTCAACCATATTGCTGAGAGTCTGGAGTCACTTGTAGCCACTTGTAGATAAGGACAGCTTATACTCCTTCCCTAAAGGACATAAGTGAACCAGATGGGTTTTATGACAATTGACAATGAACACAAGGTTACCGTTAGGTTAACTTTTTAATTGAATAAAACAAAACACCATCAAACTTGGTTGTATTTGAACTCAGACCTCTCAAACATTAGCCTGGGAGTTACTGAATTACTAAAGCCAGTGACATTACCACACTGCTACTGCATTCTTGTCAAATTGTTAGCAACTAAAACAAAAGGTGCCAGAAGACAAGAGAGTTTTAATAGAAAATGCTGGAAATGCTTAGTGGGTCATGCAGCATCTGAAACTTTAATTGTGTTTCTTTCCACAGATGTCTCTTGAGCATTTCCAGAATCTTTCATTTTAATTTTAGATATTCAGCATCAGCAGCATTCTTGATTTTGGAATTGAATTTTAATAGATCCTTTCTTATTCTCTTTGACAGTGCACAGTTGAAGGCCAAGGGATGACACGTGCCCGTTGAAGGTTCTTACTACACTCCACTAGATGGAGGGCCGTTGGCAAAAAGGGGTAAAATAGTACAGGGGAGAGAAAAAAAAATTGACAAAGAAAATGAACCAGGCCATGGAGTGGGAAACTGTGGGATACACTCTTCCAAAGTCATGTAATTGTTGTGAGTCTAGAGCATGCAATCAAATAAGTGATGAGCAACAGAAATACAAATTGCATGCATCCAGAGACCTAAGGTTTGGGGTTGCACCTAGACATTTGATCTGGGATGTGCTGTTCTTTCATGTTTACTTGAGCTTGCTAATGTTGAATATTGAACGAAATCAAATTTAAATCATTCATAAACAATGATCCAGCCTGAGAATGCGGGCACCAACTGGATTTAAATTGCAACCTTGATGATTGGGATTTGAGTCTGTTCATGTATGCAGTTTATTTTCACCTTGACCTGATAACATGCTAATATTTGATGTACAACTGAATCAGAAGTAACATAGTTATTATATGTGCTTAATATCTGGGACAGTGTAAATTGATTACAAAGCATGTATATGAGTTGGAAATATCCAGTTAAACATCAAGTCCTCCGTTACATTCATTGCATACATGCAAAAAACCACACCATCACAATGTGCCTGTCCATTAATTTTGATGTGGAGGAACCAGTATTGGGCTGGGGTGTACAAAGTTAAAAATCACAACACCAGGCTATCGTCCAACAGGTTTATTTGGAAGCACTAGCTTTTAGAATGCTGCTCCTTCATCTGGTAGTTGTCAACCACCTGATGAAGGAGCAGCACTCCAAAAGCTAGTGCTTCCAAATAAACCTGTTGGACTATAACATGTGCTGTATGATTTTTAAATATGTCCATTAAGAACACTTGGTATTGCTTCAGTCAGTCTCAACATCTCTTTATATTTTGCTTGGTCTTCCAATGAGGACATTGTTTAGGCCACTCTTGGAATACTGCTTTCAATTGATGTGACATTTGAAAGTGTTCAGAAAAGATTTAAAAGGATGTTGCCAGTGTTGGAGGGCTTGAGCTATAGGGAGAGGCTACATAGGCTGGGGCTATTTTCCCTGGAGCGTCAGAGGCTGAGGGGTGACTTTATACAGGTCTTTAACATCATGAGGGGCATGGATAGGGTGAATATTCAAGGTCTTTTCCCCAGGGTAGGAGAGTCCAAAACTTGAGGGCATAGGTCTAAGGTGAGAGGGGAAAGATTTAAAAGGAACCTAAGATGTGACATTTCACGCAGAGTGGGTGGAGCGTGTTTGGAATGAGCTGCCAGAGGAATTGGTGGAGGTTGGTACAATTACAACGTATAAAAAGGCATCTGGATGGGTATATGACTAGGAAGGGTTGAGAGGGATATGGGCCAAGTGCTGGCAAATGGGACTAGATTAATTTAGGATATCTGATCGATATGGACGAGTTGGACCAAAGGGTCTGTTTCTGTGCTGTACATCTCTATGACTCGATGACTTTTGCCTTCTTGTTGCATTTCACCTGAACATGCAAACTTCAATAGTTGTACAGTGTCATATGGTTGATAGAAGACAGTTCCCATTCAATCAAACAGACAAAATAGGAGCAGTAGGAGGCCATTCAGTCCCTTGAATCTGACCTGCCATTCAATACGGTCATAGTTGATCAGTTTTGCATTCTGATCTACCTCCATAAACCCTTGATTCCCCTGCCGAATAAGAAACTCACCACCTCTATTTTAATAATAATAATATTCAATGGTCTTCTGAGGCAGAGTGTTCCAATGTCTCACAAACTTCTGAGAGAAAAAATGATAGTTTCATATCTGCCCTGAAAGGGTGACCCCTCATTTTAAAACATTTCCCTCAGTTTAGGACTCAGCCATATTAGTAACTATCCACTTTCACAAGACCAATCAGGTTCTTTCAATCAAGTTCACAGAATCCTTGCAGTGTGGAAACAAGGCATTTGACCCAACAAGTTCACAGCGACCCTCCAAAGAGCATCCCATCCAGACTAACCCCCACCCCACTACCCCATCATCCCACGTTTCCCACAGTTAATCCATCTAGCCTGCATATCTCTGAAGACAATGGGCATTTCCTATGGCCAATCCAGCTAACCTGCATGTCTTTGAACAGTGGGAGGAAACTGGAGCACCTGGTAGAAACCCATGTAGATACAGGGCAAATGTGCAAACTCCATGCACACAGTTGCCCGGGTTGAAATCAACACCCAAGTCCTTTGCGCTGTGAGGAAACCGTACTAACCACTGAGCCACCGTGTGTTACTCTTTACTCTGCTAAACTCCAGTGGAAACAAATCCAGCTGGTCTATTGTATCCTCACTAACCAACCTGCTCATTTCAGGTGTCAATCCAATAAATCCCTTCTGACCCATTTCCAATGCATTTACATCCTTCTGCAAATAAGGATACCAAAACTCTTTCCAAGTGACAGGCAGTAACTCATGGAGTTCCACTGTAATCAGTGCTTGAACCAGTTATTCACAACATGTATCAATAATTAGATGAGGGAGATAAATGTAATATCTCCAAGTTTGCAGATGACTCAAAAGTTGGGGAGGGTGAGCTGTGATGACAATGCAGAGATATTTCAGTGGGATTTGGACAAGTTGAATGAATGGAAAAATGCACAGCAGATGAAATATAATTTAGATAAAAGCGAGTTTATCCATTTTGGAAGCAAAAACAGGAAGACAGATTATTATTTGAATGGTGACACATCGGGAAAGGGAAGGTGAAACAAGGCCTAGGTATCCTTGCACACCAGTCACTGAAAGTAAGCAGGCCATGAAGAATGTAAATGATATGTTGGTCTTCATAGCGAGAGGATTTGTGTATGGGAGCAGAGATGTCTTGCTGCAACTGCCTTGGTGAGACCATTCCTGGAGTGTTGTTTACAGGTTTAGTCCTCTTATCTGAGGAAAGATGTTCTAGCGATACAGAAAGTGCAGTGAAGATTTACCAGACTGATTCCAGAAGTTACAAGAATGGCAAACAAAGGGGGACTGGATCAGTTAGGACTATGTTCACTGGAGTTCAGAAAATTAAAGTTGGATCACAGAGAAATCTATAAAATTTCAACAAGATTAAACATGAAACGTGCAGGAAGGACATTCCCGGTGATCGGGGAATCCAGAACCGGGGGGGGGGTCACAGTCCCAGGATACAGGATAGGCCATTTGGGACTGAGATGTGGAGAAATGTCTTCACCCAGAACGTGGTGAACCTCTGCTACAGAAAGCAGCTGAGAGTAAACATTGAATGTTTTCAGGAAGGCAATGGATATAGGTTTAAAGGGATCAAATGGTAGGGGGAGAAAGCAGGAATGGGATAGGGTGTTAGGTAACTAGCCATGATCATGTTGAATGGTGGAGCAGGCTCGAAGGGCTGAATAGCCTTCTCCTACATTTTATATTTCTCCATAAAACTGCACACAGTAAGCAAGATGCAGTCTTACCCATCCTCTGTATAACTGAAGTATAACATCCTTACTTGTATGTTCGATTCCTTTCATAACAATGTTTGACATCCCATTAACCAAGTGTACATGTATGCTAATGGTTTGTGACTCATGCACCACAACACTTCAATCTCTCTGAACCTCCGAATTTGGTTGTCAATCTCAGTTTAAGTCATGCGTTGCCTTATTCTTTCTTCCTGTCAAAGTGAACTTCACATCTACCAGACTACTGCCCATTCACTCAATATCTCTATATCGGAGAATCACGACTGTCTATTCGACCCAAAGCAACCCTCCAAAGGGCATCCCACCCAGATCCACCCCAACCTTGTCACCCCCATTTCCTATGGTTAACCCACCTATCCTGCACATCTTGGGACGAAATTGGAGCACCCAGAGGAAACCCAAGAAGACATGGGGAGAATGTGCAAACTCCACACAGACAGTAATCCAAGGGTGGAATCAAACCCAGGTTCCTGGTCCGGTGAGGCAGCAGTGCTAACCATTGAGAAAGTGTGCAGACCTGCAGCTTCAATCTGCAACCTTCCTTAATTTGAATCATCAGAGTCCCTACAGTGTGGAAACAGGTCATTAAGCCCAACAAATCCACACCGATCATCTGTAAAGTAACCTACCCAGACCCATTCCCCTACCCCATTACTCTACATTTACCCCTGACTAATGCATCTAACCTACACATCCCTGAACACAATGGCAATTTAGCATGGCCAATCCATGGCCTAACCTGCATATCTTGGATTGCGGGAGGAAACTGGAGCACCCGGAGGAAACCCACACAGACACAGGGAGAACGTCTGTGTGGAGTTTGCACAGTCGCCCGGGGCAGGAATCAATCCCGGGTCCCTGGCTCTGTGAGGCAGCATGATTACTCATGATAGTCACAATATCACCAAGCTGTTATTACATATGACTATAGACAAGGGAGGAGATAATAAGGGTTCGGGTCCCAGATCCATTTGATCTGAAGTCATTATGGAAGGCTTCTTATGCTCAATCTCAGTAGTATTCTTAGAATAAAGGAATGGTTAACCCTTTATTCCATTAATTGTTATGAGCAGGAGAAGCTATTAGTCCAACTTACCTTTCAATTCATCATTTAGATTCCAAAACTTTACTTGAATTCAATCTCATTACTTTTGGGTGGCAATTGAACTCATCATAATAATTACTTCAAGCAATTGTGGCAGTTTACAATAAGAGATCATTTTATTTTGCATTTATCTCTCTTTGTAAGTGGAAGCTATCACTGCATAAGTTTGGAATAGGAATTTATACAATGTTTTTAAATTGGAATGCCCCCCAGCCCAAAATTTGAGATAGCTCAGCCAAACAACCCAGAGGCTGGAAACCAATGAAACTGTTATTGGAGCTGTCTTCCATAAATCACACAGAAGTTGCATTCCCTTTGTTCAAGCACTTGGTAGCCTCTTCACATAAAATCTCTTCAAAAACCATTAAAATGGAATGGCTGTCTCATTTATTTATCTGATCACCAAAACCTCTATTTACATAAAACATTTAGCATAAAATATACCCTAAGGTGCTTCATAGACGAAGCAATACTAAGTGACAGTGGAAAGGTTGAGAGATGAGAAAATGGTAATCAAAAGGGAAGGGACTGAAAAGGGTGGCTCAGTCGTTGGTACTGGTACCTCAGTGCCAGGTAGCTGGGTTCAATCCCAGCCTCAGCAGACTGCCTGTGTGGAGTTTGCATGTTCTCTCCATTCCCTTCCAGTGCCCTGATTTCCTCTCACAGTCCAAAGATGAGCAGATTAGGTGGATTGTCTCTAATGTCAAGTGATGTGCATGCTAAATGGGTTAACCATGGTAATGCAGAATTACAGCGTTTGGATGGGCTTGTGTAGATTCAATGGGCTGAATGGACTCTTTCCATACTGTCGGCATATTATACCAGTTTTAAAAGGTCAAGGAGAGAAAACAGAGAAACCGTGATGCATTTAGGCAAATCTAATTCTACAGCGAATTATACAATAAATGGAAGAGTTTATGGGCAGAGAGATCTGGGAGTGCAGGTCCATTGTACCCTGAAGGCTGCTGCACAGGTGGATAGAGTGGTCAAGAAGGCATATAGTATACTTGCCTTCATTGGACGGGGTATTGAGTATAAGAGCTGGCAAGTCATGTTAAAATTGTACAAGGCATTGGTTCGGCTGCATTTAGAATACTGTGTACAGTTCTGGGCAGCACATTACCAAAAGGATGTGGACGTTTTGAAGAGGGTGCAGAGAAGGTTTACGAGGATGTTGCCTGGTATGGAAGGTGATAGCTATGCAGAGAGGTTGAGTAGGTTAGGTTTATTGTCACTAGAAAAAAGGAGATTGAGGTAAGCTTTTTCCCCAGGGTGAAGGATTCAATAACGTGAGGTCATGCTTTCAAGGTGAGAGGTGGAAAGTTTAAGGGGGATACACACAGCACATACTTCACACGGAGGGTGGTGGGAGTTTGGAATGAGTTGTCAGCAGAGGTGGTAGAGGCTGGCATGGTAGATTAATTTAAGATGTGTCTGTTCAGATGCATGAGTAGGTGGGGAGCAGAGGGATACAAATGCTTAGGAATTTAGACAGTAGATTTGGATTGGCTCAGGCTTGGAGTGCTGAAGGGCCTGTTACTGGGCTGTAAATTTTCTTTGTTCTTTGTTTTAGGGATTAATCTCCAAAGACTAGGGTCAAGATACCTGAAGAGGTCAGGCGTGTCTAGTGGTCTTGTGGTAATGTTCCTACCTCTGACCCAGAAGATCAGAGCGGCACGGTGGCATAGTGGTTAGCACAGCTGCCTCACAGCGCCTGAGAGCCGGGTTCAATTCCCGACTCAGGCGACTGACTGTGTGGAGTTTGCACGTTCTCCCCGTGTCTGCGTGGGTTTCCTCTGGGTGCTCCGGTTTCCTCCCACAGTCCAAAGATGTGTGGGTCAGGTGAATTGGCCATTCTAAATTGCCCGTAGTGTTAGGTAAGGGGCAAATGTAGGGGTATGGGTGGGTTGCGCTTCGGCGGGTCGGTGTGGACTTGTTGGGCCGAAGGGCCTGTTTCCACACTGTAAGTAATCTAATCTAATCTAATCCAGGACCCTGGAGATATGTCATAGCAGTGTCCAAGCAAGTTGATGAAAGTAACTACATGAAGGGACTGCAATCTGTACTAGGGAAAACAGGTAGAGACAGACAAAAATACTGTTGCATTTTGGGCTTACTGTGACTTCACAATCTCTCAACCGTTTGTACAGCCAGTAAATACTTTTTGAAATGGTATCACTGTTATTAGAAATCTGTCAGTCAAGTTATACATAGCAAACTCTGCAAGCAAAATTGGGATAATGAGCAGATAAGGAGCAGTGATGTTTATTGAGGGATCAGCATTTTGTTCAATAATTCAGGAGCCCTGATCAATCCCACTGCCCTGTGAATTGGGCAGAGTCCAACTGCTGAATTATTCTTGGTAATCCTTCACCACTCCCTTCATCCTGCATTGAAGAGCAGTCAAAGAGACAACCCTTATATGCATGAAATACTGATGATATGGAATTAGAAGTGCAGCTGGATAAAACTACACTTCACACTGCCAAATGTAAGAAGGAGGATTAGTTCAATGCCAAACCTAACTGCCTTTTATTCTATGTTTTAATTCAAAGTGATTGTGTCTGGAGATTTTGGATGGAAAATGACTGAAAGTGATTCAAGGGCCAAAACTTTTGGATGAGAAATAAAAAAAAATCCTACAACACAGAGGCTGGGTTGGAAATGTTAGCATATTATTGCACGTTTGTCTAAGAAATAGCACAAATGTTAGAAACAATGTAATGTGTAGCTTTGATGAATTGATGTGTTTGAGGTATTGTGCATCTGTTGATTAATGTTCAAGTTAAATTGAATTTAGTTGCTTTGTTGCAGTAAGTGTTTCAAAAAGTGAAATTTTGCCCATTGTTTTCCTTTACATTTGCATTGTGAGGATTTCCTTCAAGTTTCAAAGTTATTGATTTCTTTGGGGATGGAAACTGGTTTGTGGTCCAGTGTTCTAAGTTTGGATCCTATTTGGATGTCTATCTGAATAACAGCCTGTCTCTAACCAAGACTGACCATAGTTGGTACCTGGTAGATTTCTGTAAAACTCTTTATTTACTCTATTATACAGGCTGTAATGTGAGATAGTACATCGCTCTCTAATACAGATTCATGTTTTCTGTCTTCTTGGCATCTCTCACATGATTGCTAATATTCCCATTTCATCATCATGTACATCACTATCTTATCATTCTACATAACAATATAGCTTTTCAGGTGCAGATCCATGTGCCTTTAAAATGAGTCATATGTTTACCATAGCAATGTTACAGCACAGAAGGCAGCCATTTGGCCCATCATGTCCATGTTTCCTTCTCGATTGCCAAACTGAGCAGTGAATTACAGACACTACATGGGGCAGCATGGTGGCTCAGTGGTTAGTACCACTGCCTCACTGGGCCACAGACCTGGTTTGATTCCACCCCTAGGAAATGGTCTATGTGGAGTTTGTATAATCTCCCTAGGTTTCCTCTAGGTGTTTCAGTTTCCTCCCACAGTCCAAAGATGTGCAGGTTAGGGTGGATTGGCCATGTCAGAGATGGATAGGCTGGGTAGATTAACCATGAGGAATGCAGGGTTACAGGGTAGAGAGTGGAGGGGGGAATGGGGAAGGGGGTATGTTGGTCTGGGTGGAATGCTCCGTGGAGAGTTGGTGTGGACTTGATGGACCAAATGGCTTGCTTCCACACTGTGGGGACTCTATGAGTCTATGACCACTCAAGGATAGGTCATCCCTTTGTACTGAGCTTGCTTCTTTGCCTCATACTTCTGAGATGCTGGACTGCCTGTCTCACAGGTTATGAGATGGAACTTTTCGAGTTATTAACAAACACAGATGAGGGAAGATTTCAAAAGGACGTGAACAGTCTAGAAAGATGGAAATTGAGAGAAAATAAATAAATTCTCCCCGTGTATAGTTGGTCTGTGGAGCTACTTCCTGTGGACCTTAATGGAAGCTAGGCTATTGAATACATTTGAAAGCTACATAGAAAGATTCTTGGAAAAGGTCAACAGGCCTGGCAGCATCCAAGAAGAGAAATCAGAGGTAACGTTTTGGGTACAGTGACTCTTCCTCAGAACTTAGTTCAACCCTCTCAGTTCTGAGGAAGGGTCACCAGACCTGAAACATTAACTCTGATTTCTCACTACAGATGCTGCCAGACCTGCTGAGCTTTTCCAGCAACTTCTGTCTTTGTTTCTGATTTATAGTATCTGCAGTTCCTTTCATTTTTAATTTTGTGGATAGATTCTTGATTGACCCCCTCCCACCCCACCCAGTCAAAGAGGATGGTGGGGGGGGGGGGGGTGAGGGGAGCTGGGTAGGCAGAGAAGCAAAGATCACAATCAGACCAGCCACTGAATGGATTACCCTGCTCCTTATTTGTATGTAGGTGTATATTCATATCAACAAATTGTTGGCTATTTCCCTCACCAGTTTTTGATTTGCTGGTTGTGGAGTTACTGGAAATGGGAAGAAAATGTCTATTGAAATGGACAAAGTGATTAGCTATAGATTATTCCCATTATGATATCTCCAGCAAAACCTCCACCAGCAGGGACCAGGGCCTGATCATCAGTGGGACATTAACAGACACCAGGGACAACTGATTCAGTTCTTTACCACACACTTCCCCAATTCACTTTGTACCCACCCTCTCAGGCCTTCATTGTTTCCTCCCATGACCTTCTCTTTACTCATTGCCACTGCAACATCGCTCTGAATGTTACCCCACCTCTACTGTTAGCCCGACCATAACACCGACTCCTTATCATTACCCCAACCACTCCACATTTCAGCTGCCTGCTTTACCAGTTTCCTTCTTTAACCCTGTGTGCACCATCCTTCCCCCTCCACCATGCACCCCTCCCTAATCCCTGCTGCCACCTCACCACCCTGGACACATTTGACCTTTTTGTACTCAACCGGCAAGCCAGAGGTTAGGCTCTCTTGTAGCCAAGTCTTACCAATTTAAACTTCCAAAATGGAGCTCTCTGCCGGATTTCCATTCATTTAAGATGTGGGGCAAATAGATGGAAGTGGTCAAACACTGCAGTCTCAAAAGTAAATTTTGATTGATGCACTCCTGGTTCAGAGCGGGATACACTATTGCTTTGCCACCAGGACCCTCCACAAGCCTCAACCTCAGCTATCATTTGTCCCATTCATAAAATGAGTTGAATAAATAGAGATAGAGATATGGAATCATGTAGATGTACACTAATTGGTAGCCTGAGACTGGAGGGCATAATTTTAAGGCAAAAGGAGAAAGATTTAACAGGGACCTGAGGAGGAACTTTTTCACACAGTGGGGTGGTGCATTTGTGTAATGAACTGCCAGAGGAAGTGATAGATACAGATGTCTTTTAAATGCTGTAACTACATTTGGACAGGTTCACGGATAGGAATGGTTGAGGGGGATTGGGGCTAAATGCAGCACAAATAGGATTAGTTTAGTTTGGGAAACCTGGCCAACATGGACGAGTGGAACTGAAGGGTCGGTTTCCGCACTGTATGACTCTGCGACTCTAAATGTTTTCTGTCGAGAGTCAATGTCCATTTTGGACTTGTGTTTTATTTCTTTATGGAGGCATTAGATAATGAAGGGCAATATGCAGCTGATTGCCAGGTGGTGGGCTGGGTAGCGGAGAGCTGATAAAACAGTGAGGAGCTTGGGCCAAATGGTCCTCAACGTGATCTTGGTTACCAGAACGTTTTCTTAGTGGTGGGTAGTGAACTAGTGGCTACCTACTTCACAGGGGACATTTTGCCATTGGTGGGGCAATGATGAGTAACAAGGAGAGGCAGCTAGCTTAAATGGAGACAGATTCCCTGAGGCAGCCAAGAAGGATGTGGTCTTTAGGACTGAAGGTTCTGTGCTGGACGGAGATGGTTCTATGCAGGGAAGGAACCTCCCTCACCCAGATGAATTTATAACATTGTATTTGCTTGCCTGGAGACATGCTAAGTTCTCTGAACTACCTCAGCTGCATCCAGCACTACCACTAGGTCAACCAAGGCTTAAAGCTGTCAGGGCTCCAATTGGCCTGGCAAGACTCGAAGTCTATTTGCTGGTTTTAATGTGGTGGTCATCCCACCATTTCTGAGTCTGCCTGCAGTACAATCACTAACTCCATCCTGCTCCTGGCAAACCATGGCTTTGTTGGTCTGGTGTCAAAGCACCGAAACCCATCGTGAAACTCATCCTGAGGTTTCTGAATGCTTGCCAGACATTTATACCACATGAAGGCTCCATTTTCTGAGAAAGAGCCCAGCAAGCAGACTTCCCTTGCTCCAAATCCCATCTCCTCCTGCTAACCAGGATCATATTGTCATATTGGATCATTGGTCTAATTGAGAACCCATCTATTCTCTCAAGAGGTGGTAAAAGATTTCATGTCACTGTTTCAAAGGGAGTTAATTCCCCAGACAAGAGGAATTGTTAGTCTATTAATCCAGAGACCCAGGTAACATTTGGGGTTAAACACCTGCCATGGCAGGTGGTGGAATTTAAACCCAATTAAAAATATGGAATTAAGAATCTAATAATGACCATTGTCAGGAAAATCTTCGAGGAGAAAGTGAGGTCTGCAGATGCTGGAGATCAGAGCTGAAAATGTGTTGCTGGAAAAGCGCAGCAGGTCAGGCAGCATCCAAGGAACAGGAAATTCGACGTTTTGGGCATAAGCCCTTCATCAGGAAACATTCCTGATGAAGGGCTTATGCCCGGAACATCGAATTTCCTGTTCCTTGGATGTTGCCTGACCTGTTGCGCTTTTCCAGCAACACATTTTCAGCATTGTCAGGAAAAGCTCATCTGTTTCACTAATGGCCTTTAGGGAAAGAAATCTGCCTTCCTTAACTGGTCTGGCCTACGTACGACTTCAGGCCCACAGGAATGTGACTGAATCTTAACTCCTCTCTGGGGAATTAAGAATGGGCAATAAATGCTGGCCCAGCCAGTGATATCCTATGAAAGACAAAAAAAATAAATTTATACCTCATAAAAAATGACCACCTGATCCACTGTTCTCTGTGGGATCTTCTTGTGTGTAAATTTCTGACGTAGTTTGAAAGAGAGAAGTGAAATTCTTTGTTGATCTCACCAAGCTTTGACTGTCAAGGAAAATGTCCCAAAGATAAGTGGTCAGAAAAAGATGCTTTCTGCTGTCAATGTAACAGAGGAAATATGTTTTTGGGATCCCAATGTATTTGAAATCAAATTGCAGCAAACAAACTCCTATTACTTCCTTTCTTCACTTCTGCTGGCTGTCTGAATATAGAAATTAATTAACTTCTTTTATAGCAGCACTTCTCACAATTGAGATTTTTTTGTAGCAAATTATTTAAAATTTCTTGCTGTTTTAAATTGCTGTATGCACACAAGATGGTGGCCTTCTTTTCAACTTGCATCAGGGAGTACATTTTAAAATGTACTCCACTGACTGTAAAGAGCTTTGGGGGCTTCCTGAGGTGGTGGAAGGTATGTTTATCCCTTTAGAGTCAAAGACTGGCAAATGGAGTGGACTTGGCACCATCTGTGAATGAAAGTACTGGACTGAGAGGCTGAATGGTTACCTGCTGTTCCTGTAATTGATTAGTTCAGTGAATATTGACCAAGAGCAAGAGAATTCCTGGAAGATATCGTTAACACATCTAAGCATTCCAGTTGCAACCGCTGAAGCCACAACAGCTAAAATGGCTCGTAGTTTATTTTAACATTTTAAATGGTAACCTTTATACTCTGTGCCTTAATGATTGGTTTGGGTCTTCTGGAAGGCTCAAAGGAAGACAGCTCCTGACTTAAAATGAAGCAATAACTTCTGTTTGTCAGGAGATTCTGAAGCAGTAATGGCTTCTTTGTTGATCCCGAGGCTATAACCAAATCAATTAATTGAGACATGGGAGCCTTTTATTCGCTGAAGACACCATGAACCATTGGAAATAAGACTGTCCTTAAAGTAGCATGCAGGGGTCTGATCTGCAGGTTATAAAATGGTTGTGGAAGCAGGAGACAAAATGCTAAAAGAAAGCAGATTTATGTGGACATAACCAGAACTATCAGAAAAGCTGGAACGGGCTTTCTTCTGGAAAATAAATGGCTGAGAGGCAATCCAATAACGATCATCAAGAGATTTAATAGAATGGACTCTTTGTTAGAGCAAACCAATCTTAATCCTCCGCTCTGTTCAATATCAGTCAATTGCGCGGTATTTGACTATGTGAGTCTGGTAACAGATGTATGTTCACTGTGTTTGATTGGCCACACCTGGGTGTTGATCCAGAGCAAAGTCACCAGCCACTGGAAGATGCTAGAAATGAAGCCCTAAGCATAAGTACAAACTGGAGAGGTACTTTGTAAAGACACTTGCTGTGTACTTGGAAACAAGTGTCCCCTTTGCATTGCTATGTTATGTATAAAATAGACAATGGTTCTTCATGTTCT
This sequence comes from Hemiscyllium ocellatum, assembly GCF_020745735.1. Lineage (NCBI taxonomy): Eukaryota > Metazoa > Chordata > Chondrichthyes > Orectolobiformes > Hemiscylliidae > Hemiscyllium > Hemiscyllium ocellatum. The sequence goes on from NC_083424.1 coordinate 11,802,885, forward strand.
TGCCTGCTTCAAATATTTAATCAGTCTGTATGGAATTTGCACATTCTCCCAGAGTCTGCATGGGTTTTTCCAGGTGCTCCGGTTTCCTCCCACAGTCCAATAATGTGTAGGCTCGGTGGATTGGCCGTGGGAAATTCAGGGTTCCAGGGATAGGCCAAGGGCTGGGTCTGGGAAGGTTGCTGTTGGGGGGTCAGTGTGGACTCGATGAGCTGAATGACCTGCTTCCACATTGTAGGGGTTCTACAATTCTTTCCTTGTTGAAAAGTGACTTCTGCCTGCAACCTAAACAAAACAGTAAAACTAACACAGGCCAGTTGTCTTTGCTTCTCTAACATTGGTAGCTAGAGTTTTCTCCATTCAATTTGACAAGTTCGAGTATGGACCATAATAGATCAGTGATCTTATTCAGGCACCATTAGCATGGTACAGGTTGAGTCATCCAGAGGCCTGGTTTAATGACCACAAATAGAAGTTCAAATCCCACCGCTGCAACTGGAAGATGAAATGCATCTGGAATAAAAAGCTTGTCTCAGTCTTGGTGACTGTGTATCTGTTGAATTGTTGCAAAAACCCAACTCCTTCGTTCTTTTTCTGTTGGGATAGAACTCTGCCTCAGTCTAGCATTTCTGACTTTGAACCTTAGGCCATCTGAGCCAATCGCATTGCCAAGCAGTTCAAACAACTGGCTATCGTTTGGAAGGGCAAATGGAACTCGAGATAGCCTTGCCCACATCCCACGAAAAGAGTGGAGACCTACTCTTTCTCTGCATAATTACTATTTGTACTCACATTGCAACATAGAGAGACAGTGAGAAAGAATACTGCCTGATTTTACACCTTCCTTGCTTGGTTAGCCAAAGAGTTAAGGGTCAGTTTTTAAAGCAGCCCCTTCATTGACACTTGCTGGACAAAAGCCAAAAATTGGCCGTTTCGACTTATCAACCTGAGGTCTTTAATGTTTACTGATGCTATAATTGGCCAAGGTCCTTGTTCAAAGAAAGTGACAATCTCGCTGAATTCTAAAAATATATCTTGCCAATGGCAACAACTCTGTAAACCCCAGATGCCCTGTCAGTGTCAAACACTCTGGCGACATGTACGATATGGCAGACAATCCGTAAGAGATCAGGGGAAGTAATTTTGCTTTACAGCTTTAGAGGATTCTGTGGGAGTTGAGGAAAATGGATTACTACCAAGACATCATAACAAATCCTGTTCCCCACTCCAACCCCCATGTCCCAATCTCCTTTCATAGCTATTTGACAACCCACCCACCCCAATACCATCCACAATCCCGACTCCCACACCAGGCACCAGCCTTGACTTCATTCCTGCCAGTCTTTTGGATGAAATGTTAAACTGAGGTGCAAAGTGCCCTCTAGGTTAGACGTAAAAGATTCCTTGGTGCCACTTTGATTTTTCCACCTTCCCAGATCAATATTCGCTTTTTCACCTATGTGCTCACCTAACTCAAAATGAACTAAAGAATTGTGGATGGTGGAGATCTGAAGCAGTAAAAAACAGAAATTCCTGGAGAAGCTCAGCAGACCTGGCAACATCTGTGGAGTGTAAGAAGTGTTAAATGATCCTTTCTCAAAACGGTTCTGAAGAGAGGTCACTGTATTTCAGAACGTCAATTCTGTTTTTCTTTCACCACAGAGCCTGCCAGACCTCCGGAGTTCCTCCAGTGATTTGGGGGTTTGTTTTGCTCATTTGTGTCATTGTTTTTCTTCTGTGTCTAATTTTCACCAAAGATGCTCAGACAGTACCTTCCAAAACCCATGGCTACGTCCATCCAGAAGGACAAGGGCAGCAGATACAGGGGAAAACCACAACCTTCAACATCCCTCCAAGCCATTCACCGTCCTGACTTGGAAATATATTATTCTTTCTGGGTCAAAATCCTGGAAATCACTTCCTCAGGGCATTGTGGGTCAACGCACAGCAGGTGGACTGCAGCGGTTCAAGAAGGCAGCTCACCCCCACTTTCTCAACGGGCAGCTAGAAAGGGGGAATATATGTGGGCCAGTCAGCAATGCCCAGGTCCCAAAAATGAATAAATAAATAATTTTCCGGATGTAATTTCTGCGCGACAATGCTGACTGTACTTCGGAAGCACTTGGTTGGCTTAATTCGCAAAACAAAAGCTGTGTTACCTGAAGGAAAATCTTTCTACTTTAAAGCATTCAGTAGCTGTGTACATGTGTTATTGCTATCTGAAATAACAGTGTTGTTCAGCCTTTAAATGGTGATTATGCATCTGCCTATAATGATTTCACTGCAAATTGTCTCCATGATGTAAGATAATGAGTAAAATGAAAAACTGCATGCAAACAATTAATCCTTATAAACCACATGGAATAATTCAAAAGTTCTCCACTCCATTATGCACATTAAAATGTTTTGTGAGCAGATAAGTAAACATTACTGCTCTAGTGTTGCTGTTGAATCATTAATTTCTATTTAGTATTAGGCAGAAACATCATTCGCTATTAAAATATTGAAGACCATTTTCCTATTAGGGCAGATATTCAGTCTCGGCAGTATCTCGACATGCTGCTAAGAGTTTGATCATAAAAATCAGAGATGTATTTGTTCATATCTGTGCTGGCATTTGTTTAAATGGGATTGGGAGCAGTACCAATCTCTCTGAAGCCATGATGTGGAGGTGCCAAGTGACTTGACGAAAGAGCAGCACTCTGAAAACTTGTGATTTCAAATAAACCTGTTGGGCTTTAACCTGGTGTCGTGGGGCTTCTGAGTTGGTCTCTGATGTCCTGGCTATACAAGGGGAGATGGTGAACAGGAGTTAGTGTGTGGAGGAACTTAGGGGCACAAGGTCTGGGTAGAATGTAGGAGACCGTCCAGAATTACATTGGGATAGACAAGTCTCACGATTAAAATACAGGGTGGGGATGATATGGCTTCAGTAGTAGATGAGCTGAGCCAGGGTTTGGGGGGGGGGGGGTGCGGGTGAGGAGATGAGGTGCTCAAGTAATATTAACAGGTACTATAAGACATCGGAGCTGAAGTAAGCCATTCAGCCCATCGAGTCTGCTCTGCCATTCAGTGCAATCACGACGATCTATTAATCCTCAACTTAGATTTCCCACCTTTGCCCCATAACCATCAGTTTCGTGACTGATTAAAAAGAACTGTCTGCCTCAGCCTTGAATTTACTGAGAGATCCAACCACAGCCCCCTGTGGTAAAGATTTCCTCAGATTCTATAGCCGCTCAGGAAAGAATTTCTCCTCATCTGGGTCTTAAATACGCAGACCCCTTGCTCTGAGACGATGCCCTCTGGTCCTAGACTCTCCCAGAGGCAATGTTTCCACATTTACCCTGAAGCCTGTGAGACAATAAGCTCGCATCTCATGTTTTGTAAATGGGTGATGAGTTTCAGTTCCACTTGATGAAAAGTTAGCAGTGGACTGACAAGCTCATGAAAACAACCAAAAATACAAAGAGGAGCATAGGAAATACCGAAGTTTAATTAGACAGGGAAACCCCCTGTGGTCACTTTAAATGCAGGATCTTAAGTGTGTTGAAATGCAATACGCAGCGTGAAGCAGATATTCCATCTTTTACTTTATAAACAGTCTTAAAGTTCCTCTAATTAAGCTGTGGTGGTAATGAGGTTCTGGTAAAAAAAACAGCTAGTTCTCAGATCTGCCACAGTCTTGTGTAACCCTCATCACTTTCTCTGTCACTCATGTAAAACAGGCCATTAATACAAGAACACCTAGTTTTTTTTTGCAAAGCTATCTAACTTTATTTAGTGAAGTCACTACAGTTCTACAAGTCAGATGCCTAATATTTTATCATTGGTACATTGGCATTTATTTCACTTATAAAATTAGCCAGTAAAAGGCCGAAACTGCTGACATGAGGGTTAATTATACAAGCCTTGAAACCAAATTGAAATTTCACACCATTCAGTCACAAGAAATGCTGGCTTATAGCTCTGTTTCTCTCTCAACCTCGTATATTTTTCCCCTTCAATCCTGAACGCACTTTCTCGGTCCGTTGCAAACTTTTAATGAGCCATCTGTGTTCCTGTTCTCCCTGCTACCCTGGTCAGATATACAAGCAAGGCATCTGACCACAGAGAGAACACTTTACCTGCACTCACCCACAGTGTCCACCAAGTACTTGAGATCGGGCAGTCTATTTGGAAAGATATTTGACAATTACGCATTAGCAGCACTATCTAGGAGAAGGAAGTATTGGACAGATTGGTAGAGTCAACAGAAGGAACCAGATGCTGGGATAGAATTAGAATTAGATTGCCTACAGTGTGGAAACAGGTCCTTCGGCCCAATAAGTCCACACTGACCCTCCAAAGAGTAACTCACCCAGACCCATTCCCCTACATTTCCTCCTGACTCATTCACCTAACCAGCACAACTTTGGACTGTGGGAGAAAACTGGAGACTCAGATGAAACCCACGCAGACACGGGGAGAATGTGCAAACTCCACACAGATAGTTGCCCAAGGCTGGAATCAAACCCCGGTTTCTGTCGCTGTGCCACCGTGCCATCCCTTGGAATCTTAGATATACTGTTCCTCTGAAATCCATTGGTGCATCCTGGCTGTAACCATGCTCTGGAAACATACAGAGTGGGCAGTGAATAGCCTCACACAGAGTCTAATATTGTTTAATTGTCAAACCACCATTTTGGACCGTGTACGTCCCTGTGACACCTTGTCTTTCCCCATTAGCATTAGAATACAGTTTACTTGATCAAACTTAAAACATACTAAATTGCATGTACCAGGGTGATTTGCAAGGTCAGAAGACGTCTAAAAGTAAAATACAATGCTTAATGCTGCAAGCTGTTTCTCACAGATAAGCCAAATCTGGGGCAGAAATCAAGCACCAGACCATGACGGACATAAGGACAACTGAAGACCACACAGATAAGAGAAACCAGAGTCAGCTTTTATTGGAATGAACATATTACTATGTATGGGGAATGAAGAGGCTTGAACTATGTAGCCATTCTGGACAGCTTGTTAACAGGCTTGATGAGCAGCTGTAACCTTCAGCAATTTTTAACAGAATAACGCAAATAATAAAAACCCATGAAAGTTACTATGAAGGTCAGAGAAGAGATGTAGAGGTGAGTTGTGAAACAATCATGGGGATCAGCAGAGGATAAAATAAGGGAGATGATGTTAAAGTCCAAATGTTTGAGGACAGAAAGCATGCACAAGGACTTTAGAAGTACAGGACCAACGGTCAGCATTAGGCAGGCCTATACCCCATGGTTTAGACTAAAACTTATTTATTCTACTGGGAACTTTATAGTAACAGATCCTTTACAGGACAGTAGTTCTTGTCAATATCCCATCTAGATCCGCCTCCAATAAACAGTATAACCGATACATCAAAAAGACAATTTAGACTGCAGTTATGGACAATCTAGCCATTTAAAGATCAATTGCACGTTACTGTCAAACTGATCATTGACTGTTGTTCAACCACAGATGGCTTCTTGCTTACTGTAGCTTGAGTTTAATGCAACGGGATGGATGTGCAATATATTTATATGTAATCTGGGATTATTGTGGGATGGTATTACCAGGTGCTTGCTGATATTTAAGTAAAAGGAACTTATTCCGGATATCACTTTCTTGAATTGTTTCCCCTTAGTCTTCACATCCTGTAAATGGTTTGACAAGTGAATGTCTCATGCTAGCATCATCTATAGCAATAAGCAAAACAAAGGTGAGTGTTTTTGTGCTGTTGCAGATTTAGGGGAGATATTACACATTATGTTGACGGAGTTCAGGAAGGTTATGGGAGTGGCTGGACTTCGAGGAAGGTTAGTGGTGCTTGAAGAGCTGTCAATAGAAAACCCACTGTCACTCACAGGGTTGCAATTACAATCCCTCCTGGGCTGCAGAATGACAAAGGCCCTGGCTGCAGAAGGGACAAAGCCACCCACAGAGAAATTTCCACATTCCTTTTGCAAGCAGGGCAAAAGGAAGAAATTTATGCCATTTATTGGCCTCAGATGGATTATTGTATCCCATTCTGAGCATCACAATTTAGATTAGATTAGATTTGATTCCCTACAGTGTGGAAACAGGCCCTTTGACCCAACAGGTCCACACCATCCCTCCAAAGAGTGACCCACCCAAACGCCTTTTCCCTCTGACTAATGCACTTAATTGACAATTTAAGCATGGCCAATTCACCTAACCTGCACATCTTTAGACTAGGAAGGATGTCAAGACATTTGAGAGATTCACGAGAATTCGTTTTATTTACGTGTAGGGCTTAAGGAAGCTGGGATTGCTGCCATTATAGACAGTGTTGGAGATACTTCACAAAATTGTCCCATTGATTTGAGATTTTGATGGATTAAATATGTAGAAATTTTCTACTGACAGGAAGTTTGGAATTCAGAGGACAGAGAGTTCAGATAAGTCAATGATAAACAGAGCAAATGTGGAGAAATTGATTTTCTCAATGAAGTGTTATGACCTGAAAGTACCAAATCTCACAGGAGAGTTGGATAAAAGTCTTGAAAATGAGGGAAAATTGCATGAGTGAGAGACAATAACAGTCACCGAGTTTTTACAGCACTCTTAAAAAAAAACCCTTCAGCTATCGCGTTCACATCAGTCATCAAGCACCTATCTATTCTCATCTCATTTCCCTGCATTTGACATGTTGTTGAGCAGGGAGACCTCGAGGCGCAGATATGTAGTTCCTTGAAAGTGGTGTCACAGGTAGACAGGGTGGTGAAGGCGGCATGTGGAACTTGCTTCCATCAGTCAGAGCATTAAGCAGGAGCTGGGACATCTTGTTAAAGTCGTAACAGAGTCAAAAAGGGTGGTACTGGAAAAGCACAGCAGGTCAGGCAACATCCGAGGAGCAGGAGAGTCGATGTTTTGAGCAAGAGCCCTTCGTCAGGAATGTTGCAGAAGACATTGGTAAGGCCACATTTGGAGTACTGCAGACAATTTTGGTCACCCTGCCATAGAAAGGATATTATTAAACTGGAAAGGCTGCAAAAAAGATTTGCAAGGATGTTATCAAGACCGAGAGGTTGAGTTATAAGAAGTTGGATAGGCTGTGACTTCTTTTCCTGGAGGGTAGGAGTCGAAGGAATGATATTATAGAGGTTCATAAAAGCATGAGGGGCATAGATAAGCTGAATAACCAAGGTCATCCCTGATGAAGGGCTTATGCCCAAAACATCGATTCTTCAACCCCTTGGATGCTGCCTGACCAGCTGTGCTTGTCCAGCACCACACTCTCAACTCATCTCCAATATCTGCAGTCCTCACTTTCTCTGAGCCAAGGTCTTTTCCCCAGGGTAAGAGGGACCAAGACTAGAGGGCATGGGTTTAAGGTAAGAGAGAAAAGGTTTAGAAACTGCAACTTTTTCTACACAGAGGGTGGTACATATACGGAAAGAGCTGTCAGAGGAAGTGATAGAGGCAGTACAATTACCCAGTATTAAAGAGACAGTTGGACATGTACATGGACAGGAAATGTTTGGAGAAATGTGGGTCAAATGCAAGCAAATGGAACTAGTTCAGTTTAGGGAACCTGATCAGCATAGATGAGCTGGGCCGAAGGGCCTGTTTCTGTGCTTTAGGATTCTATGACTCAATGCTTTTCAAATGTTCATTCAAATGCTGCTTAAAATGCCTCGAGGGTTCCCACTCCATCACCCTTTCAGGCAGTGAGTTCCTCTAAATCTCCTGCTCCTTACCTTAAAACTATGCTCCTGAGCTTTGACCCCTCTACTAAGTGAAAAGTTTTTCCCTATTATCACGGTGTATATCTTTCAGAACTCAGGCAGATCCTCCCTCTAAAGGAAAACAGTTCCAGCTTTTCTAGTCTTTCTTCAAAGTTGAATCAGTCCAGCCCAGGCAACATCCTGGTAAATCTCTTCTATATCTTATGGAGTGCAATCAGATCCATCCTACAGTGACTGGAACTACACATAGTATTCAACTGTGGCCTAATAACATTATAGCCATCATAACCTCCTTTCTCTTTATTCAGTACTTTGACTAATAAAGGAAAGTGTCCTATTTGCCTTCTTTAATCACATTGTGTTCCTCTCCTAACATCTTCACGGACCTATGGACACGCATCCTAAATTCCCTCTGATCCTCCATTCTTCTGATCCTATCAATGGATACTCTCTTACCTTGTTAAATCTCCCAAAGTGCATTACCTCACATTTAACAGGGATAAATACTATTTGCCAAGAGTCTGCCAATCTGGCCAATCCATCTCTACCATCCTGCAGTGTAAGGTTCCCCCCCCACCCACCATGTCATTTACCACACCACCAATTTTCATCAATCTGTAAACTTCCTAATGATCCCTTTTGTGCTCATGTCTAGATCATGAATGTATACTACAAACTGCAAGGGATCCAGGACTGAACTCTGTGGTACACCATTGAATGGGTTTCCAGTTGCAGAGGAGAAAGTGAGGACTGCAGATGCTGGAGATCAGAGCTGAAAAATGTGTTGCTGGAAAAGCGCAGCAGGTCAGGCAGCACCCAAGGAGCAGGAGAGTCGACGTTTCGGGCATGAGCCCTTCTTCAGGAATGAGGAAAGTGTGTCCAGCAGGCTTAGATAAAAGGTAGGGAGGAGGGACTTGGGGAAGGAGTGTTGGAAATGCAATAGGTGGAAGGAGGTCAAGGTGAGGGTGATAGGCCGGAGTGGGGGTGGGAGCGGAGAGGTCAGGAAGAAGATTGCAGGTTAGGAGGGCGGTGCTGAGTTCGAGGAATTTGGCTGAGATAAGGTGGGGGGAAGGAAATGAGGAAACTGGAGAAATCTAGGTTCATCCCTTGTGGTTGGAGGGTTCCTAGGCGGAAGATGAGGCGCTCTTCCTCCAGCCGTCGTGTTGCTATGGTCTGGCAATGGAGGAGTCCAAGGACCTGCATGTCCTTGGCAGAGTGGGAGGGGGAGTTGAAGTCTTGAGCCATGGGGTGGTTGGGTTGGTTGGTCCGGGTGTCCCAGAGGTGTTCCCTGAAATGTTCCGCAAGTAGGCGGCCCGTCTCCCCAATATAGAGGAGGACCACATCGGGTGCAGCGGATGCAGTAAATGATGTGTGTGGAGGTGCAGGTGAATTTGTGGCAGATATGGAAGGATCCCTTGGGCCCTTGGAGGGAAGTAAGGGGGGAGGTGTGGGCGCAAGTTTTGCATTTCTTGCGGTTGCAGAGGAAGGTGCCGGGAGTGGAGGTTGGGTTGGTGGGGGATGTGGACCTGATGAGGGAGTCACGGAGGGATTGGTCTTTTCGGAATGCTGATAGGGGAGGGGAGGGAAATATATCCTTGGTGGTGGGGTCCGTTTGGAGGTGGCGGAAATGACGACAGATGATACAATGTATGTGGAGGTTGGTGGGGTGGTAGGTGAGGACTAATGGGGTTCTATCCTGGTGGCAATTAGAGGGGCAGGGCTCAAGGGCAGAGGAGCGGGAAGTGGAGGAGATGGGGTGAAGGGCATCGTCGATCATGTCTGGGGGAATCTGCGGTCCTTGAAGAAGGAGGCCATCTGGGCTGTGCGGTGTTGGAACTGGTCCTCCTGGGAGCAGATGTGGCGGAGACAAAGGAATTGGGAGGATGGGATGGCGTTTTTACAGAGGGCAGGGTGGGAGGAGGAGTAGTCTCGGTAGCTGTGGGAGTCGGTCGGTTTGGAGTAAATGTCCGTGTTGATTCGGTCGCCCGAGATAGAAATGGAAAGGCCTAAGAAGGGGAGGGAGGAGTCTGAGATGGTCCAGGTAAATTTGAGGTCGGGGTGGAAGGTGTTGGTAAAGTGGATGAACTGTTCAACCTCCTTGTGGAAGCACGAGGCAGCGCCAATACAGTCATCGATGTAGCGCAGGAAAAGGTGGGGGGTAGTGCCAGTGTAGCTGCGGAAGATGCACTGTTCCACATATCTTACGAAGAGGTAAACATAGCTTGGGGTGCCTGCGAGTGCCCATGGCTACTCCTTTGGTTTGGAGGAAGTGGAAGGATTGGAAAGAGAAGTTGTTCAGGGTGAGGACCAATTCAATCAGTCGAAGGAGGGTGTCAGTGGAAGGGTACTGGTTGGTATGGCAGGAAAGGAAGAAGCGGAGGGCTTTGAGTCCTTCGTGATGGGGGAATGGAGGTGTACAGGGACTGGATGTCCATGGTGAAGATAAGGCTATTAGGGACCGGGGAAGCGAAAATCATGGAAGAGGTGGAGGGCGTGGGTGGTGTCTCGAACGTAGGTGGGGAGTTCTTGAACTAAGGGGGACAGGACCGTGTCGAGGTACGCAGAGATGAGTTCTGTGGGGCAGGAGCAGGCTGAGACAATGGTTCGTCCTTTTCATTTCTATTTTGGGCGACCGAATCAACACAGACATTTACTACAAACTGACCGACTCCCACTGCTACCTAGATTACACCTCCTCCCACCCTGCCCCGGGAAAAATGCCATCCCATATTCCCAATTCCTTCGTCTCCGCGGCATTTGCTCCCAGGAGGAGCAGCTCCAATACCGTACAGCCCAGATGGCCTCCTTCTTCAAAGACCGCAACTTCCCCCCAGACATGATCGATGATGCCCTCCACCGCATCTCCTCCACATCCCGCTCCTCCACCCTTGAGCCCCGCCCCTCCAATCGCCACCAGGATAGAACCCCATTAGTCCTCACCTACCACCCCACCAACCTCCACATACATCGTATCATTTCCGCCACCTCCAAACTGACCCCGCCACCAGAGAAATATTTCCCTCCCCTCCCCTATCAGCATTCCGAAAAGACCAATCCCTCTGTGACTCCCTCATCAGGTCCACACCCCCCACCAACCCAACCGCCACTCCTTCCCCTGCAACCGCAAGAAATGCAAAACTTGCGCCCACACCTCCCCCCTTACTTCCCTCCAAGGCCCCAAGGGATCCTTCCATATCCTCCACAAATTCACCTGCACCTCCACACACATCATTTACTGCATCCGCTGCACCCGATGTGGCCTCCTCTATATTGAGGAGACAGGCCACCTATTTGCGGAACGTTTCAGGGAACACCTCAGGGACACCCGGACCAACCAACCCAACCACCCCGTGGCTCAACACTTCAACTCCCCCTCCCACTCCACCAAGGACATACAGGTCTTTGGACTACTCCATCACCAGACCATAACAACACCACGGCTGGAGGAAGAGCACCTCATCTTCCGTCTAGGAACCCTCAAACCACAAGGGATGAACCTAGATTTCTCCAGTTTCCTCATTCCCCCTCCCCCCAACTTGTCTCAGTTAAATCCCTCGTACTCAGCACCACTATCCTAACCTACAATCTTCTTCCTTACCTCTCTGCCTCCACCCCCACTCCCTCACCTTGACCTCCTTCCACCTATCACATTTCCAAAGCCCCTCCCCCAAGTCCCTCCTCCCTACCTTTTATCTTAGCCTGCTGGACACACTTTCCTCATTCCTGAAGAAGGGCTCATGTCCGAAACGTCGACTCTCCTGCTCCTTGGATGCTGCCTGACCTGCTGTGCTTTTCCAGCAACACGTTTTCAGTTCCAGTTGCAAAGACAACCTTTGACCATCACCCTCTCTTTCTTGCCACTAAGCCTATTTTCAATCCAATTTGCCAAGTTGTCTTGGATCCCATAGGCTCTCACGTTTTTAACCAGTCTGCTTTATAAGATCCTGTCAAATCTCTCTATTCTGCTTGCATTCTGGTAAATAATTTTTGCCATATCTTTTCCTGTGTCTCTTTGCCCTGCTATAATACGAAGATTGTTTACAGATCTGCAAGTGCAGTCTAACCAAGGTTCAAACCAAGGTTAACACAGCTTCACTGTTCTGTTCCTGCTTTTTTCCAACTGTGTCAAGACTTGTCGTGATTTTTGTATTCACCATCCTCTGCATCATTCAGCTCCTGTGGCTCATTTGCAGGTTGTTCTGCTATAATGTGATAATTGTGAACCTTTGCAACCTCGTGCTGTATAAAATTGTGCTGTAGAAGATCTCTATAGGAAATGGCTACACCTGCTCAGAAAAAAGTATGTGTTACCCAAACAGCGTTCACAATTCGTCAATTGGGTTACAGCCAATTTGTGTTAACAAATTGCGCGTTATACCAGAACGACCTGAAGACTTATTTTCCAGAATAATCTTCAATGCTTCTGCCAAGAAGTACTGTCACAATTATTCACATTGAAGTTCCATTTGCCAACACTTTGTCTTCAAGTAAAATGTGCAAGGCCTATCACAGTACCTCAATACAATATCATTAAACTCAAAACTTTCTGTTTCCTGTTTTATTCAAGAATCCTGCACCTTATTTAACGGGTTATTCCAGAAGGTCTGTTGCACTCAACGCTGAAATGATCTCTTTCAACCTCGATTGACTCTTGCCATGATCCTGGGGTTTTGGACAAGGGAAGCCATTTCTCACTGTCAGTGACAAACGGACTTATGAATGCTGGTGGCTATGTCACTGAAACAGAAATGCTCAGTCAAATCAACATTAAGGGCAATATTTTCATCAGAACTGGTTCAGTGAGTCTGGGGAAACCCATCTTATAGATGGCAAAATAACCCTTGCACTAAAACAGTTTGAGATTATCTTTCTGTCATACACACTTCATTACACCCATTCTACCTTTTGCATGTGTTTCAAGTGTGTAAAAATTTATGAGGGCCATTATTTGTGAAAGGAACAGATTTGAACTCGTAGTCTCCTGTTGTGCACTCATCCTCCTAACATGCTTGAAGGTATTCCATGTGTTTAAATGTCCCTGTCAACTCTAAGAGGAAGCTTGATAACTTGGACCATAATGCCAACATTGGCCTGGTAACAGTTTTGACATCAAGTGCACAATGTTCTATGGAATACATCTTTTAATCTTAAGGAAGTTCACATTGTGATAGGATGAAAATTTAGTTGTGCAGAGCAATAATGGGTTTTCCTTCAACTCAGAGCATCGAACTCGACACCACCCTCATGACCTGTCCATCACCTTTCCAATCTATCCACTCCACCCTCCTCTCTCACCTTTTACTTTCTCCCTCACCTTCATCTACCTATAGCATTCCCAGCTACCTTCCCTCTAGCCCCAACTACCCCCCCCCCCCCCCCCCCCCCCCCCATCTACCTCTAACCCTCTCGGCCCACAGGCCTCATTCCTGATGAAGGCCTTATGCCCGAAACGTCGAGTCTCTTGCTCCTCAGATGCTGCCTGACCTGCTACGCTTTTCCAGCACCACACCCCTGTCTCAGATCTCCAGCATCTGCAATCCTCACTTTCTCCTGGGTTTTCCATCAGTGCAGCTCGTGCCTGGGGAAACGTAAAGCTCAAATGTTAATCGGGCCTTAATTGGTCGTAAACTGAAGAGCTCATCAAATGGAAATGAATATGAAGTAGTCTGCTGTGTTACTAGATACCTTTTTCCTCCACTTAACCACACCCTCAGTGTTATTTTTTTCTTTATTCTTTCATGGGATGTGGGTCTCACTGGCAAGATCAATATTCATTGTCCATCAATAATTGCCAGTACATTTTACTAGTGCACAGTACACTGGCTGTGACCAACCAGCTTAGAGTCCGTACTCAACTAAGGAGATACTTCTCTCCTGGTTATACCCTGTTTTTTTCCTTCCTGAAGAGATTCTACTCTCCTGGTTATATATTATTACTTCATTAAACAACACAGTTTACAAACAATTAATATTAATAGCTGTATACAGAGAAACAAGGGAGAGGAGCAGGAAAGCCAGGCCCCAAACCCCACCGTTCAACCAGTTTTCAGGGAATGAGAACAAACCTCAAATCCCACCTTCAGTCAACACATAAGAAGCAATAACAAATATGTACAAGACAGCCGAATGACATAAGAAGCAATGTATAGAATACAGATCTCACAACCCTTCCCAGCAACCCAACAAACCACCTGTGCCTCCCACCTTCTGGTGACTCTAAGCTAGCCCATCCCTACGCCCTCAGGGTAACAGCTTTCAGGACAACCTATGAGCCTCCCAGCTCACAGTGAGGCCTGCCAGACTCAGGGACACACAAGACAGTGCAGGTGGTAAACCCAACAAGTAACAAGACAGAGCCAATTATCAACAACAGAGTCCTGTCCAGTACAGAGTACATTATTACAGAGTTCTCTTCAAGTCTCCATTCCCAGGAACAGTGTCCACTCCAGTATACAAAGTGCCTTGTCAGAAATAGAGACCACTCCAAACTGCAGAGTCTATTGCTAAAAACAGAGTCCACAACTGAGAGCAGAGTCCACTTCTGAAAGCAGCAAATGCACAGCACACAGATATTCAGTCTCCATAGAGGCTCAGTCCATCCATAGAGAACCAGGCACCCTCACAGGAACACAGTACATTGTAAAGGTACAGTTAACTCACAGGGGTTTGGTTGACTCCTGAAGGTAGGGTCAACTCCCAAACACACACAGACAGATGTTCAGTCTTTCCAGAGGCCAGGCCAAACCACAAAGGAGCAGTTCATCTGGAAAGGTGCAGTATCACACAGGGGCCCAGTCCAACACCAAAAAAGTGAAAACATGAGCAAAAAAGAAAGAAAACCAGAGTAGAGTGCTAAGCCCTACCACAAATTCAGCACTGTCCTTTTCTCAAAGTAAAAGAAAAGAGTAACACAGAGGCTGGAACCAGCCAGTGAAACAACAGTTCCCTAATGAGAACTGAGTTATACCTGAAACACATTGACTGTGTAGATCAGGCAGTTTAGAAATCAGACCTCAATAAAAAGGATACCAGTTAACAAACTGGCTATATAAATCAGCCAGTGCAGGACTCAGGTTCCCCAAAAGCAGAAACCAACAGTAGCAGTAACACACCAACTGTGGCCCAGCTGGTGTGTTAAACTGAGGAAATTCTAAATCTTCTGGTTACTTTTTTCCCCCAGCACCCATGTTGTGTGTGCGCAGGTATGAGACACAGTGAAAGACAACGGGTGTATAAATCTTTATTCATTTTCCACCATCAGGAAGAAAGGAAACACCCGAGTGGCCAGTGACAAGCAGTGCCCTTCACCTCAAAGGGCAATGCTGAGGGATCAAAAAAGTGAAGAGGAGGGCAGGGATTAAACCAGAATAGAGTTGGAGGAGGAAATAAAACACTCCACTCCCTGCAGCACCCACCTCTCCCCGAACAGCTCAAGGGTGTTGGTCAACACAGAATGCTCCTTCTCCAGAGACACCTGGCTCTAATGTAACCGTGGAAGAGGGGCAGGCAGTCGGCCCTAACGACCCCCTCCACAGCCTGATGCCTGGACCTGCTTATGGCCAGGCCCAGGAGCAGACCCATGAGGAGGTCCTCTAACCTATCCTCCCTCCTCTGCACTGGGTGTCCGAAGGTCAGGAACATGGGACTGAAGTGTAGCCAAAAACAGAGGAGGAGGTTCTTTAGAAAACTAAAAGGGAGTGCAAATACCCACACCCCAATCTCCTGGTTAGATATATTTGTTTTAGTGTTTATTGTTCTCCAGCACCCATGTTGTGTGTGTACAGGTGTGAGACACAGTGAAAGGCAACAAGTGTACAAATCTTCATTCATTTTCCCCCACCAGGAAGAAAGGAAACACCCGAGTGGCCAGTGACAAGCAGTGCCCTTCACCTCAAAGGGCAATGCTGTGTGATCAAACAGTGAAGGGGAGGGTAACTGCCTGGCCTGCTGTGCTTTGACCAGCAACACATTTGCAGCAGTGAAGGGGAGGGGGCAGGGATTAACTCAAAACAGAGTTGGAGGGGGAAATGATGCACTCCACTCCCTGCGGCACCCACCTCTCCCTGAACAGCTCAAGGATGTTGGTGGACACCATGTGCTCCTTTTTTTTTCACTGACACTGATCCAGCACTCAAGCAAGGGAAAACACCCGACTGGTCCAGTGACAAAGCAGTGCCCTTCACATCAAAGGGCAATGCTGTGTGATCAAACAGTGAAGGGGAGGGCAGGGACTAAATCAAAGTAGAGTTGGAGGGGGAAATGATGCACTCCACTCCCTGCGGCGCCCACCTCTCCCTGAATAGCTCAAAGATGTTGGTGGACACCATGTGCTCCTTCTTTTTGTTTCTTTTTTTTTAAATTAACCCCCACACTACCGCCTAACTGCGGTAGTGCTTATTATTTTTAACCCCAGCACCCATGGTGTGTGTGTGCAGGTGTGAGACACAGTGAGAGACAAGGTGTACAAATCTTTATTCAATTTCCACCGCCAGGAAAAGTAGGAAAACACCCGAGTGGCCTATGTCAAGCAGTGCCCTTCACATCAAAGGGCAATGCTGTGTGATCAAAACAGTGAAGGGGAGGGCAAGGACTAAATTAAAATAGCGTTGGAGGGGGAAATGATGCACTCCACTCCCTGCGGCGCCCACCTCTCCCTGAATAGCTCAAAGATGTTGGTGGACACCATGTGCTCCTTCTTTTTTTTTTCTTTTTTCTCTTACCCCCACACTACCGCCTAACTGCGGTAGTGCTTATTTTCCCCAGCACCCATGGTGTGTGTGTGCAGGTGTGAGACACAAAGTGAGAGACACAAAATGCACAAATCTTTATTCAATTTCCACCACCAGGAAAAGTAGGAAAACACCCGAGTGGCCTGTGACAAGCAGTGCCCTTCACATCGAAGGGCAATGCTGTGTGAACAAACAGTGAAGGGGAGGGCAGGGACTAAATCAAAATAGAGTTGGAGGGGGAAATGATGCACTCCACTCCCTGCGGCGCCCACCTCTCCCTGAATAGCTCAAAGATGTTGGTGGACACCATGTGCTCCTTCTTCAGGGACACCCGGGCTCTCCTGATTGGTCCAGGTTAACAATCCCAGTCAAGGATCTTTTAGTCTTGAATTCTATTCTTTTCTGATACTTGAAAAACATGGCAATGATCAAGGAAACATCTTTTTCTCTGCTTTGCATATGATCACACTACTCTGTGGCATATTTAACAATGATGTGAAAAGGTGTTTCTAGTAAGATATGAAAATATGCAATTGCAGGAAATCAGAGTCCTGCCTGATCTAATTCTCACCTACATAATTCAAGCAAAATATTTAGATGATAGCAACCGAAAACTGATCTGAAGATACAATTCCTTGGCACTGGGGTGGATTGGGGTTGAGTGGGCTGCATTTCCAACAGTACAGAAAGTTTCAGATATCACTGCAGTATACTGTATGAACATCACATGTTTACTTTCTCTGATTCAAGGTGCAATAGCTGTACCTCGATCCGTGTTCTGTGTATTAACCTATTTAGAGCGAGTGCATGTCCTGACATTTAGAAATGTAAATATTTTATGAGTCTGTATGTGTTTCTTTTCTGAATGTAGATGTGAAATAAGAAGCATAGCTCCTGCACAGCTCTCATCAAATAAAGTTGTCTTAACAGCTCAAGTAGCAAGAAACATTCTGCCTTTTCTTATGCTTTCATTTCACCGATTTGTCTGCCTCTTTTGTTCTCTTGACGTCATCAATCTATTTCTCAGGTATGCATCCACAGATATTAGTTAGTCTCAGTACTTGATCAATTGGATGATGCAGGTGTGATGCGAACGTTATGAGGGGAGACTTGGGAACTGTTTACACTTATAAGGATAAGAGATAATTTAGTTCAGACTTCTAATTTATTAAAGATTCGATGAGGGAAAATCAGTGAAAAGGGGTTATCAGGGCAAACTTGTGACAGAAAAAATGCAGCCAGTAACTTTGCTACAGAGACAGGCTGCACATAAGGTACAGATCTGAAGCAATCAAGTTAGTCTTAGAGTGCTGCTGTAAGAAGGTGGAGTGAATGATATCTTTCAGTGTTATAAACCTCTCCAGTTCCTCATTTACACAGATATTTAATTCAGTATGTCTACATGAAAGAAAATATTTGAATCATGTTTTTTACCACCTCAGGATCTCCCAAAGCATTTTACCAGGAGACAGGGAAGCAGCAATCTATTCTCTTTGAAGTAATACCTTAGGGTGTTTTACATTCACTTGAATGCAGCAGAGATTTAGCACCTTTAGTTTATTCTGAATTGGGGTGGGAGAGATGCTGGCTCAGCAAGCGCCTATTGCCTGTCCCTTGACAAGGTATCGATGAGTCACATTCCCTCTCAGTGAAGCAGTCCTCCAGTACTGCCGTGAGTTTGTGCTCACAATAATATTAGGATCAGGATTAGGCCACTCAATTCAATCATGATTGATCTGCACCAAAACTTTCTTCATTTTCCGCATTACCCATTCTGAACACACACCAATCTTCTCTTCTAATTTCTCTTTTAGATGTAAAACAGTTGATGGAATCCCAATCATATGAAAGGAGGCCATTCAGTCCGTCAAATCCATACTAGCCCTCAAAAGAGCATCCCACCCAGATCCAACCTCTTCTGTATCCCTATACTTACCATGTCTGTTCCACCTAGACTACACATCCCTGGACACTACAGACAATTACAGGCCAATCCATCTAACCTGAACATCTTTGTGGGAGGAAATGGGAGCACCCAGAGGAAACCCACACAGACACAGGGAGAATGTGCAAACTCCACATTGGCAGTCACCTGAGGGTGGAATCGAACCTGGGTCCTTGGTACTGTGAGGCAGCAGTGCTAACCACTGCACCACTATGCCGCACATTATACATGATCTACTCTTGTTATATGATGACATTCACCCCAAAGAGAATGGCATATATTAATCTCATGTCAATCACAACTCATCTTCACAGGATGTGATGCATTAATCTCATGACTGGTAGCGTCACAACCAATCACTCCCATTTCGTTATCCTCTAAGTTACATGTCAATCCTGGATAGTCAGGCATTAGTGCAATGGCATGATTTATATTTGGACATAAAAAAAACCATAACTGTATCAAACACAGTTCATCAGAAATTTAGTAGGATGGAAAGTGAACAATCACTGGAGATTATTGGCTATTAACATACCATGGGAACTTACACTGTACTGCAGTTACATGTTTCCTAGTCATTTCTCAAACCTTGAGAAACTGGGGATGAGCTGCCCTCTTGAACCACTGCAGTCCGTGTGTAGGTACACCCACGATGCAGTTCAAGAGGGAATTCCAAGATCTGAATATCTTAGAGAAACACTGGAAACATTGATTACTGTATCAGAAAAATATAAGCAGAGCTTTTTTACTGGATGAAGGCTAGAAACATTGCTGGGAACAGAAGTGAGAATTTGGACAACTTTTAGCTTAACACACCATGTGACACACTGGCAGAATTTGTTGCAACTCTGATTTCACACATGGCCTGATTTTACACTATATTGAATCACTGGAGAGCAATGTTAAACCAGTGTTTCACGTGAAATTCTCCTCAGCCACAATATTCAAGTTAAGTTAAATTACAGTCAGCATGCCATGGGGAGAGTAAATGTGATACTAAGGATTTGGAGAATCCAATGGAAGTATATAGAAAAAAGAATAATTACTTGATAGAACAGATGTCAGATGCCAGTTTTATTCACTCCACATGATATCAGGAAACCGTTGGAGATACTAGCATCTGCAAAGGTTATGGGCCCTGACAACATTCCAGCAATAGTACCGAAGCATTGTGCTCCAGAACCTGTCGCACCACCGGCCTAGCTGTTCCAGCACAGCTATAGTACGGGTATCTACCTGACAGTATGAAAAATTGCTCAGATGCATCCTGTGCACAAAAAGCAAGACAAATCCAATCCAGCCAACTATTCCCCCATCAGGGTCCTGTCAATCATCAGTAAAGTGATGGAAGGTGTCACGATCAGTATTATCAAGCAGCACCTGCTCAGCAATAACCTGCTCAGTGACGCCCAGTTTGGGTTCCATCACAGCTAATCAGCTCCTGACCTCATTATAGCCTTGGTTAAAACATGGTGAAAAGAGTTGAATTTCAGAGGGGAGATGAGAGTGACAGCTCTCAATGTCAATGTCGCATTTGACCAAGTGCAGTATCAAGGACTCTTCACAAAACTGGAATCAATGGGAATCAGGGAGCAAACTCTCTGCTGGTTGGATTCATACCTGGCACATAGGAAGGTGGTTGTGGTTGTTGGAGGTCAGTCGGCTCTAGGACATTACAGCAGGAGTTCCTCAGGGTAGTGTCCTAGGCCCAACCATCTTCAGCTGCTTCATCAGTGACCTTCCATCCATCATAAGGTCAGAAGTAGGGATGGTCATTGATGATTGCACAATATTCAGTACCATACCCAACACCTCAGATGCCGAAGCAGTCCATGTTCAAATGCAACAATGTCTGGACAATGTAACCAAGCTTGAACCAGCAAGTGACAAGTAACATTCGCAGCACACAAATGCCTGGCTGTAACCATCACAGACAAGAGACAATCTAACCACGACCCCTCGAAATCCAATAGTGGGTGAATCTCCCACTACCAATATCCGTGGGGGGTTACCTTTCACTAGAAACTCAATTGGAGTCACCTATAAATATAGTTACTGCAAGAGCAGGTGAAAGGCTAAGAATCCTGCAGTGATGAACTCACCTCCTATCTCTCCAAAGCCTGTCCATCATCTACAAGGTTCAATCAGGAGTGTGATGAATGCTCCCCACTTCCCTGGATGAATGCAGCTCCAACAACACTCAAGAAGCTTCACACCATCCAAGACACTTGATAGGCACCACATCCACAAGCATCCACTCCCCCCACCATTCACACTTAGTAGCAGCAGTGTATACTATCTACAAGATGCCCTGCAGAAATTCACCAAAGATCCTTAGACAGCACCTTCCAAAGCCATGACTACTTCCATCTAGAAGGACAATGGAACACCACCATGTGTAAGTCGGTCTCCAAGCCACTCACCATCCTGACTTGGAAATATATTGCACTCCTTCACCGTTGCTGGGTCAAAATCCTTCTCTAATGGCATTGTGGGTTTCCCTACAGCACATGGACAGCAGCAGCTAAAAAAGGCAGTTCACTACCAGCTTCTCAAGGGCGACTAGGGATGGGCAATAAATATTGGCCCAGCCAGTGATGTTCACACCCCAGGAGAGAATAGAAAATAAGCTAAACATTGCTGTATCAGTTGATGTCAGTTTTACAAGCTATTTCCTTGTTCTGATGCATGTGAGATGAAATACTTCAACCTTGTATCTACATTTGGCGATAAAATGTCGACAAGATTTCCGAGCAGCCAAAGTACTACACAGATATTAATTGAAAATGAAGAAAGGCACATATAGGAAGGTGAGTAGCTGTTGTAAAAGGCAGCTAGCTATAATGTGGTGTGGGGAAGAGTTGGTGAGGAGGTAACGACTTGAATCAATTTCCCTTCAAATAGAACATTTCATAGAAGAGAACATTTCCCATGGGACCCTGTAACTCATTGACACTGAATTGATTTGTTCCAAAACATGTGTTAAAAAGAAATAAGAAAGAATATAGAAGTTGTGTTTATATGGCACCTCTAATGAATTTGGGGTATCCCAAATGATTTTATAATCTAGTTTGTTCTACTGAATTCATTAGGCAGTGGAAGGAGTAATGGAATTTTAGCATGGTCAGAAGGAGATGGAAGAAGGGAAGGGAATTGAGATTGGGCTGAGTTTTATAACCAAGGTAGGAACTGAACAGGTCCACATCATCAGGAAAGTGGCTCATTAGCAGGAGGATGAGCAGATTGGAAGAACACCCATCAACAGTGGGAACCTCACCAATATTCAAAGTCAACCAACTGCATGCAATTTAAATTTAAATTTCTCTGGATATAATGCAGCCTCCTCAATTGAATGAAACTAACACAAATCTTTCCTTGTTCAATTAGCTGCCTATCGAATGGCAGAGCTTTAAATGTGATTTACCTGACTCGATGTGATTTATTTTCTTTGTGACTTAGTCCTTCCTCACAGCGCCAGGGATCCGAGTTTGATGCCAGCCTCGACGACTGTCTGTGTGGAGCTTGCACGTTCTCCCCGTGTCTGCATGGGTTTCTTCTGGGCGTTCTGGTTTCCTCCCACAGTCCAAAGATGTGTAGATTAGGTGAATTGGCCATGCTGAAGTGCCCGTAGTGTTCAAGGGTGTGTGGATTGGTTGCATTACATAACTGAGTATCAAAGGGGAAGCCATTTCAGGGGCTGTCCTGAAAGAAAGGGAGAGGCTGCTGTGAAGTGGGAGTCACTCATCCTGAACTCCTTCGACAGTGAACCCTGGAGAGGATGAGCCTGCCCAGGAATGCCATGCTGCCCAGGAACCAGGTCAGGAAGCCCTGTGGTAGGACAAGGATGGGAGATCAGGTAGCAAGGCAGACATAGGCCCACGGGATATCAAAAGGACCACAATGTACCCAAAAATAAAATCTGGGATGAAGAATCTACTGATAACTATGAAATCATTGTTGATTGTCAATAAAACCCCATAGTGTCCTTCAGGGGAGGAAATCTGCCATCCACCACCGGTCAGGGCCACATGTGACTCCAGACCCACAGCGATGTGGTTGACACTTAACTGCCCTCTGGGCAATTAGGGATGGGCAGTTAATGCTAGCCTAGTTAGCAATGCCCTCATCTCATGAATGAATGAAAGAAGTGTCCCGGACAGTGTCCAAACAGACTTCAAATCTCTGAAGAGACTTTCACAGAACTGAACATCATACTGAAGGATGACTTGCACCCACAGGGCTAGAGTTAGACCCTTTCCTCACCCCCAACCCACCACCCCCATTGTCAGTGGAGTTGCAGTTTCTTACAGTGCTTCACTATTGGCAGATGGTTCCACCCAGGGGTCTAGAGGTGAAACCTGCAGCTTCTCCCACCTACCCTTGAGGTCAGACATAACCAAGCCTAAAGACCACTTTCAGCATATCACAGTGCCACAGAGGTAATAAATGCACTGTACAAGGAGGCTAGAGAATTCATTAATGTTTCGGCCAAGCAAAGATCATAACGGGGTGACAAGGTGGCTCAGTAGTTAGCACTGCAGCATCATAGCACCAAGGATCTGGGTTCAGTTCCACCCTCGGGTGACTGTATGGAGTTTGTATGTTCACCCTGGGTTTCCACCAGGTGCTCCAGTTTCCTCCTACTGTCCAGTGATGTGCAGCCACGTGAATTGGTCATGCTAAATTGTCTATAGTGTTCAGGGGTGTGCAGGCTAAATGGATTAGCCATGGCAAATGCAAGAATTACAGGGATAAGATAGAGTGGGATGCTCTTTAGAGGCGTAGTATGGACTCAATGGGCTGAATGCCATGCTTCCACACTCTCAGTATCTGATCAAAAAAAAATCTATAGCCAAGTGGAGACGTCAATGGAATTCACATCCATTCTGTTGACTTCAATGGGTTCTACAAAACATGCAAGTGGACAGGACATTCTTGATGAAGTTTCCTGCAGAGAAGTACAATGGGACACATTGGTTGATGTTATTGTGGAATTAAATTGAGGCTGAAATATTGTGAAATCAACATGAACAATGTAGAAACAAATTACTGCAGATGCTGAAATCTGTACTCAGAATAAAAATGTTGGAGATCACAATGGTTCGGGGAACATCAACGGAGAGAAAGTAAACTAATGTATTGAGTTGAGATGACTCTTCATCGGAACTCTGATTAGCTTGCTCTCTCTCCATGGATTCTGTCTGACCT
The DNA here is from genome assembly GCF_020745735.1 of Hemiscyllium ocellatum. Lineage (NCBI taxonomy): Eukaryota > Metazoa > Chordata > Chondrichthyes > Orectolobiformes > Hemiscylliidae > Hemiscyllium > Hemiscyllium ocellatum. Next base: position 11,826,491 of record NC_083424.1, read on the forward strand.
GCTGAGATCGCCAGCATTTGTTGTTTTCAGTCAACATGAACAGTACCTAGACTTTGCACAACAATTGTAATGTCTAACTATGCTGTCAACTCATGAAAATAAAGGTAAAGTCGTCACAGTCTTTCAGGACTGTAGGGATGAGAGAGATGACTGGGGGGGTGGTTTATCCTAAGCGTAACCACGCCTTATGTGAAGGGAGAGGCTGAGAAGGAGAACCCTTCACGCTGAATGCAATAAATACAAAACACTGTGGATGCTGGAAATCCAAAACAAACTCAGAGATTGCTGGAGACACTCAGCAACATTCATAGAGAATCAGAGTTAACATTTCGAGTCCAGTGACCCTTCCTCAGAACAGAGAATATAAGTCATGGGAATACAAGTCTGTCTGTAGTGGAATATGATTCCTGTAAACTATGATGATGTAACTGCACAGTGAGAGAGAAATCATTAGTTGGGAATGGGCATGTGAAGAGAGAGTCTGGTCTAAGCCACTGCACTAGAGTGCTGTTTTTGGTAAATGTACACATGGAGTGATACAGTACATGGGGAGTCAAACAGCATTGCCTGGTGATGAGGAACAAGCAGCATCAGGAACATGATGTGCAGATACCCACAGCCTGAGACATTCTAGACCTCTACTTTGATAAGTAGCTTGGATCACAAGATGAAGCACCAACCAACTCACACTGAAACTGTATTTCATGTCAAACTTCAGATTTAACTTGAAAAGTATCTGGTTCACATCATTGAAATATGGGGGAGGGAAGGAGATGTGAGCTCCTTATAATGCCTCGGAGAATCAATACAAGTTGATCTCCATTGCAATTGATTAATGAAGAATGCGAAGATAAGAGGGTTCTTGCAAGTTTCTTGGGTAACCTTTCCTGCCATTTGTAAAGCCTGGTAAGTGACAACTTTCTGTCCTGAGCAGTACACTTCAGTCACAACTTAGCAGAAGGCTGCTATGTCCTCACATACTGATCTTCCACCACGGAATAGTCACTACTTTGTGCATGTACATGTTGTTACTGCAAACCATTCATATTCCTCCAAACTGCTCCACCTCATCCACTAAGGTCAACTGCCCTTGTACCTCAAGGAATGAATTCTGTTGTACTGTCAATTCAAACAATGTTTGAGAACCTTCCTTTCTCAGAAGAATGAGGGGTGGTACCGTAGAAACCTATCTAACAGGACAAGACAGGGTAAACACAGGAAGGATCTTCCTGAAGACTGGGGGGATCCAGAACCAGGGCTTACAGTCTAAGGATGTGGGGTAGGCCATTTAGGATTGAGATGAGCAGAAATTTCTTCACTCAGAGAGTGGTGAGCCCGTGGAATTCGCTGCTATAGAAAGTGGCTGAGGCCAAAATATTGAATGGTTTCAGGATGGAGCTAGATATATTCCTTAGGGTCAAAGGGATTAAAAGGTTTGGGAGAGAAAGTAGCAACAAAGTAATGAACTGGATGATCAGCCATGATTATATTGGATGATGGTGTAGGCTCAAAGGGCCAAATATTTTCTACATTTCTATGTTTCCATTAACGGATCAAGTCCAGTCCATGCAACCAGTGGATTGCTTCCTCTTTCATGACGTAATGAGTGTTGCTGGTTGTGGTGGAGTTCTGTGTGTTGGGATGGTCTCATGATGTTGGAACAGGCGTCGGAGAAGAAATTGGTAGCCTGACTGAAGAATTTCATTCTGTGTCTGTGGATCAAGGCAAGATGGAAAGATGTTGGTCAAGCCACAGATCTCTTACAGCAGGTCTGAAAGTGTGTTGTAATTCTGCAGACCATTGCTTGTCTGATCATAAAACCAGTTATTATGTGCAGTTTTGGTCACCATACTATAGGAAGGATGTGGAGGCATTGGAACAGGTGCAATGGAGTTTTACCAGGATGTTGCCTGGTATGGTAGGAAGATCATGTGAGGAAAGGCTGAGGCACTTGGGGCTGTTTTCATTGGAGAAAAGAAGGTTTAGGGGTGACTTGATAGAGGTGTACAAGATGATTAGGGGTTTAGATAGGGTTGACCATGAGAACCTTTTTCCACGTATGGAGTCAGCTATTACGAGGGGGCATAGCTTTAAATTAAGGGGTGGTAGGTATTGGACAGATGTTAGGGGTAGATTCTTTACTCAGCGAGTCGTGAGTTCATGGAATGCCCTGCCAGTAGCAGTGGTGGACTGTCCCTCTTAATGGGCATTTAAACTGCATTGGACAGACATATGGAGGAAAGTGGGCTAGTGTAGTGTAGTGGGTTTGGATCGGCGCAACATCGAGGGCCAAAGGGCTTGTATTGCGCTGTATTCTTCTGTGTTCTATGTTCTATCTCCGACATTGCATCATTGAGACCTACTAGTGATAACTTGTGTTAATTATTGGGTTCATTCAAACATCACCTTGAAAAATAGGCTGGAGAAAACACAACTGGCCATAATTTTGATACTGACAGATGGATCCCAGTGAATGAGATAGAGCAGTTTTGGAACTCATAGAACCCTATAGAGGCCATCTAGCCTATCAAGTCTGCACCAACCCTCCAAATAGCAACCTACCTTGACCCACCACATCTCTAACCCCACAGTTCCCATGGTTAACCACCTAGCTTGCACACCTTTGGACTGTGGGAGTAAACCGGAGTTCCCAGAGGAACCCATCAGACATGGGGAGAACATGCAAACTCCACATTAGGCAGTTGCCCAAGGCTGGAATCAAACCCGGGTCCCTAAGCCCTGTGAGATAGCACTGCTAACTACTGAGCCACCTTTGAGTTACAGCAAGAACATACACAAAGTAGTAAATACCCAGTGACAGAGGCAGCACTGTAACTTAGGAGGAACAATCTGTGAGAATTAAAATCCAAATGAAGGGGGCAGGAATAGGAATAATAGTTCTGCTCTAACGTGGTAGTTCTATTCTTGTGTAATCCCAGGTTATAAGAAAGTCATGTAATAGCAGCACCATTTAAACTAATGAGCTGGGAATTGCATTATAACCAATACACGCTTTAAAAGTTCGCGCCATAGAAACTTTGTCCCAATTCATCAATCACGTTATAGCGGATTTGCATAAACGAAACGTCCGTTATAGCAGAACGATCTGTACCTTATATAGCACACAGTGAGAGCAAGAAAGTGGCATTAAGAAAAGGGGTTAGTAAGCAACTCATCACTGAAGCCAGGATAGAGCAGAAAGCTCACCTGCTCCAGGAGATGTGCCAGGAGCAAGATTCAAGGATTGATGACCTAGGATAGACCCTGAATATCTCCACAGCCAGTGTCATTGTGAGTATGCACAATGCCCCAAGAATGTCATTAAGGTGTTCCACATCAAGTAGAACAATAGCCAAATTATTGTGTGCCATCGATACCTGGGCTAAAATCTTTAAACACAAAAAGATGATTCAGTTAGACGGAAAACAAAATGCTCATTCTGGTATTCCTTCCTGCGGACCTTTAAACAACCTCAATAAATCTGAGTTGACTCTTTTGTTCAATTTTCAATAATGCCATTAATGCATTAAGGAGATCATGTGAAGAATGAAATATAGACAAACAGCCCATTAGAGTGGTTCACCAACATTGCTCCCAATCTTTTAGACATTTACTTCCCTGCTAACATTATTAAAGAGAGCAAAATATGTCCTAGTTAGAATGTAGAATAATCAACAAGGAAATTGGATGTGATTACAAGCCACTTCAAATATGTGGAGCTTTGTATCATTTTGAAGCTAAGATACCTAGAGATGGATAAAATTAGAGGAAAGAAATGGAATATGTGAGTCTACTTCCAAATAAGTGAGTCTTGACAGGTGTTAAGATTTAATTGTTCAATTATCATAGTTCTAAATGATTCATCTGTCCCATGTCACATATTTGTGAGCTTGTGAATGAGAGAGAGAGAGAGAGAGAAAGGACACAGCACGTTCTCCTTTCCAGTCTATAGAATTAAGAATAATGGCAAAATTGATTTAGCAACAGATGCCAGTGAACTACTACAAGATGTGCTGCTGCTATCGTCCTAACCCCTGACAGTTCTGAGGCGATCATGGCTACAATTTCACTTTCCTCTATCTCTCAACAAGAACATCCTCGATAAGAGGATGGTTATCGTGAGGGCTCTTCTGCTACGGTCATTGTGTCGCTGCCTCTGAGTGAGGAAATCCAGGTTCCGGTCCCACTTTCTCTAAAGGTGTGTCATAACGTCTCTGAACAGGATGATTGGGGAATTATCTAAGATGATGATTATGCCTCTTCAGTTGAGCAAATATGTCATGGAGTAAAAAGTGATGTGGAAGCTCAGCCACGCTACCTGGGCTTCTTGTGAACGCCTGTCCAAGAACAGAGAACCACCACTTGATTAACACATTTCAACAGCACTGTTTTTATTCAAGACTGTCAGTATACGAATATATAAACAATCCTGGGAGAAAAGCCACTTTAGACCACGCCGGGTACTAAAGAGTGGATTCTCTCACCCTCGATAGGGAAAGTTGTTACATTTATACATAACTTCTCACGCAATACAGAGTCCCGTGTCATTAGGCTATCGAAAAGTATATTAATCAAAGTATACTTAATTGTAAGCTTACACATCAAAAAATGCTCTAAATCTAGCACACAGACACCAGCAGCCATCTGGTTAAGATATTAACACTATCTTTAAAGTCAGACATTAGCCCCCATTATTCTTCTCCTGCTCTTCAAGGTAACAGTCAAATCTCAGAGATGCTCTTAAATATAAACATTTAAACCTCATTACTATGTTACAGCTAGACCGTGAGGCACCAGTACTCCTCTGATGGCTGCCCTTTGACCTAGTGCTATGTCCTACATCATTCTCGGATCTGTGGGATTGGACATGTTTATCCAGCTTGTGCAGGGACCCTTACAAGTTGCTGTGTTAGCAATTTGTTTCGCTCCGCATGCCGGGCAATACAGCCAATGTGCTTCAGCCATTTTAGTTAACATTTCTGAACTCCATTTTCTATATGGTCACTATATCTATTTCCAACTTATCAGTGAGGTCTGCAGATGCTGGAGATCAGAGCCTAAAATGTGTTGCTGGTTAAAGCACAGCAGGTCAGGCAGCATCCAAGGAACAGGAAATTCGACGTTTCGGGCCAGAGCCCTTCATCAGGAATTCCTGATGAAGGGCTCTGGCTCGAAATGTCGAATTTCCTGTTCCTTGGATGCTGCCTGACCTGCTGTGCTTTAACCAGCAACACATTTTCAAATATGTCATGGACCTGGATGCTTGCCAGAACAGGGAGGCCCTCCATCTTCTTAATTTCATTAGATATAGGAGCAGAATTAGGCCATTCAGCCCATCGATTCTGCTCCACCATTCAATAATAGCTGATGTACTCCTCACCCCCATTTTCCTGCTTTCCCTCTGTATCCTTCAACTTATTACCAATTAAAAATCTGTCAAACTCCTCCTTAAGTTTACTCACTGTCCCAGCATTCACCCCACTTTGTGGTAGCGAATTCCACAGATCCACATCCCTTTTGGAGAAGTAGTTTCTCCTCAGCTCTGTTTTAAATTTGCTACCCCTTACCCTAAGACTATGACCTCTCGTCCTAGAATGCCCCACAAGAGGACGTATCAGCTCCATGTCTAATTTATCCACATTTTTTATCATCTTGAATACCTCCAATTGATCTCCCACTCATTCTTCTAAATTCCGGAGAGTATTGGCCTAAACTGTTCAATCACTCATTTACATCTTTGCAAAGGATGAAGACAGACCCAAAATTGTAAGTCCCACCCTCAAAATTGGCACTTCCAATCTTTGTGGGTGTGGCGAGGTTGACAGATTTGATTCCATCCTTGGGTGACTGGCTGTGTGAAGTTTGTACATATTCCCTGTGTCTGCGTGGGTTTTCTGCGGGTGCTCCAGTTTCCTCCTACAAGTCCAAAGATGTGCAGGTTAGGTGGATTGGCCATGCTAAATTGCCCACAATGTGCAGGCTAGCTGGATTAGCCATGGGAAACACAGGGTAGGGGTCTGGGCTGGATGCTCTTCGGAGGATTGGTGTAGACTTGATGGAATGAATGGCCTGTGGGGATTCTATGATTGCCATCATTCTTTGAATTCTTATCACATACCGCCATTCTTACATTTTGGATGCACATGTGCTAGGGACCTATTTTCACTATCAGTCCTACAATATTGTAAATGCTGCTGGAGTTTTGTGCACTGTCTCCTCCTTTAAGAACAGTTCAGCTACCCTGCCATCCTGTAGTCTTACATTGACCCCTGTCAGTCTGGGCTTAGTCATTCCCCAGTCACCAAACATGATATAAGTATATGGAAAGGTATAAACACTGTTTGTGTTCCTTGCTTGTCTTTCTAACCTCCTTCGGTAATTGCCTGATTATGGGCAAACTTTACTTCAGGCAAACCATTTATTGTGGAATTTCTTTCAAACTCCAGTACTACCACTATTACAACAAGTCATGTTATAATTTTATTTTGTACAATGGAATCTGGATGTACTCTCCACTTATCCCATTTATTAACACTTCACCTTTCATTTCACTCTCTGGAAGGAAAACTATATCTCCCTCCAGCAAAAGAGTTTGAGTACAAGGAACATAGAACATAGAACAGTACAGTGCAGTACAAGCCCTTCGACCCTCGATGTACTATCTTCCATATGCCTGACCAAGAGTCGCTTAAATGTCTTTAATGTATCTGACTCTACTAGTTCCTGTATCCCTTAATATAGTTAAAAGTTTAGCAACATCATTATAAATAAAAGGGGTTAGCTTCCCTTTTGACAAAAGCCTTTTATATCTCTCATTTACCGTATTCACCTCATCTGCACCCAGAACAATTAAAGCTACAGCATTGTCCATGTTATTTTCTTTTTGAGGTCTCTGTTCAGACCCACTGTTACAAATCCATTACATCCCATTGGCTTCCTGCTAACTTCTGGTATTCTGGATAATGTGCCCTACATTATTCCAATGTAAACCCTCAGGTCTTCAATTTTTGTTTCCACACTTCATACCTTCCCTTCTAATCTGAGTAGGGAATCTTAGGATATTCCCAGTTGACCTTCCTCTGTCCTGGCTACTTGCCTGCCTTTCACTCTCCCATCCTTATCCTTCTGAGGGTGGTAGTAAAACATTTAATTTTATGGATCAGTTCATAAATGCTATTGCCCTTGTCTGTCTCATAGTTGCAAACTTTTGGTCTTCAATGTGGTTTCTTGTTAAAAAGTTTTAAAATTCTTACAAGAGAATGATCTCGCTGAGAGCTTTATATCTGGTTTCAACTCCCAATGCTCAAACACACCATTCAAATTTACTTTGTTTAACATTTTCAATTTTGCACATTCTCCCTGTGTCTGCGTGGGTTTCCCCCGGGTGGTCCGGTTTCCTCCCACAGTCCAAAGATGTGCAGGTTAGGTGAATTGGCCTTTCTAAATTGCCCGTAGTGTTTGTTGGATTAATCAGGGGTAAATATAGGGGGGTGGGTTTCTCTTCGGAGGGTCGGTGTGGATTTGTTGGGCCAAAGGACCTGTTTCCACACTGTAGGTAATCTAAATCTAAATTGTTGAATGTAGATTTATCAAGCACTTACTTTTGATTTTGAAAATTTTGCTTGAATTCTCCAGGAACTAACTCACTTAGAATCATAGAGTCATAGAGATGTATAGCACGGAAACAGATCCTTCGGTCTAACTCGTCCATGCCGAGTAGGTATCCTAACCTAATCTGATCCAATTAGCCAGCACTTGGCCCATATCCCTCTGAAACCTTCCTATTCATATTCATCCAGATGCCTTTTAAATGTTGTAATTGTACCAGCCTCCACCACTTCCTCTGGCAGCTCATTCCATACACACACCACCCATTGCGTGGAAAAGTTAGATCCCTTTTAAATCTTTCTCCTCTCACCCTAAACCTATGCCCTCTTGTTCTGGACCTTGTCTATTTACCCTATCCATGCTCCTCATGATTTTATAAACCTCTAAAAGGTCACCCCTCAGCCTCCAACATTCCAGGGAAAACAGCCGCAGCCTGTTCAGCCTCTCCCTATAGTTCAAACCCTCCAACCCTGGTAACATCCTTGTAAATCTTTTCTGAACCCTGTCAAGTTTTATAACGTCAGATGTAAGGGGTCAGATTTAAGATTCTTGGTTGTGTAGATGAGCAGAGAGAGATCTTGGTGTCTATGTGCATAGATCCCTGAAAGGTGTCACTCAGGTTGATATAGTTGTTAAGAAGGCAAACAGTGTGTTAGCTTTTCTTAGTAGAGAGATTGAGTTTCGGAACCATGAGATCATGTTGCAGCTGTACAAAACTCTGGTGCGGCCGCACTTGCAGTATTGCATACATTTCTGGTCACCACATTATAGGAAGGATGTGGAAGCATTGGCAAGGGTGCAGAGGAGAGTTACTTGATGCTGCCTAGTATGGAAGGGAGGTCTAACGAGGAAAAGCTGAGGGATTGAGGCTGTTTTCAATAGAAAGAAGAAGGTTGAGAGGTGACTTAATTGAGACATATAAGATAATCAGAGGATTAGATAGGTGGACAGTGAGAGCCTTTTTCCTCAGATGGTGATGATTAGCATGAGGGGACATAGCTTTAAATTGAGGGGTGATGGGTATAGGATAGAGTTCAGATGTAATTTTTTTACCAACATTAAGGGCATTTAAATGGTCATTGGATAGATATATATGGACAAACATTGAATAATATATGTTAGATAGGCTTCAGCTTGGTTTCACAGGTAGGCGCAACATTGAGGGCCTGTACTGCGCTATAACGTTCTATGTTCTATCATCCTTCCAAGGGAGACCAGAATTGCACACGATATTCCAAAAATAGCCTAACCAGTGTCCTGTCCAGTTGTAACATGACCTGCCAACTCCTATATTCAATGTTCTGACTAATAAAGGAAAGCATGGCAAACACCTTCTCCACCGTTCTTCTTCACCTGTCCCCAGAATAGCCTTTTTTATTAACAGTGTCATTAGCCTTAGTAATCTCCTTGAAGGTGAAGTATACATTTTGAGTGTGTTACTTCTCAGTTTGTTTCATATGGGCAGGACTGAACTTTCTTTCCATGATGTAAGGGGTTTTTTTTTGTATATATTGATATCATTTAATTTAGAATTTGGATGTCAAACTATTGGGAACGTATTTGTATCATGAAAACTTTACAATCGAAGACTCCAAACTTTTGATTTAGGAGATTCAAGAATTGTTTTTTTTCTTAGAAAATATCGATACATTTGAAAGTTTTAGGTTTTAGTTTACAGGTGATCCTGTCTGGATGTAAGTACAGCTACTCCTGGAGAAGTGAGTTATATCAGAACAGTTAGGAAACAAGTTACATTAATATGAGGGTTCCAGTTTGAAAATTCCAGATTAGATTGGGATTCAGTTCGCTTTCTTAACTGAAGTGATGAAAGTTTAAGTTTTGTAAATGTGAATAATCAATAAGGCTATCAATCTCTCAAGACTGAGAATCTAAAAACAAACGTTAAGTTAAATTGTAGCAGTGATAGAGAAAGCAATTGTCTCTGGTATTTCAGCGCTGTAAAATGATAGTGTTGGGATAGAATTTTATTTGGTTTTGTGTTTTGAAAGATTTCAAATTATATTATACGTAATTTTTAAAATTTATTTATGAGATGAGGGTGTCACTGGCTAGGCCAATATTTATTGTCCTTCACTAATTACCCAGCGAGCAGGTAAGTGTCGACCACATTGCTGGGGCCTGGAGTCACATGTAGAGCAGGCCAGGTAAAGACAGCAGTTTCCTCCCCTAAAGGACTTTAGTGAACCAGATGGGTTTTCTCCCCCCAATGTTTTCATTAGACATTTAATTTCAAATTCTTTTTTTGAATTCAAATTGCATCATCTGTAACCATGGGATTTGAACTCAGAACCTTAGAACATTAGAACCAAAAACAGAAATGGCTGGGAAATCTCAGCAGGTCTGCTACATCTGAAAAAAAAATGCTTCTGAGAAAGGCGCACTGGACCTGAGACCTTAACTCAGCATTCTCCCAACAGATACCGCCAGACCTATTGGGTTTTCCCAACAATTTCACTTCTTGTTTCTAATTCCCAGCATCTGTAGCTCATTGTTTTATTTTCTCCAGAGCATTACCTGCATTTCTGGATTAACAGTCTCATGAGAATACCACGATACCATTGGTTTATTTTATTTTACCGTCATTTCTTTTCTAATTTCCAGTTTCCAAACTGCAGCGTGAAAGCAAATTACTGCGGATGCTGGAATCTGAAACTGAAAGAGAAAATGCATGCAACATTGTGTGGCTGTGTTTCATTGAAATGCCACCACATTAATTTTTTTTTAAATCTATCAAGCCAGCCTGAGTCTGGGAGCTGACTTGTACACGAGTAACATCAGCTGAGTCTATCAGGCCAGCCAGTCTGGGAGATGACTTGTACAGTAGAAATGTCAGTTGAGTTTATCAAGCCAGATCGAGTCTGGGATCTGACTGGTACAGTAGTAACGTCAGCTGAGATCATAAAGCTTCAGCCGATTCATTTGTTTCACAATGAAATGAAGAATACCACCACCTTCTTTTCCACAAATCTTTGCAGGGCCTGCACAAACTTAAACATTTCCTTACTGGACTTTGTTGTGGTTCTGTTCGCCGAGCTGGGAGGTTTTGTTGGAAACGTTTCGTCCCCTTTCTAGGTGACATCCTCAGTGCTTGGGCACCTCCTGTGAAGCGCTTCTGTCATGTTTCTTTCGGCATTTATAGTGGCTTGTCTCTGCCGCTTCCGGTTGTCAGATGCTGTCCGCTGCAGTGGCCGGTATATTGGGTCCAGGTTGATGTGTTTGTTGATAGAATCAGTGGATGAGTGCCATGCCTCTAGGAATTCCCTGGCTGTTCTCTGTTTGGCTTGTGCTATAATAGTAGTGTTGTCCCAGTCGAATTCATGTTGTTTGTCGTCTGTGTGTGTGGCTACTAAGGATAGCTGGTCGTGTCGTTTCATGGCTAGTTGGTGTTCGTGGATACGGGTTGTTAGCTGTCTTCCTGTTTGTCCTATGTAGTGTTTTGTGCAGTCCTTGCATGGGAGTTTGTATACTACGTTGGTTTTGCTCATGCTGGATATCGGGTCCTTTGTCCTGGTGAGTTGAACACTTACTGGACTTCGGATTATGCCTAAAAGTTTGGTCATCAGGCCCAGAAACACACAGAGAAACAACCAAGGCACAAATATTATGAGTGCAGAGAGAAAAAAAACAAACAGTAGGGGAAATACAAATCTTTATCACCAGTCTGAATCATTAAAACTGGATAGGCTCTTGGAAGAAGAAACAGTAAAACCGGCAAGTAATGCCTCCTGGTCTGGCATGTCTTATATACCTCAAAATGAAGCTTCAGTATGATCAGTATGTTCATTTCCCAGTATTTCCGGTTTTTCTCAGGGTTCCTTTTGTCAACCTTACAACTCATTGATGCCATAGTGTTACCTACACTATGATGGTATGTCATTAGTTCACAGGTTGATTAGTTAAACACAGGGTCTTTCTTTTCTCTTTGAGCCTTAGAATTGTTTCTTTCAGCATTTCTTAATTAGTTTCCCATTTCTTTTCTGACAGAGAATTGGAGAAAGCTTTGATATATGTTGAAATATGTTGAGATTCTATTATCTGTAATAATCTCTGATGTGGCAACATTCTAAAAATCTAAATACAATACATCCACTGGTTCCCCTTTATCGACAGCATGAGCTACTTCTTCAAAGAACTCCAATACAGCCATTTGGATACAGAACTGGCTCAAAGGTAGAAGACAGAGGGCGGTGGTGGTGGAGAGTTGTTTGTCAGACTGGAGGCCTGTGACCAGTGGAGTGCCACACGGATCGGTGCTGGGTCCTCTACTTTTTGTCATTTACATCAATGATTTGGATGCAAGCATAAGAGGTACAGTTAGTAAGTTTGCAGATGACACCAAAATTGGAGGTGTAGTGGACAGCAAAGAGGGTTACCTCAGATTACAACAGGATCTGGACCAGATGGGCCAATGGGCTGAGAAGTGGCAGATTGAGTTTAATTCAGATAAATGTGAGGTGCTGCATTTTGGGAAAGCAAATCTTAGCAGGATTTATACACTTAATAGGAAGGTCCTATGGAGTGTTGCTGAACAAAGAGACCTTGGAGTGCAGGTTCATAGCTCCTTGAAAGTGAAGTCACAGGTAGATAGGATAGTGAAGAAGGCGTTTGGTATGCTTTCCTTTATTGATCAGAGTATTGAGTACAGGAGTTGGGAGGTCATGTTGAGGCTGTACAGGACATTGGTTAGGCCACTGTTGGAATATTGTGTGCAATTCTGGTCTCCTTCCTATTGGAAAGATGGTGTGAAACTTGAAAGGGTTCAAAAAAGATTTACAAGGATGTTGCCAGGGTTGGAGGATTTGAGCTATAGGAGAGGCTGAACAGGCTGGGGCTGTTTTGCCGGGAGTGTCGGAGGCTGAGGGGTGACCTTATAGAGGTTTACAAAATTATGAAGGGCATGGATAGGGTCCCTGGGGTCGGGGAGTCCAGAACTAGAGGGCACAGATTTAGGGTGAGAGAGGAAAGATACAAAAGAGACCTAAGGGGCAACTTTTTTCATGCAGAGGGTGGTATGTGTATAAAATGAGCTACCAGAGGAAGTTGTGGAGGCTGGTACAGTTACAACATTTAAGAGGCATTTGGATGGGTATATGAATAGGAAGGGTTTGGAGGGATATGGGCCGGGTGCTGGCAGGTGTGACTAGATTGGGTTGGGATATCTGGTCGGCATGGACAGGTTGGACCGAAGGGTCTGTTTCAATGCTGTACATATCTATGACTCTATGACATTAGTTAAACAGGTGGCATGGTGACTCAGTAGTTAGCGCTGCTGCCTCACAGCACCAAGGACCTGGTTTCGATTTCATGCTCAGGCAACTGTCAGTGTGGAGTTTGCACCTTCTCCCCGTGTCTACATGGGTTTCCTCTGCGTGTTTCAGTTTCCTCCCACAGTCTAAACATTTGCAGGTTAGATGGATTTGCCAAGCTAAATTGCCCATAGTGTCCAGGATGTGCAGGCTAGATGTATTAACCATGGGAAATGCATGGTTACAGGGATAAGGTAAGGGTGTGGGTCTGGCTGGGATATTCTTTGGAGGTGCAAATGTGTTGCTGGTCAAAGCACAGCAGGCCAGGCAGCATCTCAGGAATAGAGAATTCGACGTTTCGAGCATAAGCCCTTCATCAGGAAAGGGCTTATGCTCGAAACGTCGAATTCTCTATTCCTGAGATGCTGCCTGGCCTGCTGTGCTTTGACCAGCAACACATTTGCAGCTGTGATCTCCAGCATCTGCAGACCTCATTTTTTTACTCGAAGATATTCTTTGGAGGGTCAGCATAGACCCAATGGGCCAAATGACCTGCTTCCACATGGTAGGGATTTCTGTGAATTCCATTTGACAAAACCAAGTTGGCTCTGTCTAATAACCTTATTCTTGTGCAAGTGTCGTGATGTAGGTAGCAATTAAAGGAACTGTCCTTCTTATCCTTTGAGAGAGAAGGAAAGAAAATCCAAGGAAATAGAGTCATAGAGTCATAGAGATGTACAGCATGGAAACAGACCCTTCGGTCCGACCTGTCCATGCCGACCAGATATCCCAACCCAATCTAGACCCACCTGCTAGCACCCTCCAAAGCCTTCCTATTCATATACCCATCCAAATGCCTCTTAAATGTTGCAATAATGTCGGATAATGGAATATTGTTCAAACTCTCAAGGAGAGTGGAATCTGTAGAGTGAACAAAATGATGTTTCAGCTGTGCAGAGGTTACTCAGTCACCATTTGGATAACTGCATGCAGTTTTGGCACACCAAACCTTTGGAAAGATGTACAGGTCTAGATACACTGCAGATTCAGCCAGCCAATACCATGACTGAGCCTATAAACGTGGTTTATATTATGTTGAGTTTAGACGGCAGAGTGGTTGATCTCAGTGAGATTGTGTTTAAGATAGTTATGGGATTCAATAGGTTGGAGATAGAGAAATTATTTCCTCTGATGGAGAAAGTATACTGGAGATAATCCTATTATTGATTCTCACAGAAAGTAACTCACATGTTTTCCTCTTCCACGGCTTCACATCATCTTACAGTTTGCTGTCAGTTTCCTTCACAGAACTGAAAGAACTGACTGTTGGATCAATTGCTCTTGAAATCTCAGACTAACAAACTGAAATTCTAGTTTGAGAGACAAGGGTGGAGCATGTCTGGAATGAGGAAGTGGTGGAGGCCGGTACAATTGCAACATTTAAAAGGCATCTGGATGGGTACATAAACAGGAAGCATTTAGATGGATATGGGCCAAGTTCTGGCAAATGGGACTAGATTCATTTAGGATATCTGGTCTGCATGAATGAGTTGGACCGAAGGGTCTGTTTCTGTGCTGTACATCTCTATGACTCTATAGATGAACAGGCTGATAATATGACTATCTTGTTTGAAATGATGAGCAGCTTCACTATATAGTATCACACTGGGCAACCATTACCAGTCTTCTCCAAATGATCATTGTTGAGATTAGAGTCAAGAGTAGATGAAGAGCTTTTGCCCGAAACATTGATTTTCTTGCTCCTCGGATGCTGCCTTACCTGCTGTGCTTTTCCAACACCACTCTAATCTTGACTTTAATCTCCAGCATCTGCAGTACCCACTTTCGCCGAGTTGGTAATTGTTGAGATGTTATCCCTTGGTATCCTTTGGTATCCTCTGACCAGGCTCAGCTAAACCATCATCCTTGCTACATCATGAACCAGAGAACTGTGATCAGATTTCTTTTTGGCCAATGATTTCTCAATTAAGATAGCTACAGCACAAAAGGAATTTGGGAGCGAGGGAAAATATGCAAACACAACAAAGAAAAATGAAGACGTATGACCACAACTCACAAGCAAGTGTGTCTGTTTGAATAGGAAAGCTCAAAACACAAAGGTGAAAGTTCTGAATGTAATAGTTGTCATTTGATAATGCAAACCTGCATGTTTAAAATTAACAGATGGCAAATGACATTGGGATATGCTGGAGCTGTAAGGTGCTATACAAATGCAATTTCTTTCTTGCCTACAAATGAATTTGGATCCTGTTCTATTAGTTAGATTTACAAGATTCAATTGTTCTCATCTCTGCTCGTGTTTCCTGTTTTCCATGTATGTAATTGCAAACCATGATTGAATGAAAAGATGGAATCATATTAAGGTCTAAAATAACATTATAAATCAGCATTGCCTTACTCTCAAACTCCTATCTGTGCTCGTGCATGAAATAATTGTGACTTGGGCAGGATGCCAGAGGTAGCTACTGCTGACGGCACTCCAGCCTGTGATGCCTGCTAAGGAATCAATGTCTTCAGGAGCATGTCAGAGGATGTAGTACAGAATATTGCACAATCATAATCGTTATAACCAAAGGCCACAGCATAAGGAAGTGAACAGAAAGACAAGCAGTGTTGAACATGTGGAAAATATTCAATATTTCTCCTGCTGGCTATTTTATGATCTCAGCTGATTGTAATACTGGACAAGCCAGATCCCACAGTCCAATCTTGCTTGGTAGACCATAAGGTTTATTCTTCCATTTGATTACAGTGGGCTCAGTCATTGAGAATATTCGCAACAAATTGTCAGTTACTCTAGAGTCATACAAAAGGCAATTCAAAAAGCAACAGGGTAAAGTCAGATCAATAACATATTGCTGGTTGGGAGTATTAAGAGATATGGAACAAGGGCAGCTGAAGAGGTTTAAGGTATAGGCCAATACAACAGGATCTACTTTTATTGCAACTGTTATGGAGCACAATGTCCTGAGGGACATTAACACGACCATTTTGACAGCAAGCCACAAAAGAGGATTTTTAGGCTAATGAATAGTGCATGGTCAAAATAGTGCATTTTAAGGAGGGAAGAGAGGTGGACACATTAAATGAGGGAGCCACAAAACATTAGCAGCTGAAGACCTACATAGAGTGTGTGAGTTGGAAGGTCATGTTGAAGCTGTACAGGACATCGGTTAGGTCATTTTTGGAATACTGCATTCATTTCTGGTCCCCCTGCTGTAGGGAATATGGCCTGAAATGTGAAAGGGTGCAGAAAAGATTTACAAAGATGTTGCTGGGGTTGGAGGGTTTGAGAGATAGGGAGAGGCTGGGGTTGTTTTCCCTGCAGTGCCAGAAGTTAAGGGGTGATCTTATAGAATTTCATAAAATCATCACAGACATGGATAGCATGAACAACAAAGATCCGTTTGTCCCAGGGTAGGGGGAGTCCAAAATTAGAGGACATAAAGTTAAGATGAGAGGGAAAAGGTATAAAAGGCATCTAAGGGGCAACCTTTTCACACAGAGGGTGGTGCATGTATGGAACAAGTTGCCAGAGGAAGTGGTGGAGGCGGGTACAATTGCAACAATTAAAAGGCATCTGATTGGGTAATTGAATAGGAAGGGTTTAGAGTGACATTTGTCAAATGCTGGCAAATGGGACTAGATTAATTTAGGGTATGGAATTTGGAGGAGTGCATAGTTTGCAGTAGTTACAGGAGAAAGCTGCCAGGAGTGGAATAGAATGGTTTAGAGGTGACAAAGGCAATTTTGAAGAACTCAGGACACAAATATTGTGGATGCTCAAGAAAATATAATAAATAAAAATAAAATTGTTGGAAAAGTCCAATAGGTCTGGCAGTATTTGTGGAGAGAGAAACAGAATTAATGTTTTGTGTCTGGTGTAACAGTGCTTCTGAACATGGGATCTTTTACTTGGCTTTACTTTCTGAAAGTCAGCGCTTCTAACAGTGTGACACTATCTCAGTATTGTATTGGAGTCAACTCAATCCTTGAATTAAGGCTTGAACCCATTGCCTTTCAATTTAGAGAGAAGCAGACAGAACAGAGATATCTTTTACTGTAGACAAGATTGTTGCATTTGTTCATGGATTTGGACAGTCGCACCTAAAGTACACCCTCAACTCTTGTGTAACTCTGTACAAAGTGCTACCCAAATACTGGCTATGGTTTAGCATTAGCTGAGAACAGACTGTGCCGTTGTTTAAATATGTATGCCTCAGCAAACTCCAGAGATCCACAGTCTGAGTCACAGAGTACCATGTGCATGGCAACTGCAAACTTTGTCATACAACTGGCAATTTGGGGAAATTCTGAAGCTGATCTACTGCTTCAGTGAGAGTGGGATATTGACAGGAGTGGACAGAATGCCTTTTTACATCCTTTTAATTGAGAATGGAAGTTGGGGTGGTGTTTTTAACAGGCTCTTGGCTTGCACCTGCCAATTTGCTCCACCCGTTGGAAACTAAAATTAACTTGGCCATGCTTTTCGAGTCATGCCTGGATTAACGTGGATTGCAAACACGCAAAAAAACCGAAAGAACTGGGAATGTTGGAAATCTGAAACTAGATCAGAAGTTGCTGGAGAAACTCAGCAGGTCTGACAGAATCTATGGAGAGAAAGCAGAGTAAATGTTTAAGGTCCAGTGATTCTTCTTCAGAACTGATTGGCCTGTGTACTGTTGAGAGCAGTATTCCTATTGTGAGTTAAACAGCATTAGACAATTAGCAGCCTTAGGGACTCACTGTTGAATTTAGAATAGAATGGAATTGATTTTGAGAGAGCTGATGTTGAATCTAAGAGAGAGAGAGGTTACCTTCATCATGTTTTGCCCTCTTCGGCCTTTAGAATATTTGAATCAAAAATGACCACATGGCCATCTAGAGCTGAAGGGGAGCGTCCTCAAAGCATTGACACTTGGATCTGTTACCAAGAGGCCACGTTTGGGCATCTGCATTGTTCCCAAGACTACAAAAGGTCTGCAGACTGACCAGAAAATTCTAGTCATCCTCTGATCAATGACCTTAATTGACCCTCATGATTTTGGAAGCATCCATTTTTGGTTTGTGTAATGCTTGTTCGCATCTGAAGTGGGCTGTGGAGTCTTGTGAAACAGGGTTATTTTGTTTACTGGTTAGGACATTAATAGGCCCCAGGAAATGCCCATGTGACCTAGGACTGCCACAGAACAGCTCAGAAGCAAGTGACAAATAGAAAACCAATGGATTGCAGCGATTCAAGAAGGCAGCTCACTACCAACGTCTCAATGACAACTAGGGGATGGGCAGTAAATGCTGGGTGTTGAGGCATCCCATGTTCAGAGATGGCATAATATTGCTGCCTGTTGGCATAAATATGGTGGAGACTTTTAGCTGTAATAACAGTTTTTTTGGTCGCAAATTAAAATAAGATCACGGGTAAGCACATTAGTAGCTTTGAGAAGATCAATCTCCATGGACAGTTTCCATTTTGAGCAAAAAGTTTTACAAATTAACATACAGGGAGTTCTGTATAAACTGCAGATGTATGTAACAGACTGATAAGACTGTCTAGGGACACAGACATCCTGAAGTTTGTAATTTAGCAAGAATTAGAAGAAAAGTCTGATTCCACAATAATAAAGACTGTTAAGGTAATTGAGAAATTAAGAAATACAATCTACACCTAATGTTAAGAAATTTGGCTGATTTCCTTTAAACAAAGGGTTATAAATAATGGAGGAGAGACCCCACCCCATCAGTGAGGAACAAGTGGGGAAAATAGATAACCTCTAAAGGGCTTGACTTGAGAAACTAAACAATGGCAGCTTCAAAACCTAAATAATGATGATAGAGACAGTTCAGGTGAATTTGTACATCCAAGGATCAAGGGAGGAAGGACCGAGTCAAATCATAAGGTAAAAACAGAATGTGAATGTATTTTGTGAAACCTTACGAGTTCAGACAAGTTTATTGAGCTGTGAAAGTGATTGAGTTTCAGTCTTATTCATGGAATTTGAATATATGTTGTCTTATTATGTAAAAAGAGTTAGTGTAGAAATATTTACAATGTGGACAGTAAATTTTAACTTAGAAGCAATCTCATGTTTAAAACACACTCAGACAGCAGATGAATAGAAGGAGTCAGAGGTGCAGCTTTAAGATAGAAAGGCAGTGTTTATCTAAGCTTGCAAGGTCAGGTGGAACAGAAGCTGCTCACAACTCATTGGCGAAAGAATTTGAACATTAGGCGTAATGCATATCTTTATATATAATGACCATATATTAGAACTGATTATGAATTTTATAGTAGGAGCTTCCATCTTTTTATGTCTCCTGTGATTAAGACAGTTGGAAATATAAGATGAGTAACAGAATTTGGTAGGGATAGCAATGAATACAATGAATAACAGAACTCAAAACAGTCCTTAGAGATAAGCAAGTCTAAAAAATGTCTGAAAAAAAAGTATAACCATTAATATTAGAATGTAAGTTAATGAGGTACATTTTAAGATCCCAAGATCTGATGGTAACAATGTTTGGTAAACATCATGAGATCATGGGGAAGTTGGGGTGTCCATAGCCATGTCCACCATTGATCTTGCATTTACAGGATTGGATATATAGTTGGGGAGACATGACTAACAATGTCATCAATGCTGTGTGTAATTATTGTAACATAGAATGTTTAAAAATGCTGCATTTGACCGGGTTGGCCAGAGTGTTCAGTGGACACTATTCCAGGAACTTCTCCCATACTGCATGGCAAAGACCTCTGGATAAAGAGTGATTGTGCTGCTAAACACAGAACTCAAGACTCATCATTGACATCTCTTCCTAACACTGGCGCAACCAGTGATACCTATGTCCCATGAGTGAACATCAAAAAAAATAACATTAGTGTTCATTTTCACTCTGTTTTCTGTTTGGTGGTTTAAAGCACTGGGAATTTGGTTGGGAGAAAACAAGCAAGGTTTGCTCATCTTAATGGAATGGGTTTTTGTTTGGCAGTTGTGGAACAGCTCATTATTTTGAAGTGAACTCTGAGAATTGAGTAGAGGTTGTGTTACTGTCTGTGTTATATAGTTGCATATGGAAGAACATTGAATACAGGAGGCTTGAGTGATTGTTGATTGGGTAAGGCTCAATGCTGCTGTTTCCATGTTTCCAAGAGTTCATTTAATGGGATCAGGGAAGGGAGTCAAAAATTGACGGGATGTGAGAGATCCCACCAATTGAAGGCTGAGTTAGAAAGTCTGAAGGATTGCCCTTGATAGCATATTTATGCTCCAAGGTCATGTGAGTGCTTGCAAATATGTGAGTGCTTGTAAATGTATGAGGCTAATGTCATTTACATCAATTATCAAAAATTAAATCTATGCATTTGTTTGAAATATCCTTCAGCTGCTAATTTATGGTTGAGTTGTGTTGGTTTTAGTTGATTTCTTACAGTAAACATTTAAAGAAGTGACATCTTCTGCAGTGGTTTCCTTTCCCTTGGCATGAGCAAGCTGTCTCCTGCTTGTGAGTAGGAGGAGGTTATACCTAACACAATGTAGCTTCGGGAAATAGACAGACAATGGCAAACTGCTTTTCCCTATTTCTGTGGCTTCCCCCTTACTGGAGTGAAATACTGCTCTTGCCTTTGTTGTCGATTTGGCTGAGTTAGCCATAAGTAAATTTAAAGCTAACATCAAAATTATAGACTCGTACAGCATGGCAGAAAGCTCATTGCGTCAAGTCCAATTAGTTTTGCCTTAGCACTGCAAATATTCCCCAATCAAGCATCTATTCACTCCCTTTTGAAATTGCTTAAAATCATAGAGTCCTACAGCATGGAAACAATCCCTTGGGTCCAACAAGATAACATCAACCGTGTTCCCAAACTAAACCTCCTTACACTTGGCCCATATCCCTTCAAACATTTCTTATTCATGTACTTATCCAAAGGTCTTTTAAGTGTTGTAACTGTATTCACATCCACCACTTCCTCTGGAGGTTCATTCCAGACATGAATCACACTCTGTGTAAAAAAAATTACCCTTCCTGTTCTTTTTAATTTTTAAAATCTCACCTTAAAAATTTGCCACCTATTTTTGAACTCACCCACCTTAGAGAAAAGACCTTTCCTATTCACCTTATCTATACCGCTCATGATTTTATAAAGCTCAATAATGTCTCCTCACAGCTTCCAACCCTCCAGGGAAAATAATCCCAGCCTATCCAGCCTCTCCTTGTACCCCAACCCCTCCATTCCTGGCAACATCCTGGTAAATCTTTTCTGAGCCCTTTCCAGTTCAATAATATCCTTCCAACGCCACCACTGCCCGCTCAAGTTCCAATGAAAGGAGTCCACTGCTTTAAAAAATTCTCCTCATGCCCGAACTCTGTCTCCTTGCTGGTTCCGCTGACTACTTTACCTTCCTGCAAAAAAATGGAATAATTCATGTTAACATCGAAGCAGCAGTAAACATGAATCAAATTAGAGAACTTATTTTTACACATGGAAGAGAGAGAATGATGAAGAGATTGTGTTTCCAGTCATTTGGATTGAAAATTGCAGCCCACACTGATTAAAAAAATGGATTTGTGCTCTTTCTGTGCTAATTTACATCTAGATGAAACACTGTGCTGGAGCTGCCTGTGTACTTGATTGGAGTTCACAACATATGAAAGAATATTCATGCAGAAATAATTGCTATACATGAACTGATGCTAGAAGAGTTGTCTATTTTTCAGAAAGCTGCACAATATATTCAGGATTCTGCCAATCAGTTATGTTCCGCAACACTTACGCACTCTGGCTAATTTCCATTATGCATTTGACAAAAACAATGGAACATAATTAAAATAAAAGCTGAATCTAAATGTATGAAATATAAAGGTATCTCTCTGCAAATGTTGTTGATGGCATCTTCTTAAAGGGGAGAGGCTGCTTCCTGTGGCTGGAGAGTCAAGAACTCTTCATTTTATTCACTCCTGGGATGTGGTTTCCACTGCCTGGCCCAGCGTTTATTACCTGTCCTTGGTTGCCCTTGAGAAAGTGATGGTGAGCTGCCTTCTTGAACCGCTGCAGTCTCTGCTGTAGCTAAAGTCAAAATTCCCTTAGGGAGGGGATTTTGACTCAGCGACAGAGAAGGAACATCGATATACTTCCAAGTCAGGATGGTGAGTGGCTTGGAGGACTATTTGCAGGTGGTGCTGCTAAGATATATCTGCTGCCCTTGTCCTTCTAGATGGAAGTGCTTCTGGGTTTCAAAGGTCAATGGAATCTTACAATGCATCTTAGAGGCAGTACACATTGCTGCTACTGAGTGTCAGTAGTGGAGGGAGTGGATGTTTGTGGGTGTGGTGCTAATCAAGTGTCCTGGATGGTGTGAAACTACTTGAGTGTTCTTGGAGCTACACTCATCCAGGCAAGTGGAGAGTATTCTATTACACTGCTGACTTGATTACTTGATTAGATTACCTACAGTGTGGAAACAGGCCCTTCGGCCCAACAAGTCCACACCAACCCTCCGAACAGCAACCCACTCAGACCCATTCCCCTACATTTACCCCTTCACCTAACACTACAGACAAATTAGCATGGACAATTCACCTAACCTGCACATTTTTGGACTGTGGGAGGAAACCGGAGCACCCGGAGGAAACCCGCACAGACACGGGGAGAATGTGCAAACTCCACACAGACAGTTGCCTGAGGTGAGACTTGAACGCGGGTCTCTGGCGCTGTGAGGCAGCAGTGCTAACCACTGTGCCACCATGCTGCCACAACGAGGTGAGTCACTCACCACAATATTCCTAGCCTCTGACATGCTCTTACATGCTCAAGTCCAATTGATCGATGATAACTCCCAGGATGTTGATAATGGGTGATTCAGTCATTGCAACACTATTGAACGTCAAGAGGATTGTCATAGCCTAGCATTTGAGTGGCACAAATATTACTTCTCACTTGTCAGCCCAAGCCTGGATATTGTTCAGATCTTGTTGTATTTGAACACGGACTGCTTCAATATCTGAGGAGCTGTGAATGGTGCTGAATATTGTGCATTCATCAGTGAACATTCCCACTTCTGACCTGATCATGGAGGGAAGGTCCTTGATGAAGCAGCTGAAGATGATTGGGCCAAGTATGCTACTCTGAGGAACTCCTGCAGAGATGTCCTGGAGCTAAAATGATTGGCCTCTAACAGCCACAACCATCTTCCTATGTGCCAGGTATGACTCCATCCGGTGGGGAGTTTGCTCCCTGATACGCATTGACTCAAGTTTTGCTCAAGCACCTTGATGCCACACTCAATCGAATGCAGTCTTGATGTTAAGGGTTGTCACTCTCATCTCACCTCTGGAAATCAGCTCTTTTGTCCATGTTTGAACCAAGGTTGTAATGAGGGTCATTATCTAAGGATAATGGGAAAGAACTAGAACTAATAGGCCCAATTTTGACTCTGTCAAACCAAATGGATTTTGAGTGAATTAAAATCAAGTCCAACATTTTATCTGTGGTCTTACATCATTTGGGAACTTAGTGATTGATGAGATGATTGTTGGATCTCACTGTGTATTGGGAATTAAGAATGGAGAACAAAACAGAGGAAAAACGCAGAGCAGGATAAATTCGAGTCCAATCAGGAAATGTGTTATGGTCCTAACTGATGTTATTACCAGATAAGATCCCAGACATGAGTCTGGCTTGATAGATCATATTTTGATTTATTTTGGTTTGAAGAGAGCGGTCTCTCATTTAAACATAAGCATACATGCTGCAGATTTTACTTTCACAGTAAAATGAATGTTTATTAACAAAAGATAAAATAAAGTAAACCAAATATTTATAATAGAAATTCAAAGATTTTTAAATGTGCATTACAAGTATAATCTCATTAATTTTAAATCAAAATTTGAAATTGAAAAGAAACAAAACAGATATAGAGTGCCCAAAACGCCATTCATATAATACTCACACCAGAGTCCCTTATCAAGCTTCTTGGTAGTTTAATTCACTTCTGACTTCAACTTTTAAAGTGGAATGGCAGATAGTTTCTTCTTGGAGCTATCATACAATTGAGCTTCAATGTACTCCACTCTTCAGGGTTTTATCCCAACATTTCTGTTCTGAGACTAAAACTAACCCCTAGTAGCCATACACTCAGACAACCAGGAACATGAATTTGACTGGGAAAACACTACCATCATAGGACAAGCCAGACAGAGAACAGCCAGGGAATTCCTAGAGGCATGGCATTCATCCACAAACTCCATTAACAGACACATGGACCTGGACCTCATATACAAACCACTACAGCTGAAACTGACACCCGGAAGCGGCAAGAACATCCATCAACAGACACATCGACCTGGACCCCACATACAAACTACTACAGCTGAAACTGACACCCGGAAGCGGCAAGAACAAACCACTATAAATACCGGAAGAAACATCAAAGCAGCTCTTCACAGGAGGCTCCAATAGCACTGATGATGTTCCCTAGCCAGGGAACGAAACGTTTGCAGCAAAAACTTCCAGCTCGGCGAACAGAACCACAACAATGGACACCCGAGCTACAAATCTTCAACCAGACTTTACTAACTCCTCACTTGAAGGTAACCGAGTTCATAACATGTTCTTCTTCTTAAGAACAGGGGTCTAAGCAACCATCACATTCCAAAGACATCACAAGACTGCTCCACTCAAAATGAAAACTGAAAGTATAAAACTATCCCTGTCTAAGCTTTATGTGTTTCTCTCAAGCTTATATAAAAAAAACAAATTCTATATGTCTCTCAGAAACCTGAAAGCCCCTGTATTTATCTTGCTCGGTCGCAGAATAACTTGCTGCGCTAAGAAATGAAATTGAACAGTTCAAATTGTCCTATTGCTGTGCAAGAGAGCGTTATTATATTATATTATGTTATATTATATTATATTATATTATATTATATTATATTATATTGACAAAATGCCACATCATTTAATGGGCTGGTTAAGTATGAGCCTGAAATTTCAGCTGTGAGTTTATTGGATAATTATTGCACAAATCCAGCATAATCTTTAAAAAAAAAGTGGGAATGTCATTCACAAGAGGCAGATAGCAGAGAGAATTATATCGATTTGCAATTAATTTGTGATTTTTACCCCTGTATGTATTGGCTGATTTACAGAGTATTAATGGTGTACAGCATGAATTCTGCATTAATTTGGGTCGAGATTTAGGTTGATAAAAATACAGTTTGTCCACTAAATATTGGAAGCTAAAACAAAAGAGAATGTGATTTGCACATTTCATTTTAATTTATTAACTTAAATCTAAATTCTAGGTAAACTGTAATGCACATCCGGGGCACTGGGATTTGAGCCTGTCATCCCAACTTGAAGGTAGAGATGGTACCATTGCACTTCAGAATCCCCACAGTCTTAAACTTAATGTAAACATAGAAACATAGGAAATAGGAGCATGAGTAGGCCATTCCACCCTTCGAGCCTGCACCACCATTCAATATGACCATGGCTTATCGTGCAATCTCAATATCCTAATCTCACTTTCTCTCCATACCCATTGATCCCATTAGCCACAAGGACCACTTCCAGCTTCCTCTTGAATGTATCTAACAAACTGGTCCTAACAGCTTCCTGTGGGAGAGAATTCCACAGCTTCACAACTCTCTGAGTGAAGAAATTCATTCTCATCTCAGTCCTGAATGGCTTACCCTTTACTCTTAGACTGTCACCCCTAGTTCTGGACTTACCCAATATTGGGAACATTCATCCTAAGTCTAGCCTGTCCGATGTCATCAAGATTTTCGATGTTTCTGTGAGATACCACCACCCACCATTCTTCAAAATTCCAGTGCATATAAGCCCAATTGATCCAGACTATCATTACATGTCAGTCCCGCCATCCCGGGAATCAGTCTGGTGGCCTTTCACCACGCTCCCTCAATAGCAAGAATGTCCTTCCTCAGACTAGGAGATCAAACTTGCACACAATACTCAAAGTGTGACCTCACCAAGGCCCTGTATAACTGCAGCAAGACCTCCCTACTCCTATACGCAAGTCCTCTGTAAAAGTGATGGAATGCCCATTTGGAAACTCTGCAGTGTGAATATTTAATTTCTTTTTCAGTCAAATAAAGGGTGCTCACCTTGTTCCGAAAATTCAACATAAATGAGGAGGTAATTGAACAGCAAGGTCACTATTTATTTACTGATACAAGTTCATGATAATTGCACTTTAGTAAGACACAAGTTGCTGACTAAGACATCATGAAGTTACAACTTTGCCCAAAGTCAGCAAAACCTTTTATGTCAGTATTTGATGTGGTGGGAGGAAACCATTAAACTCTCCAAAATAGTCAGTGCATTTAAGCTTCTGTAAGTCGCAAATTTTTAATTCATGCCAATGGCATTGCCAAACAAGCAGCATTATTTTCCTAGTTTATTTCAGAAAGATGGGAGAAATGAATTAGGAAATGAAGGGTCTATTGGTTGAGCATCTCCTGTGGGCAATTTGCTTTCATTATGGAGAGTGACTGAGCATTTTGACAGATAAGAACACATCAGAGACAGTCAGCATGGATTTGTAAAGAGTAAGTCATGTCCAGCAAACCTGGTTAAATTTTTAGTAAGGTACAAATCATCAAATAAAGAAATGTGTCGGGATGTTATCAATGTGTTATGTATGTGAACGTCCAGAAGGTATTCATTAAGGTTCCACATGAAAGACATTTAAGAAAAATATAGGCACTTGGAATCATTAAGCAGTTTGTGGTTTGATTAGGCATTGGGTAGGAGGTAGAATTAAAAAAAAGTTGGCACAATGGGTAAGAACTCAAAAGCTGGGTGTAATTAGTTGGCTCTACCCTGGGGCCTTCACTTTTCATTATGTTTGTAAATGACTCGGATGAAAGCTGGGCAGAGTACATCTATGTTGACTGAAGATACTAAATTAAGTAGCACAGTAAATAGTGTTAGAGGAAGAAGTAGGAAAGGAATGTTAATAGATTAAGAGAAGAAGCAAAACTGTGTCAGGTGAAGGTCACTGAATTTGAACCAAAGACTCATAGATCAGAAGATTTTCTTCATGGTGAAAATGGAAGAACTCTAGAGAAGTGAGAAGAGACTGAGTATGTCCAAATGCAAAAATCACTGAAAGCTAGCGAGCAGGTACAAGATATAAATTAAAAGGTTGATGGAACGTTGGCCTTTATTTCAATCACATTGAAATACAAAGGGCTGGTTGGAGTTAGAATTAAGGAATCACAGATAAACCATATCTGGATGAACTGGTTCCAGCTGTGGGCTTTTGAAGGAGGTGCAGTGGACAGAGTATAGTATCTTGGTTTAATTATGATAGCAGATTGCATCTGTTTGGCTTGTACTCCTTTGAATATACAAGATTTTGGAGGGAGTTTGAACTTGCGTGGCTGGGATGATGACAGGAGTTGAGAAGTTAGAGAAATGAAACAGGTACCTACCGAAGCACATGTCAGCATGGCAATCCAGTGAGGTACCCAGGGAGTGCTGCACTGTTGAATATGCTGTCTTTCAGATGAGATGTTAAACTGAAATGTCTAACCTTCCAGGTGACTGTACAATGGAGCAAGGAAGGCACACCTGATGTCCTGGAAAATGTTTATCGTCAGTCAACATCACAACAAACAGATTATTTGGCTGACTGGTGCTTTGAAGATCTCTTTGTGTGTATTTTTAAAAATTCATTCACGATATGGGTGCCATTGGCTAGGCCAGTATTCATTGACCATCCCTAATTGCCCAGAGGGCAGTTAAGAGCCAACCACATTGCTGTGGGTCTGGAGTCGCATGAGGCCAGAGCGGGTAAGGATCGCAGTTTCCTTTCCTAAATGACGTTAGTGAACCAGATGGATTTTTCCAACAGTCGGCAAAGGTTTTCATCTGACTTTTAATTCCAGACATTTAGTGAATTCCAATTCCACCATCTGCAGAGATTCAAACCCAGGTGCCCAGAACATTACAAACCAGCACTTGGGCCATCACCTCCCCATGAATTGACTGTCATGTTTACTGCATAGCAACAGTGACTACACGTCAAAAATATTCCCTTGTCTGGAAAGCAATATGCCGGTCATTAAAAAGTGTGAGATAAATGACAGTTTTTTCATGTCCAGGATGAGGGTGGCAACCACGTCTTTGCTCACAGAGTTTTGGAAATGTGGAACGTACTTCAAAACAGCTGTTGTGAGTCAACGGAAAATTTCAAAGCTGAGATCAATGGATTTTTTGTTCACAAGGGATCAAAGGCTTTCTTCTGTCCCCCTACCTTACTTCCCCATTTCTGCAACCTCCTCCAGCCCTAAAACCCTGGGTCCTCCAATTCTCGTCTTTGCTGATCCCCATTTTTCCTCATTCCTGATGAAGCGCTTTTGCCCGAAACATCAATTTTCCTGCTCCTCGGATGTTGCCTGACCTGGTGTGCTTTTCCAGCACTACTCTAATCCAGACCCTGTTTTTCATCACCCCATCCTTAACTACCTAAGGCTGAAGCTCTGGAATACTATTTCTGAACCTCTAAGTCCCACCAATTCTCTCTCATTTTCAAAGGCACTCACTTAAAGGTGCCATTTTAGTGAGGCTGTTGACACATACCTTAATAACTCCTTAGGGGACTCAGTGTCAAATTTGAATGGACAACACTCCTGTGAAGCAATTAGAGAAATTATACCACGTTTAAAAGGTGCTATATAAATGCAACAAACACAGAAATTGCTGGGAAAGCTCGGTAGGTCTGGAACCATCTGTGGAGAGAAATCAGAGTTAACATTTCAGGTCTGGTAACTCTTCCTCA